>NC_041395.2:100718500-101918500 GCF_900747795.2 Erpetoichthys calabaricus
TACACATATATACATATACATATTTGTATATCTACATATATATACATATATATATACATATATCTATCTATCTATCTATACATATTTGTATATCTACATACATACACATATATCTATCTATATATCTATATATATCTATTTATCATATATATATATATATATAGCTGATTACCCAGTGGATTCGCTCACTGAGTGCAAGAGAAAAAAAATGAAATGTATGTATAAAATAAGTTTAATTGCCAAATTTATTTTTCCACAAATAAAGAGCACTTACAATAACATAGAAATCAATATAAACAACATTAACATCATTATCATATGAGAATATGAAGTAATATATAAGAAGCACATTGCATATAAATATAAATTATTAAACAGTAAAATGTTCTTCTATAATACGCTACCGTGGCTATTAGTTTGTCTGTCCAGGATTTTAAATCAGCTGTAGCTCGCAAACCGTTTCACCTATTGACTTGAAATTTGGTACACATATACTACGTCACGTCAACTATTCGCTTTCCCACACATATGAACATATATATATATATATATATATATATATATATATATATATATATATATATATATATATATATACACATACATATACACACACATACACATATATACATATACATACATAGTGCGTTGCAACACGGGCTGTGATTGTTACATGGGAGGGAGAGGACAAATCACAGCTTCCCGCTTTCTAATCGGGCTTGTGATTGCTGCTTTGACGGATACCCAGATCCCACAGTATTTCCCCTTAGGAGAGGCGTTAGGCAAGTGTAATTGAATAGCGGTGCTGCAAGTTATTACTCTTTTTATCTTTATTTTATTTTATTGTAGAATGAACTCACAGCTGCGCGCACCAGTGCGTGCATGGCGGATGCGTACGGCTGACGTTTTCATTGTCTACCACCTTAGCTAATCATTCTTGAGGCAGATTGAAGACTTAAGTGCCAGCTTAACTGAAAAATTAAAGAAAACATACTAAGTTTTAAAAAAATCAGTTTTAACGGGAAAAGATGCCGACGAAAGAAGAGAAGCAGCGGGACGCTAGGGTGAAGAGCTGCTCATTAAGCAGCAAGCGCATCAACCTCTGAGCAAACGAATGGTAAACGTACAGAGAAAGAGGATAAATAACATGAATGCTCATGTCAAGTGTATTCACTCCACGTTATCGTGCAGTGCGCTGTTACTGGTATTTTGATAAAAGAATCTGAATAACATATAAGAAGCGTATAAATCATTAAACGGTAAAACATTAACATTTAAGAAGTAAAGATACATTGAGTACTACTGTAGTGCTTTCGGGTATAGTACATTTTTTGTTTGCCCATTACATGCATAAATGTATACATTTTTTGGTGTATCTACGCAAGAACACGCGACATGACCCGGCAGTTAAAAATTTATTGCTCCAGCAATTTTAACTCTGTTACAAAGTCATCTAATATGGTATTGCAAACGGCAGCGGGAGCGTTTCTATAAACTCAATTTAAACTTACTGTTTACACCGTGCTTTGAAGATGCATAGTATGCGACACGTGTTTCGCCGTAATTGTGGGCTCATCAGGAGTACACAGTCACTGCACTCCCTTACGGGAATCGATCCTCGGACGTAGAGGCGAAGCCCCTAACGTTGTGCCACGGCGTGTGGTTCGTTCATTTGACAGCATGTAGATCGGGGTAATTACATTGCAGGCATTCGTAGTCTGATTCACAATCTGATTGTATGGGTGGTTACCTACCAGGTAACGCTTGTGGTTGGTGAGCAAGTCGGCTAACTTCTGCCACGGTGCCCTCTTTCAGTTGCGTGAAGCAGATCATACAATGGTTGAAATAGTTTAATATATATAGCAAAATCACCGCGCTTCGCAGGGGCGAATATGGTATTGCAAACGGCAGCGTTTCTATAAACTTAATTTAAAGTTACGGTTTATACCGTGCTTTGTTTCATATTCTTTTCCTACCTTATCAATTCTGTGATGTGTTTTTTGAACAGGTTTGATTCATGGAAGTGATCACTCCTGCTGCGTTCAGTCACTTCACGTGAGCCGCTCTCTTGTGTGATGTTGCGATGTCCACGGGTTTATTTAATGTTAGCTAAGACCCGGCAGTTAAAAGTTTCTCGCTACAGCAATTTTAACTCTGTTACAAAGTAATGCAAACTCTCGTTTATACCTCGTGTCTTCTCATTAAACTTGTATCTCGCGAATATGGCATTGCAAACGGCAGCAGGAGCGTTTCTATAAAGTTAATTTAAGGTTACGGTTTACACCGTGCTTTTTTATACCTCGTGTCTTCTCATTAAACTTGTATCTCGCGAATATGGTATTGCAAACGGCAGCGGGAGCGTTTCTATAAAGTTAATTTAGACTTACGGTTTACACCGTGCTTTTTTATACCTCGTGTCTTATGAAGATGCTTGTATGCGTCACTCACTCGCTTCTTATTGTTTCGCTGCCTTTTCAATTGTGTAATGAATGTTTTCTTCAGCGCTCTTTGGGGCTCCTCCTTCTTTTCTACGTACTGAGTTCACAGTCAGTTCACGTGATTACGTGGGAGGCGTGATGACGCGACACGCAACTCAGTCTCCTACGGCCATCTTGCTGCCTTCCATTACAGTATATGGACAAAAAAGAGGTTCCAGTTATGACCATTACGCGTATAATTTTGAAATGAAACCTGCCTAACTTTTGTAAGTAAGCTGTAAGGAATGAGCCTGCCAAATTTCAGCATCCACCTACACGGGAAGTTGGACAATTAGTGATGAGTGAGTCAGTCAGTCAGTGAGTGAGTGAGTCAGTGAGGGCTTTGCCTTTTATTATTATAGATAATATATGTGTGTATATATATATATATATATATATCTATATAATATATATATATAATATATGTGTATTTGTATGTATATATATATATATGACAGCAACACTCATAACAATGACAACACAATTACATTGACAATCATGTTACGTTATTTTTAAAATGTTTCCTTTACTTTTTCATAACCTCTTTAACACACTACTTCTCCGCTGCGAAGCGCGGGTATTTTGCTAGTGTATATATAAGATACCCTATCGTGGCTGTTCATTTGTCTATCCAGGATTTTAAATCACCTGCAGCTCGCAAACCGTTACCCTGATTGACCTGAAATTTGGTACACATATACTACATGACCTCTACTATCCGCTTTTGTGTTGATAATTGACCTCCAAGGTTATTCCTCTTTTTATTTTTATTTTAATTTATTGTAGAATCAACTCTCGACAGCGGCCAGCAGGGTGGCCATGCGGCGCATGCGTACGGGTGTCGTTCTCATCCCTACCACCTTCGCTGTCACTTCCCTTACCTCTTCTCTTCATATCATAAATCATTCGTGAGGCAGATTGAAGACTTAAGTGCCAGCTTAAGTGAAAAATTAAGGAAAACGTACTAAGTAATTGCAACACAAACACTGACTTCATCAGTTCTAACATGAAAAGATGCCAACGAAAGAAGAGAAGAAGCGGACCGATAGGGTGGAGAAAAGAGCTGCTCAGGAAGGAGCAAGTACACCATCCTCTGAGAAAATGAATGCTACACGTACAGAGAAAGAGTATGAAAACTATGAATGCTCAAGTCAAGTGTATTCACTGCACGTTATTGTGCAGTGCGCCGTTACTGGTATACTGTATATATAAATAACGTCATGTCAAATGTGAGCATCTTGAGGGTTTCACAGGGTCCACTTTTTTGGTGCAGTGCATATAAGCCCATAGCTGTTCAAAGAACTTGCTGCTTCAAGTAATCATAATCACCAAGCCTTTCAGGAGGAACATTCTGCAATGCAAGCAGGGCATCCATGGAGAAATATGGAGATAGTCAGTACACTCCGCCGCCCCCTGGCCAATAATACGTGTGTGACAATATACATATATATATATATATATATATATATATATATATATATGCATATATATTTATAAATATTGTGAAAGTTGGGGGCGCTGTTGCACCTCCAAACCCGCAGACAACACATCCAAACACCAGGTAAAACGTCCCAGTAATATTTTATTATTACAATAATGTGCACATAGCACCTCCATGTCCACAATACTCAATAGTAAATCAATAATCAATGCAATAATCTACAATAATCAAATCCTCCACTTCACCCAGCAGCTATATTGCACGTCCTCCCAACTCCGGATCAGTCTGCTGGGTTTCCCACAGTCCTTTTTATAGTCCTTGACCCGGAAGTGCTTCTATCCTTCAGTCCATGTGTTTCCATAGCACTTCCTGGTCAGATGAAAACTCTTCTTTTTCTCTAGCCCAGAAGTACTTCAGCTCTTCTGTCCCTGTGACTTGGAAGTACTTCTGGGCTAGAGGGAGAATAGAAACCCCTGAGCCTCCCTGCAGCGTCCCCTGGCGGCCCCCACGGTATCTAGCAGGGCTGTGAATCCGAACTCCATTGTCCATGATGCCCTGCGGGAATTTGGGGCATCTCCATGCTGCAGGGAGGACTCCATCTGGCGGCCTGGGGGAGCTGGCCAGGATAAACTGTCGGCCACCTCTCACAATATACATATATATATATATATATATATATATATATATATATATATATATATATATATATATATACTATGAAAATGATCATTCCATAGGTAAATAATGACTATAATAAATAATGAAATTATTTAAATTGAATAGAACAAATATGAAAACAGGTCCACTAAATATCTTGCATCCACCCAAAAGCAAGACCAAATGCCATCACAGAAGCTAAGACAAAGAAAACAGAAGACTCTGTAATGTTAAAATGAAAACAATTACAATAAAGTAAAAGCAGTATAACAGAGTAATGTGAAACAACTACAGCAGCAACTCTAACAATAGTACGTTAAGCTAAATTAATGAGTCTTCAGTCTTAATGTAAATTCTGAGACTGACATTGCTTCACTAATATTGGTAAGCAGATTGTTTTAGAGTTTAGGTGCCTTAAAGACTCTGCCTCCTACACTAATTTAATTTATTCTCAGAGTGTTATGGGAGGTCTGCAGTTTGAGATTAAAATGTATACAATAGACTATAGGTAATACAAAGTTGTTTAAGGTAAGGTGGGGGGGGGAGGGTGGTTAAACCATTTAAACTTTATACCTGAAGTAAGGTTATTTTAAAATCGTCTCTAAACTTACTTCAAGGCCAGTAAAGTGATCTGAGTAAAAATGGAAGTTATAATATTATTCAGGTTTAATAATTATTAAAATGATTGTTTTAATAAAGGTTACCAGTCATAGAATTTGCAGAAAATAAAAACAGTCCCCACTATATACTGTACATTTGGTTCCAGTAACTGTTCCAGCAGAGTTTTGTAAAATTAGACTTTTTTATACTGCATATTATTATATATATTTTTAATAGTTCCATTATATTTTATCATATATTATTCTATGTTGTTATTATTTTTGGCTCCTAAATTTGATAGTCCTAAATTGCATTCTTGCGTCTGTCACGTGATCAAGGCAGCAGCCCCCATCACTCTACCCTTCTCACTAGAAGTAAATCCAGCATGGATATCCCAAAGTGAATGTTCATAGACCACAAAGCCATTCAGAAAAAAACATTTTCTGAAGATGTACTAGAGAATAAGTGCCTTCAACTTATTACTTATCTAATTGGATTGTTTTTGAGTGTAATTTTCTGCAAAGTATTTGTGAATGTCCACACACACTGTCCCTTCACTTTTCATCTAACATGTATACTTAAAACAAAATGCTGGTTATCTTTGATATTTTACTCATCTTAATTATATTCACATTCTTTCACTCTGACATAAAAAATGCTTCAGATTCTACTGGATAGTTGTAGAAAGGAAACAAATAATGATCACTTGAAATGTATTGGATGCCACCCAACACACTGCTCAAATTGTTCATTTCTGGGAAGCAAGTATGCCTCTTTAGTGATAAAAAAACCTGCCTCATTACAGCCACAAATGGGCTTCTGCCTGTGTCAACCAGCTCTTTAAAAGCAACTATTTGCAGTAAATGAAAATTGTATAAATATACAAAATTTAAAGGAAAGAAACACACACACACACGATGCACACAGGAACTGGATATTAATTTTTTTGCTTTTGAACCTTCTACACAGTGATTGTGTATATGGTTATTCAGCTGACTATTATAAATACTTCCTAGATAATGGTACAGAATAAAAATTATGAACAGAAGTGTCTGAATAGTTACTTGATGATTCTGGTGGGCTGAAAGAGTATTTCTAGTCGAAGGCAAATAAAGGAGAGGAGAGCCAAAGAAAAGTTGGGGTGCTTACCAGGTCACCCTGTTTCAGTGTTCAAAAAATAGAACAGAAGTGAGTGTGCGGTGGCGAATCAGAAAATAGGCACAAAATCTGCCTCTTAAGAATCAACCACTTCTCTAAATTCTCCGCTCTATCAAACAGGTCTGGATCAGGGAGCTCTGTTATGCATGATGTTTTCTCTTACTGAGACATTATCTTCTGGGAGTCCTTTGATTTACTGTATATAGTCCCAGCCAAAAGATGTGTGGTTTAATTGAGTTAGGGTGTGGATGAGATGCCCTCCTTGGGCAGCTACTTGGTGTTACAGAGGAGACAAGTGATGGTATTGTTAGCACTGGTGTCCCCGATTATCCTGGTGGGTTATTTTGTATCTTTTCCAAGCCTGGAAGGTGATCTTCAGGTGCTCAGGCGTGACACTATGTATTGGATCAGTAATGTTGACCAGCTTACAATACAAGCCTTGAATTTAACATAACAGATGATTACCAAAAGCAGGATAAGAATTACAAATGAATTGGGGCAATCCCAATACAAAAGCAACTTAAAAATCAAATAAAATGTTAGGTATACCATAGGACCCCCTGATAAGGGCTGTTCGGTCCCTGTACGATCGGTGCCAGAGCTTAGTCCGCATTGCCGGCAGTAAGTCGAACCTGTTTCCAGTGAGAGTTGGACTCCGCCAAGGCTGCCCTTTGTCACCGATTCTGTTTATAACTTTTATGGACAGAATTTCTAGGCGCAGCCAGGGCGTTGAGGGGGTCCGGTTTGGTGGACTCAGGATTGGGTCACTGTTTTTTGCAGATGATGTTGTCCTGTTTGCTTCATCAGGCCGTGATCTTCAGCTCTCTCTGGATCAGTTCGCAGCCGAGTGTGAAGCGGCTAGGATGGGAATTAGCACCTCCAAATCCGAGACCATGGTCCTCAGCCGGAAAAGGGTGGAGTGACCTCTCAGAGTTGGTAGCGAGATCCTGCCCCAAGTGGAGGAGTTCAAGTATCTTGGGGTCTTGTTCACGAGTCAGGGAAGAATGGAGCGTGAGATCGACAGGCGGATCAGTGCGGCGTCCGCAGTAATGCGGGCTCTGCATGGGTCTGTCGTGGTAAAAAAGAAGCTGAGCCGCAAGGCGAAGCTCTCAATTTACCAGTCGATCTATGTTCCTGCCCTCACCTATGGTCATGAGCTATGGGTAGTGACCGAAAGAACGAGATCGCGAATACAAGCGGCTGAAATGAGTTTCCTCCGCAGGGTGTCTGGGCTTTCCCTTAAAGATAGGGTGAGAAGCTCAGTTATCCGGGAGGGGCTCAGAGTAGAGCCGCTGCTCCTCCGCATCGAGAGGAGTCAGATGAGGTGGCTCGGGCATCTGATCAGGGATGCCTCCTGGACGCCTCCCTGGTGAGGTGTTCCGGACACGTCTAACTGGGAGGAGGCCCAGGGAAGACCCAGGACACGCTGGAGGGACTATGTCTCTCGGCTGGCCTGGGAAAGCCTCGGGATTCCCCCGGAAGAGCTAGAAGTAGTGGCCGGAGAGAGGGAAGTCTGGGCATCTCTGCTCAAGCTGCTGCCCCCGCAACCCAACCTCGGATAAGCAGAAGAGGATGGATGGATGGATGGATTGGAGGTATACCATAGAAACTATTAAATATAAGTCAAGGGACATTATGCTCAAATGATATAATGTACTCTTAAGACTGAATCTCAAGTAGTGTGTGCAATTCTCGTCACAATGGTACAAGAAAGACATAGCAGCACTTGGAGCTGTGCAGATAGTAACCAAGTGTATCCCAGGATATAAGGACATGTCCTGCTCTGATGGACTCAGAGAATTAAACCTGTTTAGTCTCAAGCAGAGGAGACTGGGTTTGGTCCTAATCCAGGTATTTAAAATCCTCAAAGGCATTGGTAAAGTAGACCCAGGAACATTCTTTTGTCCTAAAGGTGAATCACGTACGAGAACGTCCTTGGAAATTAAGGGGAATAACTTAAGCCAGTATCACTTCTTTACATAAAGAACTGTGGGACTCTGAAACAAACCACTGATCCATGTAGTTAAAGCAGAAACCTTGACAACCTTTAAGAAGAATCTGAATGAGAAATTGGGACAGCTTAGCTTTAGCTAAACAAACAGGCTAGATGGACTGAATTATCTCCTCTCGTTTGTCAAATTTCTTATTATCTCTGTTCTAACATGACAACCAACTGTTCTCTTCTTGCGAAATGCATTCCTTTGCACTTTTTGTAAAGCACAAAGATTCAGGCGATCTCACAGTTACATGATTAACTTCAGTATAGCATGAGATCAATAGAATAAGAACTCAAGTAAGGAGAGAAGAAGGTGGCCATGCCTGTTTTTACAATAAATTAAAATTGTCCTGTGAATCAACTAAATAAAACCATACATGTTTCATTATTTCTGCCTAAAATTCTCCATTGATTCACAATAATAAGTACTGTTGTTTCATAAATCAGATGTGAATACATGAAATCCCCATCTATCACTGGCATGTGAATGCTTCTGTGTTTATATTTCACCTGCCACTAAGAGGTATGCTGTGTAATCCTCTGCCTGGCAATGAACATATATTAATTAGAATAAATTGCTCTAATAACTAAGTCATGGGTGCAATGTGTTGGTATTTCATCCAGGGTGTATTCCAGTCATGAGTCTGTTCATCATTTTCTGCATTTTCCCTGAAATGGTGAGACATAAAATATATGAACACAGTATATTTAACTGTCTTACACATTTCCTGTTTCAAGAACTTAAATTTATATTTTCATTTTACTAAGTTAAGGTTATAAACCTCGGGAAATAAAAGGAAGGTGCCACAAAGCCATTTTGAATAATGCATAAGCCTCTATTCATTTATAGTTTATGATGACATAGCCTTCTGCCTGAAAGTCTGAACTCCATAATCTTTCAATAATGTCTTACTAAGCTGAATACTGAGTCTTATGCTGTTTTGGCCTATGTCTGTAGAGAGTGAGGTGCAAGCTTTGCAAAACTGTGTAGCAGGTCTCTCATAATCCTCCTCTTGATTATGTACCACCCCTGTCTAACATCTTTACTATTGATGCACTTCTAGCAAACACCTTCATTGCCCAGGGAATGACATATATGATTACATCCTCATCATGTTTTTTTCTGCATGATTAATGAGCCACCTTGTCAGAAAAGGTAGTTCGTGGATGTGCTTGTTCAAATGACTGTTCTCACAAGGAATGAATATTATGTGTTTAATAATTCAGAGACATGGGGAGGAGCGCCAGTGGTAATCAACATTTCAGATGAATGTCAATTGTAAGAGAGCAACTGTAAGCAGCCGGGAGATAAAAGATTAATAGAAATAAATGCCCTTGGCGGAGGAAAAATAAAAACAAAATGCAATTTAAATAACATCTTTTGTAATTTATGTAAAAGAGGACAGAACTGTGGTGCAATAATTATAGATGCTGCTTTAAAGCACTAGGGCCCATATCCTGGCCACATCACTGAATGTTTTCTTGGGCTAATCTGGTTTCCATCTAAATCACAAAGGTGTGTATTTAAGCTTAACTGGCAAGTCCTATTAGAGAGTGGCGGCAGATGTGCTGCTTGTGTTTGCTCAGTAATGGATCCATGTGCCATGTTAATTTGACTACTGCCTTACACATTGCACTTTTGGGATAGGTTTAAGAGTCCTGCATCCCAGTCATGAAATTTAAATGGCTCTGCCATGATGTACAGTACTGGTTTTAGAGACTTATAAGTTTGACTGAAACTTTAAAAAGTCAAATACAATACAATAGAATTTATTTTTGTATAGCCCAAAATCACACAAGGAATGCTGCAATGGGCTTTAATAGGCCCTACCTTTTGACAGCCATCCAGCTTTGACTATCTAAGAAGACAAGGAAAAATCCCCCCCCCCCCCCCAAAAAAAAAAACTTGCAGAGAAAAAAAAATGGAAGAATCCTTGGGAAAGGCTGTTCAAAGAGAGACCCCTTTCCAGGTAGGTTGGGTGTGCAGTGGGTGTCAAAAAAGGTGGGTAAATAAACTGCTCAAAAAAATTATAGGAACACTTTGAAAACACATCAGATCCAAATGGGAAAAAAAATCCTGCTGGATATCTATACTGATATGGATTGTGTAATGTGTTAGGAACCAAAGGATGCCACATCGTTTGATGGAAATGAAAATTATCAACCTACAGAGGGCTGAATTCAAAGACACTTCGAAAATCATAATGGAAAAATGATGCAGCAGGCTAGTCCATTTTGCCGAAATTTCATTGCAGCAACTCCAAATCGTATTCATTAGTTTGTATGGCTCCCACATGCTTGTATGCATGCCTGACAATGTCAGGGCATGCTCCTAATGAGATGACAGATGGTGTCCTGGGGGATCTCATCCCAGATCTGGATCAGTGCATCACTGAGCTCCTGGACAGTCTGAGGTGCAACCTGGCAGCGTCGGATGGACAGAAACATAATGTCCCAGAGGTGTTCTATTGGATTTAGGTCAGGCGAGCGTGGAGGCCAGTCAATGGCATCAATTCCTTCATCCTCCAGGAACTGCCTGCATACTCTCACCACATGGGGCCAGGCATTGTCATGCACCAGGAGGAACCCAGGACCAACTGCACTAGCATAGTGTCTGACAATGGGTCCAAGGATTTCATCCCGATACCCAGTGGCAGACAAGGTACCATTGTCTAGCCTGTAGAGGTCTGTGCATTCCTCCATGGATATGCCTCCCCAGACCATCACTGACCCACTGGCAAACTGATCATGCTGAACGATGTTACAGGCAGCATAACGTTCTCCACGGCTTCTCCAGACCCTTTCACGTCTGTCACATGTGCTCAGAGTGAACCTGCTCTCATCTGTGAAAAGCACAGGGCGCCAGTGGTGGACCTGCCAATTCTGGTATTCTATGGCAAATGCCAATCGAGCTCCTCAGTGCCAGGTAGTGAGCACAGGGCTCACTAGAGGATGTCAAGCCCTTAGGCCACCCTCATGAAGCCTGTTTCTGATTGTTTGATCAGAGACATTCACACCACACCAGTGGTCTGCTGGTGGTCATTTTGTATGGCTCTGGCAGTGCTCATCCTGTTCCTCCTTGCCCAAAGGAGCAGATACCGGTCATGCTGATTGGTTAAGGACTTTCTACGGCCCTGTCCAGCTCTCCTAGAGTAACTTGTCTCCTGGAATCGCCTCCATGCCATTGAGACTGTGCTGGGAGACACATCAAACCTTTTGGTAATGGCACGTATTGATGTGCCATCCTGAAGAAGTTGGGACTACCTGTGCAACCTCTGCAGGGTACAGGTATCGCATCATGCTACCAGTAGTGACACTAACCATAGCCAAATGCAAAACTAGTGAAACAACAGTCACAAAAGATGAGGAGGGAAAATGCCAGTGATTAACAACTTCCTCTGCTGCTTAACTGACCAGATCAATATCCCAGAAGTTTCATTGACATGATTCTATACACTGATTAATAAGTGTTCCTTTGCTTTTTTGAGCACTATACAATACAAAAAACAGAACAGAACACAAGTAATCCTCAATACAATACAATGGTGCAATAGAAATATTTATTACAAGTACAGAGCAGAATTCAACAGTAGATGGTACTACATAATATGATTTGGATTTGTTCAGAGTCCTGGAGACCTCGGCCATCGAGCTTCCTCCCCCTATTGGCCATTCCACAGCTGAGTCTGAGCTGCCAGCCAATCTGATGAAAGGACCCTCTACCCGATGATTCCTGCAATCCTCCATCAGAGATGACATTTCCTTAGGCAGGCATAACAATTTGGCAGTAAGGCAGTGGCACCAAGTGCCACATTTGAGTACTGAGAAGAAAAACAGAATAGGTGAGGGCAAGTAACAAATCATATTACTTATGTCAATGCAGTGCCATAGAATATTTGCCCAGGTAGATACTTTATTGAGAATACTTACCTAGTACTGAGACTCATCTCTGCTTGATAATAAGGACAGCTTGAATTAATTTTGGTATAAACTCAACATCTTCAACCTATATATATGACTCAGGCGCCGCCGTGAGTGGCAGATATTCCAGCAGCTCCGTGTATGACTTTATTTTTTCTACCTTTTTTCTATTTCACTGTTAACTCCTACCACTTTCTTTTATGTGGACTCATTCCCAGGACACTTTGTACTACTTTTTACTACTTGGACATGGATTTTTATACGCCGAGACTTGTCTATTCAAGTAGTCAACTTCAAGTGCTGAGAACAAATGCCCACGCCGGTGTGGTTCCCTACTTACATGACGAGGTAAGAAGGCCGTATCGTGGCAGCAAAGTGCAAAGATAAAAGCAAAGTGTTTAGCGAGAAAGTGGCGCTACAAACCTTCAGTGCCTTCTGTGATCATGGGAAATGTGAACTCTACCAAATAAAATCGACGAACTGGCTGCGCTGGTGAAAAGTGTCAGGACCTACAGAGAATGCAGTTTGTTGTTTTAGTGAAACGTGGCTAACAACTAACATCCCAGATGCTAACGTGAAGCTACCTAGGCTTAGCACAGGTAGAGCGGACAGAGACGCAAGTACCTGCGGGAAGCACAAAGGAGGAGGACTTGCGCTCTATGTCAATACAAGATGGTGCAACTCTGGACATGTTAACGTTAAAATCTCCACTTGCTGCAGGGACATCGAACTGTTGGCCCTAAGTCTGCGTCCCTATTACTTGCCCAGAGAGTTTGGACACGTCATTGTTGTTATTGTATACATCCCTCCTTGGGTGGACGTGGAGATAGCGGGTGACATCATCCATTCTGATGTGGCTAAATTACAAACACAACACCCCGAGGCGCTTGTGCTAATCGCTGGAGACTTCAACCATGTAACGCTGGACAAAACATTACCTGCCTTCTCCCAGTATGTGGATTGTAACACCCGGGGAAATAGGACTATTGACTTACTGTATGCAAACGTTAAAGACGCATACAGCGCCACCCCACTGCCTGCGCTTGGGAAAGCAGATCATAACCTGGTTCTGCTTCAGCCTCACTACAAACCAAGAGTGAGGAAGCTACCTACAACCACACGATCATTCAGGAAGTGGTCCCCTGAGGCAGAGCAGGCTAAGGAACTATGGACTGGGATATCCCTGCAGGGATCTTATAGTGAGAACACTGAGGAGGTTGTTGACTGCACTACTGACTACATCAACTTCCAGTAAGAACAGTACGCTGCTATGCTAACAACAAGCCATGGATTACAAGTGACATCAAGGGTCTTTTGAACCAGAAGAAAAGGGCTTTTAAAGGCAGTGATCAGCATGAGCTCAAGCGCATGCAGAAGGAACTCCGAGTCCAGCTCAGGGCGGTGAAGGAGCAGTACAGGAGAAAGCTGGAGCAGAAGTTGCAGAATAACAGCATGAAGGAAGTGTGGGATGGGATGAAGATCATCACTGGCTGCAGCTCGAAGCGGGGTGCCACCATCGAGAGAGATGTGGAGAAAGCAAACCAGATGAACAACTTTTTTAACAGGTTTGACCACCCTAACCCACTCTCACCTCGGAGTATCTGTCCCATCCTTCTGCTGATACCCAGCATAGGAGAGGAGTTTACCCCAACCCACAATTACAGCAGCCCAGATAAGCAGAGAGCTGGGGAGACTTTATGCCAGCAAAGCAGCGGGTCCAGATGGAGTATCGCCACGACTGCTGAAGACCTGTGAGTTGGAGCTGGGGAGTCCTCTACAGCGCATCTTCAACCTGAGCCTGGAACAGGGGAGAGTCCCGAGGCTTTGGAAAACATCTTGCATTACCCTAGTACCAAAGGTATCACATCCTAGTGAGCTGAATGACTTCCGGAAATTTTGACGTCGCATGTGATGAAAACCATGGAGAGGCTGCTGTTTCCACCACCTGAGGCCACAGGTCCATCACACCCTTGACCTTCTGCAGTTCGCATACCAGGAGAAGGTGGGAGTGGAGGATGCCATCATCTACATGCTACACCGATCCCTCTCCCACTTGGACAGAGGCAGTGGTGCTGTAAGAATTATGTTTCTGGACTTCTCTAGCGCCTTCAAACACCATCCAACCTCTGCTCCTTAGGGACGAGCTGACAGAGATGGGAGTAGATTCATACCTGGTGGCATGGATCGTGGACTATCTTAAAGACAGACCTCAGTATGTGTGACTCGGGAACTGCAGGGTCTGACATTGTGGTCAGCAACACAGAAGCGCCGCATGGAGACTGTACTTTCTCCGGGGTCCTGTTCAGCCTATATACATCGGACTGCCAATACAACTCGGAGTCCTGCCATGTGCAAAAGTTCGCTGACGACACTGCTATCATGGGCTGCATCAGGAGTGGGCAGGAGTATAGGAACCTAATCGAGGACTTTGTTAAATGGTGCGACCTCAAACCACCTACACCTGAACACCAGCAAAACCAAGGAGCTGGTGGTGGATTTTAGGAAGCCCAGGCCCCTCATGCACCCCGTAATCATCAGAGGTGACTGTGTGCAGAGGGTGCAGACCTATAAATACCTGGGAGGTGCAGCTGGATGATAAATTGGACTGGACTGCCAATACAGATGCTCTGTGTAAGAAAGGACAGAGCCAACTATACTTCCTTAAAAGGGCTGGCGTCCTTCAACATCTGCAATAAGAATGCTGCAAATGTTCTATCAGACGGCTTGTGGCGAGTGCCCTCTTCTACATAGTGGTGTGCTGGGGAGGCAGGCATAAAGAAGAGAGATGCCTCACGCCTGGACAAACTGGTGAGGAAGGCAGGCTCTATTATAGGCACGGAGCTGGACAGTTTGACATCTGTAGGCAGAGCGACGGGCACTGAGCAGGCTCCTGTCAATCATGGAGAATCCACTGCATTCACTAAACAGTATCATCTCCAGACAGAGGGAGCAGCTTTCAGTGACAGACTACTGTCACTTTCCTGCTCCACTGACAGACTGAGGAGATCGTTCCTCCCCCACACTATGCGACTCTTCAATTCCACCCGAGGGGTAAACGTTAACATTATTCAAAAGTTATTGTCTATCTGTTATACCTGAATTGTTATCCACTCTTTAATTTAATATTTTCTTTATCAGTATGCTGCTGCTGGAGTATGGGAATTTCCCCTTGGGATTAATAAAGTATCTATCTATCTATCTATCTATCTATCTATCTATCTATCTATCTATCTATCTATCTATCTATCTATCTATCTATCTATCTATCTATCTATCTATCTATCTATCTATCTATCTATCTATCTATCTATCTAACTAACTAACTAACAAACTAATTAACTAAGTCTCAGAAGTGCAGCACTCAGATGATGGCCCGTGCTGTTTTCTAAAGCTATGGCAATTTAGATGGCTGTGGTCTCTGCTTCAGATATCAAGTTACATTTCATTCTTCCATATTAAATTGTTTTGAGATCTGGTGGCCATGGAGACCACTGCATTAAGCATTTATTATCAAGTTCCTGGAACATTTTTGCAAACCCTGTGGCATGGAACATTCTACTTACTAATAGATACTCATCAATATGAAGGTTGCACCAGATTGAATTCAGTATTAAATATCCCTTCAGACATTTCCCTGCTTGCAATCTGAGCTAAAACAGGCCCCCCAAAACAAACCATTGTGTGGCTACACAACACCTGATAGGATATCACCACTGTTTTAAACATCTCTTCATTTGAATAACAGAAGCCTATCTGTTATTAGGAAAAAATTGTTTTAGCTTTCCTTTGTCTTGTATTTTTTATTTCTAGAGATGTTCCTCAATAGATTTTTTTTCTTTTGGTGGTAACCAGTTCTTGATAACATGAAAAATCAAGCTTTCCTTATAAACCCATACTAGTATGTCTGATAACCAGTCTCATACTTGGCTAAAGTCACTAAAAATCTTAATCTTACTCATTCTATGTTTGAATCATATACATACAATAGAATACATAACATTAAATTAAATAAAATTTATTTATAAAGCACATTTAAAACAGCAAAGAACTGCACCAAAGTACTGTACAAAGTGAAACAAAAATAAAACTATACAAGCAAAGATAATATAATTTGCTTAAAAAACATAACGAATTCCAAGCCATCACAAATCAAAAACATTTTTCTTTGTCTGCAAAAGCTTAAGGAAAAAGATGGATCTTTAAATGGGATTTAAATGTCAGGACTGTGGAAGCGGTTTTGAGAAAATAATGTAACTCGTTTCAGAGTGTTGGAGCAGCCAGTGAAAAAGCTCAATCATCTTTCCTTATGAAATGAGAATGTGGCACTGAAAAGAGGAATTGGGGAGATGATCTAAGGGCCCTGGAGGAAGAATACTGGATGAGAAGATCTGAAATATATGGAGGAGCCAGATTGTTTAATGCTATAAGAATAAAAACATTAAACATTATGCTGAACCTGACAAGCAGCCAATGAAGAGAGGCCAAGATAGGAGTAATATGTTCCCTCTTGCAGAAACCTGTTTTCAGCTACATTTTGAACTAGCTAAAGACTAGATAGACACATGTGTTGCATTTTCACCATTCCTTTTTTTTGACACCAATTGCAACCCAACCTAGCTAGAAGGGGGTCTCCATTTGAATTGCCCCACCCAAGATTTCTTCTAATTTTTCCTGCAAGGTTTTTTGGGAGTTTTTCTTCTCTTCTTAGAGTGTGCTTAGGGTGCTGCCAATTAAACATCCATCCATTCATTACCCAACCCACTATATTCTAACTTCAGGGGCACGGGCGTCTGCTGGAGCCAATCCCATCCAACACAGGGCGCAAGGCAGGAAACAAATCCTGGGCAGGGCACCAGCCCACTGCAGGTTGCACACACACACACCCACACACCAAGCACACACTACACAATTTAGAATCACCAATGCACCTAACCTGCATGTCTTTGGAATGTGGGAGGAAACCGGAGCACCCGGAGGAAACCCACGCAGACACGGGGAGAACATGCAAACTCCACGCAGGGAGCACCCGGGAAGCGAACCCAGGTGTCCTAACTGTGAGGCAGCAGCGCTACCCACTGTGCCACCGTGCCTCCCGCCAATTAAACAGAGCCGGTTAAAGTGAATTTGTGTGATTTTGGGCTTTACAAAAATAAATTGCTGTACTTTTTCAGCTGTGAGAGTTTGTTCCTGCCAAAGAGATGGGTGTAGGTTTAATTATACAGTGCATGTTATTAGTTTAAACTTGAACTTAAACTTTGAACTTTGTTGCCAGATAACATAGTTGGCTAGGAATTTCTCAGTATTACATCCATACACTTAACAAGGTAAATACAATTAAACAACACAATAAACAATATTTGATGCAATCACCACATCATATACAGTAGGAAATAAAAAGCACAACACTTTTGTGTTATAAAATACATTTATTTTCTTTTGCCTACAGTCTGTATTTTTTCTCTTTTTCTATTTTATAAAGCAAGTGAAGAGATTAATAGCATGTGAAGCTATTAGATTTTTACCTTTCTTTACAGTATTTGCCTTTTTTGAACCCTAGACCTTTTTCACATCAGTAGATGTTGCTGTATACAAACCTACACTGCGTAATTAATGCAGTTTGAAGCTTGTTTATATTGGCAATAAAGGTGTGTGTAGGAGTGTGTGAAGGAACACTTTACTGCTTTGTATGTTTTACTTTCCCCCTAGCTGTAGTTTACACTGGTATTTACAAAGATACATTTGTAAACATGTTGTTACTTACCAGATTTATAGTTTTGAAGGCAGGCATCAGGCTTAGTATCGGAGAACCGGAGAGAAGATCTCAGCCATCAGAGCCAGTTAGATGGGATCCCCAGTAGTTCTCAGGGGGTTTCAAGTTTAGGCTTACTCTTCTGGTGGCTTGGTTACTTATAGCATGTTATGGTGATTGCAGCTTTTATTGTGATTTTAAATTAATACTTTTATTCATTATTTTTTAAATGTTTTTTCAATAAGCTTACTTGCACTGTTTTTATGATTACGTTTATTTATATTTGACATTTTTGTGCAATAATATCTATTAAGTTTTCATGTTCACTTCTGGAGTTTGCTTCTAGATAGATAGATAGATAGATAGATAGATAGATAGATAGATAGATAGATAGATAGATAGATAGATAGATAGATAGAGAGATAGATAGACGGAAGGATGGACGGACGGACGGACAAATAGATAGATAGATAGATAGATAGATAGATAGATAGATAGATAGATAGATAGATAGATAGATAGATAGATAGATAGATAGATACTTTATTAATTCCAAGGGGAATTTCACATACTCCAGCAGCAGCATACTGATAAAGAACAATATTAAATTAAAGAGTGATAACAATGCAGGTATACAGACAGACAATAACTTTATATAATGTTAACGTTTACCCCCCCCCCCCCCACCCCCCCGGGTGAAATTGAAGAGTCGCATAGTTTGGGGGAGGAACGATCTTCTCAGTCTGTCAGTGGAGCAGGACATTAACAGCAGTCTGCCACTGAAGCTGCTCCTCTGTCTGGAGATGATACTGTTTAGTGAATGCAGAGGATTCTCCATTATTGACAGGAGCCTGCTCAGTGCCCGTCGCTCTGCCAAGGATGTCAAACTGTCCAGTTCTGTGCCTACAATAGAGCCTGCCTTCCTCACCAGTTTGTCCAGGCGTGAGGCGTCCCTCTTCTTTATGCTGCTTCCCCAGCACACTTCTGCATAGAAGAGGGCGCTCACCACAACCGTCTGATAGAACATCTGCAGCATCTTATTGCAGATGTTGAAGGACGCCAGCCTTCTAAGGAAGTATAGTCGGCTCTGTCCTTTCTTACACAGAGCATCAGTATTGGCAGTCCAGTCCAATTTATCATCCAGCTGCACTCCCAGGTATTTATAGGTTTGCACCCTCTGCACTTTGCACTGTTCCTCAGTCAAGATACTGACATAAATACCCCTTGAAGACATGTGTCATCTCAGTGTTTGTTCAGAAAATTACTTTATGCAAAAAACTAACTAATTAATAAAGTTCACATACTTTTTTCCCCAGCCAATTAGCCGTACCTGTACTCATTGGGTCTCGCTTTGTATGCCACATGTACAGCTCTACAGCTTTTTCTCTCAGTCATTGAATGTCCCACAATATACAGCAGCTGCTCAATTTCAATTTCCACAATCACGTGCTAGTTTGTCTAAATGGGACCAGAAGCTCTGGCCTGTAAACATTGATAGAAGTTTATACGTCCTGAAAGTAATCTATAGCTGGAAAGTTTTTGGTTTATCTGGAAAACAGTATTGCTACCCATATTCTGCAAGACAAAGAACTTTATGAGATTAAGTACTTGTAAAGAGATGAACGTTGAGTAATTCATTTTTCGTGCACAGTAGTATTCCATCCAGAGTTGGATCCTGCTATGCAGAAAGCTGTCGGAAAGAGGCTTTGGCTCTTTTCAACCCAGCAGTAGAATAAATGGATTCAAAGATTGTGTGGAGGTAAACATAAAGCAGCAAACTCGAAACATTTATTGTTAGTGTGCAAACTGATGGAGAAGCCTAAGCCCTTGGTGGCTTTGTTTTGACAAGTCTATAAAAAAATTAACAGAAATTTGAAATCAACTGAAATAAATGTAGCTGATTTCTTCCATAACAAATTAAATTGTACTGTATGTATATTTATAGTTGGCAGATAGATAAGCTATAATCGTTTATTCTATTGCACTTAAAAGGCTTGGTAATGTATTGAATTACAACAGCAGAGTCAGAATGAGCCATGCAGGATGTGTTACCACTGTGTTATGGGCACCAGAACTGCTCCAAAGGTGATTCTAAAACTCCAAATATATTGTACCATGTTTGACACGGGTATTTGCACATTTTGGTGATGGTGGTTGGTAATTTATTTTTGTTTTTTAAATGAAACTTTCCATTATTACTGTATATATATTGTCACACATGTGTGCATGGGAGGCAGCTAAAGGGCTCGAAAGAAGGTAATGCACTGGACTTTTTTTTTTTCCCAGCAGACCACATGCGGGAAATTCTGCCTGGGCCCTTGGACGTCATGTTCGGTTCCACCCCTAAAGACGTCACTTCCTCCCTCCATCTATAAAACCCACCATGTCTGTACCAAACCTCAGTTCTGTTTTGGACTCTTGCTGTAAAGACCTCTTGCTGGTCTGTAAAGATCGTTTTCTTGCAACCTTTTTGATTTAGCAGCCATTTTTCAAGTAAATGGGAGGCTGCCCCAAATCGTATGTGGATTTTGTATGCAGTGCTCATCATCATGTAAACACAAAAATTCTAAGTGAATGAAACAGTAAGGAATGTATACACAGTCAATGCTGACAACACACTGACAATAGCTGAGAAGTGCAGTTGGGGAGGGGTGAATGAGACACGCCCACATTCCCACAGTCACCATCTCCTTGACCAATCACTTGGGGCATGGATAATTGAGGTTCTACTGTAATAATAGTATTACTAGTACCAGTAGTACTAGTAGTATTGTGACGGTACACAGCACAGTGAAATTGTTACTTGTATGTTCAACTTAGGAGAACGTAGGAAATAGGCACTTTTGTTTTGCTCTACTAGAATAAATATGACAAAATTCCTTGGCATTTTAATAGAAGAAACATATTCACGGAAGGTGTTTCTGCTAGGTTGTAGTGATGTGCTGCATTCCATGGTGGATTTTTGGTGTAAATGGACATATGGCTTTCTTAGTTTTTGAAGCTTAAGCCCAATTTATTGCTACTTAGAGCTTAATTTATAATTCATGGAGACGACAAAAAATGAATGCAGAAATCAGAGCAGAAATTACATTGGTCTTTTGTAATTCTTAAATTAATGTCACTAGCATCATTAATTTTTTTTTTTTTCAGAAATGACTGGGAAAAAATGGTCCAGTATAATTTTTCTATTAGTGGTCTCCAGGCAGAACACTATAACTAATGCTGACTCAAATGCCAGTGCAGTAGAGCACATTTTTAGTTGACAGGTGAATTAACCTTTTATATTTTGACTTATAATGGCCAACCATATTTCAGATTTTTGCCCCTTTTGGAGTTTTATAAAATCTTTCCTAAGAGATAAATTAGAGCCTTTAATCTTTGTATATAGTAGCTTATAAGATGCACAGCAACCACTGCCAATTTTGCAAAAGAAAAAAGGTTGGATTGGGAGAAATTGGCATTGCATGTGTTTTCTGAAGCTGAACTCCCTGAATGCCTTCATCTTTGTTGACTCAAAACAAAGAAATGATAAAGTCATTTAAGTGTGACTATCAAATATAAAACCATGACTGCATGGTTGGCAAACAATTGTGCTGAATGAAAAAGACAAAATTAAATAACATTTCATCGTTTTTTTTGTGATTACATACTACACAGTCTTTGCATTACTTTGGCAAGAAGGGCGAACTATAGCCCTTTCAAGCTTAATGTACATAATGCACTAGGGAGGCCTCAACTGGGATACTGCTTGTAGTTTTAGTCTAAGTATTATAAAAAAAAAAGTGGACAGAAGAAACGACAAGGCAGATCCCAGGACTGAGAGAAAGGAGATATAAGGAGAAATTGAAAAAGTTGAGATTTTTCAGTTTAAGCAAGCAGAGATTAAGAGGTGACATGATTAACGTGTTCAGAATAATGATGGGATCTACTACAGTATTTCTAGGCTGTTATTTTAAAAGAAGCCCTTCAACAAAAACATAGGTACACAGTTCTAAAATGAAAAATGGTATTCTTCACACAAAGAATTTTAGACACATAGAATAATTTACCAAGTAGTGCATCAGACTGTAGAAGTCACAGAAGTCTTTCTCAACTCCCCTGCCCTTGCCAACTGTTAACTACACAAAAGGACTGTGCAGTTATATCACCATATAATCACAAAGACATTTTTCTAGAAGAAGCATCAAATTTGCTACCATTGTGAAAATTACAGGAAGAAGAAACAGCAGCGGCACACAGTCATCTCTACATTGGTGACCAACCAATACCATGCAGCCTCTTTTAAGAATCGCAGCTTGCCTCAGCTGTTTAAAACACCATATTTATGTTGATATCATAGTTACCATTTTTACAATTTTTTATTATAAGTAATTGATGTTTCATTTTATTAGAGAGTTATTCCTCTTTCTTTTTCTTTTTTGATAGCTTGACCTGTCAATGATGTTCATGCTGCTAGTTTTTACTACTTTTCAAAGAGTGACCTTTCACTGTTGACCCACGGGTGATGCAAAGAATATGACAAAAAGGAAAAGAAAATAGTCCCTTTCCCAAGTGGAAATATTTATATTAAAAATATAATATACAATTTGTGAAACGCACAGCTTAATAATACACAAGTGTTTGTGTGAAGTGACCAGTGACAACAATTTCTATGTAGAATTCTACCTTTGGTAGAAATGGGACTACAGTTTCACTTCTTTATCGCAGTTTAATGATGCTTCAGAAATATTTTTACGTACAGTTTCCATAGTAATTTTATATTATTTCTACAGTGAATTGACCAATCCATTGTTTTAAACAATTTTATTGTGTTTAACAGTTGTCTCAAATTATATTTGAAAAATATTTTGTGGTACTTTTTCCACCAGCTGAAGGCACAGAAAGACTTTCTCACCATTATATCAGGTTGGCAGGAAAAAGTGATCTCCCACATGAATTCAGTATCATGGTATCTGTTGTCTGAAAGGTCCAAAAGACTTGCACAGTGTGAGCCAAAATGAAGTATCACATTTCAAATGTTTATTCTACAAAAATGCTACAAGATAAAATAAATTTCATTAATGAAACAAGTAAGGGTATACAAAATAGATTTTTTTCACTGTGTTTTAAAAATAATGTCTTCAAGGTGGTGGCCATCATTAGCGATACACTTTTCGAGACGATTTCTGAACACTCATATGAGTCGTTCGGCCATTTCAAGGGGAATAGTGGCAATTTCATGGTGAATAGCGTCCTTGAGGGCTTCAAGATTTTGAGGTTGGTGTGTGTATACTTTGAGAAAGCCCCACAAGAAGAAATCGCACAGAGCGAGATCAGGCGAACGTGATAGCCACCCGACATTGCAGCACAGGGAGATCAGTTTCCCTGGAAACATCTTCCACAATACTTGTCTGCATCTCCGAGCCGTATGAGCTTTGGCTCCATCCTGTTGAAACCAAACATCCACCACATCCATTTCTTCCAGATGGAGACGCAAAAAGTTCTCTAGGATTTCAATGTAACGTTCTGAAGTGATGGTGACTGTTGCTCCCCACTCATCAAAAAAGTAAGGACCTATAATGTCAAATCTGCAACGGTGCACCACACTGTAACAGGGGTCTCTGGTGAAGTTCATGAGGGTTGGTTTCAGCCCAATAGTGAAAGTTTTGCTAATTTACGCAACCATTCAGCAGTCAGTAAGGAGTTTCCATACTAAATTTTCATCTTGAACTGGTGAGATCCTTGATGCAAGCATAAGATGGTGCATAATATATTTTTTGAACTGAGATTCTGATGTTATGTTCATTAGACATTATAAACTAGCTTAGTATATGCGATTATTGAAGGGAGAGAAGTAATAGAGTTCATTCCCATATTTTGTATACATCCATCCATCCATCCATTCTCTTCCGCTTATCCGAGGTCGGGTCGCGGGGGCAGCAGCTTGAGCAGAGATGCCCAGACTTCCTCTCCCCAGCCACTTCTTCTAGCACTTCCGGGAGAATCCCGAGGCGTTCCCAGGCCAGCCGGGAGACATAGTCCCTCCAGCGTGTCCTGGGTCTTCCCCGGGGCCTCCTCCCGGTTGGACGTGCCCAGAACACCTCCCCAGGGAGGCGTCCAGGAGGCATCCTGATCAGATGCCCGAGCCACCTCATCTGACTCCTCTCGATGCGGAGGAGCAGCGGCTCTACTCTGAGCCCATCCCGGATGACTGAGCTTCTCACCCTATCTTTAAGGGAGAGCCCAGACACCCTGCGGAGGAAACTCATTTCAGCCGCTTGTATTCGCGATCTCGTTCTTTCGGTCACTACCCATAGCTCATGACCATAGGTGAGGGTAGGAACATAGATCGACCGGTAAATTGAGAGCTTTGCCTTATGGCTCAGCTCCTTTTTCACCACGACAGACCGATGCAGAGCCCGCATCACTGCGGACGCCGCACCGATCCGCCTGTCGATCTCACGCTCCATTCTTCCCTCACTCGTGAACAAGACCCCGAGTATGCTCTAATTTGTTGCTGGTAGATTTCCTCTAAGATTTGTTGGTATTGAAGACAGAGGTTTCAAGGTAAGGTAGTCATACCAACTGATCTTGGTGCTAGAGACTGGCAAAGTGTTGCATGTTTACTAACACAAGCAAGAATTTCATTGTATTCTGTACACATGACTGTAATGACATTATACAACTTAAAACCTATTGTGAATTAATGTTAGTGGGACCTTCAAACTACCAATTGACAGAGGTGTCTGCAAGAGTCAGCAAGGTGAAACCGAGCCAGAATTCACTTCTGGGTTTGCACTTGGTAATGGATACAGAGTGGCAATGAGCTTTTGTAATGCACATAAATCTTCCAAGTGATATACTACTGATATACAGTAGTTATAGTCTAAAGAGGTGTGTGACTCTTCAGACCAGTGTTACTTTACTAAAACCCATGAATAGAGCTCCTTGGTAGAACAGTTAAGTGTTCTGTTTATGATTTTTCATTATTTTGGTCATCCATTTACCAATCCATCTATTTTCATACCTCCCTTCGCCCAATTCTGGGTAATGGAGACAGAGAAGATGCCCTTGAGTGAAATATATAATATATAAGGCAGGAACCAACCCCGAATGAGGCGTAAGTCCATTGTTGAGCACTCTGACAAACACGTCCATCTACCCTGAACTGGGTGTTTCAGAGATGTTGATTAAAAGTAGTGTACCCAGGAAAAATCCCAGGCAGAAACTTCACACATATGAGGACTTATGATGACATGTAAGATGACATATAATGACGGGATCAGAATCCAACTGTGATGCAACAGCACTAATTACAACCCCTCCTTATTTGGATTATTAATTGTAAATTTAATTTTCAAACATGGAGGTGATTCACAAGAAGTAAGGTAAGAGCCTGCAGAAGGAGACGGCCTCCAGAGTCAGTTGTGCAACAAATAACCTGTGGCTCTTTTACCAGGTAATAATTATTCAGCATCATTTAGTCTCTCATTTTGATGTTTCTTTTTGCGGAACAACAAGTCAAACATGATAATTAATGTGCAGATAAATAATATACCTCTTTTTCTTTAAATATACCAATTGCTACATGTTATCCAGTTTATGACATGATCATTACCATTGTCTTTGAATTTTTTAAAAATAGAAATAAGCAGAATGAACTTACAAATTATATGGTTACTCAGAGATAAGTCAGAGTTGTCGAATGCATAACAAGTCATTTGTAATTTGTAATGCTGTACCTCTAATTTCCTCAACAGCAGGTGCTAGTGGCTCATTAAAATGACATCCCAATAATGAAGTACAACTGGAATCACATATATCACAATTACTCATTGCAAATTTCAGAATTATCAAAATGGGGGAACACACACATACCTGGACCCCAGCTCAGTGCCCTTATGGAGTGTTTATTTGTTTGGAGCTTGAATGTTCTTGTGTTCAGCCAGGTATTCTATTACAATACAGCATATTCTCTGTCGAATTGTGTAGGAACTGAAATGGCTCACTGCTCCTGTGTGAATGTGCCTAATGGTGAACCAGAAACATTTGTTTTCAGGCTTATGTGTGGGCTTGAAAGCTAGGCACCACTAATCACCTCTTCTGGTTTCACATAATTAAAGGACGTGTAATAGCAAAGGGGGTTGTTTTATCTTGAGGTTCATTCCTCACTTTATTAATTCTGTGGTGCTAATAATGATCCTCTTTATTTTATGTATAAATCAGTGCTTGGTTTTGAGATTTGGGTACTTATTAGAGATCTTACATCCTGCAAGTGAATTTGTCAGTGTTAAATTTGTCCTTGATTGCCAGGTAAAATCCAGCCGAATACTCTTCAATGCTGCACTGGCTGTGAGAGGAAGGAAATCTAAGAGAATCTTATTCCCTTTGACATGTTGCGTGTTGATAAGAGGTCTAAGTAAAAATATCACTGTACTTTGTATATGAGACAATACAACTTGAACTTGACTTTTAAATCACCAATTGCATCAAGTACTTATTTTGGGTAAAGTTTGCTGTTGTGTCATCCTTGAACCTTTTGCGAAAGTGTTTATTTGATCTTTGGACTTCAGGCTTCACACATTCTATAGTTTATGCCTACATTTTGTAATATTTATTACTAAATATGAAAAAGTTTCTGTTTTAACAATGTATTTACACAGATTACTGTAGAAACAGAACACACATGAAATGCATGTGTTCCAAATAAAGATCTATTATTTCAACTCTAAAACTCCAGCACTTCACTCCCAGATAATCAATTAAGGCATGAGCTGGGAGAACATTATGCACTTTCTGCGACGGTGGGGTGGATGGAGTAGCAGGCTGCTTGCTGCTTGTCTTAATCAGTACATTTACAGGACAAAAGACGCTGATGGAGAGGTGCAAACGGATTTAAGGTGGGCCGGATTTACGTGTTTTCTCGTAGGCTCTGGTAATTCTAGTGTTAAAGCTGCCAGCTTACCTCCAGTCTGACAGTTCTGTTTTGGACTCGATCTTGTGAACATCTATGTTCAATTATTTAAAACTTTCGCAGTCAGGATACAATATATGGGTGACTGCCCCAAACCTTTATGATGTCTGGAGTGAATTACTTGTTACAATATATATAGAGAGAGAGTTGTGCTACTCCCCACTATTTAGGCATGTTTGACAACATTGACTTCAGAAAGAATTGATTTTGAACCAAGTGGGTTTCCCTGAACTACGGTTCAGCTCATCATATTCTGCAACATCCTAGAGCATTCATGCAATCTATGACTCCAGGGAAGAGGTACTGACAAGCACAGTTGTTTTTGGTGCTATACCCGAGTCACCTAAGCTTTTCAAATGGCCAGATATTTCAGAAGAAAAGATGTTGATTTTAACTTTGTCCAAAAAGATTCAGTTCAATTTCAATTGTTGTGTAGTGCACTTTACCAGTACACAGTCAGAGTGCTTACACAAATTTACAGTCAATATACAATGACAGTAAAGTAAGAAACTTTAAAATGCCAATATAAAGTCCTAATAACTTAAGAATTGAAAGATGGCCAGGACACATTGCAGCAGAGAAATGTAAAACTCAAAAGAATTGCTGTAGAAAATCAATCTAGGGGACAGTGACACTACTTTACTGTAAATAAAGTCATAATTTTAATTACTAAGGCAAACTACGTACCATTCCCTTCCAATATTAAAGATACATAGTGAAATTCCTAACTGTATAAACTGAATTAAATTAGAACTAAAGTGAGTAGTTTTGGTGTTGTGTCAGTAACCTTTGGATCCAGGATTCCCATTCCTCACAGGCAGAAGCAGTACGTTGCTCAGACTAATGGCAGCACCATAAACTGCAGCATAATACGCAGAAGAGAAAAAAGAACAGGAATAGGCTAGTAGCAGTTCATAAAGACTGATTTTTGAACAATTAATTACCAAACAATTTTGCAATATGAACATCCTCATCAGCTGCTCTAATTGGAATAGGCTAGACTAAAGTAATGAGTCTTCAGCTTGGATTTAAATGCTGAGACTGACACAGTATTCTAAAAGCGATGCTCATAATGCGCTTATTCTATAATTTTTACTGAAAACCTTTGTGGTGAATAAATACTGATAAGCTGAATTCTGAGTTTAAAAGTGCGAATTTATGAAAAAAAATAGTTAAAGTCCCAGCACCTAATAAATCTGCATAATCTCCTTAGCTGATTTAAATACAGCATAGGAGAACCGGGAGCTTTTCATTTTTTAACTGAAAAGGCATCTGCAGAACATAGAAAAAGGGAAAATATTGAAAGTTTGGCTGATCTTGTTGATGATTTGTTTTTTAGCTTCTAATTTGTCTTCTTAAATGAATACAGCAGACCTAAATTACTGAGAAAGGAGAGAAGGGGTTACTGAGTAATGCACATAAAAGTAAGCCATTTTTACATTATTTCTTTATGGAAATAAATTACTAACTTTACAACAGAGTGCACATTCATGTTGTTGTCTTTTCTGATGTTATTATTTTCATGAAGCACTGTTAATTTGGAAATTTGGCCATACTGTTAAAGAAGCTGCTTAGTTCAACTTGAATGCACTCAAAACTGGCTTTGGAGATAATTAAGTACAAAAAAGAGCCATTACCTTCACCTATCGTGCATTAAAATGCATAAAAATGCTTTTCGGAAAACTGTGCTAAATGGCCATTCATTTTTATTCCAAGTATGTACCAGGCATCATGCAACAAGTCAAATTTAAATATCTGGACTACTTTATGCTGCCCCCTTCAGTATCACTCCAGTATTGTAAGTTTTGCTTACCTTAATTTTTTCCCTCTGGGTGGACAGATCCATTAAAGTGGTACTTAGTAATTTGAAAAAATTGTTGAGAGACAAGTTATGCTTGAATTAAACAAGTAAAACAAATTATTGGGAGTGCATAACATTTATCTTAGGGTGTCTAAAAGAATACTCCCTAATGCTAATCCTAACCCAAAAATTATATATTTTTATATGTTACATACCCTACATTATACAGCTTCTTAAGTGACACGAGTGGGTAAAAAAATTGATAGTGAAAGAACATTTCTAACTTATATTTTCATGCAGAATAGAGGTAACTAATTTAATGACAGAAAAGTTGTCCATTGAGGCCAACAACTGCAAACAATACCAGAAACATTGATGAAAAAAATCTCAAATTCCTTGCGTTTCATAATCCAATTGTATCCTCACAATGTCCTAACAAATATTTTTTGCAAATTGTTAAATAAACCACTTCCCAGAAAACGTTCTCCTGAACACAATCAAATATAAATGAGAATTTGAATTATAGCATGGCTGCCTGTCATTTCATTTTATATTCATACTGGTGAGCTACAACTCATACCTCAGGATTATTTAGAGGCAGTCCATGAAACTGAGTGGGTGGATTGAGCTTCTGCATGTTCTCTTCCTGATAATGTTTTCACTCACTTTCTTTAATTCTTAATCTTCAGTTTTACTCGTCTCTCAGGGTATTTTGCAATGCTGCTGTCATGTGAAGTGCAATGTTAGCCAATGAAGAAGCTGATACTGGGCTGAACTCCTGACCAATGAATGGGAAGTAGGTATTCAACTCATATGCTTGCTCAGAGTGCATATGATATTATTTATTTTGATTTTCAGAAATCTTTTTTAATTAAACTTCATTTATTTCCAGAAATAAACTTTATAAAATAAGATATGATAATATGACAACACTAAAAATCCCACCCTCACATTAGATTTTCAGAAAGCTTGTAAGGGAGGCTTGTGATCACACTAAAACCAATTGATTTTCTTGTTACAATAGCACCTGTCAAACACTTGTATTAGGCAGCAAGGGGCCAGTCAATTCTTGAAGGTGATGTGTTAGAAGCAGGAAAAGTGGCATGTGTAAGGTTCTGAGTGAATAAATGCTAAATAGTGATGGCTAGACGACCAGGTCAGAGTTTCTAAAAAAAAATAGGTCTTGTGAGGCGTTTCTGGTATGCAGTGGTTAGTACCTACCAAATGTGGTTCAAGGAAGTACAAAGATCTTTGATGCATGTGGGTAGTCAATCCCACAGAAGAGCTACTGTAGCATAAATTGCTGAAAAACTTCATGCTGGTCATGATAGAATGGTGTCAGAGAACACAGTGCCTTGCAGCTTCCTGTGTATGGGACTGCATAGCCACAGACCAGTCAGGGTGCCCATACTGACCCCTGTCCACTGCTAAAACTGCCTAAAATGGGCACTTGAGTCTCAGAACTGGACAATGGAGCAATGGAAGAAGATAGGCCATTCTGATGAACAAAGTTTTCTGTTCAATCATGTGGACGGCGGGATGTAATTACCTGGGGGAGAAGGTTGCAGCAGAATGCACTATGGACATGGCCTCCAAATTCCTCAAGTCTCAATCTGATTGATGTGCTAGATAAACAAGACTGATCCATGGAGGCTCCACCTCACAAATCACAGGACTTAACACTAGAATTACCACAGCCTACGAAAAAACTCAGATCCGGCCCACCTTAAATCCTATCGCACCTCTCCGTCAGCGTCTTTTGTCCTGTAAATGTGCCAATAAACACAAACAGCAAGCAGCCTGCTATTCCATCCCCCCACCGCTGCAGAACGTGCACAAAGTTCTCCCAGCTCATGCCTTGATTATCTGGGAGTGAAGTGCTGGAGTTTTAGAGGGGAAATTATTTGGAACAAATGCATTTCATGTGTGTTCCATTTCTACAATAATCTGTGCAAACTCTGTGGGCCCATCCTCACTCGCGCGTCTGCCTCAGGGCGTAAGCTTAACTCCATTTAGTTAGCGAACAAGAGAACTGCTTAACGGATTTAGATCATTTTTTTCTATAATTTGCTTGAACATTCCGGTTGATTTTGCGACTTCTCTCAATGCACTAAGAATCATAGTTCGCTTGCAGGAGCGATATATTCGCACTAATCCGAGACAGAGACTGCGGGCCAGGGGGGGGGGAGAGTGACATCAGGAGTAGAGAGCTGGGCGGAGCTCTCCTCACTGTTCTGTTTCACTAATACGCGGGCAAAGCCAAGAGGGATGGCTAGTTATGTATATATTAGTCTTTTCATCTACATATCTTGTCTTCTGACTGCCCCCAGCTGCTGAGATTTTACCCAGTATTAGTGCTAGGACATTCTGCTTTAGTATTCTGTTTTTTTGGATTTTTTTTGATGTATCATTTTTTGCTTTTTTATATACAAGCTTTGGTTCTACTTAAATAATTTAATTTTTTGAATTTTGAATGTATTATCATTTGACTGGGTTTGTGTGTTAGATATATCACTTTTTGATTCAGGCTTTGCTAATTGGGATGAAAGACTTAAAAAGTTTCCTCTCATCTCTTCTTATGAGATAAGATTTTTCTTCAGTCTGGTTCTTTTTGGTCCATGCAGTCTGAAAACCTTGCTTCTTAAATTTGAGGCATTGAGATTTTTGCTACTATGCCATATTTCAAAACTGTGCCCTATTTTTTGTGCAAGCCTGGGCCTTTAGTTTGGTGAAGCCCAGCAAAAAGATAACACCACCTAAGACAGCAATAAAATGAGCACAGTATGGAATTACAATATAAATACAATACAGATAACAAATTTCAGGTTGTAGATGATAGCAGGTGGAATGGCAAATAAAGTACAGATAGACTTGGGGGGTATTTTCTGTACGTCGCTTAAATCATTTGAGATCAGATGCCTCATCTTGGATGAGTTAATGCCAGTGAAACTGATCCAGGATAAATCGTTTTTTCAAACGCAGCCGTGTAGTAGATTAGTCTAGCTGGATCTAATCATCCGAGATGAATGCTCGCGCCCGCGCTGAGTGAAAAGCCCATATATATTGAGTCTAGAAAACATGATCAGCAAGTCTTTGATAGGCTGTAACAAAATGACAAAAGAACGGCCGCATTTTTTTTTTCACACAAGCGGAGCAAGACCTTTTATTCAAAGGACATGAAAAATTTCAAGATTTAATATGCACAAAGGTTAACACTGCAAAAGCAGCCCAAACCAGAAAAGATGTCTGGCAAAAAGTGGCCGACAAATTAAACGCATGTGCATTGTACTTACTGAAAGCAGCGTTTCATTTCCTATGTGTCAGATTAATTATTATTTAATATGTCATAATTCCAGATCAAACATGAGCACAAGGAGAACACAGGAACAGGTTAAAGTGAAGTACAAGAATATACGTCAAACTGGTAAATATTGGTATATAACTATTTAAAGAATTGTTGACATAAAGAATCATATATAATGTAAAGAACATTAATTTTAAAGCTAATAAGAAGGCAGACAAGCAAAAAACAGGTGGAGGTCCACGCGGTCCAGACCTAACCCCTGCAGAAGATTTGGCTCTCCAGCAAAATGCCCATCGCCCTGTTTCTGAGGGCATTCCAGGGGGATGCTCCTCCTCAGAACCAGTGGCAGGATGCAGTGGTCACTTCATTTCAGGTAAAGGATGGTCATTGCATATATTTGTCCTCAATGTGTGCCATAGGTAGGTTCCATATAGCCCTTTTTTTGTTGGGTCAGTTGCAGGGAATATCATATCCCTAGAACCTGTATCTGACCAATGAGATATTGACAAATGTCAAATATTTGATGAAGACACTGTGTCTGATTATTCATCAGGATGAGAGGTATATTTTCCAAATAATGTTTGATCAAACTCCACTCTGATCAGTCCCATGTGCCCCAATCACATTTGGAAATCCTGGGTAATGAGAATGTTAGGCTGATTGTGAGATTCTTTATGGAACTGTGGGTGTTTTTGCCTGTGTATTACCTACCTGCAATGGCATGAAATGCCTCTTTTATTGTCTGCACACGCAGGTGTCCAGGAAACACTATGAAAGCCCAAAGGAAATATTTCAGAGCCAAACAGACTTTACGAATTGCCTGGCAAACTGCACTTTTAGTTAGATTTTCCGCATTGCCTACAGTATATAAAAAAAGTGCCGCTTGTAAAAAAACCTCAAAGCAATGCATACTGTCTGTGTGGTTGTGAGAGCCCGACTTCGCTGAGTTTGACTTCAAATATAAGGTCCTAATAAATTTTTGAGGTACAATATTCCCCCTCGGCTAAAGCGGTATCTTTCAAAAAGAATTTCTTCCGGGAGCAATAAAGGATCTTGCCGATCGTGCAAAACCCTCTCTATATGAAATTCTCTTCTTATAATTTGCGTACCGATATATCAATTGGTCGCTCATTCATGAATGGCGAAGTGATGACTGAATAAATTCCACGCACAGACACTGATTAAGTGTGTGAGCTAATCCTTGTTTACATTGAACAAACCTGTTCCAAGCAGGTTTGAGGATTAGGATGTGTTGCTATGACAACACTTCCAGCAAGAGTTTCGAAAAACCCACAGATCCAGAATCAGGCCAAATCGTCAACAATTACATCCGGCTAAACGACTAATCAACGTATGAAAAATACCCCCCTGAACAGATTTGGGTAAACCTGTGGCGTTTAAAATGTTATGTAAATAAATGTCAAGTATTTCACATAGGAAGTAAATATATAAGATTTAATATCCAATGGGGGGTTAGAAGCTTGAAAGTACACTTTACAAGAAGGACTTAAGCATGAAAGTGGACTTGTCACTTTATACATCCAGATAGTGTACAAATTCAGAGGGTTAATAACAAGTAAGATTATCTAAATGTGTGTTATACATGTCGAGGGCATTAAGGGCAATATGGGACTACTCCCTCTCAGTCTCCCTGGAGACAAAACAGTTTTGTAAAATTTTAAAAAGTGGTAAACTCATTGCAATAATTTAACAAATTGTTTTGATTTGTCTGGCTAATACAACTCCAAAATTTAGCTGCAGGATTCAAAACAATGCTTATTAAACAAAAAATAGATTAACTCCAGTTTTCCCCAGTTCCCCATGATGCTTTGCGAGGCTAACATAACATCACATATCTGTAGCAGCCAATTTTGGATGGGACAGTCCCCCGAGTATATATAATGCTGATCTTAGTAGTGGGCTAACTATTAGCGGAAAACTTTCAATAACATTTGAACACAATAATGCAAGCAGGAGGAAGCTAAAAACATGTCAGTGTATTTGTGTTTTAAAGGTAATGTTATTTTATATGAACTTGTATGCGACCTGTCTGCAAAATGCAGAGCCAAACTGGTGCCTAAGTGGAATCTTTTTGACCCCCATCCCACCCCACTCCTGTCCTGAATCCACTACATTAGTATTTCTTTAAATAACTTTAATTTGAACAATAAATGTATAAAAAACAAACAAGCACACGTCACAAACTTAACTAGAACTTTTAAAGTCAAATACAAACATTAAAAGTGAATGTTTAGGGGTTTCTTCATTCTCTTTGTTGCTTATTACAGCAGTACATGTCTGCATAATATGAAGGCAATGTCATATATGAAGTCATCACATGACAGCTTCTATGCAAAGACTGAGTTGATGCTGATGATAGCCAAGCTTACATATGCATTGTTGTTCCATGGATGACCACAAGTATGTCTTGATGAGCTTGAGTTTTGAAAAAAATGGAACTGGAAGAGTCATTGGAATCAGTTTTTATTTTATTTATTAATATATTTTTTATTTTATTTCTTCTTTTTTGGATTTTTTTGATTTTACTAACAAATAACATTCCATACAAATAAGTCAAGTTTTACAAGACTAGGTTGAAAACAAATCAACCCCCACCCATGAGAAGGAGAGCTAGGCTAGCAGAGTAAAACTTTAAGCTAGTAAAAATACAGTAAGTAACTAGATAAGCGAATAAATGAATAAAAATAAATAAAGTTAAAAAAAAAGAAAAAAAAGAGGGGAGAGAATCCACTTCCTCAATTAAAATGCTTATTCTAAAATGTTATTAATTAGATCCTGCCAGGTTTTAAAAAAGCTTTGCACAGTTCCTCTAAGTGAGAATTTGATTTTTTCCAATTTCAAATAGTATATAGCATCAGTTTTTCAATGACTTAAAAGAGGTGAATTAGGATTCTTCCAGTTGAGCAAGATACGTCTACGTGCCAATAGTGTAATACACGCAATTACTGTACAGCTTGTTTGTCCTTCTTCACTTTACACCCATCTGGAGGTACACCAAACACATTGGATTAGGAGATATTGTGACACCCAGGCTGTCTGAAAGGCATTTAAAGATTTTGGTCCAGAATGATGTTAATTTGGTGCAGGCCCAAAACATGTGGCCGTTTGCAGGTTGGATTTTGCCCTGGAAACATTTTGGACAATTTTAAACAAGGCAGATGTGCCCGATATATAATTTTAAGTTGTGGAATCAGTTTTTAACTTGGACAACCTCTGCATAAGATTTGCTGAATCTACACCAAATTTAGGGTTATCTTTGACTTTGATCTATCATTTAGTAAACTTTACTGCACTACTGAAGAGCTTTTTTTCTTAGCTCAGAAATATTGGAAAGCATAGTGTACTGTTCTCATCTTTGGTGTTTGAACCTGAAACTAAACTGCAGCCAAAGTCTACTTCACAAAAGATTCATAGAATCAGGAGATAGTGCCTTGCTCCAATTTTATTTCGATTTTATGAAGTTAGAGTGAAACTGAAAAGAAGCAAATTACAAATAATTACTGATTTAAATAAACAATCTAACTTTGCTACTGCGGTGGGCTGGCGCCCTGCTCGGGGTTTATTTCCTGCCTTGTGCCTTGTGTTGGCTAGGATTAGCTCCAGCAGACCCCCGTGACCCTGTAGTTGGGATATAGTGGGTTGAATAATGGATGGATGGATAACTTTGCTATACAGTAATCCCTCGCTACTTCGCGGTTCACTTTCCGCGGATTCACGACTTCGCGGTTTTTTAAACATAGTACATGTAGTAGTATTTCCTAGTCTAAGAACAACAAAACAAGTTCGGTGACTAAGTGCGTTGTAACACGGACTGTGATTGTTACATGGGAGGGAGACGACAAATCACAGCTTCCCGCTTTCTAATCGGGCCTGTGATTGGTGCTTTGACTGATGCCTAGATCCCACAGTATCTCTGTGGTGTTATGGGTCCACAGCTCTTCCAGCAAAGGCCGTTTTGTTTTAAAAAAATAATCGAGGGTCGTGGTAGCTGTAGCGAGCCGCAGGGCGATCTGCAGTGTGGGCGTTTCTCACCTAAGTGCACAGGTGGGAAACTGCCCACATCCATGATTGTTCCTGTGGCTAATGGGCTGCAGCTGCCATGTCCTCCCCGCATATATAGAGAAGCGCGAGCCGGTTAAGGGGAGAGGAGAAGTAAAAGAGGAAAAGGAAAGATGAAACGGAGGAGGCAGGAGAGAGAGAGAGAGAGAGAGAGAGAGAGAGAGAGAGAGAGAGAGAGTGAGTGTGTGTGTGTGTGTGTGTGTGTGTGTGTGTGTGTGTGTGTGTGTGTGTGAGTGCAGGCAGGCTCGTGTGCAGCTGTACAGGTAGCTTGGGTGTATGGCCAACACCCGAGGAGTAGCGGCAGTGGTCGCTCTCGCAGAATATTCTGAAGGGCAAGAGTGACCGGAAGGTGGATGACCGGTGAGGCGAGCCAAACAGCTGTAGCAGGACAGTGTAGAGAAGGTCAGCTGCATTAAGAGCGTCTCGCCTATTGCAGAGCCCGCATGGGAGAAGCAGGTCAGACGCTGACGCCGTTTTTAAAGACTGCTTTCTGTTGACGTTTTAACCTCGTGTTAAAGGATTGTTATTCTTGTGTATTTTAAACCTCCACTTCACAACTGTTTTAAGGATTATTTATTTAAAGATTTATTGACTGCTCTGCTGCACTTTGGACAACTGTTTTGATTCTTTTAATAAAAGCGGTTTACTTTACACTGTGCTGTGTGTGAAAAAGAAGCAGCGGCAGCAACTGTCGATCACAATGTTTTTACTGCGCAGCATATTCATCACCATTATCACGTCATATATAGCTACGTGTACTTCGCTATACAGTAAGTGTAAACTTATCTACCAATTTCATATTGCTTAGCAGTTGTCCATGTTATTAATAGACTAAAGGGTGGGTTGTAAACAATACAGGGAGGGTTTAAAAACGTCCAAATACACGTTCAATAATTAAATAAATATGGTGTCCCTACTTCGCGGAAATTCAGTTATCGCGGTCGGCCTTGGAACCTATCTCCCGCGATAAGTGAGGGATTACTGTATACTTATCCAATTAACTTAAAATAATGCAGGCTTTGCTTCGATGGGACTAACACTGACTAATTGTGAAACATGCTGTCTAACTGCTGACTTTCTGTAATTCTATTTCCGCTTCCTTACAACTATTTACATGAATATTCATAAAGTTATATTAATATTCCTTTGCACAACAAACAGCTATTCTGCGAGGCAGAACATGCAGAATATAGAAACGTTAACTTGTGTGTTTTCTTCAAGCAGAATTGACTAATTCAATGCTTTGTTTAAAGGCTGTACAAATCATTCTATTTTTAGCATGTAGGCATTTCAAAACTGCCGTAGTTGTCAATGCTAGAAGTAACCATAGCACTCAAGCTGTTTTTAAGTAATGTTTGTTAAGTTTGAGACCTACTTCAAACTTATCCTTTTACATAAACATAGAAGACATGAATATTCTATTTTAACTTTAAATTTTTATATTGAAGTGCTTACTTTGTGATTGGAAGACAAAGCTCTTCTTAAAATTCCAAGTTTGAATAAGATCCTGCAGGAGTTACAGCTATTACTAACAAAGCTTTGTGACAAAGTGACAGCCTGGAAACAATGTGCCTGCGTAAATAGGGAAAAAAACAAGACACAAACTAAGCAGAGCCCATTTTTTTATCAGAAGTACCTGCTGTATGGTTACAGTAAATTAGATGGACTTCTGTAGAAAGGATATCTTGGTCCTGAATATAATGAGTGTCCCTATGATAAATCTGAAATGGATGAAACACCCAGGGCTTCTGGCCCTTAAACACCTGCATGGGAATTTCAGCTGCAGGAATTCCTGGGTTTTCCTGGGTCATTTTTGACCCTGGGAGTGGTTCGGGGGACTGCCTAAAAAGCAGCATCAGACTGGAGTATAAAGCCCCCACTTGTCCATAGGTCATTTGAGATTATAGTTGGGAGGTAAATTGAAGAAAAGAGAAACCTGCGAGTTTAGAATAATATTTTCAGATTGCTCATTACTGCTTGAGAGAATCATTTTTTGGGCTCATCCTACTGGGTAGAAAGGCACCCCACCATAGGGGTCTGATGGGGTTTGTTTTTTTCTATATTGATTTGATAATTTTATGTTCTCATGTTAACACTTGTTTGTTTCCTTGTGTAATATTTCACATAATTTGATAAAGAATACATGTTTGCATTTTTTTTCAAAGTGAGGGTAGCACTGAGACATGACCCCCATTACATATGCCAAACTCTGGAATAACTGTAAAGAATGCAGTTTTTACCTCAACTCTTAAATCCAGGCTGAAGACTCACTAAATTAGTATAGCATTCCTTTATTAGAGCTGCTAATTAGGGTTTTGATATTGCAGAAAATGTCTGGTTTTAATTTTCTTAAATTATATTGCGACAGTCATCATGACTGAATGTTGCTAACCTTTAGCCATTTTTTTTTCTTGCTGACATCCTGCTGTTGCTGTATTCACCAAGCTGATACTCCAGTCAATGGAATGGAGACGTTAGAGTGACAGGCATTAGCTTGGCTTATCATATTAGGCCACAGTAATGGACTCTATGTTATTGAATTCAGAAAGAGGAGCCACTTGATCTATGTCAGTGAGACGTTTTTTATTCCAAATAACCATTGGCCTTGTGAAGGAATATTTAATTTTTCTAGGAAAAATGTTGCCTGGAACTTTTGTTTTCCAGCCTTCCGAATTATTTTATCTGTTATCTGTTCATCTTTGTTACATTGTGTGCTTCCTTAAGCTGATTTCACATTACATGACTTCTTGATATGGGGCATGTCAGATTTGCTGACTATAATTGCTGATCTCATTGCAAGATTATATACTGTAAATGAAGTGTACAACTAAAAACCTATGCAAAAGTCAAATAATGTGACTTTATGTTTGTGTTCATCCAAAATATGTGTTCATCCAATATTGATATATGAAAACGTTTCACTGATTTTGTAGCTTTTACTTTGGACTGCACATACTTTAATTATTCTCCATAATTTAATACTATGAAAGACGCAGGCTACAGTGCAGTTATGTAATTCTAACATTTCATATCTACAAAAACATGTCTGCATCAGAGGCCTTCATTTTCTGGTACTGCATGAATAAGCAGCTTGTTGTTATTAGCCTGTCACTCCCTCACAGTGTACACACCTCCTCTTTTTAGGCTGGAAGGTGACACTCTTGTACTTACAGTGTGTGTGTGTGTGTGTGTGTGTGTGTGTGTGTGTGTGCGTGTGTGTGTTTGTGTACCAAACCAAACTGCTCCACTTTTCACAATTCTAGCACTCTTTGCCTTTTGTAACTCTGCTCATCATCAACTGTCTCTCCATGGTAGTCTTATCTTCCCTGTCTTTTATTCTCTCGCATTTGTTGCATCATTTGTTCTGAAAAAAATTACACTTTACTTGATAAACATATACACTGTTTGATAGTGCTGGTGTATTAAGTTAGTACACTTTGTTTTAAGTTGCACTCCTTTATGAGACCTAGCTTTATCCATTCAGCATTGAGCAAGATATTCCAGACACAGTGCAGTCTGCATCTGCACCTTCTACTGTTTGCATAATTACAGTCTTTCACAAGCGTTTCCAGCTCTGACAAAAAACTCTCATGATTTGCCAACAAATACCATGTTTGTTTGGGAATTACACATGTTTCAAAAGGATAATTATTGGTTTTCAGAATCTTTCACTCCTCACTTTTGAGATTCCATATTCAAAGCATTTCTCTGTCTGTCTGATCCATGGAATCTGTTCTCTTGCATTTCTCAACTTCTCTATTCTCATTAAACAGGACAAGAATTTTTTTAACCGGTACCATAACTTGTGAAGGTTCATAATATTTTTTTTTTTACAGCTCCATCCAGGAGTGGTTGTGATTTAATAGCAGTTTTGCCAGGATAGACTCTTGTCCTCTGAAACCCAGATTTAGACTGAACAGATTTGAAAAGTAGATTAATGGATGGACAAATTTTTACTCATTGAGTCATCTTTTTCACTCTGACACAATTGGAAACACTTTCACTTCTGATACCATGTATTTTTTTTATTTCATTATACCATGTGTTACAAATAGAAGCATTTATTGAGCTTTCTAGATACAGTGACTTGAAAATTGCATTTAAAATATGAAATGCTTGTTTAATTTGAAGGTTCTGATGGCATCAGCTCTAAGGTGATCCAAGTGTGTCAATCTGTTTTGTGGAGTTCAGTCTAAGTCTAAGTGTCAGTTTTGAAAGGGTCCCATATGGACAATGGAAAACGTGAATCTGGAATGGCCACAGAAATAAGTGGCAACCCAAGGTGGCAGGGAGGATGACACACAGAGAGCACTGTAGGATTCTGTATTACAGGAGAAAACACATGTAGTGGTAATGTTCTAAAGATGATTAACAGTCATTCAAAGACAGTTTAAAATTGTTATGAATCAAAACTCTGTATTGGCATCAAAGCCTAAATTCAGAACTGCCTTCTCATTTAATGGACTTCACTAAGCATCAAGTAACTTTATCATGTCTTTAATTACTTCAGCTTACTCAAAAACATCATTCTCACCATGTGCTATAGAAAATTGGTAATTGGTTTGTGGAGCGTCATTGTATTTCATTGTAACTCTGCCTTTTTGTTTAACTTTTCATAGGCACACGATTAAGGAATATGTGCAGAATCATATGAGTAGCCTTTATAAATTTCTCCTTCTAAGCACGGCAAGGGTATTCATTGAAATGTGTTAGAGTCTAGAAGGCAAAACTTTGTGACCTCATGTGAAATCAGTTCATTTCACTTTATTCTTGTTTAACATTTTTCAATGAGTATAGGCTCATAATGCTTACATACTTTGTAACTATAATACAGTAACAGTAAACTACAAAAGCTTATAATATTTTCACACATAAAGACACCTATAAATTAATTAAACATAACAACTCCTAACATTGTTGAACCCATTTAATCCAAATCAAGGTTGGGGCCATCGTCTATCCAAGGAATGCAGAGCACAATGCAAGAACTCTGTGGTGGGCTCTAGTCCATCACAAGACCCACACATGCACACATCCAAACTCATACAGGGCCAAATTAAATTCAATATTTAAGCTAACATACATATCTTTGCACATGGGACACAGGAAGAATATGCAAGATGCACACAGTCAGGAATGAGACACATGATACAAACCTAGCACAATGGATCTGTGAGAAGGCAGCACTAACTACTAAGATAATGTGCTGTCCTAAAGAAAGTCAAGCTAACACCTGTTACCAAAAAAAAAAACCAAGTTACGATAAAGCCATCTGACAATGGAGGAGAGGAGAAACCAAAAAATTCTTAGCAGCCCTCCTGGAGGAATTAAATCTTTGTGGGGTCCAGAGTTACTTATAGCAGGGCAGTACTCAGTAAAAACTCATTATTTTAACATGGCTTTCTCCTAGCTTCATTTTAGTTTAATCCTGATACTCTGTATATGCATTTAATTATCAATATCATTCCTGGTGGCTCCATAATCCGTACTAACCCCTACTTTCTCTTCTGTTCTTTTTCTGGTTTTCTGTGGTGGCAATCTGCACCACCACCACCTGATCAAAGCAGCGTGATGTCCCTACATTGATGGATTAAAGGCCAGAAGTCCACATGACCGTCATCATCAAGTTCTTCAATGAGAACCCTGAATACAATGAGGACTAATTGTGAGGTCATTTATTTTAGGTAGAATGCCTAGAGGGGGCTGTGCGGTCTCTTGGTCTGGAACCCCTGCAGATTTTATTTTTTTCTCCAGCTGTCTGGAGTTTTTTTGTTTTTTCTGTCTTCCCTGGCCATTGGACCTTACTTTTACTCTATGTTAATTAGTGATCCTGAATTCTGTTTTCTTATTTATTTTGTCTTTTCTCTTTCTTCATTATGTAAAGCACTTTGAGCTACACCATTTGTATGAAAATGTGCTATAATAATAAATGTTGTTGTTGTTGTTGTACTACTGTATCAGTAACAAGTAAGACTCTCAGTACTGTGTCTTTGACATGACCATGGAAAAAGCCAGGCTGTAAAATTTCTGACATTTTGCAGTGTTCAAGATGAAGCTAGAATAGTGAAGGTACACCTTTTTTCTAACACCTTAGAGAAAAAAATGCTTGCTTGAAAGTATTATATAAGAGGATTTGGGTCTAAATCTTATTCTTTCTAAGAAGTGTGACAAAATACCTTAAAGTAATCAATATGATTTCTGAATTAGTCACAGGATATTTAATTCTTGTAGTTATTCAATAGTTAGTTGGAAATCTTATCTAACAAGATATTACTTTTTTAAAGAAATAAATGGAAACATTTCCTGGTTTGTCAACTACTTATAATATCTAGAACAAGGGTGGCATATTGTGACACAGCTGGACTAGATCATGATATTTGCTGCTCAGCCTACAATTTTATGCAAAGGCAGCAGTTTCTTACTTATGAAATACATAAAATTGCTGCTACTAATGTAAAGAGAAACCCTAAGTCACAATTCAAATTTATAAATAATCAATTTAAGCAATGTTCTTAATAGAGTATGACAGTACTTTCCTTTTTTGTATTTCGTTTTTTAAGTAGCTTTACTCTTACTAGGACACTGGAAAATAAAAGGTTATTGACAAATCTGACTCATACACAGAAAGCAAAGGGTCAGCGATGAATCCAAAAATTACAAAGTGGACAGGCCTGAAAACAGCAAAATGACAAGATGGTCAAACCATTACAGATGAACTTAGAGAGAATACAGACCTGGGCAGATATGTGCCACATACAATTTAAAGTAAATATAGAGTAAAGTATTGAATATTGGAAGTAAGAATATTAGAAATAATTATTGAGGATCTGGCACTCTGAACCCAACCTAAATCGGGTTTGCACAGAAAATAAAATGGTAATAAAAAACAATGAACAAAAAAGGAAATCTATGATAAGACAAAAAGTAAGACAAGTGACAGAAGTAAATTAACAAAATTAAAATCAAAAACTATTGGGAAAAAGTAATTAAGAAATAATAAAAAATAATCAATGTCATAGTGAGAAGCCATGCCCTGGCATAATTCTAGCAATCTTAAATGAAAATGGTGTGAAGAGGGGTGCTGAACACACCCTGAGAAGACGCGGTCGCTCCTCCAAAACCCCCTCTTAAACGGTGATACAATGGGAAACAAATACAGTTTTTACCTTCTCTTTGCTTGATTAACTGCTGCTGCCGTGCCGCGTGATCTGCTTCTTGTGCGGTGCTTCGAACATTTAAAAGCCTGCATAGCAGCTGTACTTTGGTCTTATTGCCTTGTTTCTCTTCTCCCCCAGACATCCTCTGCTTTATTCTTTATGCTTTGTTATGCTGTTTACGAATAAAGTTTATGTTTCTTGAAAACCCTGAATGAATCTGTTCAACTGTGTAACCCAAGCGTGACAATGGATAATACATTTCTATAGATTGTGTTATACAATATTTCTGCCTCTAATGAAACCGGTTCTGATTTTCTATAATTCTTGACATTCTAATTTTAGAGGGCTTGTGTTATTGTTGAACTATAATAAATCCGTTTTAACTATAACTTTCTTTGCATCCTTTAAATCCAAGTTTACAAATACAGTATACTTGCACCTGGTGCATTGGTTTGATAGTTACAATTAGAATATGAAAGAATCTTGAAGAGTTTTATGTTTACATTAACATTTATTTGCTTAGCAGACACTTTTACCCAATGTGACTTTCAAAAGAGGTCAGCATAATCGAGTAAATAAGTAAGGCGGATTTTTTAATTACAAGTGTCACAGGATAAGGAGCCAAAACTGACCATCACAAGTTAAAAGCGTGACAATAAAATACAAGCTAGTCACACTTTCTAGTTTGTCATACAGCTAATATCAGTTAGGTGGAAATTCATCAAACAAAAGAGTCTTCAAACGCTTCTTAAACACTCTTGAGGGAGCCAAAATGGAGGTGGACAGCTCGTTCCAGCAGGAACTAAACATGAAGAGATTCTGGACTGAGATTTGATGCCATACATAGGTGATATCACCAGATGCTTTTCATCAGCAGAACTGAGTGGTCAAGAAGGACCATAGGACCACACAAGTGTCTCCATATATATGGGTGCTCACCCACTTACTACTCTGTAAGCAGCCATCAAGGATTTGAACTTTATGCTTGCTGCTATAGGAAGCCAATGTAGTGATCTGAAAAGAGGAGTGACATGTGCCCACCTGAGGAGGTACCTCAGAGTTGTTAGTATTTATGTGCCATATTGTTCAAATTCTTACCTGCATATGCTATGTGTTGCCAAGATTAAAGATACTATTTAAAAAATATTCTCTTGACAATAGCTTCACTAGCTGGTACCACTACCTAGCATTTTATCTAATTCAAGATTGTTAGAATATTCTTTCTGATTTTGAACACTTAAACTGAAGACTTCTCACTAGATTTCAGTTTGACATTGTCATGGTAGAAATGTGTAATGGTGTCATTGACCACATGTGCCAGGTGAGGCAGACAGCACAGAAGTTAAGCCATGAGGGTACACACTAGAGGGTCGCCACAGTTGATTTGGACAGAAGCATGCTCAAACCAAATAAACAGCCATATTAAGAAGGGCCATGACAGAACCAGGTAAAAGATAAAACATAATACTTTAATTCCTGCTATTCAAAAACCTAGAAACAGAAACATTATACAAAAAGCATAACCCAACAGTCAAACACTAAACTCTAATCACAATACTCTAAACTCAAAAACAAAGAAAACCGAATTTTAATATGAAACAATGAAATACAATGAAAGAGCAGTGGATTAATCCAGAACTCTATGTATTGATTTTCCTGACCCTCCCTTCATGTGACAGATGTACAATTTATAATGGCAGGCAACAAATACAAATAGGTACAGCAAAGGCAAAGATACCAAAACAATGTTTTCAGTTAGGTGATATATGGGTAACTAATTATTCCAAACCCAATCCGACAGATACTGTAATAAGTTTAGTAATCTATAAAGTTAGTAAAACAGTGTTTTCTAGCTAGTTTATGAAAATCTTACATTTCACACTTTTCTGGCATGATACTGTACTATTATATATATTTAATTATACATTACAGTACTTAACATTTACCTGCAATAGCACTTTGTTTTTGTTACAGGTGCTGCCATTTTGAAGTGTCTTTGTTACAACTCAACATCAGACTAGTAGGGAAGTTAACTGGAAGTAATCCCAGATTTGATGGGATGTGTTTGATTCTATTCCTATTTTTGTATCCTTCTGTAGCAATTATTATTGCTTTTTTTCTCATTTAATTAATTTTGTTGTTTAGTTTAAAATTTTTTTTCCACCATTTTGTTTGTTTTAGGTGCCACAATTTTGTGTTTTTCTCAGGTTAGGTGGGAATGTTGCAAAGAGAAGCAAAACTTAGCACGCCATTGAAGTTATAATAATAATAAATAGTAATTATTTACATTTATATAGCACTTTTCTCACTACTCAAAGCGTTCTCCACACAGGGAGGACCTGGGAAGCGAACCCACAATCTCCTTACTGCAAAGCAGCAGCACTACCACTGCACCTTCCTTATGTGTTGTGATGTCATTTTTTAAGATGGAGGCACACTTTGTGATAGGGAGTTTGTTAAAAAAAATCACATTTTTTTCATGCTCCATCTTCTATGCTTTTTTCTTTTTAAAATAACTCTTGTCAATTATGACAATACTCCTGGAAAAGAATTATGCGATAGTGGCCCAAAAACAAGCTAGAATTAGTAAAGTCATCCAAGTCTTTAAATAAAAATGTTTAGTCCCAGTTTGTTACTCTCAGATCTTCTTTAATACAGCAATATGTCTTACATTTTATATCTCTCTAAACATCAGCAAGACTAAGGACATTATCATTAGTTTCAGGAAGAAGCAGGTAAATCGCACCTGCATTTTCAATGGGGACGAGGCTGTGGAAACAGTCAACAGTTTTAAATTACTGGGTGTTGCCATAACCAATGATCTTAGGTAGAAACACACTACAGTGGTCATTAAAATGGTCATTTCTCAGACACCTGAGGAAGCCCAAATGTCTCCAGCAGTCCTCGTCAGCTTTTTTTTTTTTAAATGTACTGTAGAGTCCATTCTGACAAGCTGCAAGATGTGCTGATATGGCAGCAGTGACCACAAGACATTGCAGAGGGTGTTGAAAACAGTGCAGATCATTGTTGGTACACAGATACCCTCTCTGCAGGACATATTTGCCAAGCACTGTCTGGAAAAGGCAAAACGAATCATTAAGGACCCCAGTCACCTTGCAACTGTCAATAATCAACTGAGTAAATTAAATGCCACATCTTCTGTGATTCTTGTGTATGTAATGTTATGCTTAATGTTGTTTAATGTGATTATTATTAATATTAGATGTATGTTCAAGATTTTCTCTTCCTTGGTGGTACTGTGGCTGCTGCCTCGCAGTAAGGAGACCAGGGTTTGCATCCTAGGTCCTTCCTGCATGGTGTCTGCATGTTCTTCCCATGTCTGTGTGTTTCCTCCAGGTGCTCTGGTTTCATCCCACAGTCCAAAAACATGCAAGTTCTGTGGATTGGAAATACTAAATTGGCCGTAGTGGGTGGTGGGTATGTGTGTGTTTGCACTGCGATGGACTGCTGTCCTGTCCAGGGTTTGTTCCTGCCTTGTGCCCTATGTTAGCTGCATTAGACTCCACAACCAACTGCGATCTGATTTAGGACTAAGCGGGTTAGAAAATGACTAACTTTTATCTTCCTGATGTTTTATGCTGATTATTGTGTCTGCAAGGAACGTTATCCAAGCAAGAATTTCACTGTACATTGTACATATGACAATCAAAAAGACTTTGACCTTGACCTTATATGGACTTCTAGACTCTAGAATGAATCCATATTAAACTTTCAATCTACTGATAATCTCAAGATATGTTATACTGGAGATGCAGACGTTTTGGTCCATGGATTAGCTGTGGCCCAATAGAGCAGGACAAAGACACTAACTGTAATGGACATAAAGAGAAGAGAAGTCACAGTAATACAGTAATAAACTTTACCAAGGACCAAGGTTGGGTCATAACCTTCCTTTGAATTTGTTAAAAACAGCAAAGTCTGTGCTTCTTTTCTTAAGCATTACAAATGAAAAAAGTGAAGAGGACATAAAATGCTTACAGAAAAATGATGATAATGATAAGGGTGAAAATGCACAGCACTGAACAAAATCACAAAGGAAGGCAAACAGAATTAACAGCCTCTCTCATACAGGAAAAGATGGACGTGGATCAATAAAGTTTGAAAGCTCCTGCTTTGATGTGTATAGATGCAACATCAGCAAAAAAAGTGAGCCAAGTGCAGAGCAGTTAATCACCAGTCATTAAGCTCTGTTTGCAGTAAAGGTTCAAAAATGGGAAAAACACATTTTTTTCACCAGAAATTGGGAGATTGGGGCATTCAATCTGTTAAAAAAACAAAACATTTTCCTGGCTGCTGCAAATGGCCTGATGATGAAAAGGATGCTCTTCTGAAAAAAAAAACTACACAATTTCCATAATTTATTTGGTTACAACATATAGTGAACGTGAATAGTGAATATTTGTTAAAACACCTACTAATAATATAAAAAAGCAAGAGTAAGGGCTGTGTGACTAAATGAATGCACTTCAGACCATATCTCAGACAGATCTATGCCTCGGTCAGTCAATAGTAATAGTTCCACCTAGAGATTTATTTTCAGGGGTGGCTCTCGAGTTAATCGTACTGAAGTTGAACTCATTTCAGCTTGTTTTCATTTCTTTACAGCTGACTCAGGCTTTCTGAAAATGAAATAACACTCCACATGCATTTACAACAGAAAAAGAAATAGATGTGATGAAAACAGGCAGTACTGAGGTTGCCATTTCATCTTGTATGTGTTTATATTTAGAAAAACTGATGTTTCCCAGCAGATGTATTGTTTTTTAAGCAATTAGCTTTCTGTTTAAGGATCTTTATGCAGTGCTGTATTGGTTATTGTCACTGTCTAATGGCTGATTTTGAATCCAGAATATTTCCTTTTTTGTGTGGAGTTTGCTTAATCTCTTTCTGTCTGAACTGAATTTATTCAAGCCATTCATTTTTTATACACATCCTGAAGACTTATGCGTTAATTGTCAATTCTAATTTAACCAGTGTAAGAGACGGCCGGCAACTCAACCAGGCCAGGATGTCCCTGAAATGGAAGGATGGGGGAAGGCAGCTTTTCAAGGGCACTGCCTCCCCCAAGACACTATATGGCAGCTTCCATGGACTGCAGCGATGCCCCGGATTCCCACAGGTCACTATGGGACATGGAATTTAGCAACACAGCCCTGCTGGGTACCGTGGGTGCCTCCAGGGAATGCTGTGGGAAGAAGCTGGGAGACAAAATTCTCACCTAGCCCGGAAGTACTAGTGGATCATGAGGATGGAAACCCTGAAGTACTTCCGGTTGATCAGAAACTTGAATTCTCCATCTGACCCGGAAGTGCTGGCAAGTCACGTGAGAGGAAGAGCAGAAGCACTTCTGGGTCAAGGACTATATAAAGGACTGCGAAACACCCAGCAGGCGAGCCAGACGGGTGGTTGGTGGATGAAGCTTGCTGGGAGGTGTGGAGGAGAAAAGAATTGTGATTATTGTATTTACTTGATTCTGTTTTTGTGGCTGTGGTGCTTAGGGAGCACTGTGCAAGAAGAAAGTAATTGAAAACAGCTTCTTGGTGCTTTTACCAGGTGTCCTGCATGTCTGTCTGTTGGGTTTAAGGGGAAACAGTGACCCCTAGCGTCCACACCAGGTATACAGGAGTGCTGTAGTGCACCCACATATATTCTGACTGATTGCGGCCCTGTACTTGATGCAGTCAAGATAGGCTCCAGTTTCCCACGATCTTGTAATGAAAAAAAGTAGGTGCAGGAAACAGGCTGCTTTACAGAGCCAAACAAATATTGTAATAGTGTGTGCAAGATACTAGGAACTTTGTGGGGTAAAAAGTGTGGGACATTTGAATCAAGTAATTGCTTTTCAAGGAAGTGTTAATTTGGGAGATCTCTTTTTCCTCCAGGTACTGACATCTGTGGAGTAAACAGTGTGTTTCCTCCATCTTTGAATCAAGCCGTTACTTTTCAATGAAGTGTTAATTTGTGAGTTTTCTTTTGCCTCCGGACATTGACCTCTTTCTTTTTGCTCTTTTAATGATTCCAGAGATGCTACATACCTGTGCTAAAAGACAATGAAATTCCCCGTTGTGTAGCACAGCACTTTCACTGTTCTTCTTTTCTGTTCATCTGATAACCTGACAATCTGATTGCTTTTTTTATGACAGCTTATTCACCTTTGCTCTGCAGTATCCTCACAAATGTGCGCTTTCAAAACACAGTGACAGCTTTCCAGTTCCTGTCTCTGCCCAGAGCATCAGATTCCTTCTTCATCCCTTTTATCAAATCATCATTATGGTCCCACAGAGGTAAAGCCTGGTTTTACTAGTGAACGGCTTTGACATTTTTCCCAGAGGTCCATCAAAGAGAATGTTTATTAATTGTATGCAAAAGCTTTCCATACAACTGCCTAAAGAAAAATAAAGAAAAGTAAGAAGGTAGGTAAATGTTGGGGGCATTCATTAGTGTACCAACATTTACTTATAGTGTGTGTGGTAACCAGCCATAAATGAAACAGACCTCAATCCATTCAAAGGACCACAGGGAGATAAAGCAAATTCTGATACTCTTAAGCTCATCATAGAGACCATTTCTGGATGGGGAACCGATACAGTGCAGGATTCCTTCATACACACCCACACTTACCTGCACAAAGCTAATTTAGTGTAGACCTAAACATGGACATCTTTAGGGTGTGACAGTGAGACTGTAATTCCCTTTGAAAAACCAACATGGAATGGCAAGCAGGGAGAAAAACATAGAAGACCCAGGTGGGTTGGGTTGAATGAGGAATAAGCTCCATAAAATGTTCACTTGGGAAATTTTTGAGGGTCTCTAATTTATTTTCAATGGCCAATTTTCAATATTTTAATTTTCAGGTTTAAAAATAAGAATACACTTTTTTTGTCACAAATTGTCTTTGTAGGTGATATAATCCATCTGTTTCTCTATCAGGTTCATGTAATTGCATCTCTATCACAGATTGGCCCACATTTTTTTTAAAGATAATCAGGTGATAAGGACATACACTTACTCATCAATATTGGTCTTGTTTTTGGTGCACAGATAATATTATTGTCTCTTTTTTGTATGTTTTTCAAGCAACAACGATAACAAAGATAAAACATAATAATATTTTAGCAGTGAATTCTGACAGCTCCAGTTCTGCTGGCTGTGTCTTATGAGCTAATGACCGGCCAATTAAGCCTATCCAGGGGAATATTTATGATTTGGTTCTCTCCACATTGGCAGTGCACCTACTGCCGCCCTGAATGCAAACTCTGGTCTGCACCGTTCACACAATCTCTGCCTTTGAGGTGAGGTCCTTCTCACACTGCGTCTCCTTGGCAAATACTGGTGACAGTACCAATGTAACTGGGGTCTCGTTGCAGAGGAATACGCTGATGCTACTCCAATTTGAACTAACTGAACAGCATGTATTGTGATCCAGCATTGAGAAAAAAAGGGAAATCTGTGCGGTATATGGACGTAATGAAACAACTGCTCTTTGAAAAGGGAGTAAGTTTACCTGAGGATTTAATTAGCGCTGAAGTAATTAAAGACAGTGCTCAAAATAAATCAAATAAATAAGGTTTGCAACAGCATATCCCATAAAAAATAACAGAGAATATTAAAAGTAGTTTCTCCCAAGGAACTAAAGCAAATTTTGTCTTGATTCATGGAACTCTTCATAGATTAATTTTTCTCCCAACTTTTAAAGGTGGTTGGGCGGGGTGGAGGTATTTGACTATAGAGAATTAAGTGTCTTCATTATTTTCATTCTGATTTGTGTATTTATCAAAGTCAGTTTTTATTTTTATCTTGATTACTGTGTCACCATTTTGTTTTTTCCTAGATGAAGCCATTTTGTGGCACTGCCATCTAACACAAAGGTTCTTTGCTAGGATTATGGCTCTGTAGAATGTGCAACGTTTTGTCACAAACGCAATGGTTTAAAAGCTGCTGTGAAGGAGTTCACTTCAGATGAAACTGGATAAACCAAATAGTGTTATTATTTTTTTTTGTGAATTACGATCTAGAAAAATATAATATTGCAGTCCCTTTTGACTTCAATCTCTGGTTAGTGTTTGGGCTTTCAAGATAGTTATTTGAACTTACTGATTACAACTCTTTGCTGGTATTTCGACTTATAATCCATCATTTCATCCATTTACAATCTTACACCTCTTCAGTTTTCACTGGCAGAACAAATTTTCAATAAATGTCAGCTCCTGACAGATTTGCTCCACACTTTCACAGCTGACCTTATTCATTGGTGTATTTTGTTTTCTTATACCATTCTACATGTGCCCTGTTCTCAAAATGGCCTATGGTGACCTCCCCTGAAAATTGGGATGTGTAAACCACGACAGGGTTTCCTTAAGCTGTGAAGCAGCAGATATAATCACCGCACTACCATTCTCTCCTTTAATTATTTCAACATTTTCCTTATTTCCAGTAGGGATTATGATGCACTGGTTAAAACCCTACCTATTACTACCTCTGTGGAGTTTGCTCATTTAACCATGAGCTTTTCTCTAGATAGAAAATTTTCTCTCCATGTCCAATAGATATGCAGGTAAGCAGAAGGAAAAATATCTAATAATGTGTAATGTATGCCTCTTGTTTATATCTGGTAGTGGATAACTTTCTTTGACCTTAATCCACAAGTATACTTAGATGTTCCATGTTCTTACACGGCTTCTGCAATGCTTCAACTAGCTACTTACAAGCATATTATAATTTTCCTTATCCCTTTTTGGTGCCAAGTTCAACAGCATGGTTGTAATGATGACTTCCAGTTGAGAGAATGCTGGCGTGACCGGTCGCTGCTGCTCGCCAGTAACTTTTTAACTTTTTTATGATTAACTTACAGTCTAGTGGACTAAGCAACTGTTTTCATTTTGGGCAGATTTATTCATTGAGTTTTATTTTTCAGTCATTTAAAGCTAGACTGATTTCTAGCCTGACTGCTAATTTGGCTGTGTATGGACTATTTTTCAGCCCGTCCCTGCTTTGAAACTTACCTGGCTTTGTTCTCTGGACATCTGAGTTCTCTGCGTCTTCACTTGACATGTGGACCAGTAGGATATTTATTTGGTTCGTGTTTCTTTGGTCCCTCCTGTTCCTCGCTATCCAACCTGCGATTGGCCCGCTTCGGTACTCAGCTGCCAAGCTCCTCCGACTGCACTTCCACCTGTCCGAGCCTCCACTGACTGGGCTGTATCTCCACCTGGACATCATATTCCTCCACCGTCGGAGATACATCCACCATGGGTCCCGCCAGAGTATCCAGGCTGACACTTAGAAAATAATAAACTCCATCTGGTCCAGTTCTCGACGTCCTCCACGTAACTTAGGCAGAGTCGCAAACCACAGTGTGTTAGCCAGCCTAGCCCGACTAACACTGTTGCTAAATGTGATAATGCCATTGTCAACTTCAGTCTGTTGAACATCCGCTCACTTACGAGCGAGGGGCATCTCATCCACGATCTCCTCACTTGATCGTAAGTTTGACTTTTAATGTCTAACCGAGACATGGCAACAACCTCATAGCTTTTCCCAACTTAACAAATCCACTCCCTCGGGGTTTGTTTACATCTCTCAACCCTATGGCTCTGGCTGGGGAGGAAGTCTCGCGTTAATGTAGCGTGAGAAGTGGAAAGTCCTGCCGTTGTCTGTTCCTGCCTTCAGTTCTTTTGAATCTCTTGTGTGTCATTAACTGGACCTATTCCTACTATTATTGCAACTGTTTACAGCCCCCTTAAATCAAATGATGACTTTCTGAACAACTTTGCTGTTTTTCTTACACACTTATCTACTGTTTCATCAAACATAATACTTTTGGGGGATTTCAATATACATATGGATAATATCAATGTCCCTATTACTAGAGACTTTACATCCTGCCTTGAGAGTTTTGAATTCCAGCAGCATACTGATGTTCCCACTCATTCCAAAGGACATATCTTGGACTTGATTTGCTGTTCTGGAGTTCATTGTACTGCAGATGAACTCTCCATAACTGATCACTTTCTTATTTCATTCAATGTTAAACTTGCACTTTCCAATACTAAGCTTTCCCGTCTCATGTCTTTCCGTAATAATAAGAATATTAACTTAGACTCTCTTTTCTCTAGTATTGATAGCCTTATGGACATTCATAATTTATCCACTCCTGAAGAACTGGTCTCACACTATAACACTGGACTTAATGGTATTCTTAACTCTCTAACTTCATTAAAAACTAGATTTGTTTCTTTCTCCTTTTCTGCTCCCTGGTTCATGCCTGAACTTCAGCTTCTGAAAGCCAAAGGCCAGCAACTTGAATGGTTGTATAAAAAAACTGGACTCTTTGTTCACAAAGAGATGTACAAAAACCATATACTTTATCACAAGGACTGTATTGCCCAAATTAAATCTAACTATTATACTCACGTTATTTCTTCCAATGAAGGCAATTGTTTTTACTGCTTAATACTATCACACAACCCCCGGATTCTTTACCTTCTCACCTTTACTCAACTGATTTTTGCAATTCCCTTATGCCCTTTCTTAATGAAAAAGATACACCAGTCTCTCGGTATGGATTCCTCCAGTAGTTCATTTGAATTTCACCTACCCACTCACTCATTTTCCTCTTTTCAGCTTCCTACTTTCTCAGAAATCTCAGATCGTCTGTAAATCTAAGCCATCCACCTGTCAACTAGACCCCCTCCCTACAGTTGTAGTCAAAGCCTGCCTCCCCTCTCTGGTCCCTCTTATTTCTGCTATATTCCACTCTTCTCTCACTATTGGTACTGTTCCTTTATCTTTTAAAACTGCTGCAATAACCCCAATACTGAAAAATCCTGGTGCTGATCTGAATAATTTCAGTAATTTTCATCCTATTTCTAATCTACCCTTCATTTCCAAAATTCTTGAAAAAATAGTGGCTGTTCAACTTCATTCTCATTTATCTCAAAGTAATCTGTATGAACAGTTCCAGTCTGGTTTTTGTCCCCTCCATAGTACAGAAACGGCACTTATCAAAATTACTAACAACCTCCTTATGGCAGCTGATTCTGGATTAATTACTATTCTCATCCTCCTTAATCTGAGTGCAGTCTTTGACACTATTTGTCACACTGCTCTTCTCAATAGATTACCTTCGATTGGCATTACCCACACTCCACTAGATTGGTTCAGATCCTACCTCTTAGGCCGCACTCAGTTTGTTCATCTTAAAACTTTCACATCCCAACCCACCTCTGTTACTTCAGGTGTGCCCCAGGGCTCTGTTCTGGGGCCCCGCCTTTTCATTATTTACCTCCTTCCTCTTGGAAATATCTTTCATAAATTAAACATTAGCTTCCACTGTTATGCTGATAACACCCAGCTCTATCTCACTAGCAAACCTACTGTTTCCTTTCCACCCTCCTCACTTATTGATTGCATAGCAGAAATCAAATCCTGGTTTTCTTCAAATTGTCTTACATTAAGTACTGACAAAACTGAGGTTCTCCTCATTGATACAAAATCAACATTATCCAAAACTGATAATTTTTCCTTTGTTAGTGATAATTCCTCTGCCTTTCCTTCCCCACAAGTTAAGAGTCTGGGTGTCATCCTTGATAGTACTTTATCTTTTCAGTCCCACATCAACAACATTTCCCGGTCTGCATATCTCCACTTGTGTAATATTAATCGTATTCACCCCCCCTCACTCCCCACACCACTGCTATTCTTGTTCATAGCCTTGTCATTTCTTGTCTGGATTATTGCAATTCCCTTTTCTTTGGTCTTTCTCGCAAATCTCTTTATAAACTTCAACTGGTCCAGAATTCAGCTGCCCGCATCATTACTAGAACCCCCTCTATTCACCATATCACTCTGGTCTTGCAGCATCTTCACTGGCTTCCAGTTAAGTTCCGCATTCAATTCAAAACTCTTCTGTTAACTGTTAGGCTATCCACAACCTTGCCCCTCCATATCTGTCTGACCTCATCCATGTTGCCATTCCCTCCCGTACCCTTAGATCCTCTTCCTGCATCCACTTGACTGTCCCCTTCGTCCGTCTTACCACTATGGCAGTGAAAGGCAACCATTTTCGAGTTGCGGCGCACTAAGTCCAAAAATTTTCTTTCGCGCCGCACCTGAGGGACTGCCCATAAATAAAGTCGTGACGACACAATCTATGGACAATCGCCAAAAAAAGCAGTAGTGTTCGTATGTTCTTGTTCTATATTTGCTCCTCCTTCTTCTATCCATACAGTGAGCCAGATCTTCTAACAACGAGACTTTTTAAGTGTCACGAGATGTGCTTTTCATACCGCTGGTGTTGATATTATGATGAATGGTGAACAGCGAAAATTTTAACTTGCATTCAAAATAAATACATTCGTTTAATCAACAATCTGATTAACCATTATCTGTTTTTCCAACATAAAATTTGATTTTAAACATTATCTTTTTAATCAACCAAAAGTTCAAAAACACTAGCAATTTTAAATATTTTACAAAAGTTTTCGCGGCGCCTCTAGAAAATTCCATGGCACACCAGTGCGCCGCGGTGCACCGGTTACCCGACAGTGCACTATGGGGAGCACAGCATTCAGTTGCTCTGCTCCCTAGCTTTGGAACTCACTACCATCTGAGCTTAGAAATATTGAACCATTTTCACTTTTAAAATCTAAACTTAAAACACATCTGTTTCAGACTGCTTTATTCTCTTTGATTACAATTGCTCTGTCTAATTTTAATTTTTGTATTTTAGTTTTGTTTATAATGTGTGTTTTATCTATTGTTCAGTGTCCTTGAGTGTTTAAACTCTGCCTACAAATAAATAAAATGCATTGTTATTATTATTATTAATATTCTACCGTGTAGTACAAAATTCACATCTACCAAGCAGCTTGTTTTGTTTGCTATTCTCTAAGCTCTGTCTAAGAGCTCAGTTCCAGTAGTGTTTTTGGCATTAAAATTCTGGTGGGGCCACAGCATGGATTTTTCCAATACTGTATGTACGCAGACTTGTCTAACAAAATCATTAACCTACCTAATTAATATTATATTTCTCATTTTGTTAATGACAAAAAACATGCAAGTTCACACACATTTCTCGTCACAAAAAAATTCAGTCAGACAATGGGATGCTGGTGCCTGGTCTTTCTCAGTTGGCGGTTGTTATTATATCCTCTGCCAACATCATCATCTAGTGAAATACATAGCCAAACTAAAATATTACCTTTGCAACCACCTGTTGCTTTAGAAAATGCATTGGTTATGAACTCCCTAAAACAAAATGGCAACACATCAAGGTTAGAATTAAAAGGTTTTAAGGCAAAAAAGGACAAGCTATGATAACCTAGACAAGATGCACAGTCTACACACACTGCACGTCTGATATCAATGTTAACCTCTAAGCAGTCAAGTGTGATGGCTGTTCAGCAAGATGCTAGCAAACAATTAAAAAGAAAATTGTCTACATCCATACTTGTTCTTTCTGCACATCTTTCAAACAGGATCATATTAATGATGGCTTCTTTTCCAGAAAGTGGAAGGCTTCCTTAGTGGCTTTTCAAAGTTGGATGGGTGAAAATTAACATGCAGCAGAATGTCTTGTGAACAAAAACCTTTCTGATACTGATCTCTTTTAATTTTATTAGGTTATTGTAGTTATCTTTAAATGAATACTCCACTAAAAATGATATTTGCCTATATGTTGCTTACCCCATGTAGCTTGTAGTGATGGCTAAAAAATATGAATCTCTTATTTTCATGCAGAACAGAGATAACAAATATAACTGACATAATAGGGGTCTACAGTGGCCAATGCTGGACAGCAGCAAATAATATCAAAACATCCATGAAAATATTTTACATTACTTGTGTCACATAATCTGCAGGTCAAGCCATCCAGTTGTATGCTCACTACACCACACACACATACCCAAAGATGTGGAAAAAACTGCAGCAACTGTCTGTTTGGCCCCTCAGGTAGAATTAAGGATGAAGACATTTTTACATGCTACAAGAAGTGATATTTTTCAAGATTAAGTAATACAGTTGACCATGTGATAGAAAATTTGAACAAAAATAATTTATGAAGACAAAGCAATGGGTTGTTATAAACATTTTAATCATTAGTTAAATTATTGAGGGAATCTTATGCCCTACTAAACCTTAACACAGACGTATCACTGGCACAGAGAACTATAAGCAACTGTTCCGGAACCCTGAGAGTAAAAAGAAAATGAACAAGCCAAAGGTAAAACTTGTAATGAACAGAAGTAAGCAATGTTTACTAAAAAAAGAAAAACAAAGTTTTTTTGAAAGAAAAAAAAAGTGTGAACTATTCATTTATGCATTTCTTTAACGCACCTATCCATGTCACATTATTAACCCAAGGTAGAAGCCATCCCAGAATGAGGTGCCAGTAAAACTGCACCATATCATAACATGACATAATAGGAAACAAACTAAAACAACCTTTTGCAACATCAACAACAAACACTTTGTCTAACAATTCCCTTCACAAACTATTCTGTTCTTCCATCCTATTGTGGTCAAATGAAGTACTGCGACATCCGCAGATAAATGTTGGGGGTGCCAATCCAGTTGTCCCCATTTAATTCAGTCCAAAAATAATAACAAAAAGTGGCTGCTATGCACACCAGTACAATGAACAAAAAAGAAAATCAAATCAAGAATGCAGATAGGCTGAGAAAACTATTGGTTCTGGTCAGGTGGAAGAAACTCCATCCTGCGATGCAGTCTATTCTAAACTGAACTCCTCTTTTCAGCAGCTTCAGGCTTTGGAGTGGAACAGGAATGGGCAGAGTCAGTTGCCCTCCCTGGTTGTCTTCTCTGTACTGCGGAGGGAACAAAACAGGAGAAGGTTAGTGCAAGCACCCCATCTTGATCCATCATACGCAAGCTTGGATATACTGAAATAAGTTATCAGAGTAAAGCATTTATCAGATTTAGATTTATTGTTACAGTTTCCACAGCTGTTACTAGGATGAAGTTCTTGGCATGAAGATGGCAGCAGTTACTGAATCAAGATCTATTTCCAACTATAGCATTAACAGAAATGGATTTGGTTGTTTACCAGGCAGTCTAGAAACATATGGAGAACATAGGCATACCAGTAAAGCATGATCAGGAATGGAATTTCCTGTAGATTCAAACTCAGGATTCAAACTTTTCCAAAATTATGATCTTGATTAAATGCTGCATAGGCTGGAAACTCATCAGAGGAGATTAGGAACCCGAACCCTCAGGGTCGATGTCCTACACTCAGTCGCACCTTAATATGAGAAGATAAAGGTGTGTGGCTGCTTGATGCACTTGAAACACTTGTATTGCCTTTTCCAAATGCTGTACTGCTGTTATTTTGTGTATACAGTATGTGTGGGACCACAATCAATTTTGATCAAACGGGAGGCAGGACCTCTGTGTTTTTCCCAGTTGATTCTGGTGTTCGTCCGGTGTGTGTTCTTGCTCCTGCTCTGTTCAATGCTTGTATGGACTGGGTGTTGGGCAAGGTCATGGGGTCCAGTGGCTGTGGGGCATCTTTTGGTGAAGAAAGATTCACGGATCTTGACTTTGCTGATGATGCTGTGATATTCGTGGAGTCAATGGAGTCTCTGATTGGGGCGCGTGAGAGACTGAGTGAGAAGTCTGAGTGTCTGGGCTTGCGAGTGTCCTGGATAAAGACCAAGATCCAGTCCTTTAATGACCTCTTGGGCACAGCCATCAGCAGTGTGTCTGTTTGCGGAGAGAGTGTTGATCTTGTTGAGAGGTTTACTTACCTTGGCAGTGACATTCATGTCTCTGGTGACTCTTCCTATGAAGTCAGTAGACAGATTGGGAGAGCATGGGGGCTCATGAGGTCGCTGGAAACGGGTGTGTGGCGCTCCCAATATCTATGCAAAAGGACGAAGGTCCAAGTTCTTAGAGTCCTGGTGCTTCCTGCCTTTCTATATGGTTGTGAGATATGGAGGCTATCCAGTGACCTGAGACAAAGACTGGACTCCTTTGGTACTGTGTTTCTTCGGAGAATCTTTGGGTACCATTGGTTTGACTTTGTATCAAATGAGCAATTGCTCATGGAGTCCCGAATGAGGCACATTACCTGCATTGTGAGGGACCATCAGCTACAGCACTACAGCCATGTGGAGCGTTTCCCCAAGTGTGATCTGGCTCGTAAGATCCTCATTGTTGGGGACCCGAGTGGCTGGACCAGGCCAAGGGGTCGCCTACGTAACACCTGGCTGCGACAGATAGAGGGGTCATTTCCGGAGGGTGGGACTGTACCGCGTGTCTGCCTGGGGGGTTTGCAAACCAGGATCCCGAGTTGTTTTGTCGTGTAGTGGGTGCGGCAACGCACTGCACCAGTGCATGCTTCCCAACTTGATTTGACAATCAATTTGTTACCCATTTTTCACTAGCATATCAAAACAGGTTGAGACTCTGTGCATATTACTTTACTTTTTTTGTTCTACATAATTAGGAAATTTCAAAATGTATATTAGTGGAAAACTAATTTAAATTAATTCCATTCTTGTGTGTGTTTTGTATGGATGGAACTGGAGCCAAGTGTGTGGAGTGACATGCAATGCACTAATGCAGGAGGACTGGTGAGATTTTACAACACTGTTTATTATCTATCTATCTATCTATCTATCTATCTATCTATCTATCTATCTATCTATCTATCTATCTATCTATCTATCTATCTATCTATCTATCTATCTATCTATCTATCTATCTATCTATCTATCTAATTCATGGCACTGTGGATAGAGATACTTGTTTGGTGGGAACCATTTTACTAATAGTAGAAACTTTGGACCAGGGTGGTATTACCTGCCTCAGATAAACCCGGAAGGTGATCCACAGACACGTATGTGTGACACTGTATCAACCTGACATCCCTTATTTATTGGAACAGCATTTCAATTTACATTCATAAATAAACATTAAATACAGTAACTGTGTCATAAAAAGATAATGTAATACACTGTAATGAAATAAACACAGGAACAAAAAGATCAACTGTTGGGGGAATTCCCCATATAATATTGTTGGTCTTGAGGAGTATTAAAAGACTCATACTCTCGTCAAAATTGCAGAAAACAGACATTTCACATTGAGAAATGTTTTTCTTTTATGTACAGATGGCAGGAAATGATACAGAGACAGAAAGTGGAAAGAGTCAGGAGGAAATGACGTTGGTAGCGAGGGACGGAAATGACATCTTCATAAGTAACTAGAAGTGACATCATCAAGGAAAGCCAGAAGTGAAGTCATCAAACTGGGACTAGAAGTTACATCTTCAAAAGATGATCTGCAAGTGGAGTCACCAGGGGGAGCCGGAAGTGGTATTATCGCGAAAAGGCATTAGCACTCTGTTCCAGTCTTCTGCCTGTTGTTCTTTCATGCTCATTTGGGCCCTTTGGCTGCCCCCTAAGCGCACGTGTGTGACAACACTAAAAAGATAATCTAATATACATTGTAAATAAAGTTCAATTAAGTGTGGTGTTGCCAACACTTACAAGTCTGTTACGCTCAACGTGTTCTTAGGAAAGTGTCCAAACATAAACTGGTGGCTTGGAGTGAATCACGTCCCCACAGCACTTAGCACAAGGTTAAAATATCTGTGGAAGGGGCACCAATCCATCACATGGCCCATCACAGAGCTAAGATATATACAGGCTGTGCTTCACCACAATGTCCCATTCATTTGCACTCTTGTCAAATGTAGCATTCTCTGTTCTTTAAGAACTAGTAGTTGCCCATAGTAGGTGATGAGAGTTTCTATTTGACATAATGCCCACTAGATCAGTTTCTTACTTCACTTCTCCCAGCACACCAGCATACACAGTATACTACATGATTGATTGTCTGTGGTCTATTCTAACATGGGTAAATTAAGCATTTCACTGATTCAATTCTCTTCACAAATTGTCATGACCATCAAGTGAAGGAGTTTTATTTGAAGTGTGCCGAACCCCAATAAACTAAATGGCATCATAAAGATGTTGATTTGCAAATAGGCCTCTCTGTCTGTGTAGGTGTTTATGGATAATCTTATGATTTTTAAATCCATCTTATGCTGCATTTAAAGAAGACATGACCTAACATTTCTAAAGTGCAAAGAGATGTGTCAATAAGCAGATGCAGTATTAATGTACACTAACAAAATAACAGAATTAAATTCACACCATGCTGCATGTAACCTAATCATATTAGAAAGATAACTGTTCTTTGCAAACTTAAGATAAGACTTCACTGTTTCTACAGCAAATTGATGTTTAGGATGGCTATTTCTTTACACATGTGGCTTTCACTTTATCAGGTACTGTGGACTTTCCAATTGCCTTGGAGTTTAGGGACACAAGTCTTCCTGCCATTAAAAAGTCAATACTCATTCTGAAGAATAGGATTTAGAAATGTTGAAGGGGCTTGCCGCATTCTGGAATGAAGATGTCATCATCCAACAACAAATGAAATATTTTTCTGAACAATGCAAATCATTTTTTCACTCCTCATTCACATGATCCTTTTTCCTTCTTCAATTACAATGTCCTGAGATGGACAATATATATATAAAAATGAAAGTCCTCCAGCATAATGAAGATGAACATTTCAAGTAACAATTATGATATAAATCCCTGAGCGTGCTGCTTTTTGATTAAAATGTGAAAATCTATGACTCATTTTTTATAACCTATTTGTGCTAATGTTAAGAAATATATCACATTAAAATGTTTAACTGCTCTGCATAGGCTATCCCTGAAGTTTCATTAAAATGCTATTATTCCGTGACATCCTGACAGCTTAGTTATTTTAAGTTGTAAAACATTCAATTTGGCTTTCAGCTTTATTTTTCTTATTGGATTTGTTTTATCTTCTGAAAATGAGCATTTGTGTCCAGGCTGTCACAACTGCTTATTTTGCTGTATCTGTAACTCCAAGAGGAGCAACTTTGTATTCTGAATGGAGAGCTTCTAGTGAGTTGGTGAGTATTTCTTTAACATTTTTGATTCTCTTCTTAACAGCAAAGTTCTTCTTGTTTTAGGTAGCCAGCAGTACAGTAGTCACGCTAAAAAAGATAAAGAAGGCAAGGGGTGTCTCGGCTTCTGTGTTTTAATTCTAAAATTTGAATGTTGTGTCTTCCAACTTTAATCTGCTCTCATTTGTCTGTTTCCAAGAAGGGTGAGCAGGTGCATGCTAATCCTTCAGCACCACCAAGAACTGGGGCAACACATATATATATATATAGCTGTCCCGAAAAATCTGTGATTTTCCGGTCTTTAACTCTTTTTGTAAGTCTTATGTATGTTTTAAGGCAGACACACCAGATGAAAAGTGCTGTTTTGAAAGCCAACACGCTGTATGGCAGTTATGGTGGCACTCTATGTCAATACTCATCACTACACATACTAGCAAACACGCTACACATACTAGCATTTCCTGAAATTCACTCCATTGTGGTAGATGTAATAAAAGACTCTAATGCTGAAAAGAAAGCATAAGCAAATATGCCATCTATGCTCATAGGTGGGCAATTAATTTTCCACCTCTTCTAATGATTGAAATTCAGAGAGATCGATTACTGTAAAATCCTTTTACTTCTGTGACTGCTTTAGCACATACAGCATTTACTGCACTAATGGAAGGAAACATAGTGAAAACAAATGGCTGCCTACATGCTAGAGTGCACAGGCCCTGGGTGCAGACAACAGGCCTCAGCAAGAGAGACGACAACTGTGTTATATCCAGAGACACAGAAAGCCTATATGAAATCCTCCTAAATGATCAGTGAAGTCTATATACTCGCATTATGTTACTTCTAACAACACAATGAATGGTTATTGCCTGTCTACTTCAGTTACACAGGAGACCGCAACCCCCTTCCCATTTTTCGGTAGAACATCTAGGGCCATTTTATTTAGCATAAATTTTTTTTTATAGAAAATTGCCATTTTTTTTCCAACATAACTACTCATTCCATCATTTCTCACCTAATATGTCAATTGTTTAACTCAAATAGACTATACAGACAGAGTTAGGCATGGATGCATTCATCGATTTGCACAGACTTGTCATACTGGCTGTGTCTCAAATACGTTTCTTATACCTCTTTAAATTCTAACTTAAAAGCAACAATGACAACCCTAGAAAAAGAAACCTGGCTTTTTGTTGTCAATTTGCTCTGTATCTGGATGTTGAGGAAACATTTGCCCTTTCAACACAAGAATAAACATATTTTATTTAATTTGAAACTATTTTGTGGACCAGGACATTTTGGGCATAGGTAGGTGTGCAAAATTAATTTTATTATTTTCTTTATTGGTGATGTCTAATAGCTCTTCAGAGGCGTGCACAAGTGGTCACCAACTTATGACCAAGTTTGGTTCCGACGGACTAGTTGTAAGTCGATCTGGACATAAGATGAACCAGTATATGTATTCAAACCTGATCATATGTATAGTACTGTAGATAGATAGATAGATAGATAGATAGATAGATAGATAGATAGATAGATAGATAGATAGATAGATAGATAGATAGATAGATAGATAGATAGATAGATAGATAGATAGATACTTTAATTAATCCCAATGGGAAATTCACATTCTTCAGCAGCAGCATACTGATACAATAAATAATATTAAATTAAAGAATGATAATAATGCAGGTGAAAAACAGACAATAACTATGTATAATGTTGAATGTTAATGTTTACCCCCCCCGGGTGGAATTGAAGAGTCGCATAGTTTGGGGGGAGAAACGATCTCCTCAATTCTGTCAGTGGAGCAGGACAGTGACAGCAGTCTGTCGCTGAAGCTGCTCTTCTGTCTGGAGATGATACTATTAAGTGGATGCAGTGGATTCTCCATAATTGATAGGAGCCTGCTGAGCGCCCTTCGCTCTGCCACAGATGTTAAACTGTCCAGCTCTATGCCAACAATAGAGCTTGCCTTCCTCACCAGTTTGTCCAGACGTGAGGCGTCTTTCCTCTTAATGCTGCCTCCCCAGCACACCACTGTGTAGAAGAGGGCGCTCGCCACAACTGTCTGATAGAACATCTGCAGCATCTTATTGCAGATGTTGAAGGACGCCAGCCTTCTAAGGTAGTATAACCGGCTCTGTCCTTTCTTGCACAGCGCATCAGTATTGGCAGTCCAGTCTAATTTATCATCCAGCTGCACTCCCAGATATTTATAGGTCTGCACCATCTGCACACAGTCACCTTTGATGATCACTGGGTCTATGAGGGGTCTGGGCCTCCTAAAATCCACCACCAGCTCTTTGGTTTTGCTGGTGTTCAGGTGTAGGTGGTTTGAGTCGCACCATTTAACAAAGTCATTGATTAGGTCCCTATACTCCTCCTCCAGCCCATTCCTGATGCAGCCCACGATAGCAGTGTCATCAGCGAACTTTTGCACATGGCAGGACTCCGAGTTGTATTGGAAGTCCGATGTATATAGGCTGAACAGGACCGGAGAAAGTACAGTTCCCTGTGGCGCTCCTGTGTTGCTGACCACAATGTCAGACGTGCAGTTCCCAAGACGCACATACTGAGGTCTGTCTTTAAGATAGTCCACGATCCATGCCACTAGGTATGAATCTAATCCCATCTCTGTCAGCTTGTCCCTAAGGAGCAGAGGTTGGATTGTGTTGAAGGTGCTAGAGAAGTCTAGAAACATAATTCTTACAGCACCACTACCTCTGTCCAAGTGAGAGAGGGATCGGTGTAGCATATAGATGATGGCATCCTCTGCTCCCACCTTCTCCTGATATGCAAACTGCAGAGGGTCAAGGGCGTGTTGAACCTGTGGCCTAAGGTGGTGAAGCAGCAGCCTCTCCATGGTCTTCATCACATGTGATGTCAGAGCAACAGGCCGAAAGTCATTCAGCTCACTAGGACGTGATACCTTTGGGATTGGGGTGATACAAGATGTTTTCCAAAGCCTCAGGACTCTCCCCTGTTCCAGGCTCAGGTTGAAGATGCGCTGTAGAGGGCCCCCCAGCTCCGATGCACAGACCTTCAGCAGTCGTGGCGATACTCCATCTGGACCCGCTGCTTTGCTGGCACGAAGTCTCCTCAGCTCTCTGCTCACTTGCGCTGTTGTAATTATGGGTGGGGATGTCTTTCCTATGCTGGTATCAGCAGAAGGATGTGTGGAGGGTGCAATACTCCGAGGTGAGAGTGAGAGTGGGTTAGGGTGGTCAAACCTGTTAAAGAAGTTGTTCATTTGGTTTGCTCTCTTCACGTCTCTCTCAATGGTGGTACCCCGCTTCGAGCTGCAGCCAGTGATGATCTTCATCCCATCCCACACTTCCTGTGCACTATGCCCGTTAAATCATATTGTTTGTTTTATATCCTTTTTATCATTTACATTTACATTTATTTGCTTAGCAGATACTTTTATCCAAAGCAACTTTGGATAAAAGAGGAAAACAATCGAGTAACATTAGGCTAGGGCCTGTTTGTATAGCAAGGGTAATAAAAGTTGATTGCCACAAGTGAAAAGATGTAATAACTCATACATTTACAATCATAGATTACAATCACTAAAGCAATTAAACTTAAACAAATTAACCAAGAATCAACTTTTTTTAATCATTATATTCTTAGCACATTGTGTAGATTTTCTTTTTTTTGTAAGTAATTTTTTTTGTTTTGCTATTACTTTTGCTCGCATGGGAGCTAAAATTTTAACAGCTTCACTAATCCTTTCTTTGTCTGTGTTATGTTACGTCATCAGTGTGAGCCTCTACACCAGAGTTTGATGTATGTTTTCTGTCTTAACATTTCAGCGTGGTAATAATAAACATTAACAGATAAAGGAGTTCAGTCTGGTTTTATTACCCCTTTGTGATGGTTTGCACAAAGCTGCACATTGTGAGTTATAATGCAGAAGCTTTGGAGGTTAACTGGATTCAAAGCCAGAGCGCAGCAATACAGTGTGTGAGGTGAACACCGGTTACAATGGGATAACTTTAACTCATATGCAATCAATCGCATTCATTTTCTTTCCTCCTTCATACTAGTTGATCACATGCATTTCTGTGTCGAGATCAATTGCCTTTTTTCTTGTAATTGTAAGACAAATGTAACTGAACGTAGTTAAAACCACTGCAGATAATAAACTGAGATCAAGATGAATGAGCTGGTGTGGCGAAAGCTGTTGTTTGCCCATGAGACAAGGTAGCAGTCGTAAGTCGATGGCTACCTATATTGTGTTCCATTTTCTTAAAACAGCACAGAAGACTTACAGCTTTTTCCACCTTTTGTACAAAACCTTCCTTAAAAATTTTTACTAACACACATTAATTTTTTAAGCTCTAGATGTCAGTTTGAACATTTTGGTTTTGTTGTTAAGAACAGTGGCATTCTCAACCATGCCACACCACACAACATTCCAGTTTCTTAATTTTTGGCTTCATTGGAAATCCCAACTCACCATTCAAGCAGATATAGCAATGAAGAATAAGAAAATTCACACTATTAGGAGCAACTGAAAGATTTGCACTCTATGGAAGCAGGTGATTTTTCAGTCCCTGACCTTTGGTTGATCCACTTCCAAGAGTACTTTTTGAAATACTTCAAAAATGTATTTGAGATTCTTGGGATATTTCAGGTCCAAATCATAGGTCAGTCCCAGCAGATAGCAGCATGCTCTACTAAGATCCCCGAGATTGCTGAGGACAGTGACACCCTCAATCACAATCCCTATATCATCTGTTTCACCTTGTTTCTTCACTCGATAAATTGCTATAACTTGTGCTGCTAGCCCCACTTTTAAATTCACAGCTGAACCACAATCACCCTGCAGACATTGTAAAGAGTGGTGGCTCTGAGGCTAAGGATCTGTGCTGGTATCCAAAAGGTTGCCAGTTCAAATTCCCGTCACTGCCAAAAGAGATCCTACTCTGCTGGGCCCTTGAGCAAGACCCTTAACCTGCAATTGCTCCAGGGGCACTGTACAATGGCTGACCCTGCTCTCTGACCCCAACGGGTATGCGAAAACTAACAAATTCCTAATACAAGAAATTGTATAAGGCAAAATAAAGAACAAAAAAAAAGGCAACTGGTTGCAACTTTCTACCTATTCAGTGTTGCTTGATTATATCAATACTGTAAACTCGAACTTCATCAATTGAATCTCAGACATTTAAACCAGGCATGGAACGGTAAATCAAAGCAAACTATATGTTTACTTTAAGCTTCAGCTGCATTCTAAACATTACAGAGGTTCTTGGAGTAATAAAATTGAAACATACTTATTGTCAATAATGTTCAGGTTAGTTAGACAGAGAGGTGAAGGAGACAGCTGCTTATCACAGTTTGGACTCCAAAACACACATGACTAATGTTAGTTAAAATTTCTACTGCACAAAAAACTAGATAAAAAAATGAAAATTTTCTGTTGCACTAACCTGAAAGTCCTTGATCAAGGCACTCACATATTCACCCAGATAAATAATCAGATATTGGATAACAACCTCTCTTGTTTACTGAATGGGGATTCCACTCTGCAGCATACAATATCGCTCATATGATTTTGCTTACTGCATATATTTCCTCATCACAACTCTTTTTGAACAACAGAGATGAAAATAATCAGTAGCAGAGAAAGTATGGATTTGTAGAGTTGAACATTTGGTGCAATGATAATCATCAAAACATTCTGGAAAATGTAGCACATGAGGAGAAGATTTACAGGGTTGAACAAATACTAAGGTCAGGGAGAAATTAGTGAATATGATATGGTGAGGCAAGGGGATGGCTGGAGGACAAGGGCAGGATGAAGGACACCAAGAATGAAAGCAAGAGATTAGATGAAGAATGATGTGAGAAACGGACCATGCAGAAGTGGAAGGAATGAAAAAATACAGCAAGAGGGGATGCACGGTTTGGTGATACAAATTAAATTACAAAAGGAGAGACAGACAAACTGGGATTGTGAATAAAGGAAAAAAGAAGTAAATGAATGAAATAAGAATGAAATTAGTAAAATTTAATACCTGTACTAGAATATCCATTTTTGCATAAAGTTTTTCTCCTGCAGTGCTTCTCTTGGCTTGGAAGAGGGACGCAGTTTGGGGGAATAGTGGTTCAGCATTGCCATGAATTTTGGCTCATGATTCAGTGTGGTGATCCTATGGAACTCCACACTGACAAGAAGGAATAAAAGAACAAGGAAAAGAAAGCTTATGACTGAATCTATTGTATCTTCAACCAAAAAACACCTAAGTCCACATAATATTGAACAATAAAATTTACAAATATAAAGCATGCAGTTTGGTTTACCCACTTGTGAAACATCAAATAAGGCAGGCCACCTGTCCTTGATGTCCTGGATGCAACATCATGTCTCCTATGTGAAAAAGTTCTGCTCATTGCATCTTTGATGGCTGTACGGTCTTTTTGTTTTGCTTCAGAGAGACGTTGCAGTCGCTGCAGCTCTTGTTGTTCCTTACTTTCTCTTGCAGGGTAGTGTAGGAGATACATCAGTTCTCCTTTTCGTGCCTTCTTAATATTTTTAGCAGGTGTCCTTTCATTGGGGTGCTTGTTCTTAAGTGAGTTATAGGTAACTTCAAGAAATCCAAGATTTCTGAGCTTCAACCTATAATTACCCATCTTGTACTTTAGGCTGTACATCCATCCGATCCATTCATTATGACTGCCAGGTTCTGTCAGACATCAATGTTTTTTGACTAAAAAACAAGCAATCTGAAGGCCTGTAAAAAAACTCAGCAATCTGAAGGCCTGTAGCGTAGGATGACATATAGTCTGCTAGCTTTTCCATAGTTTCTGATTTGACTTGAGTGCTATTTAGCACAGCTCCATCTTTTGCAAATTCTTCATTAGCATTCCTCAATACTGCCTCTGTTGCAAATGAAAAAAGTGACAATTTCATCTGGCCATGTTGCCCTATAAGGGCTATGAGAGGGAATTGTGTTTTGTGAAGAGACAGAGGTACAGTCTACATCAAAATGATGTACGACTTGAATATTCTAGCAAATTTGTTGGGTTTTAAGTGTCATGAGGAATCACTGTAAGTACTATGGAACGAATTATCACAACTTTGATTATCTCCTTGTGTTTAACTTCATTCATAGAATGGAGTGTTAAGTACTCACCAAACTCTTCAGCAAAGAAGTGCAGGCTGAAATCGTCAGTGAGTTCAAATGTTTCTTTCATAGTGTCATGTAACTGCTCCACAGTGGCAGGGATCCTTGAGGATAGTGTAAGTGTTTCACTTTGGTGATCTATAATCACTTTCAAAACAACTGGATCCAGAAAAAACAAAGAAATCAATTTTTAGTTGAGCCAAATAAATTGATGTTACCTGTGATCTCTGTTCATGTGGCACATTGGCCAGTACTCAGTATACCATTTTGACTGTTATTTTTGTGCTGTTCCAAGAGGATTGTAGATTTCAAAATCATCCACATAAAGCATTAGTGAAATGCTGAAATCTTCATTAGCATGGAATTTATTTAACCTGAAATATGTACTGTCATGGGAAGATGCAAACTGTGATACAGTGCTAGAATGTCTAGTGAATACCTGGCCTGCTGTTTCCTTTTTTTCCAATAGTTGTTGCAAGGTTTGAAGAAGAGGCACGCATTGAAAGCTGCAGTTCTCTTCTGAATCCAAAATATACAGTACTCTACTGGCTCAATGACATGGAAGTTTTCCTTAAAATATTTTTGCCTCATAATCTTGAAGAAAAGGGACCATCAGAACCAAAAACTCAGAGAATTAGAATGACTCGGGCAGTCTACCAACTCGCTGATGAGAGTTTCATCAACAGCACTGTTATTCTTTGTGAAGATGTTACTGACTAAATTTGGAATATATTGAGTTGATGATGAGCAGATAAACTGAAGTTGCTCCATCATATCAACAATACATTTGTCAGATACATTATAGATGCTTTCCAATTTCAGTCAGAGAGAACCAATACTTCTCACAATTTTATTTGATGTACTCCCCTTCACAAACAAAATCTTGGGTGAAATCTGTTGTTGATTAAACAACGTAAAGTGTGTTTCATCTCGTTGTACTGTACCACTCCTCAAGCTGGCACAATTATAATATGCTCTGCTGACTTACAATGGCACAAAGGAAAATAAATGAAGAAAGAAAGAAATTATCCAGGACACGAGTGACCAACATTACTTCTTCTAAACCACCACAAGTAGAGAAGCACACCAGCGGAAGCAAAAGTTGAGTTAAATGAGAATTGCTATTATACAGTAAAATAAGGAATTGTACAAAACAAACAAACCCCAAGTATACATAGTACCATACTCCAATGCTTTCACCCCAACACAAACCACGAAACAAAACACTTAATAAAATACATCACTAATACACAAATGTGAGAAAAAAATAATGAAACCAGAGTCTTTTAAGTCTCCCCTATGATGCATAATTATCTAGAGTCCATTATTATGAAGGATACACCAAGCCGTACCTCATGTCCTGGGAATCATAAACATACACAGTCCCTTATGCTGGCCCATCAGGTCCTCTCCCAGATAATTCCACCACATCCAAAACAAAAGGAAAATGATGCTTACTAAAATGAACCCAGGTACACCTGACTTTTTCCCAGTGAATAGTATAGGTTTCCCTCTTGCCTTATTTGTGGTGTCTGACTTCTCCTTCTGGTCTGGTGCTCTCTTCTCCTTTTTCACCTTTCTCCCACCACAGATTTACATATGGTCAGCTCCTCCCCTTTCAGTTTATTTGGCTCTCCAAGCCAGGTGCTCCCGTCCCTATGAGCCATTGGCCAGCATTGCAAATTCAGCCATTCAACCATTAACAGGACTAGGCAAAGGTGCAAATTGCCAATGACACCCACACATATCCATGACAACCGTTACAGTACAGTACAGAAAACAGGTGGTTTTCTAATTATGTCAGCCTTTAAATTACTAGATGAACAGGATATGTTCTTTCTGCTTCTGCATGTAGCATAAGTCCCATATATATTTGTCTTGAAATCACATCCTTCAAATACACATTCTGTAGTTTCACGTGTTTTCAAATGGGGGCTAATGTATTGAAAACAGTCTTTTGTATTAGGATAAAGTGAATCACAAATGTTGCATTTAAAAGATTTTACAACTTCACCTTCTTCAATTTGCTCAGAATTGTGGTATCTATGTAGGTGTGTGTGTAGGCTATCCCATGTTTTAAAGGAACAAGGGCAGTTTAAATAAAGACAGGATACTAATCATCCATGACCAAAGCTTGCATGTTTCACTCAATTATGCTTAAGAAGTGCCCCTTTTGAAGATGCCTCAAATATGGAGAGCTTATACTGACATTTCATGAGCTGCCACCTTAAATGGGGGATGAAAACCTTTGTTACCACAGGAAGCTAACAGGTCAATTGTACTGCATTTGTATAGATTCTGGCACTTATGTAATCATTTATCATATAACTTAGATCAGTAAACATTACTCTCAATCAGATAACAAAATAGAGTGATGAATTTTGATATATATCTTATACTATTCTGTCCAACAATCACCTGTAAACAGACTTGTACATATTTATAAATTGATAATAAGCTGTACCATAATATCCAAATTTTATATGTGGATTCTCCTTTTAATGTTAATTTTGCCCATATAAGAAACATCACCATGATGCACTAGGACACATCATCAGTGATGCATCCTGAGGTCATCGGGCGTTTTGGGTCTCGCAACATCATACACCCTCACTCAGGCGACCCAGCCAGGGTTGATCAATCCCCAATTTGCATCCTAGTAGCGATCCACGGATCAGTCCTTTTTTTCCAAAGCCACCTTGAGGCTTTCTCTGCGGCTTCACTTGAGGATTTAATGGCCCTCTTCTTGGCCGCTTCTGTTATGCCCAGCCGTGTGAGGACTCTGCAGAGTGAGCACCCTGCAAATCCTCTGCAGCCAATTTCTGTGGGCTCATAGAGTACCCTCCAGCCTTAGACCCTGCACTCCTCCACCAGTTCCTGGTACTTGGCGCGTTACCTCTCGCTAGCTTCTTTGATACGCTCTTCCCAGGGCACTGTCAGTTCCAGCATGATCAGCTGTTTTGAGGTCTCTGATGTAATGATCATGTCTGGCCGGAGTGTTGTTGTTATAATTTGCTGCGGGAACTTTAGCTGCTTTCCCAAGTCAGCCTGCAGCTGCCAGTCAGAGGCTGTGTGGAAGAGGCCTGTTATTACTGCCTTTGCCTGGGATTGCTCTCCCGCTTTAACGAAGTTAACTGCCTTCTTTGGGCCGTGGAGGAGTTTGCTTGTCTTGATGACTGCAGCCAAGCTTTCAGCAACTGTCTTGAGCACCTTGTCATGGCGCCACTGGTAGCGGCCGTCTGCCAGTGCCTTAGGGCAGCTGCTGAGTAGATGTTCTAGAGAGCCTCTTCCTGAACAAAGTGGGCAGGATGGTGTCTCACTCTTTCGCCAGACGTGGAGGTTTGCTGGGGTTGGCAGGGCATCGTAGACCGTCTGCACCAGGAACCGGACACAAAAGAAATCTCCATGCATGATGTCCAACCAGGTGATCCTTCGCTGGAGAGTGTTGTCCCACCTTGTCCACACACCCTGTTGCCAGAGTCCTACTGCCCTGCTCACTCTCTCTTCCTCCACCCCTGCTCAGACCTCTTCCTGGAGTAGATGGATTCTCTCCTTGCCCTGGGCCTTGCCGACCTGAGTCTTTGGGAAGTAGCCCAGACCTGCTCTACCTGTTGCCATGGTGCCCACCAGAGCCTTCTGTCTCAGGCGTGACTCTGCCACCTCCACAGCCTTCTCCGCCCTGCATTTCCTGCCTGTCCTCACCTCAATGCCAGCTGCTGACACCTTACTATTCTTGGAGTCCCTGTACTGTAGGGCTTCTCTGGTGCATGCTACTGGGCCGGTTCTTGACAGGCATATATGAGGGGGCAGACAGAAATGTGAAGGGGGCACATGGTGGCAACAGAGGCGGGAAAGGGGTGGGGGTGCTCTGGATAACTGTTTTTGTCATGTAATTGGATTTCACTTTGTCAGGCCTCTACTCTAAGACCTGTCCAACTTGGGTGTCCCACCTGAAGGCTAAGCTTCTGCTGGTGTAGCTCTTAGGGTCACTGAGGCATGCAAACCCCCTGACCATGATAAGGTGGCAATCGCTCAGGAGAAAAACTGAAAAATAAAACAACAAAAAATAAAATAAAATATTCCTCATCAGATTATAACAACTAAAAACATGACATTTACCTTAATTGGATGGCCTATATCAAATATATTCGAACCCAACAATAACACTTCTCACTATTGCCAATATTAACAGAACTAAAAAGGGTAGGCCAAGTTATAAAAAAAAATCAATTCATCAAGTCTTGAAAAATAAAACTGAAAAATAGAATAAAATAAATAATATAAAATAAAGAATAAAATAAAATATCCATCCAGATCTTTACAACCAACAACATAAAATTTATCATAATTGGATGGCCTAATTCTCAAATAAATTTGCCAAATAAAGTAAGAATAAAATAAGACCTCTCAATATAGCCAATATTTACAAAACTAAAAAGGGTCGGCATAGTACTTAAAAAAAAAACAATTCACCATGTCTTTTCCTAAAATTCTCAAACTAATTTGTAGAACACAACAGATTTAGAACAGAACATTTGAACTTTTTTCTTCTTTTTTTGTCTTTTTGTCTTGTTTTAAGCTTGTTTGTTTTGCAAGCAACTGAACTTTCTGTTTGCAACTGAACAGCTCCACTCTCCTTTCTCCTCAATCCACTCTTCAACAACAGTCTCCTGTTTCCCTTTGCAAAAACTTTTACAAATTCATCCATATGCAAGTTATTTGTTATGGACTTCTCATGGACCAAGATCATCAAATTCCTCTTTCTTTTATGTAACATGGTGCGACGATAGGGGGTTAGGACCTGTGACAAAGTGGAGAAGGAACTCTCACACGATGCTGAAGACACACCAATTACCAGGGCTGTTACATACAATTTATGCAACTCAGGAAAGGCTTCCTTGTACTCCTGCAGGAGTTTACACACAGTGTAAACACAGGTCTGTTTCCTTTGAACATTTTTTGAGCAGCATCTGTTTTGCCACAAGAACTTCATTTTTCAGATTTACAGCATCTGCTACAGTGCCAGCCATCACAGCCAGAGCGTGCAACAGGGTGGGATGATCTAGAAATGCGCTAGATTTGGGTGCAAGACTAGATATGGCTCTCATCAGGTCAATATTCTTGTGTGAAAATCTAGTTTCCATTTCTGAAATGGCCCTGTCAAGGATGTTGAGCAGGAAACTTTTCAGAGACTGATGAGGAGAAATGGTAGGGTCACCAGAGTCTGTATGGCCCAAAGTTGAGAGCAAAACACTTTGACCAAGGTGTTTGCTTATTGTTCTCCTTCTCTTTGTTGGATGTGACTCATCCTCAGCAGGAGATGACACTCCCCAACAGTCATTCTCACGGATGTTTTTTAAGGAGTCCACTGCTGCACTAACAACCTCAGAAGCACTGCACAGATCAACTGACTGAGACTGTAGAATAACATTTGCTGGTTTCAAGACACCAAGCACCCGTACGAGGAACTTTCCAATCTTAAAGAAGTGATGCCTCTTAATTTGGCATATCAAGCCTGATGTCTTGGTGCTCAGGTCAACTGCAGCACCATCATCCTCTGTCATCTCAGATAGGATACTAAGGATTTGTTCTTGATTGTCCACAGTGCACCTTGTCACCTCACAGTGGCTTGTCCATCTGATCTCAAGCAGCCTTTTCAGACAAGGTGCATCATGTTTATTGAGCACATAGTGGTGGTGAAAAAAGTTGTAGAGTGAACTAGATAGGCTAAAAAATCTTTTTGCACACGGCTCACTCTGCATGACATGCACAACCACTAAGTGCAGTTGGTGGTTGTAGTAGTGTCAAGCCTCTTTTGGAGCAGAGCTTGTATACCACCTCTAACCCCACTCATCACAGAAGCCCCATCATAACACTGGCTAAGTATACTGTCAGCACTGTAGCCAGCATCAGAAAGGTGTAACAGTATCTCAGAGGTGATGTACTCTGCATCAAGTTGTTGCAAGTCAAGCAACCCAATAAGATGCTCCTCTGGCATGGAATTTCTGACAAACCATATTATCACAGACACATTTTCCACATTGCACCTATCCCTGGGTCCCATCACTTTTGAGGCAAAACCCTGCAGAATCAGCACTTTTATATTTTTTTCCTGACCTCTCCAAGCACCATGTCAGCCAGTGTTTGGATAATTTCATTTTGGATATCCTTAGATGTGTATTTTGCATTTTTTGGGATACCCTTAGCAATGCTTGCTAGCTTCTCATCCTTTTCTAAGGTATATTCCATCAGTTTTAGAAAAATACCTGAAGCAATGTCATCATTATTACCCGCTGCATCATGTCTCAAGGTTTCTGCAGTCCCACGGAGCCCCAACTCATTTACACAGAGAAACCTTATTGCACTACCTATACTCTTGACATAGTAATGGCTTTTTTCAAGATGTGTTTTACCAACCAACATTGAATCCACAGTCCCCCCTGTGGCCTCTCTGCTTTTAAGCTCAGTCCATATGGTTGAAGCATGCACATGGTTGTGGCTGGACACATGCCTCTGTAGCCCCTTGTCTCGATCAAGTGCTGCTTTCCAGTTGTTAAAACCAGTTAAGGTAAAAACTACTTCCCTCTCATTAACAGTGCTGCCATATTTCCGACAGGGGAAACAGAAGCATGCGTCCCGCACAACAGAGTACTCAAGCCAAGGTCGTGTGCGGTACCAGGCAGGACTGAATGATCTTAATGTTGTACCACCAAATACACGTTTGGGGTAACTACCCAGTATTGGCTGGGATGGTGTGTTGCCATTTAAGTCACTGGGTAGCTGAGCGGGTTGTTTTGGGGCAGCAGTTGTTGGCAGAGGTACAGGAGAAGCAGTGCCTGTTGATGCCATAGGAGTAGACATGCTAGCTGCTGTCTCTGATGTACCAGCAGCAGCACCATTGCTACTGCTATTGGTTCAGGCAGGAGCAGCACCACACTTTTTAAAAGCTTGGAAAAAAGTATGCATCTCACAGCATTAACTTTCCCTTTGTGAGCTGCTGGAAGCTGGGGTGGAAAGTGAATAAGTTTAACTAAAATCGCTGTGATTACATCAGTATATGAAACGAGAAAACTGTTGAGTGCAGAGTTGAAAGCTGGGACGGGGCTTTGTCTGCACAAACAGACAGACAGGCAGACACAGGTCCTCCAGTCGGCTCTATGCAGTAGACAGGCTCACAGTGGTGCTTGTGGGATCGAGAAAGAAACACTTCTCTACCAGACTGAAACTGTGAGAACAATGGACTAATCCCCCATTGACTGTACTAATATTGATGTATTTTTTTAGTTGTTAATTATCACGAGTCGCTATGATTCTGACGACAGAGATTTGCTGCTTCCTCAAAGCCTCCCGCTGTTGCACAGCTCATTTTGCTCTGCCCTGCCTACTGAGAAACCTGACACCGGGTCATTTGCATACTAACAGTGATTGGATGTTTAGCTGGGGGGAGGGTGAGTGGGGGATCTCTGCCGAGTGCTGTCTGAGCCTGCACACAAACAGAGCACGGAGGAAAAGAGCGAACAAGAGGTGAAACCTAACATCTCATTTGTGCCTTTTCCAGTGGATTTTTCAGCTACTGTAGTAAATTTTGTCCATATTCAGTTTGTGGGTAATCTATTATTTTCTTTCTCAACTTCTAAAAGTTTGATTTAAGGGGACAGGACGTTTGTTTAAGGGGGCATTGCCCCCTCTTGCCCCAGTGTAGAGCCGGCCCTGGCGTACTACCATGAATTCTTGCGTGAGGCCGCTAAATGGTAGCCGCAGGATGTTCCTTGATCCATACACTGCTGTGCTGGTGAGGCTGCGTGGGAGTTCCAGCCACCTCTGAAGAAAGCTGCTGATCTTCTTTTCAAGAGACTCAACTGTTGAAAATGGGACTGCATATACCAGCAGAGGCCATAGGACCTGGGACAGGATTGAGTGCTGATAGATCCAGGCTTTAAACCTACCAGGCAGGCCAGACCTATCAACCTTGTTGAGCCATGTCCCAAGCTCCTGGGTGGATTTCTGAATAGCAGCTGTGTCTTTCAGACTTGAGTCAAAGACTTTTCCCAAACTCTTGACTGGCTGCTCTGTGATGGATGGGATGACTGTTCCCGCGATAGCAAAACGGTACTTATCAGTCACCTTCCTCTTCTTTAGTACCGTGGACCTTGACTTGGAAGGCTTAAAACTCATCCCTGCCCATGTGATGAGTCTCTCCAGTCCTTGTTTGATCAACCTGCTCCATGGGACCAATGTTGTCGTGATGGTTAGATCATCCATATAGGCTCTTATCGGGGGCTGTCGTACACCCGACTTAGTCAGGGGCCCTCTGCATTCTACTTCGGCTACCTTGACCACCATATTCATGGCAAGGGCAAAAAGAATAACGGAGATGGTGCACCCTGTTACTTTTCCCTTGCCAAGCCAATGCCAGTCTGATATTTCTGACCCAGAAGTGACCCTTATCCTGAAATTGTTATTGTAATCCAGGATCAGATCCTTGATTTTCCTGGGAACATGGTGGCGATGTAGTGCGAGCTTAACCAGCTTGTGTGGTATAGACCCATATGCATTGGCCAGGTCCAACCACAACACAGCAAGTTCGCCTGTGTTTTCATGAGTCTCTCTGATCAGCTGAGTTACCACATCTGTGTGCTCCAGGCAGCCAGGGACTCCAGGAATCCCCCCCCTTCTGGACAGAGGGGTCGATGTAGTTATTCTTGAGGAGGAACTCTGTCAGTCTTTTGGATACAATGCTGAAAAACAACCTTTCCTTCTACACTCAGCAGGGCGATCATTCTGAACTGGTCGATTTTCCTGGAATTCTCCTCTTTAGGGACCCAAACTCCCTCAGCACAACTCCACTGGAAACAACTGATTGGAAATGATTTATTCACTAACTGAAACTGAGAATCAACTGAAATGAGTGCAACTTACCCTGACTATTGTCCTTTACTCTCAGTCTACTTTGTACAGTGAAATTGCTAAGAAAAAATAAATAATAATTTTGAAAGTTGTATATCAGAGCAAATATTAACACAATAATAAAGATAGTCAGTTCCAAAAAAGAAAGAAAGAAATGCATGGGATTTTATCAAATTCATCAAAGAAAAGTTTATTAAGAATAGGTTAACATATTACTACACCAGATTAACAGAAAACAGGAGCTTAGTTTAGCCTGGACATTCAGTTTTATCTGCAGTCACACAGTTCAGACACTTAACTCTGTCCGGTCCATGTGTAGCGCATGTTAAAGATAAAACTAGCCTACACATATGAAATAACTAAACTGTATTGTGCCTTCTAACCAAACTTCCTGATGGAAATAAAGTAGCATACGTGTAAGGTCACAAATCCAGGCAGTTTTAATGACCAATGAACAACTTCACTGGTACAAATTCCTCAAATGGCTAATGGATTTTGTTTATCTTTTTGATAGTCAACATGTAAAAATATAGGAGCTATGACAGATAGTATTAGAAAGTCATGCCTATTCATGGAAAGATCTGCTTCTGTAGTTTTTCAAGGAATTTGAATCTTTCAGATATCTGAAACGGTTCTGTAATATTACAACTTACAATCACACATACCTAAACGTGTCACCACTGACACATTAAACACCAGAGAATTAAAGTTACCTACACCTGACTTTATTTCTTTGTGAAGGGAATTTTCTGAGCATTTTCTTTTTAGAAGAAAACATTATTGAATTTTTTGAATAAAGTTCCAAGCTAGCTAGTTAATATTGCCATTATCTTCCCCGTCTATTACTATGGAAAGTAGTGTAAAAAATATAAAGCGACATATAGCCTGTATGAACCAGTTGCAGTGCAGTGAAGACAATGATGTTGGTGGCAAAGCTAACGAAGTTCTGTGGCTCAGTCAGAACATCCAAGCTCAAGACTGTTAGGACGCAACATTTTGAAGTGTGGGAGTGCTCGTTTGGCTTTGTCACCAAAGTCCTTGTCTTATGACGCAACTTCGAATATTAACCAGCTAATGAATGTTAAGAGTACACATTATTCAAGGAATATTCCACACATAAAAATTTTATGTGCACATATGCTACATGATTAAAGTGCACACATGACGTTATTTATGGTGGCCGTTGTATTGGCAGCTCATCTCCCGGTAACTTCAAAGAAAGATTTCCAATGACATTTTCCCTGTCTATTACTTAGTATAACAAGTTGTTATTGAAGATGAATATTGTCTTGGAATAAACTATATTTATCATTTGTTTAAGCCAATATTTATAATTAGTCTGTTTTCAACCCTATTGTTTAAAATGTTGTGACTCGTGAGTCACTGTCTTACACCCCAAAACACGAGGCTGAGTCTCAGTACTTTAGCAAAACTAAGCTTTATTTAGCTTGAAAAAGGAACAGCACGGTTATTTAATGTAGCAAGATCTACCACTCTCTTATAAACAGACACAGGAAACAGGTAGGGTCACGGCCAAGTTAGTGGTCAATTAATACTGTTCCCTGCATTTATAATGTTCCTTGCATCACCAATCGATGACAGGCACTTATAGCGCAACTGTGATTGGTTCGTAGTTGCTTCTGCAGCACTCCGCTGCAGCACTGATGTTCAGTAATTTTATTATGTCAATGTAGTATGATTTTTACTACATTTAGCAATATGATAACTAATACGGTAAGAGGCTTCAAGTGCATTTTCATTATCTTTGTTAGCTGGCAACAAGTACGATGTCAAGTACAATTTTTGATATTTTGATAAGCATTGAAAAAAGTGCATTAATTAATTTTAATAGCTGGTGTGTTGTAAATGCTCCAATAATAAAGAGGATTTTATGCTACCACTGAATAATACTTCCACACGGAATACAAAGTTTAGAACAGTCCTCATCTCCAATAAAAGAAAACCAAATTTTTATATATTTTGTATTCTCTCTTTTTACCAGTAGGTGGAACTGATGATTCTGTTTTTTCACTGTTCTGCACCAAAGTGTTAGGCGTGTCTTGAGGAGTGCTTTGCAATTGATCATTTGCCACACTATGCTTCTGCTTTTTTTTTATTATGCTGGCTTTCAACTATGGATGCATATAGGATAATACACAAATTGAACAATTAATCAGAGGACAAAAACTAGTGTATCTAGAAGAAAGCACTTGTTCATTGTTCACTGCTTACTGGACTAACTGAGATTCTGGTCAAAGTTCCCAATTATAAACAGTATCCTCTCAATTAAGTGCTAAGTGTGTCACATTGGAGGGGTCAGATAGTAGTTGAATGTTCTTACTGAGGAGGAGAGTGACAGGTGAGCCTATAGAGTGTCATACCACCAAGCAGTTATACTGTTGGCTTGGTTACGACAGACGTCTGAGGGCTGGGCTCCCCAGTACTCACCACAATAAATAAAAAATCAAGGTAAATACGGGCTTTTCTCAAGGACAAATAACAGAGAAAAGCTGCACAGCCCCTTGCCATAGTGTTGAATTAATTTTACAATTTTTGACATTATACCTTTTTTCCACCATTATTCAATTTTTTTTGCATACTTGTGAACTTTCTTATACATACCCCTGGGGGTATGCGTACCTCAGGTTGGGAATCACTGGTCCTTGCCTCCTGTTTTCTTTGTCCCTCTGGAAAGCTTTTCTTGTTTTCCAAAAGGGAAGCCTGGGGTCCTATCCCTTTTGTGAAGGCCAAATTACCTGCCATCCTCCTTAGCCTCTGTCTTATATATTACTGCATTTGACATAAGTGGAGAGTGTTATGTCACATGGCTTAAGTCTATTGTTCTTTTGTTGGTTATTTTTGTTATTTTTAGTTATTATTTTGCATATTGTAGCAAGAAGTTGGATCTTTTTAGTATTTTTATTGATCAGAATTTGGTTTATTTATTTATTCTTTGCTGTTTATTATGTGCCCTCCTCCCTTTATGTGAAGCCTAGGAGGCAGGCCTCCCAGTCCTACAGATGAGGATCTGCCCTCCAGCTTGTGGAGTAAAGATTGTAGTAAGTACTATTTGTACTTTCTGATTTTTGAATAATTTTGCTCTGCACTTTGGATTATGAATTATTGATTTGTGGATTTTTTATTCTGGGTTCCCTTTTTATTCATATCCTTTGTTATCATTTTCTTCATTCTACTTTGTTTCTTGGTTCCTTGGTTTTGTCATTTAAATGGAAGATATATTATGGTTCCTCTTGCCACTTCTTCGAATCTTATTACTATATATTTTTGGAAGATGATTAAGGATTGTTTTCATCAGTATTGGATTTTTGCTCTTATTATACCTGCGTAAACTTGCTTATAGACGTGGGAGAAGACCATTTTAGATTCTAGGTATTAGTTAAAGTCTGGGGCTATATTTTTTGAGACACACCTCTTTTTGCAGGTTGGAATTTGAAACTCAGACAAAATCATAACAGAATAAAGGTAGTTCTACATATCTCTAGGGATCTTCCTGTGCTGTGCAACACTCCATAGATCTCAGGCTTACCTTCCATTGTAAGGAACTCCAGTCACAGCCCTCCAAAAGATCATGCTATCTCTACTACTCCACAATGGCTATTTCAATACAGCTAGGATCCCTTGAATAATGTGGGACTTATACCACACCCAGCTGCCGTGGATCCTTCGCACTTATCACAAATAAAAATGACAATTTTATCAGGTAGTAGAAAAGGAAGGTTGTGTTGAGTTTGTCTTATAAAGGAATGGTTTTGAATCTTTGTTTAGTCTCTGTCATTGTGTGGTTTGTAAGCCCTCCTCATATCTGTTTGTGTGTTTCTTTAGATGCTTGTAATAAGGAAAACAGAGAAATCATGAAGAGTTGGGGCACCAAAGTATTCCCTGTATAACTGAAAGATCTTAAATCAATGAAAAAACACAAAATAAATGCCTTCTCAGATGGGAGTCAAAAAACAGCTGCCTCAACATGGCGGAATAGCCAGCTTTAAAGGGTTGATAAATGGAAGAGATAGGTTCAAGTGGCTGGAAACCAGAAGTGGCATCATTAGTGGAAGGTCTGTCAGTCTTCCTTTCTGCTGGGAGTGAAAGAGAAGAGGCATTGAGGCATTAGACAGTGCCAACCCCTGGTTTGGAGGGTAATTACAGACAATCAAGCCCAGGAGTTGTCCCCTAATCGCACTTGTGTGACATGCTCAAATTTTTACATATTTTCCCTAAGAAAATGCATGTTAAGTTAATCAAAAAATCAAAATGCAGGATATGCCCATCAATTAGGTAGGTGCCTCAACCAGGATTGGTTTCCACTACCTGGTGCTAACCGTTGCTGACAATACACCCTAGCCACCCACTAGACTCACCTTGGATTAAACCAATTTAGAAGTTAGGTAGGTGGCTGTCTTCAGATACCACTGAGACATTATTCTGGGCTGTTCTTGAGCTATGTCATTCTATGTGTTTGAATGATCTTTCACTGTCTAAATCGCCTTTTTCTGCCATGAGACCTACCACCTTTTAAATCAACAACTGGAGATCCAAGGACAGAAATGCAGAACCTTATTGACAGCTCCATAGCATTATTTCACAGCTATATAGGAAGCAGCGGTTGGGAAAATTGCAGCTGCGGGCTTTGAGATGCCTGGATTCACCAGAGCTGGCAGGGTTGGGATGGGTATGATGAAGGGAGAATTTCCTTTTTCCCATTTTTATTTTTTATTATATTAATATGTGCTATGATTATAGGTTTTGTAACTTTTTTTCTCTTTTTGTTAGTGTCTTTAACTGAAGAGAAAATTTAAAAGCCAAACTCACATGGCTGCCACCTGGCAATTGCAGTATATACACACAGTAATCATAAGGTTTAATACACAGAAATGATTAAAAAGCAAGAGCTGGGTGATTCACTCTCATACACTGTAAGCTAATTATAATTTTAATTGCAAGCGTTTCTCTTTATTTAAAGGAAAGAGAAGAGAAAAATAACTCACAGTGATTCAGTTCTTTAAAGCCATATGCAACAAAAAAGGTATAAAATTTATTAATTTTCCAAAATGATTCACAAAGGACATGTAGCTACTGCCAAAAAGTTGCTTACAGTTTTGTTTACAAAGTAAATTGCAGAATGAAATCCTTGCTTGCATTTACTACACTGTCTTGTATTATCTGATCCTCATTTAAACTTTACTGTGTGTTATTTAAGTGAGTAAAAGGTCCATGGCAGTGTGCTTAAATAACAAACATTTCAGCTCAGACTATGTGGGTGTGCATGGTCATGTGGTCCAAGGTGTTTAGTGGGAAGATCGGGCTGATGGTGTTTGCACATGAATGAGGTATCAGCCAATTTCTTCACTGATGCTCTGTGGATCATAATGAAGTCACCTGCACCCACAAAGGATACAAAGAGCCTAAGTGGAATAGACAGGCTGAACAAGGAAGAAAAAGGAAGAAAACAAAAAGAAAGAAGGAACTGAGGCAGTAAAATCAAGTAGGAAAGAAAAAAGGAAGAGTGGTTAAGTGTCAGGTAAGGACAATGCAGTGAGAAGACAGTGAAGCAGTCAGGGAAATCCCCACAATGGAGCGGAGTCACTTCTGGGGTGGACTGGTGAAAAGCAGAGAGAGCAAGGGTGATAGTGTGCTCCAAGTGATCCTGCAGACTCTGAGAGATGGACAAGATGGTTGGGGTGGAAGCTGATTGTGGTCACTGTCCTCTCTACCCTTTGTGGGCTAAAAAATGACATTGATGGGATCCTGGTTAAACCCTCAGCATCAGTCCATAAGTTTGGTGTCATCTTTGATCAGCTTCTTACTTTTCAACCATACATCAGCTCAATAGTACAGACAGCTTTTTTTCATCTTCGCAACATTGCTCATCTGCATTCTTTTCTCAGTGTGAAGGATACTGAAACACTCATTCATGCTTTCATCACTACCCGTCTAGACTATTGCAATGTATTGTTTTATGGCCTCCCGACTAAATATATCAATAGATTACAATATGTTCAGAATTCTGCTGCTCATCTACTTACACTCACAAAAAAAAATCTGCTCACATCACTCCTGTCCTTTATAATTTGCATTGGTTACCAGTCTTTTCAAGAATCAAATATAAAATTATTCTTCTCACCTTTAAAGCCCTTCATGGTCTAGCCCTCATAATCTGTCTGAGCTGCTGCTTCCTTACACTCCTGCCTGTGCATTAAGATCATCGGACGCTAACTTACTCAGTGTGCCTAAATACAGGTTAGTAACTATGGGTGGCAGAGCTTCCAGTGTGATAGCCCCTAAAATTTGGAATACTCTTCCTCTCAGCCTTTGCAAGGAAAAATCTATTATTTATTTCAAAATCCTGTAAAAACGCATCTCGTCAATGAGTATTATTCATTTTCTTGTTTGTAATTTCTATTGTCTTGTTAATGTCTTTATTGAATTGTAAAGTGTCCTTTAGTGTATGAAAGGTGCTACACAAATAAAACATTATTATTATTATTATTACTGTCATTAATATCTCACCAACTGACCACTGTTGAGCTCACCTCTGTGAACAGAAGGAGAAGACTAAGCGAGAATCGAGTGAGGGTGGGAAAAGAGAGAGAAAGAGCAGCACTAGGAAGAGGAGATAAAAGACAATTTCTAGCCCTGATTTTACCCTTGACTTTAAAGTAATATTTATTAGATTATTTATATGTGCTTTTATGGATTATTTATTGATTTTAGCATAGAATTACCCTGCATTTTTCAAACACTTTGTTGATGAATAAAATGCACAATGCACTTTGTACCAAACCTTGATGTTATGTGTACTCATTCGCCCTAGTCCATCTCAGTCTATGACTATTGATGTCCTGGGTTCACGGAGGAGTATGGCACCTACTAGAAACCTAGGCATCACATACTGCAGCTGCCTTTCACATTCAAAGAAATTCAGGTAAGCTGCATGCAAGTGCCTATATGGGAGTGTTAGACTTAGAAAGGGCTTATAAGCAAATAAAATGATGGTGGCTGAAATCTGTGCATCTTGTGATCTCAGTCATCCCCTTTTCGGTACCCTAATTCAAATTTCAGAAAAACAGCACTCAGAGTTCTGTAAAGTGCTTAGTGACCCTGAATAATAATATTAAAAAATGTGTCAACTACATTTTACACATTTTGCAAAGTGAAATATAGTGCACCTCAATCTACCTCTGGCTTAAAGGAATTCCTGTGCTCTGCACCACTCTCCTTGTTAGGATGCTTTGATCAGACATAGCCTATGAAACCAAGTACAATATAATAATTATTCCAAGAGCCATTCTAACAATCAAATCATACCAATACATTACTGAATCAAGTCATGCTGAATATGATATGTACAATTACTGTACACAGAGAGTTCAATTACAGTGCAACAATAAAATGTTATTATAGAATTATTAACTGCTAACAGATGGAGTAAAGTGGTGAAACACATTGCGGGTGTAATTAAAGTAAAAGTTGGTCTTTGCTGTTATTCAGATTGAGTGGCCACTTCTCTCTTCTGAAGAGTCTCGTCTTTCTGTTTCTCTTGATATGTGACATCGTCTAAAAGAAGGTAAACAGCAGGAATTTATCTTGTGATCAAGTGACTTAATGTTGGGTTTTCAGAACTACAACCATCTTTCTGTTTGGTGCGTCATCCTACACTTTAACATAATACATTAATACAATTTATCTGTAGGCCAGGAGGTTGGCACTGCAGTGCAATGTTTATTGCTGCTGCCTCACATATTCAGCATGCGCGGGCTCGCTGTGTAGTGTTTGCACATGGTTCCTTTTCTGTGTGGATTTTTCTCACATTATACAGATGTATATGTTGGGATGATTAGCAATGTTAAATTGGTGCTATGTACTAAAGTGGCTCCTACTATGAACCAGTGCACTGTACATGATCGGTTCCTGTTTTGTACTCAGTGCTGCCAGGACAAGCTCCAATATCATATGACCTTAAAGAGAATTAAGCAAGTTTTAGAATTGGATTTTTTATTATGTTAATATGAGGAATTTCCTCTGTCAAAACAATGCCAGGGTATGTTTTAAAAGTAGTAAGAAGCAAGCAAGTAACCAACAAGTAGGGAAAGTTTGTTAGGCACACACCAGCGGATGTTTGCTTCCTCAGTGTGATTTTCTAGGAGCATCTATAATAAAACACAAGCTTCCTTGTGAGAGTTTAGAGTGATGTACCATCACACTACTCACACAACAGGTAACAAACTGAGAATGCACAGACAAGCAAGAGATGAGAGTTAAACCATGATAAGCAAGTAAGAAATAAAACATTTTATTAATATCTGCAACAATGAAAGTTAAACATAAGTAGGGGTCAAGAAATACTAAGTAGGCAAAATACAGGAAAGATTATGAACAACACTAAACATGGCAAAATCCAAAAACAGATATTTATAACATTAAGCAGATATATAACACAAACTAAAGACAAGACTAAGCCCCAGTAAGTTGTGATCACAAAGGTGCAAAAAGTAAAATGCTGGAACAAATAGCTTTAGCCAGACACCACTTTTATTTTCTTTATATCACATGACTAGAACAAGATAATTGTTTGTCAATAACAGATACAAATGGGTAAGGACAGGGCAAGAAGGCAAGAAGAGACCCCAACTTCACCATATTATTCTGTCATCCTTTGTTTTCCCATATCTCCTTAATAGAAAACCCACAACCACAAAAATGCTTGGTACCTGCAAAGAATTATACTTAAAGATATTGGAATGGCAGCTTCTGATTATAGATGTGCAGGTCAAAGTAAGAAACTAGTGCCAGGGATTAAAAAAAAATGAAATCATACAGTATGTCTGTAGGCAAAATTGTCAATCTATGATCTGTAAATTTTCTTTTTATTAATAGTCATCACAGATTTCAAGTATCTCTACAATCTCTACAGAAAGACAGTTAATGCAGTAACAGTGGTAGAGCATGTGCCACACACTCGCACTTGTGCTCTGGGTAAGTCCTTGTGAGATGAACCATTTTGTTTGATTTGGAGCTACATTTGAATACACTCACAAGGGTTATATGTAGACATTTGTCCACAAGTGTATATCCCCTTTTATTTTGGTTTAATTTTAAGAACATTACAGAATTAACTTTGTTGCAGCTCAGACAGAAAAGAACTTTACCAATTAGCTTATATAAGATGAGCAATTTCAAGTTGAGTTTTCTTGATTTTGTACTTTTTCTTCGAATAAATCAATTTATGAATTTTAAATTCAGTATAAATCAGCCTTCAAGAAGTCCTGACAGCTGGAAGAAAAACTCTACTTTGTAGTTTGTTGGAGTACTTGATTTCAAAATGACACTGCTTAAAATTGTGTTTTTTATAATAAGCTCTTTATTCATTGTAGCACTGCGAAAACCAAAATGAACCCAAAAGTTCAACTTAATCTCATCGTCAGTGGTAAAATGCAGTCTTTCTTTTAATTAGAACAGATGAAGTATCACCCACTGCATAAAATGGTGTACATTTAGAAGACACAAGAAGATGTAAAAGTCAAAGAAAAATCCTGATGCTTGTCCTCATTATTTCTGTACTCTACAGTTTTAGCTTTCTTCACCTGGGCTATCCAGGCCTGTTGAAACTATATAATAATTTAGTGAACTATAGAAATTCCATATTTTATTTTTCACAGTTGGATAGTTTGTGTCTGATTTAGAGAACCTTAAAATCAGGGGTCAAAAATACACAAGCTTTCCTTTAAAACATGATCATATTTATTGATAATATGCAGTAACTTTACTATGCAAGGTACTTAAGGGCAGTTGTACTGGTTAGAGCTCCTGCTTAACCGGCAGTGAGAAATCAAAGTCAATCGCTCAGTGGGTGGTGGAAACTTAAAGCTGACGGTCTCTTAGTGATTTAGCTGAACACGGAAAACGGCGAAGCACCGAAGTTACTACAAAAACCGAAGTTACTACAAAAACAGAGAAGATGATATCAGCGCTAAACGTAAGTTCTATCTGCTCTCTGCCCGTTGAGGGCACGTTTATATGTTGTGTGTCCTGCAGCATGTACAGTTCAGGTTTTCCGGCCGACACTGTGGACAGCTTCACCTGCCAAAAGTGTTTAGTTAATTTAGAGTTGGTCGGGAAAATACGCGAATTGGAGGACCATGTTAGGAACCTGATAGCAATTAGGCAAACCGAAAATTGGATTGACTCGGTTTGTTTAGACAATCGGCTACTTTTGATTCGGCTTCAGTCTCTCCAGCTCCCTCTGTAGTCAGTGCACGGCCGAAGTCAGCAGCACCAATTCAGCCACAGGGCGAGTAGGTAACAGTAAGACAGGGGTTTAAGAAGCCAAAATTTAGTCCCTCGGCACCCAGGTCACCAATTCGGACCCAGAACAGATTCTCAGCACTCCACAGCGTACCTGTGGAAACTGAGAATAAGAAAGTGCTCATAATTGGCAATTTCATAGTGCGGAATGTTAGAATTCCAAACTATGTTAAACTAGCAGTTAATGTTAAATGCCTCGCAGGGGCCAAGATTTCTGACATAGAGGCCACATTGGACTGTGTCGCTGACGATGAAGTATCTACCTTATTGCTGCATGTCAGCACTAATGGTATTTATTTACAACAATCTGAGGTATTAAAGAGGAACTTCATCTCTCTATGCACCAAAGCTAAAAGAAAATGTCAGAATTTAGTTGTATCTGGCCCCTTACCAAGATTATATAGAGGGGATGTGATTTATAGCAGATTGCATTCCCTTCACTGCTGGCTAGAAACCTGCTGTGCAAATAAAAGCATAGTGTTTGTGAACAATTGGGATGATTTTTGGGGAAGGCCTGGATTTTTCAAAAGAGATGGTCTTCATCCTAACTGGAGGGGATCTTATGTATTATCCAAAAATATGGCAGCAAAACTACCTGGCTGACTGATTAAAGCACCATCCAGGCCGCAGTCATGTGATCTTAAATCACAGGCTGTTGTTTATCCCACCTGTTACTGTCCTGAAGCTGTTACCCATAATCCCTGTTGTGGGGCATCCAATAAATTTAGTCTTGATGCAAACCTTAAAGTACCTGATAACCAAAAAATAAGGTGTATACTTAGACCAAGGGATAAAACCAGACCGTCCACCAGGGGCATCTGTAACAGAAATTTACTTTAAATTAAAACAAAAAAATATATCACCAGTTCAGAAAGAAGCATGCAGTTTTAAATGCTGCTTATTGAACATTCGCTCCCTTGGCAGTAAAGCTGTTTGGTAAATGATATGATATTAAGTACAAAATCTGGTCTGTGTCTTCTTACTGAAACCTGGCTTAGTAAATGTGACACTGTTCCCCTAGCTGAGGCATCACCAGATGGATACTCGTTCCTTCATAAGTCTAGAGATTCTGGTCGAGGGGGAGGCCTTGGAATAATTCATTGTAACAAAATGCAAATCACGTCTAAAAATTTAGGCGACTTTACATCCTTTGAGGCACTCATTTTAAATATTAAAACAGATTCCAACACAATTATAGTGCCAATCTACAGACTACCAGGGCCACATTCATTGTTCATGACTGAATTTAGCAACCTTCTATCTGATTTGGCTATAAATTATGATCACATAGTACTGATGGGGGATTTTAATGTACACATTGATGTGGAAACTGACACTTTTAGCAAATGTTTTACTTATTTGTTAAATTCAGTAGGATTTTGTCAGATTGTCAAAGGTCTAACTCATAATCATAACCACACATTAGATTTAATTATAACTTACAAAGTTGAAATTCAAAATTTAAATATTACTCCATTAAATGAAGTTATTTCCGATCACTACTTAATTACATTAGATTTAGTCTTGCCCTTGCCAACGCACTCACAGATTAAAACAAAGACAGTGCGACATCTAGATTGTAATTCTGCTTCAGAATTTATAGATACTTTGAGTAAGTCGAGTGTAATTGTGGAAAACCATTTAGATCAGTTAACATCAAATGTAAACTTGGATAACAATTTATATCAGCTAACATCACATTATAATGTGACCTTGAGAGATGCTCTGGATGCAGTGGCTCCCCTTAAAACAGAAGTGATCAAAGCACATAGAAACTCTCCCTGGTTTAATGAAAAAACTCAAGCTCTTAAATTAGAGTGTCGAAAACTGGAGTGCAGATGGAGAACAACAAAGCTACATGTCTTTCAAATTGCAAGGACAGAGAATGTTAAAAAATATAAAAAAGGTCTCTTTAAAGCTCACTCAGAATACTATTCTACAATAATAGATAGCTATAATAAAAATCCTTGGGTACTGTTTAGAATAGTTGCTAAATTAACAAATGGAAATTCAGATCTACAGTGCAAAAAACCAACAGATATTTGCAGTACAGAATTTATGAACTTCTTCAATGAGAAAATTAAAAATATAAGATCCCAGATCTCAGCATCACAGTACAAACCGCATACTAGCTTAGCAGACCCTGCCTCAAATTGCATTCAGCACTTTAGTAATTTTAATCCTGTAACTGAGCAGGAAGTCTTAACTTTAATTTCTAAAATGAAACCCACTACTTGTTCCCTAGATCCAGTGCCAGTAAAACCAGTAAAAAGTGCAATGGATGTTCATGCAGCGCCTATTCTAAACATTATCAGTAGTTCATTATTGCATGGCACAGTACCTGATGCACTAAAAGTGTCAGTCATTAAACCATTACTTAAAAAGTCAGACCTAAAACCGACACATACTAAATAATTATAGGCCTATTTCAAATTTACCCTTTCTCTCTAAAATACTTGAAAAAGTAGTCACCAGTCAGCTTCAGTCACACCTTACGCATTACAATTTATTGAGAAATTTCAGTCTGGTTTCCGCACTGGTCATAGTATAGAAATGGCACTAACGCAGGTTGTAAATGACATTCTGATATCGTCTGATGAAGGAAGCTCCACTGTAATTATGTTGTTAGACTTAAGTGCAGCATTTGACACCATTGACCATTCTATTTTACTGCACAGGCTAGAAAATGATGTTGGGCTTAAAGGCACTATGCTCGCTTGGTTTAGTTCTTATTTATCAAATCGATTCCAATATGTACAGAAATGTACTGACAGTACTCCATCATTATACACAGAAGTGAGATATGGTATCCTGCAGGGCTCAGTACTGGGACCTTTACTGTTTTCACTTTACATGCTTCCACTGGGATCTCTCGTTAGGAAACATAATGTTAATTTTCACTCATATGCACATGACACCCAGTTATACCTTTCATTTAGATCAAATGAAATTTCTCCGATGTTGTCTTTAACTAGTTGTGTTAGTGAATTAAAGGAGTTGATGGATGAGAGCTACTTGTCTTGCAGTGTTCACTGGATGTTCAAACTGTTCTTTATACAGCCTCCAGTTAATCCAAAATGCTGCTGCAAGAATTATTACAAGAACAAGAAAGTATAAACACATAACTCCAGTTACACTGGCTCCCAGTTAAGTTTAGGGCATTTTTCAATATCCTCCTTTTAACATATAAAGCAGTAAATGGCCAAGGTCCGGCTTACTTGTCTAAACTTATCATGACTTACAAATCAGAGCGCACATTAAGATCTCAAGATGCCGGTCTGCTTATGATTCCAAGGATTAATAAAATAACAGTGGGAGGTCAAGCTTTTAGTTACAGGGCCCCTAAACTGTGGAATGGTCTGCCTGCCACTATAAGAGATGCCCCCATTGGTCTCAGCTTTTACATCCCGGCTGAAGACTCACTACTTCAGCTTAGCATACCCTGACTAGAGCTGCTGATTAACTGTACAGACTGCATCTCTGTTGTTAGTCATTAGCACTAAAACATAAGTAACATGATAGTTATAATTTGTTACTAACTCTCATCTATTCTGTTTCTCTTCTCATTACTCAAATGTGGCACTTGGTGCCACGGCCCACCTGCCAAGTTGTTTTGTCTGCCTAAGGTAAAGTCATCCCTGATGGAGGATCACAGGAATCGTGGGCTAGAGGGGTCCTTTCATCAGATTGGCTGGCCAAGCAATGTTTCAGCTGTGGAATGGCCAAATGGGGGAGGCAGCTTGATGGCTGAGGTTTCCAGGACTCTAAACAAATCCAAATCATATTATGTGATATCATCTACTGTTAAATTCTGGTCTGTACTTGTAAAATTTTGATTTTTATACTGTATTGATGATTTGTTCTGTTCTGTGTATTGTATTGTATTGACCCCCTTCTTTTTGACACCCACTGCACGCCCAACCTACCTGGAAAGGGGTCTCTTTTTGAACTGCCTTTCCCAAGGTTTCTTCCAGTTTTTCCTTGTCTTATTAGAGAGTCAAGGCTGGGGGGCTGTCAAGAGGCAGGGCCTGTTAAAGCCTCTTGTGGCACTTCTTGTGTGATTTTGGGCTATACAAAAATAAATTGTACTAGCCAACCCGGCGTAGCATACGACGCATAATTATGTATTGATGGGTGAACACTTCCTGAAAAACACAGTTGTCCAAATGGGTTGGGTTTGAGGATACAACTGTGAGTGAATGAAAAGATGGAACTCTGGAGAGAGCAACATACAATTGTCCGTGACTGAAAACTGGGTTTGGCAGATACAGGTATATCGTTTTGAAAGTGTGTCCCTGTGCCTTATTAATTGTCATTGCAAAGGCCAATCTAACAGGAAATTGTCTGCGTGTAAACGTAAAAGGCAAATTTGAATCTGATGGGGTCAGGGATTCTCTCTCTCTTGCGCCTGTGTGTGTGTGTGTGTGTCTATCTCTCTCTCTCTCTCACGCACCTGTGAGTGTGTGTGTCTCTCTCTCTCACGTGTGGGTGTGTCTCTCTCTCTCAGGTGCCTGTGTGCGTGTGCTTGCGTGCGTGTGTGTGTGTGTGTGTGTGTGTGTGTGTCTGTGTCTCTCTCTCTCGCGCGCGTGCCTGTGTGCTGTAAGTGAATGAAAAGATGGAACTCTGGAGAGAGCAACATACAATTGTCCGTGACTGAAAACTGGTTTTGGCAGATACAGGCATATCTTTTTGAAAGTTTGTCCCTCCGCCTTAATAATTGTCATTGCAAAGGCCAATCTAACAGGAAATTGCATGTAAAAGTAAAAGGCAAATTTGAATCTGATGGAGTCAGGGAAATCTGGGGAATAAGTTTGTGAGGTAGCAGCTGCGATTGTTTTACACTCCAGTATGTTGCGGTGAATGCTGAGAACAGTCCGTCTAGTGCCTTTACAGAGACTTCTTGCTGGGATGAGGTTTCTGAGAAGCATGACGACTGAACCAATTTTAAGTATGACTTTATGCGGAGGCATGCCAGTGGGAGTAATGGCTGCCCGGCGGGTCATGGGAATAACGTTGCTGGATCGCCAGTCGGCATCATTTATGGTCGGAACTACGACGGTATGTAATCTTCTTCGAACCTCCGACTTTCATTCTTGATTAATGAAAACATTCTTGGCAAATGCTTTCGCTCTCGCGCGAATTGTTGGCTCTGTAGTGCGTGTGCCATGATCAGCTGCTTAGTGAATTGTTGGTGGGCGGGGGCTCGGTCTTGCGTGCGTCTTGCTTGCCATGGACTTAGTGAATTATATATATAGATTGTATTGCATTGTATTGTATGTATCAGGATAACTGGTAACTCAAAATTGGTCCTGTATGAGTAAGTGTGCCTTGTTAGGGACTGGGATCTGATCAAAAGTTACTCCTGTGTTGTATCTAATGCTAAAAATCAGTGGCTAAATGGATGTATAATACAAAGAAAAAAAATAACTATTTTAATATGTGTAAAACTATTTAAATATGTGTATCAGTTTATTCTTCATAGGAAATGCTAGTGGAACTCACAAGCTGCCTTTCAACTTGTATTGCCAGAAGCATTGCTAGCAATTGTTTTTAAGAATCTCCATGACAATATGGGACATTTGGGAACTGAACACACTCTTGACTTGGTAAGATCTTGATTCTATTGGCCAAAAATGGCTTATGATGTTGAGAAGAAGGTCGAATCTTGTGGTAGATATGTCAGGTGGAAAACTCAGCCTGAGAAGGTTGCTCGACTGGTCATCATCCAAAACACCAGACCGATGTAATTAGTCTGCATGGATTTCTTATCTTTAGAAACTGACAACAAAAGTACTAAAGATATACTTGCTATCACAGATCATTTTACAAAGTATGCAGTAGCCCACCCAACCAGGGACCAGAAGGCTAGCACAATTGCTAAATGCCTATGGGAGCAGTTCCTAGTACATTGCGGTTTTCCAGAAAAAGTTCATAGAGATCAAGGTAGAGACTCTGAAACACAGACAATTACAGAACTTTGTGCTGTAGTAGGTGCCAAAAAGGTGAGGGTCAGTCCCTTTCACCTTTTGGGAAATCATGTTGAATGATGCAACAGGGCACTTCTCTATATCTTAGGTACCCTCAAAGACAAAGAAAAGAACTGTTGTCATGATTTTGTCAAACCCCTCACTCATGCTTATAACTCCACAAAAAATTTACTGGCTTCTCTCCATAAGAATTGATTTTTGTGAGACAACCTTGATTACCTGTTGACATTGCATTTGGTCTGCCAAACATGATGTCCAATCTACATTGCATTCTCAGCATGTGAGAACATGGAAGCCTAACCTTCAGAAAAGCTATCAGTTTGCTATCACAAATTCTTAAAACGTTGCTGACCGGAACAAAAGACATTTTGATAAGTCAGTTAGAGAATCTACTCTAATGGAAAGAGATTGTGTTCTTGTACGAAATGCATGCCTATGAAGTATGCATAAGTTGGCTGACCTCTGGAAACCTACTGTGTACATAGTGGTAAATCAAATGAATGATTTGCCTGTTTATTTAATTCAACCAGAGGAACTTGAAGGTCCAAAAAGTACTTCACACAGAAATCTTCTGCTGCTCTGTGGAACATTGACCGAGGAAATAAAGGGTTAGCTGGCAGAAGCTAAGTCAATAACCTGGCCTAGAACAAGGCAGAGTCTTGTACAAGCAGCAGTTGAAGAAAGTACAGAATTGGATGATGATGAAGAATCATATTATTACCCACAGGACTAGCAACAGTAGGAGGTTTACAGATGTGTATGAAGTCCCATTTGATCAAAATAAGCCAATGACTACTTGTGTAACTGAGTTAGAAGATCGTGGTGAGTTCCTGCCAGATCAGTGTCATACACGTGTGATTTGGGGACAGCCAAATGGTCCAATTCAGGGTGTGAGAACACCGGGTATAGGGTTAGTAAAAGGGTACTAATGCCTTCTCTCTTTCTTCCCACAGAACCATGGAAGATTAAGTAACTTTTCCTCCCTCCCAGATGACCTCACTACCGTCCCAACCTGATGACCTCACTTTTGTCCCACCTTGATAACCTCACTTCCGTCCCACCTTGATGACCTCACTTCCGCCTTGATGACCTCACCCTACTTCCTGCCATCTTGATATAAATTCTCAGTCTTTTCATGTATCATTTGTCTTTTGGTTGTTTAGAGCTTGCAAGAGTAGTTTCAGTCTTCATTTACGACTCCGCCAAATCAATATACCTGTACGGGGCCAATCACTGAATCTTTATTTTGTTCTTGTGCTGTTATTCTACATCAGCTTGATGCAGAACATGGAGATGATGCTTATTTACAAGGTACTGTGGAGGTTCCTCGTAATGATGCTGAAAAGGAAGGTTATATACAAAAAGATGTCACCTGGCTGTGAGGCTGAAGTGAAAAGAGGTTGTGAGGGATCTAAAAGGAGAAAAGTCTGTTATCGAAAAGAACTTACCTGCTTCTGTAATTGAGGTATAGGACTCTGAACCTGAAAGAAAGGAGCTATAGGAAGAGAACTATAGAGAAGATCTGTCACCTGGTTCTGATTATAATATCAGGAAAGGAAGAGTAGTGGCTGCGAATGAGCCTTCATCTGGAGAAATTAATGAGGCAATTGGAGATGTAGAAAGAAAATGTAATGGAACAAGTGGAGATGTGAGAATGGATTATGTAGAAGTTTCAGCAAATGTTAAAGAAGATGTTCCTCCAAAAAGATCTGAAAGGATGCACAGACCCCTAGAGTGAATCCATTATCCCCAGTTAGGAAACCCACTTATTTCCTTTTCCCACACCATAAAAGAGGCGCTTAAACAAGCATTAGCCTTTATCAATGAGTCAACTGATATTGAAGCATATAAAGGGACTAATGATTCAATGGGGGAGGGTGTAACCCACTTCACAGTTGTTTGCTAATATATACATATACATATATACATACATATATATAGTAGCATACGCCGCATAATTATGTATTGATGGGTGAACACTCCTGAAAGACACAGTTGTCCAAATGGGGTTGGTTTTGAGGATACAACTGTAGGTGAATGAAAAGATGTAACTCTGGAGAGAGCAACATACAATACAGCGTGTTACACGCTGCATACAGCGATTCACATCGAAGCATAGACACCACTAAGACCATAGGATACCCCTCGCAAACTGTTCTACACGCTGCATACAGCGATTCACACCCGCAACAAATATGATTCTTCGTAGATGGTGCTGTCGCGTCGACCCTCGCTCTCGAAGCATACACACTGCCTAGTCATGTGCCCACTTGCAAGAGCAACTAACAGAGACCCGCCCACCAACTGCAAGACCATGGGATACCCCCTCACAAACTGTTCTACACGCCGCATACAGCGATTCACATCCGCGACAAACAAACTGTTCTACACGCTGCATACAGCGATTCACATCCGCAACAACCATGCTTCTTCTTATGGGGTGGGTTTGAGGATACGACTGTAAGGGAACTCTGGAGAGAGCAACATACAATTGTCGGTGACTGAAAACTGGAGGACCGCCGCCGCGCCCCCACCTCCCACAGCGAGGGATGGAGCTGGACGGGGCTGGACGGCGGGCGCGCGTGGAGGGCAGAACACATCCGTGACAAATATGATTCCTCTTAGATGGTGCTGTTGTCTCCACCCTTGCTCTCGAAGCATACACACTGCCTGGTCATGTGCCCCGCTCGCAAGAGCAACTAACAGAGACCTGTCCACCAACTGTAAGACCATGGGATACCCCCTCGCAAACTGTTCTACATGCCGCATACAGCGATTCACATCCGCAACAAACATGCTTCTTTAGAGGTGCATGTGGAGTGTTGCAGAGACGAACGCGAATGACACCCTGCTCTGTTAGTTGCTGTGTCCGAGTTGGTGAGCGTGGCTCTGTGAGTTGATGTCGCATCCAATGGTGCCGTGTTTTGTGAGTTGTTGCGTCAGAGTTGGTGGGCATGGCTTTGCGAGTTGTCGCCATATCCAATGGTCTTAGAGTTGGTGGGCGTAGCTCCGTCCTGCGTGCTTCCATGGGTGTTTTGCTTGCGCTGGCGGCGGCTTAGAGAATTATATATATAGACGTGTGAATCCCCAAAACACGTAGCTGAGTCTCAGTACTTAAGCAAAACCAGCTTTATTCAGCTTGAAACAGGAACAGCACAGTTATTATTGTAGCAGGATCTACCACTCTCCTATACACAGATACAACAATCAGGCAGGAACGTGGCCAGGTTAGTGGCCAAGTAATGTGTAAGGGATTTCCTGTGCAGCAACCATTAGAAATGGAAGCTCCATAAAGAAAATATAACCTTTTGATTTTTACCAGGTACAATTTAACATAAGGAATACAAATGTAGTTGGAATTTTAAAATAAGTATGTATGATAATATTACAGCTCTACAAAAATGAACTTTATGATTACTATGATTTTTTTATGTCAGGAATTCCAATGAGTAAAAGAAACACATGTTGAAGTCAGGCCACATAGTGCCTAGTGTTTGTATTATGTTATATATAATTAGTTGTGTAAGTGTATTAATGTACTACTAAATAAAAAAAACAGTCGGAATAAATATTGGTTAGTGGTTTTAAATATTTTATGAAAGTAATAATAATAATAATTCTTTGCATTTATATAGCGCTTTTCTCACTACTCAAAGCGCTCAGCAATTGCAGGTTAAGGGCCTTGCTTAAGGGCCCAACAGAGCAGTCTCTTTTTTGGCATTTATGGGATTCGAACCGGCAACCTTCCGATTGCCAGTGCAGATCCCTAGCCTCCAACTTTGAGAGAATAGTTAATAATAATCCAGTCAACTCTGTTATTCTTGTTTGTGGAAAAGAGTGCATTATATTTTAAACTAGCAAAATACCCGCGCTTCGCAGCGGAGAAGTAGTGTGTTAAAGAGGTTATGAAAAAGTAAAGGAAACATTTAAAATAACGTAACATGATTGTCAATGTAATTGTGTTGTCATTGTTATGAGTGTTTGCTGTCATATATATATACATATACACATATACACACACATATACACACATATACAGATATATTATATATACATATACACATATATTTTTTATATATATATTTTTTTATATATATATATATATAGTATACACATACATACATACATATACACACATAGATGCACTTACAATAACATAGAAATCAATATAAAACAACATTAACATCATTATCATATGAGAATATGAAGTAATATATAAGAAGCACATTTCATATAAATATAAATTATTAAACAGTAAAATCTTCTTCTATAATTGCTACCGTGGCTTTTCGTTGGTCTGTCCAGGATTTTAAATCACATGTAGCTTGCAAAACCGTTTCACGTATTGACTTGAAATGTGGTACACATATAATACGTCACATCTGCTATCCGCTTTATGGGTGATGAATGTATTACTCTTTTTATGTTTATTTTATTTTAGAATCAACTCCTATCTGCGCACAGCAGGGCGGCCGTGGGCAGATGCATATGGTGTATTCACTCCATGTTATCGTGCATTGCGCTGTCACTGGTATTTTGATAAAAGAATTTGAACAATATATAAGAAGCGTATAAATTATTAAACAGTAAAACATTAACATTTAAGAAGTAAAGTTACATTGAGTACTACTGCAGTGCCTTCGGGTATACCTCATTTTTTCTTTGCCCATTACATGCTTAAATGTATACATTTTTTGGTGTACCTACCCGAGAACACGCGACATATAACCGAGCGTGGGAGAAGCATGGATTTTAAACACGCGTTGAGTTCATCTGCTGGTCTCCCTCGTGGAATAACTGGTAATGTTTGACTAAAATCTACAGCGAGTAAAACGACATTACCTCCTTTTTTTTTTTTTTTACGATCTGTGAGATCTTGCTTTTTTCGGTTCAAGGCTTCATAAGCTCTTTTATGTTCAATGTTGTACTTAATAAGTACTAATTATCCCAAACCATGATCTTTGAATGTTGCAAGACTTTCGCCTTGTATGTAGATCGGGGTAATTACATTCATTGCATTCCTAGTCTGAATCACAATCTGATTGTATGGGTGGTTACCTGGCACTGTAGGGTTGCCACCCGTCCTTTAAAATACGGAATCGTGCCGCGTTTGAGAATGAAATTGCGGCGTCCCGTTTTGAATCAATACTGGACGGGATTTATCCCGTATTTTTTTGTATCATTTTTTTTTAAAGCAGCGTCTCATGCAAAATCATCCCACACGCATTTTATGAAGATGCCTCCTTTCCTACTTTTGATTGGGTAATACTTGATGTCCATCGTTAGTTTGATTGGTGTTTTTAACTGTCCAGTGAGGAGGGCGTGTCTTTTAAGTACAGTCTGCAAAGTGTTGGCACTGAGATGTTGCGTCAGCGCCATAGTTGAAGCCCCTAACGTTGCGGTCAGCAAGTCGGCTAACATCCGCCATGTGCCGTCTTTCAGTTGCGAGAAGCAGATCATAGAATGGTTGAAACTGTTGCCCCCTAACGTTGCGCCACGGCGTGTGCTTCGTTTATACCTCGTGTCTTCTCATTAAACTTTTATCTCGCGAATATGTTATTGCAATCCGCAGCGTGAGCGTTTCTATAAACTTAATTTAAACTTACGTTTTACACCGTGCTTTGTTTCCCTTATGAACATGCTTGTATGCTTAACTCGCTCCGTTCTCAATTGTTTAATAAATTTTTTGCTCTTCGCTGTTTGCGGCTGTTCCTCCATTTCCCCCCTACTTCGTTCTTTTATCTCGCGAATATGTTATTGCAATCCTTAACGGGCAAGGGAGCGTTTCAATAAACTGATTTGAAAATAGTTTTGCATTTACCTTTTTAGTAAAAGGCGAGCTTTTAAGCCCTGAGAAATCACCCCGTAAATGCACACGTTTAATTGGACATGTGTTAATAGATAGATAGATAGATAGATACTTTATTAATCCCAATAATATGTATGGTTACACAGTATTAAAAGACAGTGAACAACGTCAGTTACCTTTCTTCCGCGTTTGATAAAAGGTGAGCTTTTAAGCCTCAGAAATCACCCCGTAAATGCACACGTTTAATTGCACATGTGTTAATATGTATGCTCACACAGTATTAAAAGACAGTCAAAAATTAACGTCATTTACCTTCGTTCCCGCGTGTGACTCGTGCTGTAAATGTCTTCCTTGTTTTTAGTTCACGTGATTACCGTAGGAGGCGTGATGACGCGATACGTGACTCCGCCTCCTCCATTACAGTGTATGGACAAAAAATATGTTCCAGTTATGACCATTACGCTTTGAATTTTCGAAATGAAACCTGCCTAACTTTTGTAAGTAAGCTGTAAGGAATGAGCCTGCCAAATTTCAGCCTTCCACCTACACGGGAAGTTGGAGAATTAGTGATGAGTCAGTCAGTCAGTCAGTCAGTCAGTGAGTGAGTCAGTCAGTGAGGGCTTTGCCTTTTATTATTATAGATTATTTTTTTTTTTACATTTTGTTATTAAGAAATTTTTGCATATGATTTTTCATGACTAGTGATAATAGTTAAACTATTTTAAATACACATATAAGTTTATGCATTATATGTGTACCTATTAGAAATGAGAAGGGAATATAAATGAGATCTCACTGATCCTGGAAATCCTGATTATTTTAATTGTACTGCAGACTGTTTTTTTCCCTGCCTGGATTTGAATTGGATGGCGAGTCAGCCCAATGGAATGGAGCATTTCTATCATTGCTTGCATCGACTTCATATCTTCATGTCTGAATTCTGGAACAGCAAGTTACTCATCTCATCTGGAACACAGATAAGCAAGAAAGTTGAACTCCTTAGTTGGTTAATTCATTGTTAAGTGCTTTTGGATTCTTGTTTTAATGGGTGTATTATCTGTTTTTCATGCCTCCTTTAACTGAACCTAGAGTAAAATTGTAAAGTGCTGCATGGTAAATAGTGGTTGGTTTGGATGCAAGAAAGTGCTGTGTCGCCCTCCTCACCCACTAAGCACCCGTTACAAGTACATACAACAACTGTTGTCCAGGTGCTTCACCAGTCACAGCTTTATGAGAGAATGGCAAAGAGAAAGACACAAGTTAAAGAAATGCACATGCCATCTTGGTAGAGTTTGCCACTTGGGAGACTCTGAGTTCAATTGGAAGAAGGCCATATGGCCTGATGAGATCAAATTTTTGTTTTTGGCTATCAGACCAAACACCATGTTTAACCTAAGGCAAGCACTTCACATTATGAAAAACACATTATCCTCACAGTGAAGCATGGTGGTGGAAACATCATGGTCATGGGAATGTTTCTCTGCAGCAGTTACTGGAAGGCATGTAAGGTTAAAGGGTAAATGAATGCAGCAAAATACAGGGACATCCTTGATGAAACCCTGATGCAGTCTGCAAGAAACCTGCACCTTGGGAGAAGATTTGTTTTTCCAGCAAAACAACGACAACAACCATAAGGCCAACTGCTTAAAAATACAATGTTAATTTCTTGGAGTGGCCAAATTTCTTCATTCGATGGTTTTTAAAGAACCTTTTACATCTATTTTTGATCCTATTCTGTTTTCTCATTATCATCATCATCATCAATGTGTCTGGTTAAAGTCAACCAGGTTCACACTAATCATCAAGTTTAGATATGGTAGAGAAAAACACAAACAAAAAAAAACTAAATAAAAAAGTTAGAAGAATAATTAGTAAATCAGCTGTCCTACTTTACAGAGGTTTCTGCCTTAAAGAAAACTGACCTTTAAGGGGCTCAAAATCCTTACCAAATCACCTGGGTTAGGCTTCCACAAACGTAGCTGAGCATTAGTCCCCTGGACCTGGGCTTGACAAGCAAGGTCAGGGTTCCATCTCTTTTTTTATTAAATTTGTATTGGCCAAAAAAGGACAAGGTAATGTAATATACATTAAAATATACATAAAGCATGTGGCTAAGAACCCCCTCAAAGTACGACCTGTACCTCACAGTGCTGAGCAGGTGAACACCAGGAGTAGGGGACAGGTTACTGGGGCTATGCTATCAGTGATGAAGGTATTAGATGAAGTATCACCTAGGGTGTTACACAATGTGGACAGTCCCAGCAAAAACCCTGAAAAATTGTAGCTAACTCAGGCGGTGAAACTGCAAAGGGCTAGGAACCCATTCAGTGGATCTCTTATTGCTATAGAAACAACTCAGCAAAACCAAAAGTTTAGAATGCAAGTTTCTGGAGATTCCAAAAATGTGAGATGAGAAAAGAATGGATGATTTATGATGAGCTCTGACAAGGAAGTCAGAGCTCTGAGTAGTCAGATCCTCTCAACAAAGAAAATTACAAAAAATTGGCACTGGGAATGTAAGAACACTGGTTGGTACTGGAAGATTCGCCCAAGTAGTAAAGAGAGAGAGATGAAGAACTAGGATGGGTGAAATGTGGTAGACTGACATCAGAAAGATGGTCTCAGAGGAAATTACAGTTCTACACAGGTGGAAGCAAGCACGAAAGGGGAGTTGGACTATTACTTGAAAAGAAATGATGAACTCACTAATCTCATGGCAATCAATAGATGATAGCATAAAAACAGATGAGTTGCCTCGAAAGCTTGCATATTGTAATCTTTTTAGTTAGCCAATAAAAGGTGTCATTTTGCTTGGCTTTTCTCTACCATTACCTAAGAAAGGTGAATGTAACAATTGGAGGGGCATCACTCTAATATCTGTGCTAGACAGGATCATGGCAAGTGTAATTTTGAATAGAATGAAGGATGCAGTAGATAAACAGCTGAGAGTAGAGCAAGCTGGCTTCAGAATTGGCCAATCGTGTTACAACCAGATATACAAATTACGATAAATAGTAGAAAAAGCAAGTGCGTTCAATAAACCAGTTATTGTAAATTTTATAGACCTCAAAAAAGGCTTTTGACAGTGTACATAGACCAGCATTGTGGCAAATTCTGGCCAGTTATGGCTTACCAGTAAAGATAATTAAACTTATAGTCAAATCTCTACAAGGGACAGCAGAGGGTACAGTCCGAGTGGATGGAGTAGTAGGAGAGTTGTTCAGCATCGAATCAGGAGTACGTCAAGGATGTATTTTATCACTGATCTTGTTTGCCTTACTAATTGACTGGATTATGAAAAACAGCAATGGATGGTATCACCTGTGGAACAGAGTGGATAAATGGCAATAGGACTTATAGATCTTGACTTTGCTGATGATATTGCAGTATTTGACACAACGGTCTCCGGGATGGCAGAGATAACAACTTGGGTTCAGGAGGGTAGCTACGATGACAGGTGTAACCATGAATGATGATTAGACTAAAATTATGAAAACTGGAGATTTCTGTGTTGGAACTGTATCAGCCTTGGGACAGCAAGTTTGAAGCTGTTGAGAATTTCTGTTATCTTGGCAGTTGTATACAAAGCAGTAGTAGCTGTGATAAAGACAATGCTGTAAGCATTGGCAAAGTAAACAGAAACTTTGGCAAGTTGAGCAATATATGTAAAAGCAAAGAGATACATGTGACAACAAAAACTTAAACTTTATGAAAGCCTTGTACTATTAACAATACTCTACGCATCAGAAACATGGAGCATGACAGTGGCGAATAAGATTCGCCTAGAGGCAGCACACCATGGATGGTTATGAAGAATTATTGCAATCAGCTAGAAGGTGTAACCAATAAACGAATTTGCACAATGACAGGATCAACAGTGTTGGAGGACAAGATCCAGTAAAGATAGTTGAGATGACTTGTTCCAGATGGATGAACAACGAATACCCAAGCAAGTGATGAGCTGGGAGCTGGTCAGAAATATGAAGCAAAAGAGGGGAAGTCCAAGAAAACATTGGAAACAAACAATGATTTAAAGTTTTTGGGAACATCATGAGAAAATGCTCAGATGATTGGTGCAGATCCAGAAGTATAACATAGAAGGAGCTCCACAAGGAATGAGATGGACTAGTGACAGAGATTTGGCTAAGAAAGAAAACAATTGAATATAAACAATATAAGAAGAAAGAATCATAATGAAAAACCTTTCCCTCCACACACAAACTGGTGCCAACCCCATACCTCACCCACCAGTCCACCCTGTAAAGTGACAAACAGCTTGCTTCTCAATCCAGTGGTTACACAGGAACTAGAGGTGCATGCCACCAAGGATGTCTTAGCCAGTAAAGGCACAAACAAGGCGAGAGAAAGAAAAGGAAAAAAACATGATTTTTGGACCAACTACCACCCAGTCCTTAACTAACTTGATTGCAAGAAGTCAAGTTAAGTCAAGTCAAGTTGGGGAGCATGCACTGGTACAGTGCATTGTCGCACCCACAACACAACAAAACAACTCAGTATCCCAAGTTGGCAACAACCCAGGCAGACACGCGGTCCAGTTCCACCCTCTGGGAAATTACCCTCTATCTTCCGCAGCCAGGTGTTACGTGGGCGACCCCTTGGCCTGGTCCAACCACTCGGGTCCCCAACAATGAGGATCTTACAAGCTGGATCACCCTCTGGGAAATGCAGCACATGGCTGTAGTGCTGTAACTGACGCTCCTTCACTATGCAGGTAATGTGCCTCATTTGGGACTCCATGAGCAACCACTCATTCAAAACAAAGTCAAATCAATGATACCCAAGGATTTTCCGGAGAGGACACAGTACAAAGGAGTCCAGTCTTCATCTCAGGTCACTGGATAGCGTCCATGTCTCGCAACCATATAGCAAGGACAGGAAGCACCAGGACTCTAAAGACTTGGACCCTTCGTCCTTTTGCATAGATATCGGGAGCACCCCACACCCCTTTCCAGTGACCTCATGACCCCCCCCCATGCTCTCCCAATCCGTCTAATGACTTCATAGGAAGAGTCACGAGACATGAATGTCACTGCCAAGGTAAGTAAACCACTCTTGACAAGCGTCAACACTCTCTTTGCAAACAGATACACTGCTGATGGCCATGCACAAGAGGTCATTAAAGGCCTGGATCTTAGTTTTTTATCCAGGACACTCGCAAGCCCAAACACTCAGACTCCTCCCTCTGTCTCTTGAGTGTCCCGATCAGAGCATCCATTGACTCCGCAAATATCACAGAATCATCAGCAAAGTCAAGATCCGTGAATCTTTCTTCACCAAACAGATGCCCCACAGCCGCTGGACCCCACAACCTTGCCCAAGCCCCAGTCCATACAAGCATTGTACAGAGTAGGAGCAAGAACACACACCTGACGACTGGGAAAAACATAGAGGTTTCTGCCTCCACACTGCACAGCATTCACAGTACCAGTGTACAGGCCGGCCAGGATATCCAGCAACCTTGAGAGGATCCCGTGAACACCCTCAGGATGTCCCATAGGGCAGCTTGAACGCTTTATGAAAATCGACAAAAGCTGCAAAGAAACTCTGTTGATATTCGCGTTTGCACTCCATGAGAACCCTCAGTTCCAGGATGCGGTTGATGGGTAGACTTCTTAGGCGTAAAAAACCAGACTGTTAAGGTCTTGATTGCAAGAGCCCAAGTATAAACAGTGGAGCTAGGTGAGTGGTTTGAACCAGGAAGCTGAATGTTTTCAATGTAAGAGATTCTAGAGAGAAGGTTTCCAAGTGAAAGGACAGCATAGTTCAGGATGTTTTCAGTGTGAACCTAATAGGAACTTTGCTGCTAACTTAGCCAACATTATAGGCTTCCACTGCAGAGAATCGATGGACGAGGAGGAAAAATCCAGTAGCAGAAGTACTTGAGGAGACAAAGGGATAAGGAAGGAAAGAATTGAAGGGAGGAAGTCATAGGACCAAAGAAAAGCCATAGAGGGACAGTCCCGAGAGCACTGGGGGTCAATGGTGGCATTTAGGATGAGGGGCCTAGGCCCATTATGTGATGAGTTTGTGGGTTTAGGATATAATCGATGTACAATTTTACATTGACTGTGCTGGTGGTAAGGATTTTTTGATGTATTTTTTAATGTTTTGGAAAATGGAGTTGCAACACAGTGATTGATGATTGGGGGAGATCACAAAGCCAATTTATAAAAGCAGGGAGATGCTTTAACTAAGTAGTGCATAAACAAGGGTAACAGTTGGATTTAGATGAAAGTGGACAAGGCAAAGAGAAAATTGGATGGGTGGGAAGTGGGAAGGTTAATGGGGACTCCACATGTTCTAAAATCTGACTGTAAGGGATCCGTCTCAGATCACAGTGTGTACAGGGGAATATATACAGTATAAACACACCAATTAATTTGAATGTATTATTTGTTTTAGCATTTAACATTTGTATGCCATATTTATTCTTTATCTGATTTTAAAATTACTTTGGCTTATACTTATCAAGCCTGCAGGTTTTCCATTCCTTTGTCTTCAGGTAAGTGTAAATATATTTTGGTTGAGTTTTGTGCCTTCCCCTGTAGGGTAAAGCAGCAGTTGCAGATAACAGGTGAACAGGCAAAACATGCTTTTCTAAATCAACACTGCTTGAAGTTATGTGTCACGTATAATGATCAATAACAGATGTTGACACTGTGCAGGTGGCTTCTTCTGTCATTTTGACAAACTATCAAATAGACTTCGGGTTTGGAATCCATGTTTGACTATATTAATGTTTTACTTTGCACAAAGTAATATAATAATCAGAGAACAATAACTAGTGTTGAGAGTTTCATTTTTAATAAAAACGTATTATACGCCGATAAATTATACATTATAACAATGGCAGCTTTGATGTTCAGATTTAGCTCTGAAGGTAATTAATACTTTAATAATTAAAGGCTACAAAGCTGTCCTGCTGTAAGTGATTACTATTTTAAAGCCATGCTACTGCAGCTCTTAATGCCTTAAAACAAAATGCTTTATATACATAAGCTGTGAAAATCCGCCCCCAAGGCTTGTCATTCAGAACTGCTGTTCTCAAAACGGGTCACCAATCTTGCCAAACACCAACTATTTATATATTCAGTGCATTTCATTCTTGGCCACGAAAAAAAAATTAAAAATGGGTATAAATCATTTGATAGTCTTTTAAAAATACAAAGATTAAACAGAAGAAATATGCAACTGTTAGTGAAAAATAAAATCTAAAATTAAGCTTTTTTAAGTCAATTTTTGCAGGTAAAGGTTTAAAAGAATTACTAAATGTAAATTAGCTCTGACTTACTAAACATTTTGGCTCATCATAGCCAGTTTTCAATTTAAAAAAACAAACTTCCTTGGGGTGTGCAGCTGAAAACTGTCTCAGTATTTGTTAGTGAGGACAAAACAAAATATCTCAATTAGCTGGGAACATAAAATGAATATTTTTTATATAAGGAGATTATAAAAATTACAGCCATATATACATATTTCCTGGAATATGTAGTATTGCACATGAGCTCTTAGGGACTGTCAAAATGGCCAACAGAGTCTCTAGCCCCATAGAACAGAGGACGAGTCCTAGGACGGGATGTAACATCACTTCAGATATGCTTCCAGAAGACCCAGCCATACAGCCCCCACTAGCCTAGTTAAACAACTGCATTGCTTAAAGTCACTGCCCATTTTGGACCATGCCCCTGTATAGAACAAACCTATGCAATGGTGAACTCTTTGAACAAAGAAGCCTCCTTTTCTGATTAATTTCTCTACTGTTTCTAGTTTCACCTGTTAAAATGGGATACTCGCCCAGTCCCCAATCCTTCATGGTATCCTGTCTATTGTGTTTTATTTCGTAGGATGACTGAGCAAGTGAAGATTGCAACAGTCATTCAACAATTGATGTACCAGCTAAAGTGACTGCAAGTACACACAGCAGCATGGCAACCAAATTTTTATGAATGCAGAGGCCTGGGGAGAAGCCACTAGCCACCACTGAACTGTGAGGTGGGGAGGGTCTGTTATGACTTTGAGGAGAGCACATTAGCAGGCTACAATGTGGTGAAAAAGGAAATCCTGACCTACTATAGACTATCAATTGACCTTAATCGAAAGCAGAGCTGAAACTAAAAATTTGACCCCAAGAGGCCTACTTATGTTCCAGGTGTTTAATTTATGGGGGAAGATGGCCCACTGGCTAAGGTCAGGCAAAAACGTGGTGGAGAAGGGGGTCCTGACCACTATGTTCCTGATGCCTTGCAAAACCTGTAGAGTTCCACAAGTGGAAAACTATGCAGGGAATATTACAGATCACCTAATGCCACTGCTACAGACTGAGAAAACAGAACAAAAACAGAGGTTGTGGGTCTCTCAACCCATACAAGGTGAATAACTGCACAAGAAGCAGACACAGGAGCCAAAAGGTGAGACTCTTAGCCGTTGCTTCCCATTGCTGCAAATGCACTGAATTGGGCCACTTTGGGCCCAACTGTCCCCAGCACTACAAACTCGTGGACTGTGGCTGGTTTGTTTATTTGTTGTTACTAACACCCTCCCCCATCTCTTTATAGGAGCAGTTTGAGTCAACCAGTCCTGGGTTATATAGGACGGTGCTCGGTAACATCAACTTCCAAAAGCAAAACCGTCAGCATGCGAGTCAAAAGTAAAAGCAGAGAGGAGGTATTGCTCCCAAAAGGAAACCTCCAAAAAGGCCTAGCTGTGGAACACGCTGAGGCATCCCAAGTTGCTCCCATGCTGCATAGCTTCTCGAAGTGGGTAGGAAAAGGATTGGATGTGCAATGCAGTGGGGATGACTTCCTATCCAATGAGACAGCTACCTCATCTCACAGTACATCACAGTTAGATGTTCTTGACACACTGTCTGAAGCATGTGGGCAAACTCTGGCTGTCATGGCTGACCCCCTGCAAAGTCTCCACTTTCTGTTCTGTAAATTTTTCATTCAAATACAAGCAGTGGAATGATGACTCACTAAAGTTTGCTAGGAATAGACTTGGTAATTGGGTTATAGCTGTATAAAGTTCCCATCACCAGGGCCATACTTTGTGAATGAGAATGATTTACTGGATTGGGTGACGGAACACCAGAGTGGTGGCTATTCTTAGTCACACAGCCATACCGAATGGAGGTTTGTGAGTTCGCTCACACACACCTTCACAGGGCTGACTTAGGAACAGATAAAACTTTGGACTGCATTGAACTGCACTTCTTTTGGCTGGAGAATCAATGAGGAGGTGCATTGCATCTGTGTGTCCTGTTTGGAATGTCAGGTCACCTAAAAGCCCCACAATACGCATTTTCCCCTCATACACAGCTTGTTCAAAAGGGATGTTGACATAGTGAGAGCCCTCAAGCCCTTCGCCATAAATATATACTAGTCTTGGTGAGCTATGCTACCTAACACCCAAAGGCACTGCCCATGAGTCAGGTCAACATACTACCATCTCACAGGAACTAGAAGGGTCTTCTCAAATAATGGCATCTCCAAGGAGATCCTCATAGACCAGGTGATGCCATTTATGTTGGAAATATTGAGGAAGTTGTCTGTGTTACTTTGGGTCAAGCACATAAAAACTTCAGTGCATCACCGGTAAAGACAACAAGTTGGTCAAAAGGTTTAATATGTCACTGAATGTTCAAGATGCTCAAAAGGGTGATCAGAGAAGACAAAAGAACTTGTGACCAGCACGTTTCATTGATCCTCTTTGCTTAACTTGACTTGCTGCAAGTATCCATAAGATTCTTTGCCTTCTACCTCCACATTCTGCTGGGCATTATCAAATAAAAAGATTATTTGAAATTTTGCATACAAGTTGATAAATATTTTGTATGTCTTTATTTGTAACTTAGGCAAAGCAATGTAATATTAGTGTTACATTAGTGAGAAGCATTTATGTTTACCCCTCCACACACACACACTTTTTGGAATGAGTCTCTTTGAATTTTACAATAGGATTGGGGGGGGGGAAGTGCCTCAAACAAGTTTTGCAAGTGTTAAAGTCTCTCTGTCGACCCCCCACACAAAGCCAGGCTGCCTAACTGCCAAGCTTTACCTTAACATATGGATTAGGGGTACAGGTGTGAAGATGTTCTATTCCCCCATTGGTCTGAAGTATGACTGTTTGTAATTGGGCTTGGATCAGAAACCTTTAAGCACCATGACGTCCTATTGGCTCTAGGGGTTGAACAGTAAACCTATAAATCTGCTCACCCCTCATTCTCTCTCTCTTACCAAACTGATGAATGACCATCTCACACCATGAACTGAAAATGACAACACAATGAAGAGCACAGCTCAGCAGCCATATTTAGACAGGCATGCGGCCTGTTCTGAAGAAAGCTGACCACAAATGATGCCTTAACCAGAGACATTTTTAAGTAACTAACAATTCTGTGTGCCGCCTGAAACTACACATCACCATTTATCAGGTTGTATGGTTGCCAATATTCAAATGTACTTGAGTATTATCAATAATACATTGTTAAATTGTAACTTAACTCCTGCTTGTCTTTTACTACACCTAATTGCCTGAGGTTATAAATGTAGAAGGGAAGGTGGGGAGAAGTTATATATTATAATACCTTAAAAACAGTGGTAAGTCTGTGAGATTTGAGGCATTCTGACAAAGGCTATATATTAATAATACAAAAGGGGAAAGTAGAGTAATATATTACTCTACCAAGACAAAACAAAAATGAACTCGTATCATCTTCGAACTGTGCAAAAATTTTAATAAAATATGCCTCATATAGAAGGAAACTATGGAGCAGGCCCAAAAGGTGCAAGGTTAACAGTATAACCAAGGTGTACCAAGGTGTATCGCTCAGAGAATTCAAATTGGGGGATCATGTCATGGCTTGAATCTCTACCTACCATTCAAAGCTCTCACCTATTGGCAGGGGCCATACAAGATAAAAGAGAGGCAGAGACTGGTCAACTGCGTAGTCTACCAACCTAACCAAAGGTCAATGGAAACAGTGTATCATGTGAGCCTTCTAAAGCCATGGAAGGAACATGACTGTCACTGCACCTTATCCAGCACTCTCAATGTGGACAAGCTGAATCTGAACTTAGGTAGATATCTGACACCATTGTAAATGGGGGATTTAATATGGACCATTACCTCTATAAGATTAGTGTTCAACACAAAGCTCAGAGGACTACGACATTGTAACAGACCTACAGGTAGTCGTTCAGGGATGACCATACTGCCTCCCAGAGGTGAAGAGAGCATAGATGAAGCCAGAAACTAAATAAATGCTGAACCTGGACATAATCGAGGACAGCAACAGTCCCTGGTTAAGCCAAGATGTATTGGTTCCAAAGCCGAATGAAAAACTGGTGCTGTTGCAATGATTTCCATTAGCTTAAGCATGTCTCCCATTTTGATGCTGATCCCATTCCCTACATTGACGATCTCCACGAGAGGTTAACAGAAGCTATACACCTGGCCACCCTTAATATGACTAAGGGATACTGACAGAGTCCCCTGATGGACTCCACTAAACAAAAGTCATTTAACACCACTAATGGATACTGGCAATACTGTGTCCTTCCCTTTAGGCTACCTTCTACCGGGGACCTTCTAACACCTAATGAATAGACTGTTATGGCGCCATAATACTTTTAGTACTACCTGCCTAGACTGTGTCTTTGCCTTTTCTGGCACCTGGAAAGAACACGTACACCACATTTTCACATTTTCCATCCTCAAAGCCATGCTCAAAATAATCCCCAAAAAACTTTATTAATTAATATTTAGGCTTCTTGTCAGACCAAGACACTATGGGACCAATGTCCAACCATTGCTGCCCTAGAGTTGACCCCATCCAAGGACCAAAAGAGAGATACAGGCCTTCCTAGGACCTATGGGGTACCACTGCAGGTTCAGCCTCTATTTCTTTGAATTGGTTGTGGCTTTAACTAACTGTCCTTATTTCTCCAGACAGCTGTAAACGTTTCCTTCTCCTGACTGTCATCTAGGATACCGGCCTGGAAGTTGTACCAAGCTAAGTCATGGACAGAGCTGAACACAAGAACTAAATAAAAGTTACAAAAGGTTTACAGGGGTCTATGTATTCAGATGGGGTACTATACTCTTCCATCCATCCATCCATCCATCCAACCATTTTCCAACCCGCTGAATCCAAACACAGGGTCACGGGGGTCTGCTGGAGCCAATCCCAGCCAACACAGGGCACAAGGCAGGGAACCAATCCTGGGCAGGGTGCCAACCCACCGCAGGACACACACAAACACACCCCACACACCAAGCACACCCACTAGGGCCAGTTTAGAATCGCCAATCCACCTAACCTGCATGTCTTTGGACTGTGGGAGGAAACCGGAGCACCCGGAGGAAACCCACGCAGACACGGGGAGAACATGCAAACTCCCACGCAGGGAGGACCCGGGAATCGAACCCAGGTCCCCAGATCTCCCAACTGCGAGGCAGCAGCGCTACCCACTGCGCCACCGTGCCGCCCCTTCCAAGACCTTTTATTCCATTGCATTGTGACTGACAGAGCCACGACCTCTGAAGACACATTTACTTATGAATGGACCTGTCAATGGGAATCAACAACGGCACCGTAAAAATCAGAATCATAACCAGAAATGTTATTCAAGAATAAATTAAACCAATTGATTCCCTGGCGTAAAAATAAAAGACAAAAAAGACAAAACTTTACACACATAATCCCTAAGCAAGCTTCAAAAAATACTCAAAACAGAAGACCCTGATAGCAGTTTGGTCATACCAGGATTTCTGTGATTGCTAGGCTATCTCCATGTTAGCCTGGACATATTCAGTAGGTTCAGTTTTTTTATCTTACATTCTCAGAAAAAGAGGTTAACGGATTCAAGCTCTCCTTTAGTCAAGCGTTGCCTTCACTATTTCTGTCATAACCCAAAACCACCCTAGCTGAGGTGATATTGTCTCTGGGCTAATTTATTGCAATTTGGTATTATTTGTACCAGAAGGAAAAAAACAATAATTATATAAAAACATGCATCAAGTTTAATGATAGTAAAATATGCTAATTTAAATAAATAGTAAATTAAATAAATAATGCTAAGTTATAATTGCTTTTACCATTCAAGTGTGGAAGGGGGAATGAATACAGGGTGAGTCACAAAAAGTGTCGGGATGCCAGCTACATCACCCCATTTAATTCCAGACAGTTGTAAATCAAAATAGGTGCATGATGGTACAAAACAGAAATAAGAGTAACACAGCTTAAGGCTGGTGGCTCTTGAGAGTGGGTCTTTCACATGGAGCTCCGTCCTTTAACAAGTCCAGGTCCAAATGAGACAGCAACATCTGGAGGCATCAGATTTTTGCAGCCCTTTAGATGGAATGGGCAGGATCAATTGTCCTCAAGGCATGTTGTCACTTCTTCAGAGTAGAGAAAAGACAAGACTATTGACTATAGTGGCCCCCAGAGCAGGGTACTGCATACCTGTGATGAGCTTGGGAGGTGTTCCTCTGATGCACATGCGTGACACCACCTTTCCACTTTCTGACCTAGGCAATGCATAGTAACTCAGCTTGTCAAAAATAAAGGCAGCCAAAAATGTCATAACTACAATCGCTTATTTATTGCAGTATTAACAGTACGAATTAGGTAAGTTTCATTTTTATTGTAAAAGCAATTTTAACTATGCTGTTGTCAATATCACAGCTTTAGTTTCCCTCATGAGTTTCTTTGGTTTGCTTCAGCAGATCCATTCATACATCAGTGCTGAATGTGAAGCATCAAAGTCTCTTAGGCAGTAAAACAGACCCCACAGACAGTTTAACTGGAGAAGATTGCTACCCTTGTCGCACAGAGACACCTACACTAAATCCATTTTAAGGGTATTAAGCCCTTAACAAATAACAAAGTGGGCATACAGTAAGAAGAAAACAGAATCCCACCAGGAAGACTGTACAAGTGGTTTATGAGTCTTGCTTAAAACGCAAGTAAACCTCACCCATGTTATAAAAGTCTTTCAGCAAAAAATAAAACAATCGAATTTCATATAGTACATATAAAATTTTTCATATATATTTGTATATTTCATCCATCCATTATCCAACCCGCTATATCTTAACACAAGGTCATGGGGGTCTGCTGGAGCCAATCCCAGCCAACACAGGGCGCAAGGCAGGAAACAAACCCTGGGCAGGGTGCCAGCCCACCGCAGTGTATATTTCATATAGTATATTTCATAGAACACACAATGTTACATAAAAATACAATTCAAAACAACTGTAATGACCAGTGTAAGGTGGACCCATAAGAAGGACAAATGGTAAATATGAGAAGAAGATGTCAGACTTTGTTGACAGGATAACCAAAAGTGTAACCAAAAAGGTAGGATAAGTCAGAAGAAAAATTACTGTAATGCTTTAGAGAAAATGATCACCAAATTTCAAAATAAAAGACACAGCTTTGTGGTCTGAGAAAACTAAGGTCTTATTAAGTAAATATTTATTTGCTAACTAAGCAGTTAAAGCATGAGTTTTCATTTATGAACATGGAAAGCTCGGACAGGTCAACAATAAATATTATCAGCTTATGTAACAGTGGCTCAATGACTTCTAAGCCCATGTGATGTCATGTGTCATACCAAGAAAAACATAATAACAAAATGGCATTATGATTACATAACAAATATAGAAATGAATGTCACAGACAAAATAGTTAACAATAAAAATTAGTTCAGAATAATTTAAAGATAATCAAACACATTTATGACAACAACACTGTTACGATGTTGTTGTATTCTAGTCAGGGTTCCTCCTCTGGCTAGGGTTCAAATGTAGATTGTATGTCTGTTTTGTTCATTGTTTATGTTTACACTGCTGATTCTTTAGTTTATTTATGCTTTCGTACCTTTTATTTCCTTTTATCATTCTCCTTGTGTTTTGTGATTGTCCCGCAAGAGGCAGAGCCCTTAGCCCTGTAAAGGCAGGAGCAACTCATAGACCCTTGCAGTTCATTCTTAATGCTCTTGCGGTGTGTTGAGTTCTCTTGTGTTTATTCTTGTGCTTTTTTTTGTGAGTTTTTTGACCTTGTCCCTTGTTATTCTGTATTGGATCTTTGTTTCTAGTGGACTGCCTTATTGCTTTTTGCTGCTTATTGCATCTCATTTGCTTCTTGTGCTCCATTAAGCTTTTCTTTGTGCCCCAAGGCATTTTTGGAAAAATAAACCTTTTGTTTTATACAGATGCTGAGTTTGCAATTGTTACTAAGTGGGTTTGACTGTTTCCCCCCTCTAATGGGCATTCTTGGAGGTTTTTGGGACTTTGTGCTTGGGAACTCTCAAGGATTATTCTTTTCTGTGTCTGCTTTTTTATTTTAAAGTATTACTTTTCATAAGTTAATTGCAATTATGATTTGGTTGATAATTTTGCCTCATTTATTTACTGTTTATTTTGTACAGTTCGTCTATGCTCCTTGTACTTTGTGGGTGGAACCACAAGAGGCAGAGTCACACTGATGTTACTTCTGAAGGACCACCCTTTATATTCCAAAGCCAAAAGCAGATCCCTCAGTGGTTCATTGAAGTTCACTGAGTGCACATATAAGTAACTACTGGATTGTTTGGTTTCTGGATTTTGCTGCTGTTTCTTGGATTGTGATTTGGGACATCTTTGATTTCGACTTTTGTTTTAGGCAAACCCTTTTGCTTCATTTTATCCTTTTATACCATTTTTGTCTTCTTTTGTTTGCTTATAAATAAATAGATACTTTAATGAAAAAATGTGTTTTTGGAATTGCCTCACCTAGGGAAATGTCATGCAGTTCTTCTTCCTTGAAGGGCATTTTGTACTTTTGAGGACATTTTTAAAATAATTTGAACTTTTGAAGGCAAAACGTCTTTTCGGCCTCTGTTAACCCAAACAGTTCAGGAGAGTTTGGGGTCCTGCTGCCTGAGGTGAGATCTGCTTCTGGGCACTTTAGAGAAGTCCCTGGCTTGGTATATTGATTCTTTTTTTTTCTATTCCTTACCATTTTGCCATTTTTGAGAATGAAAATCACAATACAGATAAACAGAGAAACCTGAGTAGACTTAATCAGGCATTAGGTAAAAGGTCGTGAATATGCACCTATTAATTCACCCATAGGGAAACAAAAACTATAAGTTATGGAGAATTTTAACAACGTACAGTATGTCACATCTCACTATGAAGATGAACATACAGGTTCTGCATCTATTCAACATTCATGTTTGAAAACTAAATTTGAATTGCATACACCTTGGACATTAATAGAAAAATAGTTTTTCATTCCATGTACTCCTCAGCATCTTGAATAAAAGGACATTTGTTTGGAATATGGCATCCATCCAAACAGTCTATCACTCTTGGAATCTCCCACATTCATGAAGCTGTACCTTATATTTAGCCTGGGCTCTAGCGTAAGGAAGACTGTTGCTTTATTCACTAATGGCTTTGCAGACTTTACATACTGTTGGTTCGCTGATCTATACAAACAAAATTGTAAGCTGTTTGGATGCCTGTTTATTTGATCTCTAAACAAGAAAAAATGGCTGAACCCAATTTTTACTAAATTTAACATGTGTCTTGCCATTGGTTCAACTTAAAATAAAGGTTATATGTCATTTCAGGGAGAGGGGTTATAATGGGGGGGAGCGGACCCAAAACCCAGTGCCGACAGGGGAACCACAGTTCCCATTAGGCAAAAAGTAGCACACGGTAACTGATGGAGGACATAATTATCAGCATACACAAAGTTTACTACCTGCCAAAGTTTTAAAGACAACAGGTAAGTACAGTTTTTTCTTCTCAGCTAATCTGGAAAATGGTTTCATTGTCTCTCTGGATTACAACTTTCTGTCTTACTGAGAATTGTATTTAGCCGTTTTAAATTTCCAAAGGAAAGTTATTTCATTTTTATTTACACCAGTAGTGACTGGTACTTTGGCTAATACTATATAAGGTCCTCAGTTTAAAGGGAAAATGTACCACCTGTGTGGATAGCGCTTTGAGAACTGAGAAAAGCGCTATATAAATGTAATGAATTATTATTATTATTTACATGGCAAAAACCTTAAAAAGTTATCAGCACTTGGAGACAATATAGTATTAACAAGAAGAAAAGAGTGGACTTCAAAAGTGAAATAAATCTTCACTTCATTTACTTTATACTTTTCAAAATTATTAAATCTTGTAATGAGTCTCTCCTGTCAATAAGTACTTGTCTAGCTGCTTTTGCTGATCTTCATCGAAATGAAGATGATGCCATCCAAATAATCAAGGAGTCTCCTTTTACAAACAACAATAAACTGAAGATACGCCTGCCTCCTTAGAGGTTTAACGTAAGTCCCCATCTTACTTAGATCATTTAAATCTAGTTTAGGCTCATGACTAGACCTAATCCATTGTCCAGATAACTGCCCTATAGTGCATCCAAAATCTTTACATGGCAGCTGCTTCACATACAATTGCTCCTCTTGGGTTCATTTTTGTAGATAATTCTTAAAATGAAATGATTAATAATCAGCAAAGCTAAAAATAATTAAGTCCTGCAGAAAATAAAAATGCACAATATAGAAGTCATTCCTTGAATACAGATAGGTCATAACACATATTGAGCTTGTCTAAAAATTTTTTTTGAGAGTTAATATTAACATCAAATGATTTTCATCTTCTCCATATGTTATTCTTGCAGTGAAATAAATTATTCTAAGTTTTGTTGCAAAAAGGCAACACAAATATTTCAAAAAATAATTTTATAATTTTCATATTTCAAAAAGAGAGTTAAGAAAGTGCAAAAGTATAGAGTGATTGCAGGGCAGAATGTGGGTATATTTAGAAAGACAATTTAGAATAAAAGCTAAATGACACTTCACTACCTGACTGATTATAAATAACTACCTGTGCTACCCTCCTGAGATGTGTTGACATCTAATTAACAACAAAGACCTCAGTGTATTCAAAGTTAATGTTTGCAGTGCACCATCCATTGGAATATATTTTGTCATGCATGAATTAATAAATCATTTTTCATTCCAATAGATGGCACATCACAAACATTAGCACTGCTTTTACAAATCCCATACCAGATGGCATATAGCAGAGGCATAGTAACCAAATGGACATACAGACATAGGTATCTGTCATTTTATTAATGTGGACAATAATGTCATCACCAAATGTCAATTTAAAGAAACACAACAGAAAATGATTTAACAAATATACTGTAAGATATATTGATGCTAGGAAATAAAAGATAAAAGCAGTACAATTTTTTTTTTAATTTGACCTTTTAACTAATGCAATATTTGTTGTTCTCAGAGATTAATTTAAACAGACAGTAAGGACTATCTCCTTATTTTGCTCCTTGATCAGTTACAATTACATTTAAAGTTCAAATTTTTTAAAGTACGGAACAGCTCTAAGTAGCAGAATCATTTAAATGTCAGGGTATTGTACAAACTGCAGTTTGCCCAATTGTTTTTTTTCCAAGGTCATAAAGTGTACTTTAGATTTAAGAACTTATCTTAAATCTAATTATAAGCAGTATATACTCTTATAACATTGAAGTAAATATAACTTGCACTTCTGTGCTCTGAGAAGAAATCAATTAAAATGTAAGGTGTAAAGTAATATACAGTATGCTTCACTTTATAAACTGGGATGTATGTGGCCTCTGCTATTTCAGACCAGTAACATACAAAAAATAAGCATTTTAATGCCCTATTTATAATATACTTTTTGAAACATAAAATCTGTAGGAGATTCAAATGTCATACAGTAGGCCATCAGTTCACCTTTGCCTTTGTGTGCATTGTTGATCATTTATGTTTCTGTCATTATGTTTGTGTTGCACTCAGAACTCATTGCTCAAAAAAAAAGAAAAACAAGAGACTGATAACACTGATTTGTTACATATAGATGGGCAACCCAAAAAAACAGATCAAACTATACTACCATGTTATTCCAAACACTTTACCATAGTACAAACTGCCTATAATAGAAGTGACTCCAACTTTCCAGGCCTACTGAAACTGTTTCGTAATTTGCAACTGTAGTGAGAAGTCAAGCAACATGACACCTTTTATTGGCTAACTAAAAAGATTACAATATGCAAGCTTTTAAGGCAACTCAGGCCCCTTCTTCAAGCAAGATGTACTGCATTCATAATGGCTAACATAGTACAACACCCTAGTACGACAGTAATATTTAACTTAAATATGGTAAAAGAATGATAACACTTAAGAGACCACATCTGGAACCAGAGCTTCCAAATGAACAGTCATGTTATAGATGTCTTTTAATGGATTACTATATCATCGGAGGGACGGCACGGTGGCGCAATGGTAGCGCTGCTGCCTTGCACTAAGGAGACCTGGGTTTGCTTCCTGGGTCCTCCCTGCGTGGAGTTTGCATGTTCTCCCCGTGTCTGCGTGGGTTTCCTCCGGGTGCTCCGGTTTCCTCCCACAGTCCAAAGACATGCAGGTTAGGTGAATTGGTGGTCCAAAATTGTCCTTAGTGTGAGCTCGTTGTGTGGGTGGGTGTGTGTACTCTACGGCAGGGTTTGTTTCCTGCCTTGCGGCCTGTGCTGGCTGGGATTGGCTCCAGCAGACCCCCGTGACACTGTGTTACGATATAGCGGGTTGGAAAATGACTGACTGACTGTCTATAACATCGGACCATAGTGAAGCTGTAAAATGACAGACTGCCTCCTAAATTGAACTTAATTAGAGTTTCCTTGTATAATCAGACATTTTCAAACAATTTGGAGCAATTTGCATAACAGCACAAGACCTCCTCACCACTTCTTTTATGCTTTCCTCTTGGAATAATAAGAAAACCACTATTTGAAGATCAAAGGTTACAGCTAGGAATGTAAGGGGACACACACTCCAAAATACAGTATAAAAAAGAGCTATATTGTTCAGAGCTTTATATACAATTAGATGTTTTTTTTTAATTAATTAATGGATGCATATGAGATGTGCTTAACCATTCTTTCACCAGTTAGAATTCTTGTTGCTGTATTCTCAACTCATTACAGTCAATTTATGTCTTTCTTAGGTAATCCTGTTAGGAGTGATTTACACAAATCTGCTCCGCTAAGAACAAAAGTGTGAATTAATTTTTCAGCATCTTCAGATTGCAATGTGTCTTAAATGAAAATACAGTCTTACTAATATGGTTAATATGAGATTTGAGGTTTAGAACTGAATCCATTTTTACTTTGTTGTGGAAATTACAACTCACATATTCTATAGCCTACTGTTAATAAGGCATTGGATCAGAGTGCGTAGAACCTTAGGGTCATCTGGTGCTATAGATAAATAAAGCTGTGTGTCATCTGTATAGCTGTGGTAGGTCACAATGAGTTTTGAAATAATCTGGCTTATAGAATATAAAGAAATATAGACAGAATAACAGTAGACTCAGTGTTGATCGTTGTGGTACAACATATACAATATCATGGACTTCTGATATACAATCACTATAATTTACAAAGTCTTTTCTACCTCTTAAGATTGAATCCAATTCAAGCACTACTAGAGATTATTCCACATAGTACAGCATAGACACCCATTGTCTATGGAATCGTATGATTTGTTTACCTACAGCAGTCTTTGAAGTATCTGTTAAAATACCAGTATCTAATGAACAGTTAACTGTTTCTAGGAAACTGTCAATTAGCACATCAGAAACATCTTTCAAAAAGCTTGTTGGAACATGGTTAATGACACAATTGAATGGTTTTAGTTGACTGATTATTCTATGAATTCAGGTAAACCTTCTAATTAAAGGATTTTATTTCACTGAATTTAGCACACTAAGGTTCAAATGGGTTATAGTTTAAGGCCTGTATTATATTACATTACCTATTACAAATTTCAGTTACCACAATATTAATAACCCCAAATAAATCAGCTTGCTTTTTCCTAACTACCAAACTATAGTCAATAGTTCTTGGAATCCAAGTAGAGTTACTCATGATTTGGTTCTTGCTGACTCCAGGTGTCAGATGATGCTGTCTCAATTCTTCTTCTTATACAGCACACAACATGGAGGACGTTCTGCATGCTTTTACTTTTTATGTTCAGATACTGTTCTCCTTTTTTCACTTTGGTTGTAATTTGTGGTTGAGAGAGGTACTGCAGCTGGCCTGTGAGGTTTCACACACAGTGGTCTTCTTTTACTAGCCTAAAACTTGTGCCTGCTAGTCAGTCAGTGATCAGTCAACTCCCTTGTTAGCAAGATGAATGCATAGCTATACATACAATCTATCTTGTGTGTGCTCTCCTTTAACAAGACTGCATACAATATAGCATCTCCATTCAACCCCTGGTCTTCTACCATTACAGTCCAACACTCAGTTGCCCTTTGTAGTAAAACTGCTTGCTCCAACCTTTATTATATCCATGTCCTAGGCAATATAAACGCGATTATCAAAAAAGCCCAGAAGTGTATTTTTTCTTCAATCGACTTAAAAAGTTTAACCTGTTCCAGTCAGTGCCGGCACAGTTTTGTTGCAGGTTCCATCTGCTGGAAACATTTTGATGAGTTAATGAGGTACAAACAGCCACAGGAATCAGTGTTGAGTAAGAACACTTGTTATGAAAGCTTTTTTATATGTTTAATTAAGTACTACTACACCATCCATGTTACAGATAATTCAGGAAATGGGACCAGTAGGTTGAATTTCAGAGTTAAAGAATTGGAAGTAATATATTATTTAAAATTTATGAACATATGTGGATTTGTATGCTTTCAGTATTAATCAATCAGAACAACATGAACACATGTTCTGGCAAATGCAGAAAGAGTAAAAGGTAACAGGTGGGGCAATATAAGATAATGGTTATCAGGAGAATTTATTTCAAGGGGGCACATTCATTATGTGATGTGTACTGTGGCAATGAAAGATGGTTTAGCATTCATCTGGATAATAAAATATGATATGTGGGAATTTAAATTGTCATACTTTAAGGTTACTAATCCCAGTGAAATACTAGCGTGATATTATTATGTTTAACAAATTAACTCAAGAGGTACATATTGCCTAAGTGAACTAGACAATGGTAACGAGGGAGAACTGTAACTAAAGTAGGCCTCTCTCAAAGTCATATGATTTCAGATGTCAGCATTTTTTAATACATTGCCTCTTTCCTTTTGTTGCGTAATGTTTGTTGTGTAGAAAGAAGAAATGTTAGATTTGAATACACAATGGGATGTCAGAAACATGAATGTTCCCCTTATGAGAAAGACCTAGAAGTAATGGTTGACTCATCACTACCTACGTCAAGACAGTGTACAAATCAATCAAGTAAGTTAATAGGATGTTAGGTTATATAGTACAATGTGTGGAGTATAAGTCATGGGAGATTACACTTAAGCATTATAATGCAATGGTGAGGTCTCACCTGAAGTGCTGTGTGCAGTTTTAGACTTTGAGTTCAAAAAACACATAGCACTACTAGAAAAAGTCCAGAGAAGAGTGACTAGGCTGATTCTAAGACTGTAGGGGATGTGTTACGAAGAAAAATTAAAGGAGTTAAAACTTTTCTGTTTAAGCAAATGGAGATTAAGCTGTGACATGATTTAAATTTTTAAAATTATAAAAGGAATTATTGCAGTGGATCCAGGCTGTTACCTTGAGATGACTTCAACTGGAACACATGAACAAAGGTGTAAACTAGTTAAGGGTAAATTTCAAACAAACATTAGAATGTTTTTCTTCACATAGAGAACCACTGACACATGGAATAAGTTACCAAGTCGTGTGGTAGGGAGTTAAGACATTACAGACTTTCAAAATAGGATTGACTCACAATCTAATGTTCTAGTTGTTAAGCTTTATATGTTAAAATGTGTTCCTGGTTAAACTGCCTATTATACAGTATACTTCACAAATGCCTTAGTTTTGGCTCTCAGTGAGAACCTGTTAATTTCATCAGCATAGGCAATTTAGGAATATGTTTACATTAGCTCGACAAATGATACCACAGAAGCAATTTATGATATGGCCCTCTTAGGGATCCTTCACTATCCTTCATGATTAACAAGCACTTTCACTACTCCACAACATCCTTACACCAACAGGCCTTGCCAATCACTATGACCACTGCCACTCTTGTGCTTCTATACATATTCAGTGGAGAACATGACCATTTTGTGGGGGAAGGCCAGTCTCATATTAACAGGACTGACATCACGTATCAGCACATTCCAATAAGTCAAGCCATGTGCAGGACCTTCCCACTTTCTTTCAATGGTTCTTTACATCCTGTCATATGCTGTTCTCAGATGGCAGCCCAGCCTATGCTCTTTAAAGAAAGACAAATACACACTAAGTCTCTCACAGAATAATATTGTATGAAATTTCTCCCTAAAACGTTGTCCTTTCAGGTACAAAACCAACTTATGTAGTTGAATGACGGACCTATGGGGCAACATTTCATTCTCTCTACATTGTTATTAGCATCATGCTATTGCTTCACTTTGCAGTCTCACATGCACTGAGTCTATTCTGGGTCTTCAGCAATCCCTGAGAATATATGTAGGTTGTACCAAAAGAAGCTTACAACATCTACAGTAAAGCAAAACATAAACAAAGATGAAAACAATTAACTAAAGAAATACAGAAAAATAAATACAAATAGTGCAAAATAAGATTGCAAATACACAGAAACTGACAAGTACAAGAAACAAAAGTCAGATATTAACAGAAGATGGAACAATTAAAACTACAGTCACAAAGATTAAAAAAAAATCCTGGGTCCTGACACTATAGGAAAATCTTTGCTAAGCTTCACCTTCTCATCTTTCCACCAAAAAAAATGCAACTATTGCATAGGGCTTGGCAGTCATTGGTGAGGACACCTTCTGGGACAAAATGAAGAGAAAAAGTAAGCTTCATAAAATGCTTCAAAAAACTATTTAAGAGTAATTTAGTCAACATCACTAGAAACTTTAACAAGAGCGCAATTTCCAAAATAACGTTTTTCTCCATCTTTTAAATTCTGAACCTCAAAGGAGCCTTATTAAATTAGATTAGATTTGATTACGTTAGATTAAGTTAGATAAACTATATTAATCCCAAGAGGAAATTTAGATGCAAACAAGAGCAGAAATATAAAAACAAACATGCAGACTCTCAGGATAAATAATATAATCAATCAATCAATAAATAATAAATGTATATTGTGCAGAAATTGCCAAATTAATTTGAAGAGTATTAGCATTTAGTTTGGGATGTCGGGAGTAAGAATTCAATTACTTGATAACAACGGGCAGAAAAGACCCCAAGAGGTGCATCTTTATGACTAAAGCATCAGCCTTCTAACAATAGTTTTGTTTATCCTAGGGATTTTAAGAAGGTCTGCATTTTGAGATCACAATATGCACTGGATTATCAGGATTCAAAAATTGTTAGGTAAGCCATTTACAACTGCATGCACTTTTGTGAGAATGTTTTTGTCCCAAAATATAATTATTTGTTCAATTTCATATATCTCACTGCAAGTTTGAACAGATTACACTGTTCTGCAATTTTTTGCTCCCTTCAAAGTTTTAGGTGTTCTTTGTAGATATGGGGGTCTAAATCTAACAACATGGTTGCTCTCTCACACCTAGTTGTTGAAAGATGAAGGTGTAAAGAGAAAAAAACACTATTTTTTGAATATATATATATATATATATATATATATATATATATATATATATATATATATATACACACACACAGTCATATGAAAAAGTTTGGGAACAACTCTTAATTCTTTGGATTTTTCTTTATCATTGGCTGAGCTTTCAAAGTAGCAAGTTCCTTTTAATATATGACAAGCCTTATGGAAACAGTAGTATTTCAGGAGTGACAATAAGTTTATTGGATTAACAGAAAATATGTAATATGCATCATAACAAATTTAGACAGGTGCATAAATTTGGGCACCCCAACAGAGATATTACATCAATACTTAGTTGAGCCTCCTTTTGCAAATATAACAGCCTCTAGATGCCTCCTATAGCCTTTGATGAGTGTCTGGATTCTGGATGGAGGTATTTTTGACCATTCTTCAATATAATATTTCTCCAGTTCCGTTAAATTTGATGGCTGCCAAGCATGGACAGCCTGCTTCAAATCATCCCACAGATTTTCGATGATATTCACGTCAGGGGACTGTGATGGCCATTCCAGAACATTGTACTTCTCCCTCTGCATGAATGGGATTGGCTCCAGCAGACACCCGTGACCCTGTAGTTAGGATATAGTGGGTTGGATAATGGATGGATGTATATATTTTTTTAATTATATTAAATTCAAAACAATATAAATTACAAATATAATTCTTTTACATAATAATTACAAACAAAAAGTAGTCACTTGATAGTTTTTTTCTCTTATAATTTTCTGAAGGTGTTTCACAATGGGATGACCAACAGATGTCACCACCACCTTTCATTATAACATCTCTCTCTATCTGGGTGATGTCCTGGTGGAACCTCTTCCCATGTTTCTCAGAGACCACTTGGAGAAAAAATCCAAATGAGTGTGTAGAAAGCAGATTTTTAAAAGCACATTGCACTCAGTGCCAAGTAGGAAGAAAGATGCTCCTTAACTAGCTCATCAAAGTTTTCCACCTTTGTATTCCTAAGAAAATTGTTCCAAAACACTTTTTTTTTCAATAAAGGAATCCTGTTTATTCTTTAACCGTTTGCTGACCTGTTACCTGGTCAAGACAATGGATAAATCAACCTGACCTTGCATATTTCTGTAAAAAACATTTAAACAGCAACTTTCTTTCTTTTGGGCAATAAAAAACATCTTTCTAACCTCTTAAATATACATTCCTGTCTATGTGGCAGGAATAAGAAGAGAAACAAACACAAGCAGAAAAAAATGTATAGCAAACAGTTTATTTGGTTTGGACCTTGTCTCTGTGTTGGTGATCAAGCCTATGACGGTCGTGTCAACTGCAGATTTAATGTTGGAGTTGTAGCTGTATCTGGCAACACAGTCAGAGAGAAGATGAAATATAAAAGAGGGCTCAACACGCTACCCTTTGGATTGTCTGTGTTGAGGGTCAGCATGGAGTATATGATGCTACCAGTCTGCACATACTGAGACCTGTTGGTTACGAAGCCAAAATTTCCATTAGTAGAACATGATGCTGAATCCTAACTTCAAGATTTTGATTGTCACCTTTAGTTGAACCTTTGTTCAACTGTAGTCTATAACATAAAATAGTTTTATGTAACAGAGATGGCATGTTATGACGTGCAATGCATATGACATCCTTTGTGGACTGGTTGTGATGGCATGCAGACTGAAGGTGACTATGAATATCTGGAATATTCTGCTTAACGTCTTCTAGCACCTGTCTTGCAAAGCACTTCATTATGGTTGAAGTGAGTGATCATGATGCATCCATTCATGTAACCATCACAATTATAGCCACTAAGATATTCCACTTTTATTTTCTTAGACACAGTGATAATTGTCGTCCTTTTGAAGCAGGCAGCAACCACAGATTTTCTCAGAAAAATATTAAAGATATCACTGAGGATGTCAACTAATTGCTTGCTAAAGGTTTTTAAAACATGCCCTGAAATTCCATCCAGACAAGATGCAGTGTGGACATTAACTAGTTTAGAAATCCTCCACACATTATGCACAGAAACAAAGAAGGATGACTCATGTGGTGCTATAAGCACTCAAAAGGGCAGGCTGCTTGTTGTCACAATCAAAGCAGGCATAAAAAGCGTTACATTGCTGGAAGGGAAAAAGAAGATGATATTAGACGAGGTTAACAGTCCATAAGCTATCCTAATCCTTGGCAAAGTTTGTGCAAATCATTACAGTGACTAAATTCTGTCTCTAGTTTATTCCCCTACTGACATTTAGCCAGTTTGACTGCTTTTCTTAGTTGGTACCTGCATTTCTTTTATGTTTCCATATCATCTTTTCAAAATGCACTGCTGGGGGCTTGTGTTGTTTTGGGCGTACTCTGTCTCTAGGTATGTCAGAGGACTGGGACTTTGTGAAGTGTGGTCTAGCCTCACATGAGGACGCAAAATGGGGGGAACTAGGGGGGGAGAGAAAGAGAGCAGGCTACTCTGTCCTTTTAATCCTTATAATTATAAGTCCCAACGTAACATTAGGCTTCATGGCAAAATGCATTGCTGCATGACTTCAAAATATTTCTGATGTCAGCAGTGATCTACGGTTTCTTATTTTCATACTGCAGGCACACAGTTTTCCACACATGTTTGATGAATCCCATTATGATGTCTGCACACTTATTTTGATCTGATGAGTAGTCTATCCACATGTCCCACTTTAAATAATCAAAGAAGTCCTTAAGTTTTTCTCTGTTTCTTTAGTCCAGTACTGAACTACTTTTCTTGCTGGCTCCTCAGGTTTCAGTTTCTGCTTGTAAGAAGGAGTACTGACAGGTGTCGGGACCATCCAAGGTAATGTGTAGTTGCGGGCTCTAAGCATTTTTTATTGAGGTGCTAGCAGTTTCAACCCATTTCTGAAACACTTCTCTCTATTATTAAAAAAATCTTGAGACGAGATGAGACTTTTTTACTGTGACGAGACATGATCTTTTGAAGAGAGACAGAGAGACACTTTCATGTCCCATGAGACGGTCAAGTCATGTCCTACTTACAACCATTTTCAAACAAGACCACATTCATCTAACTTGTCAGTTGCTGGAATACTTTTGGCAGACACACTTCCTGTGCTCTCAGCTCACACCCGGGGCTGGAAAAAGACAAAGTAGAACGTCATAAAGAATTCAAAAACATTGGTGCGGTACACATGCAGAGCAGGTTAGAGATAATGGAAGTAGGAAAATTTGAAAGTCTCAAAAAACTGATAGTAAAGATCGCATTAGCGCAAACAAACGGAAAATATTACTCGGTGAAATAACGGAACAGCGAAAAGAGATCGAATAGTGTTTGAGGATATCTGGGGAAGAAGAGAGACAAGGCAGTGAGATAAAAGGACAGCTGCTGTACAGGCTTTTAAACGTTCAAAGTGCCACACGAAATGCAGATCACGCAGCACGGCAACAGCTGCAATCCAGCAGCTGATTGAGCAAAGAGGAGGTAAAAAAAAAACCTGTATTTTTTTCCCATTGTATCACTGTTTCAGAGGGGTTTCAGAAGAGCGACCGCATCTCCTTGGGGTGTGTTCAGCCCTCCTCTTCACAACGGCGCATAGCACTGCGAGGGGGGAGGGGTTGGCGAGCGAAGCGAGCAGGGGGGCAAAGCACCGTAGTCAGAAAAGAAAAATCATTTGTTGATGTCCTTTAGTTTGAAAAGAGTTGCAACATTTTCTTTAAGGAGCATAGGGTACTGAACTGCTCCATATTGTTAAAATGGGCATAATTTGGTACAGCAGTCAACCTTCACAAAAATGCTCTTTATACCAAAACCTCTCTAAAAGTAAGAAAAAGTAATTACCAAAAATATCACAAATAACATTGCATTCTATGGTAAGTGGGAGCATCACAATAACCTGGGTGAAAGACACTGCAAAGTTGTCTATGGACTGTCAGAAGGGACAGACCATACTGAGAAACCAGCCCTAAAAAGTAGAAGAGCCAATGCACAGGGTGTGTTTGTGTGTGTGAAAGTGTGTGCTAGTATGAGTGTGTGTGTAAGAGAGATCATTTAAATAGCAACTCTGGCAAGACCTGTCCCTCTACTTAAATTCATTGGCTGGTGAGTCTTGGTAAGGATCCTGGCATGGACTAATGGATGAAGTGAAGGCAAATGATGTTGCCTTTGACCACAATTGAGCAGTGTGAGGTATTTGTGTTCAACGGGCAAGTTCTAAATTTTATTGTACATAAGTAATAAGCATTATTTGCTATAATGGTAACAATTACTCCAAAATAGCAATATGTAAAAGTTCACACATACTGTAGTGTAAATAGCATCAGTTAACAAAGCACCAGACACAAAGAAATTTTCATATACATTAAAAAGAAATATTTTTCTAGGTAAGAAATTGCATTACACATACGTGGATAATATCAAAAATGTGATTATGGCAACTAAGTTGAGTTTGCCTCTAACAGTATGTTAGCTTATTTCTTACTTTGTTTTTGCAGAACAGCACCATCTACTGGGGAGTAACGAAGCAGTGCTCCACCTGTCTTTAACACAGACATGCCACTAGAATCAAGCTAACTTGAAATAATGAAGGGAGTGTGAATAAAATTTTGCATCAAAGGATTTTTCTAGGGAATTTCTGATTATGCATTTGTTAATAACACAGCTGGCCCATAGTCGAAAACACACACACAATTTTAAATCAGAATGGCCGATCAAAGAGTGGTGTAAAATTTCTGAAAGGTCTAGTCCAATTTCAGAGCAATGCCCCATCGAAACATAATGATAGAATCTGAAAAACAGTTAATTATGAAAAATCAGAATTTAACAAGTGAGGTGTTATAAATGATCTGTTTTTTGTGATAGCAAAAGTGAAGCAATTCAATTCCTAATAAGTTTTCATTCAACATCCAAAAACATCTGTATTATAAAATCTGCCTAATCTAACTAAAGGTCATGGGAGAGCCTGAGCCTATCTTGACACCACTGGGCACCATGCAGGAACACAGGGTCCATTCACAAATATGCCCACATGGCTAATTTAGTGCTGCCCATTAACCTAAGTCACAAATCACAATACTTAACAAAGCTAAAATGTGCAAGTAACAATCAGATAACGACTGAGTGTAGGATTTGAATCCAGAATAGTTGATCTGTAGAGCAACAGTCCAAGCCATAGCACTACCCACACATCTTTGTGATATTACCACTGTTACAGTAACTGCTGTTTAAGAACTTGATTGAAGGCTGCCTATTTGTTTAAATGAGATATAATATGGACAATTGAAAATGTATGCAGTAACAAAGCAGGTTTGATGATGAACGATTGCAGTTTTAGGTATTATCTTAGGTGTAGAAAAGATTGTCCTTGTCAGATCCCGCTTTTGAGAAAAGCCAATACTGAGAGAAGTAGCGCTTCAAAACCATAGAATAATAGCGAAGAATTTCCTGTGTATGTGTTAGGTTTTTCATTTATAAAAGGGTCACATAATGAAAAATTATGCTACATTAAAACTGCTGCATCCACCTGGAAAAATATTTTATATTATTATTATTACTATGATTATTTTCTACAAAAAAAATGGATTTCTGATTATTTATTACTGATTAGGCTCTCTCTCTTTCTCTCTAACTCCCTCTCTCCCTTTCTGGCCTTCTGTGCAAATAATGGTTTCAGGGCTGCCAATCATTTTCAGCCCACATAAATACAGCTATCTGCAAAAATAGCAGGAAGAATAAAGGACCTTTTAAAGGGCTGGCATTAACCGTTATTTAAAGGTCTCTCCCTGTCAGTCTTCTCATCTGCCATTATTTTGTTTACCCTTCTTCAGTTTTTTTGTCACATGATAATTGATCATTTATGTATCCTTTCTTTCTTTGCATTGCATGATGATTGTTGCTGTTCACAGCAGCATGTTATACTAACCATTCAATAGGAGGTATTTCAGGGGAAAACATGGCCAAAAGGGTCCGACAGTAGCATCAAGCCACAGTGTCATTCCACAAATTCTCATCCCTCACTTGATTTCTTTCTTTTATCACAAAGAATGTGAAATAATTTAATAGATGCTAGGAAATATTCAAATTCTGTAAAGGTTTAGTGCATCTAAAGGTCATACTGCAATATAATGCCCTTGCATTATCTAAATACGAAGGGGCCTCTTTAAATCTTTAGATGCTGAATTAACTACAATGGTCCAAATTCTAGCCCAGTTGCTGTCTATGTTTGAAAAGTGCATGTCTACATGAAACTTTTCCAACATCCTAAAGACATGCATGTTAGGTTGATTGGTGAATAAACTGAAATCTTACAAGTGAATATGTGAGTGTGCCCCTGTTGGACTAGCGCTCAGTCCAAATTGCAACATCAAACTCTGTTTTTGTTCTCTATAGCTGATTGACACTGTTTTGCATCATTTAGATTCCAAGGTTTCTTCCATTTTTTTTCCTAAAAGGTTTTTTTTTGGAAGTTTTTACTTGTCTTCTTAGAGAGTCAAGGCTGGGCGGCTGTCAAAAGGCAGAGCCTGTTAAATCCCATTGCGGCACCCCTTGTGTAATTTTGGGCTGTACAAAAATAAATTGTATTGTATTTTAATTCATTGTTTTAATTTCCTCCTTCACTACTACTTCCATAATTGGTGTAATTTTTATCATTTATTTTCTTTTGTCTTGTCTTATGATCGATCATTGCTTCGGAGATCCAAGATGACCCTTATAAGGTGTGCTGGGCTTGTGAACATGGTGAATGTATGATGTCACTGAGGTGTAATCACATAGTCTTGGAACCCAAATGCAAATCACAATGTGCATCATATTATCAGTTTTTCTGATTTATTTTGAAAAAGACATACTGTTTTTTAACCTTCATTGGGTAACATTTTTGAGGAATCTTTTCTATTGGTGTTTGAAAATTCTACTCATTATTTTTGTAGTATTTTTTCTGCTCCTGTTTACACATTTGCTCATACAACACTAGACCTGCCATGTACTATACAGTACTATAACTGCAGAGGCCATGCCAAAAGGCTTTTTTCTCACTAATGGCCCATCCATCACCCATGCTGATAACCTACAGCCTAAAACTATATAAGTAGCCTAGAAGAGCGTAGAAGAGTGGACATAAAAATGAATGTTTGTGGAACACAGCTTCTTGTTTACATGTATTTTCAATTAAAATCAATTCCAAGGTTGCATTACTGCTCAGTAGTGCTGATCAGCGAATTCTGCAAAAGCGTCATTTGCAGTGAATTTGTTGCATTTGCCCTTGTTCGTTTAATTATTTACTGATAATTTGGCTGGTTTAGGAGTATTTTTTTTTTTAATACCAGCGCCCCATAATGATTTGTGAGGCCTGTGCAATGTCCTCCGGAGCTGTAACAGCCAACATTGATTGGACTGCCCCCCAAGTATATAGTGCTGATCATTTGTATTACAGACTCTGTGGTATAAGTTATCTGTGCTTGTAGCCAAATGTGCAGGTTGATCTTGTTTGTTCGAAGTTCTATGTAAATATAAAAGAAGAAGACGTGTGCCCTTGTGGTTTTGTGGGTCCACAGCTCTCTTAGCAAAAGCCACTTTTAAATAAATAATATCTGTGCTCGCAACGTAGCGAGGGGGCATGGTAGTGTGGCTGAAGTGGTTCCCGGGTGGATTCGTGCTGTGGACGTTTCTCACCTAAGTGCACAGGTGAGAGACGGTCCGCTCTGTAATTGTTCCCGGGAACTGTTGATTGCCACAGCTGCCACGGCCATTATAAAGAGAAGCCTGAGATGGTTAAAGGGGGGTTGGAGAAGAGAACGGAGGTTGTGGAGGAAAAGCAGGAAACAGTGAGGAGAGGGAGAAAGTCGATGCGGGAGAACAAGCAAGCGAGAGCAGGCTGGCAGCAGCTGAGCAGGCAGCCTGGGTGTTTGGCCGACACCCGGGGGAGTAGTAGATGTGGTCACTACCGTAGTGATTACTTTGAAGGGCGGAAGTGACTGGAAGGCGGGTGACTCTCCACGGAAGGCCGCGGAAGGCAGCGGGAGTCAGGACTTGGTGTCCCCAGCATGAGAGCCTTGGTCGTTGGGGAATCCCAAGTCACTGTCAGGAGGAGCCGACCAGAGCCAAGGATCGGTAAGGTGACTGACAGCAGAAGCAGGCACAGAGAAAGTCAGCTGCAGAGAGAGCATCTCGCCTGTTGCAGGGCCCAAATGAGAGAAGCAGGTGAGACGCTAATGTAAAAGAAGCACCAGGCTTATAATTGTTTTAAAGGACTGCTTCCAGCGGTGTTTTAACCTCGTTTTTAAAGGATTGTTTTGCTATTCTTTTTAAACTCCACATATTCACTTGCTTTTATTGGATTATTTATTTATTGACTTTTGAAACACTGCACTCTATTTTGAACACTGTTTTGTTTTGTAGGATTTGTAAATAAAAGCACTTTTGCACATTTGTACCATCCCCTTGCTATTGTTGCCTCACTGTCTAGCTCATCGGTAACATTACCGACAGTGTTGGGTTCAAGGGCTCCCGAACAGCAGATGTGGGCATGGAGCCAAACCCGCATCGTCACAGCCCTATGTATACATAATAATTAGCCACATGCAAATAAAAAAACAAACCTTGAAGGAGCCTGACACCACCCCCCAACACAGCAGACTCTATGAAGTAATAATAATAATGAAACATTTATTACTATTTACAAGACGTTTCTATCTTTTTGATAGAGAAAAAAGTGCAAAGCATCTGATAGTTTGAAGAGCCTTTATCGTGACTTTGAAAAATAAAACGAGCCAGTGGCTTGAATTATGACAAGCCACTTTGAATAATCAGCCATTAAAAGACCTACATATTTTTTCTGACTTTTGACTATGATTTCAGCATTTCCGCTTTGTTTTGACGAAATCTATGATTGCACGTCTCTAACTGCATACTTTCTTCTTTGATATCACGGAGGCACAATGATGCAGTGGTTGGAATTGCTGCCTCACAGCTCAGGTCATCTTTTTAGCCACAATAATCAGTCCAGTATAGTTGGCAAACCTTTCCTTAGCCCTCATGGACACTTTAAAGACATCTGCATCATTATAATCCAGTCAAATCTAGTACAGTTAGTCCTTCTCCATTGACTTTAAGGCATTTTGCCAATTTCGCCGAATATTGTGAACATTTTGGTGAAACAAACTCACTCAAACAAACTACTACTCAGCAGAAAACAGTTTCAGTATTATTACTTTAGAAAATCTGAAACCAATCAGACAGAAGGAACAGACAATTCAGCTCAACAAAGCTTGGCAGTCCTATGCACTTAGTTCTTCATCGGTGTTTAGCAGTGAAAAGCGAGGCAACACATTTCATTCAGCTTCATACATATAATAATGTAAAAAAAGAAATGGAATAGAAACTTTTTGTTTATTTTGAACAAACAGTTAAAATGTTCTTCTGTGGATATGTGAACATTTGTAAATAGCAAGAAGCATGTAGGCTTTTTATTCAACAGTACACATCAGCAGTCAGCACATATTTTGGATTCTGTGCATGTTTTGTTAGCATGAACCTTATGAAAAATGGTGATACTTTACACTTCATTATGAAAAAAAAACACTTCATTATAAAGCAACCAATTCTATTCAATTACCTGGAAGTACAAAATAACAAATTAAGTAGAAACTAGTATTTTTCTCTATAAATACAAACTAATATTTTCTCTATAAAATGTTTTATGGAATATGTACAGTATATAAACAGCAAGCAGTATAATCCACTGATTATAAAAAATGTCCATAGCAGAAAGCCATATGCATTTTGGAATTTGTGAGCACTTATTTACATGTGTTTAGTTGCTTTACATCCTTCTACCCAGCACTGCCTAACTGACAATCTCTTGTGTTGCCTTTCAAAGTGGTGAGCTTGAAAAGTAAGCTGACTGTTTATTCCCTGCTTTTGCATAAATTGTTGGGTCTACCATGTCTGTAAAATTATTGTGAGTGAACTGCCTTCTAACATTGTGCCGTTCACTCATGTTTTGCATTGTGCCACCTCACATGTTCTTCTTTCTCCACATCAGAGTGATTCTGGCTTTCATTATTTGTATTCCAAATTGTGTAAAAAACTTTGTGTGATGCCATTTCAAATAACTTTATAGTCATTATTACCTAGAGCAACTAAAATATCTAGCGCACTCACAGCTTTTCAGATTTGTCTATGACATTCTTCATCGTGCATAGTAACACAATGTCAGTAATTATAAGTGTGACATGTTTTTGGTGAATATTTTTTAGTTGTCAGCAGAATACAGCAATTCAGAATTGGCCAGCAGTGATAGAAGTGGATTTGTTAATGTTAAAAGGATATTCAGATACGGTCAAATTGAAGGTGATGCAGTGAGACAGCGGTTGACGCCTGGGTACCATCGTTCAATGGTGCTGTTGTGGTAGTAATAATTAAAGTTTCATGTAAAAAAACAAATAAATATAATATTAACAATGTTTTCTGAATAAAATTTTAGCGTTAGAGCAACATGGATATTTGCTTTCAGCAATTTAGGAAAAGTTAAGGCAGTACAGGAGCATTATACACAAACACTAATGAAGTAATTAAAAACTTAAATGCACCACCAAATTGGCATCATCAAGTGTTTCCAGTGTTAAGGCTGATTGCCCTTTTTTTCTTATCATTGTAGTGGCATACCCATTAAGTGTTAGTTCAATTAGACACATTACAAAAGTTAGTTGCTTTTTCTTGGGGATCCCCTTCTCACACTAATGCATGCACTAACTAAACGTTCCATACCTCTCTCCTTGTTAACAGCAGGGGCTAAAGAGACACTTGCCTTTATGACAGGGTATGCGCAATGTCCTCCAGCAGGCCTGACCTGCAGGCGCATCCGACCTGTCACTGGCGTCCCGCTGCGTGAACCTGCTGAAGCCAAAGTTAAAGATGATTGTGAATGTGTACCCTGCACTTCAACGATTTTAAACAGCCAAGTGCTTTAACTTTTTATTCCGCAAAAGTCAACTTTACCATATTCTTAGGACTTTTTCCCCTTTAAAGTGGTAATACCTGGTTGGCAAATTACCGCAGAGTGAGAAATGGTAGACCATAAAAGTAAACAGATCAAGAAATCAGAGAATCAGATATTGCCTGAAATGGGCCAAGGACAAAAAACAAAAGTTAAGAAATTGTATTAACCAGGGCCCAATACACAAGATCAAAATCAAAATCAAGGAACACATGCAAAATCCTAACTCCCTAAAAAGGTTCAAAATAGATAACATAGCAAGATTTATGAATTGTATCAAGAAACATGGACATAGAGATTACATCATATCGAAAAGCTAGTCAGTAAAAAGTGATAAACAGAAAAAAGGATGTGGTTAAAAAAAAACAGAAAAAAAGTCAAAATTAATTTTATCCCAGGAAGGAGACACACAGGGAATGAATAAAAGGATCCATTCATAACACAGGAAAGAGGGAACTGCCATCTTTTATCCAATTAGCGAGATGACGTCACTTATCTTTTTTATGGGAACCGTTTAGTAGCAACTGACAAAAAACTGCACCTTTAATATCTTTAAAGGTGCTACCAGTAAACTTTCATGTACATTTAGCCTTAAGTGTGTACATTTATGCAACAAAACCATTGAATGTAATGTCTATTATGTTATTATTTTTTACCTAAATATTGGAAATCCCCAGATCTTACTAAAGGTGGTGAAAATTCAGACATGACTTGTCTGATTTAGGCCTTTATATCACAATAGCTGAAATCTAAACTTGTGACAACCACAAAAAATATATACTGTACATTGAAGGGAACACTTCCAAAAACCACTGCATAAAAACCTGTTCATTAACTACAGACTGAAATGGAAAAGCTTACTGGGTTTATGTCCTTGTGATTTAGGAAGAAATGAGTTTTGTACATGACTCATCTCTTCACTGACTCATTCCTGTACTAATTTCTGAAAATGTATTACAATTTTATGTAAAAAGAGGAAGTATTATAGAACCTACTTGACAAACAGACACACACATTTGACAATGTTTTCAAACACATAATGTAGTGAGTGAGTGATAGAAAAGAATGAAATAAGAGCAGGCATACAAATTTCTGGCCACACAGAGGTAATACGCAAGTATAGGCCAGAGGAATGACAGACATCCCAGCTATACAGTGTTTGACATGAGGAAACATACCGATTGATGGAAAGGTATTCACATAGACAGACAGACAGAGAGTGATATACACAAACATAAAGCTGCAAATAAAAAATCAAAGGGTTATGCAAACTTAGGCAATGAGATATGCAGGTTCATATAGATAAACATACTAATAAGAAAGAAGACCACAGAGTAAAGAAGAGAAAAATATGCCCACTGCGCAGGCAGATGTAGACAGACAGACAGACAACTGTAGTTGTAAGCAGATACCTTATTGACAGGGGTCAGTTGAATAATTTTAAAGAAGAAGTTGTTTCTGGCAGCCAGGCAGAAGAATAAGATTCGCCCTCGGCTGTATATTCAAATAGGTGTCAAGGCAAGCATACGCTCATGTCACCAGAAGCCTACTGCTGTTATATAAAAGATTCTTATATAAAGCTACTTTATGCCCACTGCTGCAATTTCATTCAATGTTCAATCGATTCTGAAGTATATAACTATATTATTAACTGCAAATAAGTTAAAAAGTCCTTACAATTTTAAGAATAAAATGGTTAGTCTCTTAAGAGGCTGCAGTACTTGATAAGGTTGTGCAGAAGTGCCATTGATTTTCATAATCTGAAGGTATGAAGTGGATAGTGGAGCTCACAATACCGTGTGTAAAGTCAAGAGTAGAGCAATTACCTCCTTGTGTCTTTTTTAGTTTCATAGATGATATAAGAGGATTTCATCAGTCTCTGGGTAGCAGATACACACTAGGGGTGAGCATAAACTACAAAAGTTAGCTGAGAGGCCATCCTGTAACATTTTTTTTTTTAGATATGAGTAAAACTTATAGAAATTTTCTGCACTCAGAACCTGATTGAAACTGGCATGCATCTGCTTCACTGTCATATGTCCATCCAGGCCAAAGTTTGAAGTTGATGAAGACAAAAACGGCCCACAGAGCCAAGGTGACACAGTGACTAATCTAGCAGTAGGAACCAGCCTTATATGAATGTTTAATCCTAATGATGTCAGTGAATCTTCCCAGAAGAAAGGGTCAGATCACAATAAAATGGCTTTGAATCCTATTTCAAGAAAAATTTAAGAGTAGTCAGGAAAACAATAAAGACCAGGAGCCTCATGCATAATTCCGTAAGTAGAATTCACACTAAAACATGGCATATGGACAAAAGCGGAAATGTGCGTATGCACAAAAAAATGCAGATGCATAAATCTATGCGTACACCAAGTTCCACGTTCTTCCGCTCTATAAATCCTGGTCAGCGTGAAAAGTAACACATGTGCACGTGCCTGCCGCCCCAACCCAACTCCTCACAGAATTACACTTCTTTGAATATGCAAATCAATATAAATAGCCCTTATGTTTTGCTTTCTGTGAAAAGACAATGGCAAAGTCATGGGGGGAAAAAGAAAAATTTCAGCGAATACCAAGTAGAGGCAAAGAAAAAGCGTACTTACATTTACATTTACATCATTTAGCAGACACTCTTATCCAGAGCGACTTACAACAGTGCTTAGTAGTCTACGACTGTTCTTCAGTCTTTAAAGCTAGGATTAAATCTACTGTCATTAAACAAGTTACCGCTGACCAATTTGTACACAAAACCATGCTAGAAGAAAATAGTAAGTTGTTAGTACAAATTTTTTTTTTAGAAAAAGGGTAGAAAAAAAAAGTATGGGGACTTTAGTCCAAGTGCTGTTGAAAGAAGTGTGTCTTCAGACAACGTTTGAAGACAGTGAGGGTCTCCGCTGTTCGTACAGCAAGAGGAAGTTCGTTCCACCACTGAGGAGCCAACACTGCAAAGAGTCTTGATGCATGTCGTCCTCTTCTTTTAAGTAAGGGTGGTTCGAGACGAGTAGTGCTTGATGTTCTGTGCTTGTTGGTTTAAGCAGTGATATAAACCAGGGGTCCCCAACCCCCGGTCCGCGGCCCACTACCGGTCCGCAGCCGTCTGATAGCCGGGCCGCGAGAGAAAACTGCCGGCAACGGCGACTCACTCAGACTTTTCAGAACGCTTGGCGGGCGGGGCTTTGCAGCGGTGCAGAGAGAGGAGAGAGACCGAGGTGAGAGACTATTACAACAAAGTATTTTTATGGTCCCGACAATTTCCCCATATGACATGAGTCTATAGAAATCATGTTACTACGAAGTACATTCAACAGATGTTTTCATTACAACGAAGTGACCTTGAAATGCTTGAATGAATCATCCACAGAGCAGTTAGATCTGTGGTCACAGCTCAGTTGGGCACGTTTGCACAACGATCCCCAAACAGAAACTTTGTAAAAAAATCTCTTTCTTCGAACTTTCCTCGTACTGGTTTTTTTTTTTTTTTTGCTGTTTTTGTTGTCTGTGGTTTTCATTAATTCCTTTTGCTTATTGCTTGTCAACATTTGAAAAACATCCATTGGAATTTAACTCATTGTCACCCTCCTATAGAAACGGCAGACACGAAAAAAAGATTGCAGTGTTAATGTTTGTGATGTGGAATCTGTTGGATTGGCAAATGTAAAGCATATGTCTTTGTTATATGCAAAAAAAGAAGAAAAATCTCAGATTGCAAACGTATGCGAACTGCTTAATAACTTTAATAATAATAGAAATGTTATGTAAATTGTGTATAAAACTGCCCCCCCCCAACCAACCCCCCCCCCCCCCCCACCAGTCCGTGGAAAAATTTGCATATAATAAAGTGGTCCTTGCTGTCAAAAAGGTTGGAGACCACTGATATAAACTGATATAAACAAAAGGAAGTTAATCCAGTGACAGAGTGGCAGATAAAACTCAAAAGATCAAGTTCAGAAAGTCACACGTTGCCCAACATAAATAAAATGTGGTCAGATATCAAAGTCGCGGTGAAAAGGCGAGTCGTTGCCCGTCATCTGAGTGTCATATGGAAGCATATTAAGTTAGAGAGAAAAGAAAAACAAAATAAGGACACAGTAGAAAAAAATGTCCAAATGTCAACTTTAATCTCAAAATTTCCAGTTTAATTATGTAGTTTATTTTGTCATTAAAGTAGAATGTCATAAAATTATTTAATTTACTAGTTTATCAAATCCCATCGTAACTAAAATAGCATGTTAAATGCTTCATATTCCATGTGTTCTTCTATATGCTCTATGTGTGTGAATCACTATGTGCTTCTTAAACAGGCTTTCTCTTCTGCCGACAGTACACAGAATACATTACATTCATGATATTACTGCTCTCTGAACAATTTAAATACTAAAATGTATACTTGATATCATTTTCATATCGATAGGAATTAAAGCATGTATTAAACATTGGGACACGGTGGCGCAATGGTAGCGACACGCTGGTGCCCTGTCCAGAGATTGTTCCTGCCTCCCTGAAGATGCTTGCTGCACTGTGCGCGACCTTCAATGAAATAATTTATTGCAGCAGTATTGTCTCTCTCAAATGTACTACTCTCCAATTCCTGTCCTTCCTTTTCTTTTTCCAAGTAACCAATAGCTACACAATCAGCTCTGTAATAGATGTCCAGCCATCTGTAAGCGTAGAACACCGATTCTTCAAAACTTTTGCGAAACATTGAAATATCTTCGTAGTACATGTTAAACAATTCCATCCATCAATCCATACAGGGTCGCGCCAATCCCAGCAAGCATACAGCGCGAGGCAGGAACAATCCCTGAACTGGGCACCAGTTCATCGATAACGCAGTCCACCGTGTCCTCACGTTTAATTATTATTAATATACATTAATTAGATAGATAGATACTTTATTAATCCCAAGGATTCAATTTAAATTAAGTTAAACATTTATCTGTATAATGTAATAAACATACTTTACTGCATTTAATTTTAAAAATAATATCAAGAGCTCCAAGAAGATAGTGCTTGGAAATCTAAATCAACTTAGAAGCCATTCATCATCATATGTAAATTTGCGCTTTATAAAGTGGCTCAGGTTGTGAAATATTGTAACTGTAGTGCAAGTTTACAGTGAGGTAATTGTACTAATAAGTACAAACAGTTCTACCAGGAGCACTTGATGTACTGATTGAGTGTGTTTAGAGCTCTTGGGATGAAACTGTTTCTGAACTGGAAGGTCCCTACAGGAAAGACTCTGAAGCTTTTGCTGAATAGGAGAAGTTGAAATAGACTATGCGCATGGCTGAGGCAGTGTGTGCTAGATGCTGTATCCCAATAATCCTCTTTCCGATCAGCTGCTATAGAGCTGTGATTGCACACTCAGATACAGTGGGTTAAATACTCTGAGTGGTGCACTGAGAGTGACAATGCTAAAACAGCGATGGTATTTGGAATAGTTTGGCCATTCCATACAACATGATATGGTTACTGGTTGATTACAATCAGATGCCTTAAACTAATAAACTATATGCAGTTAATTTCAGCGTATTTGATAAAGCTGTATCAGGGATTAGGATCTAAAAAATAAAGGGAAACCATACAGGAACAGTAGCACTACTTTGACGCTAGCAGTTTGTAAAACTGAGCGAAGAACTTGCATACACAAGGGTTTGAGCTGGCGTGAAAATATGTGTGGCTTTACACCAAGTTTAGTTTTTATACATTGCGATGTAAGCGTGGAAACGGGTGTACGCAACATTTTTGTGTGTATGCACCGTTTATACATGATACCCCAGAAAGGTAATTTAGCAAACTACATCTCTTCAAGTCAGCATGAACAATGTTGCTAGGGGTTAGTACCACCATTGGGCATATTGAGTTCTATGGCTAATGAAATGCAGTTTTAAAGGTGTACTTTTCCCTCAGCCATACCTACCAAGGTAGTGTCATATATGTTGTATGTAAGAAATGCTCATGTTCAAGTTCCTGACTTTTGGGGGAAGTCTGTTCTATATCTCTTTCCCATTTGGAGCAGAAGGATAATAGTTGAGATTTGTTGTCACTACCGTGGGTTAAAAAGCCAGGCAGAAATAAAGGTTGCCAAGAATATTGGCAGAATACTCTGCCCCAAAAAAATTTTTCTTTTTCATATAATACTTAAAATACCCATGTGCTATAGGTCATAGTGATGTAGAATGGAGATAACAAAGTTTCTTATACAATAGGTTTATATGGTGACCAATGCTGGACAACAGCAAACAATATACAAATTATCTATAAGAAAACCTCAAATTACGTGTGTCACGTAATCCAAATGTCAAGTCACTCAGTCATATGCTCACAACATTTCAAACATTTTTACTAAAATATTTTTAAATAAACCACTTCTGGAAATCTCTTGACATGCTCCAACACTAACAAGCAGTTGAACTGTAGACTCCCTTTCCTGTTATTATATTTATATTTATATCCACAACTGGCAGGCTGTGAAACTGTACAAGTAAAAAGCATTTTCAATTCTTGACAATATTTTTACCCAGTTTTCTTCAACTTTTAATTTTTCATTGTACTTTTATCTCAGTTCACTTTGTAATACTGATATTATATGAATCACAATTTTTAGCCAATAAGTTACCTGTTACTGGGTAGAACTCCTGACCAGTGAATGGGATGGGTCTTCAATTCAAACGCTTGGTCAGGTTTCAGTAAGTTCCTTTTTTTTTCACAAGAGCATTTTCTGGAAGTGGTTTACATATTTAAAATCTTTTTGTAAAAATATGTATGTGTGGGACATTGTGACGATATGACTGGACATGAACGTTTTTGATGTTGTTTGCTGTTGTCCCATGTTGGTCACTATAGATGTCTATTCTATCAGGAATTTTTTTTATTTCAGTTCTGCATGTAAACTTAAGAATAAAAAAAATTATTGACCATAACTACTTCATAGGATAAGTAACAATAAAAAAAAAGCTTGGGCTGGAGTATTCCTTTAAATACAGAGGTACTGAGGCGTTGTTTTCTTGAGATTACAATGTGACTCAAGCCTTAACCTGGTAAATGACCACAGGGTGGAGTATTGTTAATTTTTCTGTAGAACAGTGCCTTGAGTTCAGAGTTAGGAAATAAAACAAGGATAAAGATGAGGGTCAACGTCTATACCTGAGGGTGTCATTTGTATTTGAAGACTATGATGAACGTATAGATTTCCAATTCCACTACAAAACAGAATAGTAATTTGTTGTAATATATAAGTGGTCTGATTAAATAAATCAGGTTGGATTTATTGAATAAAGAATAACATTAAAACAATGCTTGAAATTATTAAATTTAACGTTCCAATCAATGTCTTCTGGAGGTTTAATGATTTTACACAAATTCTGGCAAATTAACTCTTAAAAACTTAGAAACCCAAAACCATGAACAAATCAAATGGTGTATTCTTGGTTCTGTGAACTTCATTCAGCTAAAATAACATCCTCTTTGAACTACATACTAGTGTTTCAGAAAATCTGTCAAGTGTCTGTTTCCTTGAAATTCACAAAGACACTAGAATAATGTGCCCGGATGGGTGGTGATTCCACCAAATGACATAATCTACCACAAATAATCTACTCAATGCAACAGAATGTAAGACAGCTAAGTATACAAGAATAAGTTCATTTCTAGGGCAGTGTCACTTTTCTTAATTCTAATTAATAGCAGCCTGAAAAAGAGGGTAACACACACAGGGAAGGGAAGGGAAAGGAAAAGATCAATTGAGACTCTGTGATTCATTGAATTATAGACCCATGTATCGATCACCTTTGTACACCAATGTGGAAATATGGTGTCAGTGAGAGGATGGTTGGGCCTGTCACAGGATTACTTCTATAAAGAAATCCTGTAGGACTTAACATCTTAAGAGGACATAACATCTTAAGAAGAAGCTTGCAATATTCCCATATTACATTAAAGAACACAAAACCTACCCCATGCTAATGGTGTCAGGATTCTCACTAGACAGAGGATGAAGTCCAGAAGGACTGGCACTAGGCCAGGGTAACTATTCTATTTTGACAGATGGCAGGAGAGAAATATAGTTAGGAAAACGGTCGGACTCTGTTGCCGTAAATGTAAGGAAGAGGCTGAGTAGCTGTCTTGGAGGCCTAGCCCTTAAAAGAAATGTAGGGACTCAGTAGGTAGTCTCAGGATCGGACAGATTGTCCTGGTGAACTGCCCTTAAGTATTTCTACTGTTTAGAAAGAAATAACCCTAAAGATTCTACTACTGTAGCACTTGCAGTTCCAGATCGAAGCCCATTTGGAGCCCTAGGCAGGGTTGACAAATGTTGAGGAGCCTGCACACCTTGCTGTATAATAATAATAATAACAATTCATTTCATTTATATAGCGCTTTTCTCAGTACTCAAAGCGCTATCCACACAGGGAGGAACTGGGAAGCGAACCCACAATCTTCCAACAGTCTCCTTACTGCAAAGCAGCAGCACTACCAATGCGCCACCTGTGTATGGTGTGTGTGCACTTTTACTTTCATAAACGGCACCCAGTGGGTAATGACACTCGCCCAGTATCATTAGAGTATGACAGCCTTGAGGCCCTTAATGTTTGGAGTGTGCATGCCTTCAGAAACACAAACAGTGCACCTTTGTGTACATATCGTGGACATTATTATCATACTTCTGTGACCTGGTAGGGTTTGGTTTTTTGGGGTGTTCCCCTTAAATTTCACAAATGGTGCCTCTCAGATGATGGTGCCCTAGGATGACACCTATTAGATTGACCGTTTCTGAGGACTTCAATTAAAAAATGGCTGAATGGAATAAAGAACAGACATCCTAGAGGTGACATGGAGAGAATTTGATGGCAGGTTAGGAGGAGTGTTTTGAGGTACTTTGGGAAAAGGGAAAATTGGGGTGCCACTCCACCTGACAAACAAGTGAAAAGGACTGTTTAGTAATGCCCGAAGGTACAACTAACTGTAATATCTTAGTATTTATGACATTCTTTGGCATTATGGATGAAATAGGCACACTCTCCAAATTATAATTAAAGTTAATATTCTTAGTTCTCAATCTATCACACATATTAACAAATCCTGCAACATACTAGCTGTATTCTACAGGGGGCATGCACACCCTGTAAAGTATCTTGCAGCCTACCCACCCACTATTACCTCAAAACAAGCAGCAGAGGATAAAACACAGAAAAAATAAACAACCAGCTTGAAATACTTTAAAATCTTGATGCATATAGTGGTGAATGTTGCAATTTAAAAATTGCAGGAAACAAGCGGGTTTCTAGGATAAAGGTTTGGCTCTCCAGGTGCCTCTAGGGAGTTTGTTTAAAAAAAAAGGACCAAAGACTGAAAGGCTTGATGGCTTCCAGAAAGACAGCAGTCAAATATTAAATTTTTGAGGTACACAGGCCAAAAACAGCAGGCAAGGGGCAGGGAGTGGTAGCTGCTCATCTTATATTCTTATACAAAAGCTATTTAAAAACATAAGTCCATTTAGCTATAAGATTCCATAGGTCTCTTCTTTCTCTCAATTCTCACTGTAACTGCAATATTTCAACCAGTTCTTGGTTATGTGAAGGATTGTGGACATGACAATCAGCTCCAATTTTGTATTTTAGTTTGTCCATGGATGTTCTCACAAGAATGAGTCAAAGACATCATGAAGGTTTGGGGCAGCTACCCGTATATTGTTCCAAGGCTGCAAAATAGGTTTAAACTAGAACAGAGATGATCATAGATCCGAGTCCAAAACAGAACTGAGGGTATGGTAACAAAGATGGCGTCTTTATTAGGCAGTACAGGAAGTCAAGTAATCAGCGCCGGAACCGGAAGTGACATCATCGGAGGTGCTGGAACCGAAACTGATCTGCGCTGGGAAAAAAAAAATGGAAGAGGCGCTGGAAGTGAAAGTGACCTCATCAGAGGCCCCGGAAGGAAACTGAGTGAGACGGTCAGTGCACCCCTCTGCCCCCTAGTTTGGCATAGAATTATTTTTACTTAGGCCCTTTAGCTGCCTCTTACTCGCATGTGTGTGACAATGTTTATACTTGAAAAGACATGTATTTGCAGTTTATATAGTGTAGTATTGCCAGCTAAATTTCCTTTACATGCCTGGACATACAGTATGTGTAAATATGTATACATAGCAGCAGTCATGTATATATGTTAGCATAATCATTAATGCGTAGGTTTATACATACAATTAGTAGGTCATTCGTATCACACGTGTAGGATACAGTGAAATTCTTATATGCATCTTCTCATCTGCACACAGCACATTGTAACTCTCCAGCGGCATTATCAGTGATTATAACTGACTCAAACAAAACTGGTTTTATTTGCTTTCAGGTTTGTGTTTTAGGCATATTGTGTTTAGTTACCTTTTGCATTTGTTTTTGTTCTTGTTTTGGATATTTTTTTAATAAATCTTTAAATAGGAAGGAACATTTCAAGAATAAATCACAGGGACATAGTGATTACAGATATTTGCTGCACCATACAACATCTTCAGTGTTGTATATTTACACAGAACACCTGCCTATCAGCATCACCTTTAGAAAACACTTTACAAGTACAGGGCTGCTAGATAATCTCTTACAAATGACATTACCCAAGAATCACAGTCAGGTTACATGACATGCTTAGGGGTGTAATCAAAACTTTTGGTTTGATGGCTACATTGCTTAGGAAAAAGTCAAGTTTACCATTTCTTCTGTGTTGTGTAACTGGAATGTGGAGACCTTGTATTTTCACTGTAGCCAATATATTGTGTGTATAATAAGTGATCTGCAGCTTTAACACTGATATAAATTATCATAAATCAAATAATTCAATTCAGCACAAACAAGAGCAATTTATACACAGCTATAAATATGTAATAATGGGTATTCAGCACATTAGCCCTGCCACCCCATCCTCCAGCTGCAGTGCAGTAGACTCGAGTCTCAAGCTTTCGATTGCATGTCATGAGCACGCAGTCACACTCACTCTAAGTTCATTAATTAAGTGACTGAGACTAATTGAAATTACATTTTGATCATAACATTTGGGGAGCTTTCTGCTGTAAGCTTATTTCATGGGATCCTACACTAAACGCATCATCAGAATTGGACATGGCCAGCATTAGCCTGACAGACATAATTGATGACCAACTTTTCAACAACTTCGATTTTAGATTTTTTTTTCTCTCCTCCTTTTTGGCAGAGTTAAAAACTGCTGAAAGCCAGATGTGTCAGCAAAAGTGTTCCTGTTGCTAGGATACAACCGTTAATCAGGAGCTTTTCTTTCAAATGCACGGTACTAGCACTAATTAGATCATTGATGATCTGAAAAAAATGTTTCTTTACTAATGAATGAGTAAAACTGGAAATATTACACATGACCTTTTCTGAATAACTCTGTAACCCCATAAAATCAATTAAAATATTTCTCGGAACATTAAACAAAGATGAATGACCACTGGTAGTGCAGTTAAAGATGTTTGGCACTATTTCATTTTCAAGCATCCACTTCACTCAGCGTGAATGCTTCATATAGATCCTTTTCCCTGATCAATCCCATAAAGATTACTCACAAAATGGCGCAAAAGGGACATTATTACCCATTCTGGAAACGTTCTGCAGTGAGATTGCAGGTTCTCCCTTTGTTCAGATGGCATATCTCTGGGTACTTAACATTTTTTAAAAGCTGGAAAGTAAGTTAAGTGCTAGACAGCTTAATCAGTGATATTTAATTAACCCAGTGTCTGTGTGCTATTTAAATTTCTGATGTAGAATAATGTCCTCTCAATGGCTGGGTCCTACAATGGGATGGCAAAATGATAAGGATAAAATCTGGCTCAAAAATGGATGGACAGATTGTATCTCATGGCTTTATAATTCTATGCTTTATATACATCTCTATTAGGATTGTAAACCATTTTAATAATTTGTTATTTTGTATTTATACTATGTAAGCAAATTCAGTTATATTAGGTAAAAACACCACACTGAGGAGTGGCAGAGAGGGCTATTACCATCTCTCTTTATGGAGTTTAGCATAATGTGAGATGGCAGTTTCAATCAATTACATTTTTAAATGTTTCTGGACAAATTCTCAAATTTTCAAATTCTAAAGAATTCAAGCAATAATCATCCATTAGTCACATTACCTCTATTATTTACCTAAACTTTATTTTAAGAGATATATTCATTTGCAAAAGGTGGTTAATGCTGCTGCCTCATTCAGGTAGTGGGGCATAGAGGTTAAGGCTTTGGACTTCAAACCAAACCACTGACACTGTGTGACTGTCAACGTGTCACTTTACCTGCCTGTCCATTCATTGGGAAAACAAAACAAAAGTAACCGTTTGCATCTCATATGTTGTAAGTCTCCTTGGATAAAGGTGTCAGCCAAATAAATAAATAATCATAAAATCCAGTCTTCTGGATTTGATCCCACACTCTGTCACTGTCCTTGTGGAGTTTGCAAGTTCTTTCTATGTCTGCAGTTTTTTTTTTTCTCTCATAACCCAAAGACATGTACATTATGCATATTAGTGTGATGATATGTCAAAGGATGATTCCTACATTGAGCATGATACAGTCTGAATAGTGTCTGATCCATTAAGCTCCTATGCTGAACTAAGTGGGTTTATATTGTTATTCATTTTGTAAAGGACAGCACAGTGGTTAATACTCCTGCCTCATAGAAGCAGACTTCTGGGTTCAAATTTTGACCATATTCATTGCCTGTGTGGAGTTTCTATGTTCTCCTACTCTCTGTCTTTATTTTACTCTGGCTCATTCAATTTTCCTCCAACATGCCAAATACAAACATGTTATATTAACTCCTGCAACTCTAAACTGGAATTGCTTGGGTTTGTGTGTGGGTGTGCCGTGTGGTTGACTGGGTCACGATTCTGGACTGGTTCATCTCCTACCACGTGGGATAGGCTCTGGCCCCCTGTGATACAGAAACAGATTAGCTGTATCCTTTAATAAATAGTTAGAAGGGTGAATTTCAGAACTTTGGAATACCGATGACCACAAGCTAACTTAGTTTGATTCTGTTAAGTCTATTGTTGTAAAAGTACAGGGACTCAAAGAGATGAATGTTAAGACTTGCATTTCATCAAGAAACAGCAAAGTCTCTGCAGTAGCTTTATCTGAATTCATAATGGTTCTGGTAAAACCTCTAAAGAGGGGGTCATTTATAAACTGACAATGAGGATTAAAGGACTTCCAAGGTTCTAGAGGGACAGTCTAAATAAATGGAGCTAAAATGTTTGCTGGTAGTTTAATAAAAAGGTCAGTTTCATCCAGCACAGAAGCTTCTTTATAAAGTTGTATTTAAATAAATCATGAGGTAATTATTTTTTAATGAGGTTAGTAGCTATCATGGTGTTATACTGTATAGGAAATAAAGATTAGAAAAGTGCTTTGTATTTTAGTTTACTTATTAACAACTGAAGAAACAGAGTCCAGCTTGTGAAGACAAACTTGGCAGTAGTGGGCATAAGACAGTTACTCCGTGAGACTACAGCACGTTGTAGGGCACTGTTTCTCTGCCTTTTATGTACCCCCTACAGTAACTTTCCAAAGTACTTTTACATTCACACCAAAATTATATTATTTTAAATTTGTCCATTTAAACTACTTTTAATGTGGCCGCTGCTAAATATTAGTCATACTGTTATTAGACTTGATATTATTTTAAAAAATCACTCTCAACCAAAGAACAATTATTAACTGTCTGTGGATACAAAAACAGAGTCGGACTCACCAAGCAGATTCATCTAATTTTTAATGAGACACTTACGCTTCCATGTTTTTCACAATTGTTGAGAGTTCTGGAGGCAGTGTGGTCACTGCAGTAATAACGCTATTCTCTACATTCAGCCTCTTAGTTTGCATGGTTTTGATTTGTTTCAAAGCATGTCTTGTCTGCATGTTTCATCTTCAGGCCATGATCTGACGTCACATCCATCAGCTGCTACTGCAGTCTGATTGTAAGGCTGTTGCTACTGTTCTCAGTCACACTGAAAGGATTCCCACCAACTCTGGGTTTAGTGTCACGAAGTATGAACTCTGCTCACCATTGAGCTTGGGCTTGCACCCTTTTTGCTACCAGAGCTCGGACTGTTTCAGTGGTGGTAAGATGGGCATCAAGCAGTGGGAAGCAACTCACATCTCCATCCTCATACTTTATCTCCTACAGTTTAACCTTCCGTAAGAAGCCAGTCAGCTTGTCATACATATTCAGGATGTGTGTGTCATTAGCTTGTAGTGAAAAGCTGAGTTCATTCAGTTTGACAAACACATCGGCAAGATATGCCAGACATGTTATCCAGTCTGTATCTTAAAACAGTGAAGCAAGGAGGTGCAGGTGTTCCTTTAGGAAAGCACACACCTCTGCACTAAGTTTAAACAGTCTGACCAGCATTTTGCCATGTGATAGCCATCAGATGTCAGTATGAAGTAGTAGCTCTTCATGCATTGAATCATAGTTTTGACAAAGACTGTCAAACAATCTGTAATTTACGGGCTTGGACTAGATAAAGTTCATCAGTTTAACCACATCTTTCAGAAGAGAATTTAACTAAGGGCTCATTCTTTTATTGGCTAGTGCCTCCCAGTGAATAATGCATTGATTCCACTCTACATTCAGGTTTTCCTTCCTGACAAGCTCAAGCAGCCTGGGCACCCTCCCTGTCATCACTGCTGCCCTGTCAATACATAAATGACTGCATATTTTCCAATCCAGATTATTGTCCTTGAAAACAGTCTATTTACTTTAATAATATTTTCACCAGGAATCTTTTCCGTACGTGTCTTTCAAAACAGAATGTGCTCTTTTATGTCAGGCTCTTCTTTATAACGTACAATTGCAATAAGTTGTACCTCACCCCTAATATCTGTTGATTCATCAAACTGCAATGCAAACTGATCTTCCTTTTTCAGTTTATTTACTGCAAGTCCAACAATATTAAGAGTCATCTCATCGATCTGGTGGTTGATGGTTATTATTTGATGATGGAATGCATTGTCTGCTTCTTTATCAATCATCATACCCTCCAGAGTTACGACAATAGGGAGAATGTGTTCTTTAGCTACAGAATGAGGCTTCTTTGACTTAGCCACAAGTAGCAATACAACATAAGATGCCTCCAGAGTTTTGGCGGAAATGCTTATGGCTTTCTTCAGATTATTTTGACTTGACTTGAATTCTGACAATTTTTGTGTGAAAAATGTGTCTGTCCAACCAACACAGAAGAGGTAATTGGTGCTCTTTTGCCTCTGTAGAAGGGCTGGCTTTATGAAACTGTTCCCAAATCTTCACCACAAACAAAACATAGCGGCTGTGCTGGGAATCCATCTTTACTTGTAAATCCATATAAAACATACTATCCTAGAAACACTTGATGTTTAGTATATGTCACTTTCTTCTTTTTATCGGTAGATACACATGAATTTGCCTTGTTACTGCCACTTGGTGTAGCAGCAGCAGGGCGTTTCAACCATTTATCCATCAGCTTTTGAGTTTTTCTCACTAGCACTGGCGCCTTACTCAGTCATAACAGGTAGAGTTATTACTGACCGAACTCAGAGGGAAACCAAATGAGGCACACATTGAGCAGTAAGGCAGGGATATAATTATTGTGAAAAATTATTATATAAATTAACAAATGCATTACATTTTTTACTGTATACTTTTATTTTGATCCAAACAACAATTATACAGTACTTGGAGTGAAACAGCTTTTTGACACAAATTTACAGTACATAGCATCAGTCTTTCTACAGATCCCCAGGTAAGTGCTTACATACCCCCAAAGGGTAAGTGTACCTTTGGTTGGAAAATAATATTGTAGGGCACACTCAGATACAGCCGGTGGTGGAAAACAGCACACAAAGAAATTCTATTAACAGTTCACCTTCATTATTTATAGGAAAACAGGAGAAACAAGTGAAAATTTTCACCAGCAGGGAGGGAATTCACAAAATCCACACAGATCCACATCTCTATTTTTAATAAAGCGAAGGTTTATGTTGTGTGCCTGAGCAGCACCTGCACTATGCACAGCACAATCTGCTGCCCAGAAAAGGTCCTTGGCAATGCAATATTTTATTAAACAATACAGACCTACAAACACTCGGACTCAAAGCAAATGTCCGATGGTACCGTTTTCACATACTAGCAATGTTCGGTCTTAACTTCTGACAGCCTACACAGTCCAACAATAACATAAGCAACAACAACAACAACAGTGATGATGATGCCAAAAATAATACTACTTAAACTGTAGCATAGAAGAAACAGGTTGGGAGCATGCACTGATGGCATGTTGCTGCACCCACAGAATCACCTGGATTGGGACCAGAGTGCAGATTGCATTATTTGCCTACAAGAGCATACGGTAAATAGGAATTGTGAGTATAGATTCCTATCTAAAGGTAATCATGATATTTTCAGTTTCACTAAACGTTGCCATTATGCTAAGTGTTCAATTCAGTTTATTAATTTAAATGACATATGTATGTTGCAGTAATGCCTTAGTTAAAAAAATGTATACAGTAATCCCTCCTCCATCGCGGGGGTTGCGTTCCAGAGCCACCCGCGAAATAAGAAAATCCGCGAAGTAGAAACCATATGTTTATATGGTTATTTTTATATTGTCATGCTTGGGTCACAGATTTGCGCAGAAACACAGGAGGTTGTAGAGAGACAGGAACGTTATTCAAACATTGCAAACAAACATTTGTCTCTTTTTCAAAAGTTTAAACTGTGCTCCATGACAAGACAGAGATGACAGTTCAGTCTCACAATTAAAAGAATGCAAACATATCTTCCTCTTCAAAGGAGCAAATAAATCAATAGTGCTGTTTGCTTTTAAGTATGCGAAGCACCACGGCACAAAGCTGTTGAAGGCGGCAGCTCACACCCCCTCCGTCAGGAGCAGGAAGAGACAGAGAGAGAGGAGACAGATAAAAAAATCAATACGTGCCCTTTGAGCTTTTAAGTATGCGAAGCACCGTGCAGCATACTTAAAAGCTGCACACAGAAGGTAGCAAAGTGAAGATAATCTTTCAGCATTTTTAGATGAGCGTCCGTATCGTCTAGGTGTGCGAACAGCCCCCCTGCTCACACCCCCTACGTCAGGATCACAGATAGTCAGCGCAAGAGAGAGAGAAAGAAAAGTAAGTTGGGTAGCTTCTCAGCCATCTGCCAATAGCGTCCCTTGTATGAAATCAACTGGGCAAACCAACTGAGGAAGCATGTACCAGAAATTAAAAGACCCATTGTCCTCAAAAACCCGCGAAGCAGCGAAAAATCCGCAATATATATTTAAATATGCTTACATATAAAATCCGCGATGGAGTGAAGCCGCGAAGGGCGAAGCGCGATATAGCGAGGGATTACTGTATGTAGAATGTCACCATCATCAAAAGGCACACATTTGTCAAGTGGTTTAAATAGATACCTACAGAAATTAAACCACAGGTTTAGCAATGACTTAAGTGTTTCATTCTTAATTTTCTTTAGAGAAACATTAAAAGCAATAAATAAAGACGAATAATACATCCCAATTCCTAATTATTTTCTAGAGTGGCATCCCTGAAGAGCGTATTTTTCTGAGACAGTCTTGTAAACAAACATTGCTATAACTCAGGTCATGTCAGGTTGGGGAACACGCACTGGTACAGCATATTGCCTCACCCACCACATGATGAAACAGTACAGGATCCTGGTTGGCAAACCCCCAAGCAGACACGTGGTCCAGTTCCACCCTCTGGAAATGACCATCTATCTGCCGCAGCCAGGTGTTACATGAATGTCCCCTTGGCCTGGTCCAGCTGCTTGGGTCCTCAACAGTGAGGATCTTACAAGCGGGATCACCCTCTGGGAATCGTGCCACATGGCTGTAGTGCCATAACTGACACTTCCTCACAATGCAGGTAATGTGCTTCATTTGGGACTCCATGAACAACCGCAGTACCCAAGGATTCTCCAAAGAGACACAGTATAAAATGAGTCCAGTCCTCGTCTAAGGTCACTGGATAGTGTCCATGTCTTGCAACCATATAGAAAAACAGGAAGCACCAGGAACCTAAAGACTTGGACCTTCATCCATTTGCTAAGATATCAGAAGTGCCACACACCCCTTTCTAGTGACCTCATGACCCCCCCCCCAAACTCTCCCAATCCATCTACTGACTTCATGGGAACAGTCACCATAGATATGAATGCTGTTGCCAAGGTAAGTAAACTTTTCGAAAAGGTCAACACTCTCTTCACAGACAGACACACTGCTGATGGCTGTGCCCAAGAGGTCATCAAAGGACTGGGTCTTGGTTTTTATCCAGGACATTCGCAAGCCAGACACTCAGACTCCTTGCTCAGTCTCTCAAGAGCCCCAATCAGAGCCTCTATTGACTCCATGAAGATCTCAGTATCATCAAGTGAAGGTCAGTTGAACAGAGTAAGAGCAAGAACAAACCCCTGACAAACCCCAGAATCAACTGGGAAAAATCAGAGGTTCTGCCTCTATGAGGGAATCCCACAGAGTCTCAGGATGTCCCACAGGGCAGCTCGATCAACTGAGTCGAACGGTTTACAAAAATCGACTAAGGCTGCAAAGAAACTCCAATATTCAAGTTTGTGCTCCATGAGAAGCCTCTGTGCAAGGATGCGGTTGATGGTAGGACTTCTTAAGCATAAAACCAGACTGCCCTTGTTGCTGGTAGGTGAGCAAGTGATCACGGATCCTATTGAGAATGACCCTAGAAAGGACCTTACCTGGCACTGAGAGGAGTGTTATCCCCCTGTAGTTGCTGCAATCCAGGCGATTACCCCTTTCCTTTCCAGATGGGGTCGACAAGTCCTGATTTCCAGTCATTTGGGATGATGCCAGTCTCCCAAATGGAAGCAAAGATTGCTTGCAATGCCAGGAGGACAGCCTTAACACCAGCCTGGAGAAGTTCTCTCCGGATACCACAGATCCCTGCAGCCTTCCCTACCCTCAGCTGGTTTACCACCTGTGCAATCTCAGTGAGAATGGGTGGTTCACAGCTAATTGGAGGATCAGCCTAAAGTACCATGGACACAAGAGATATCCAACATCCTATCAAGGGCCCCAAGAGATAATTGGCTTGTCTATCATAGGAAATTGCTCTAGCTTGGGACCTTCAAATATGGACATTTTATAAACATTTTGTAAACTGAAAATGATGTGTAGTAGTGGATGGATTGTTTCTTAAGCATTTAAATTATTGAAAACTGTAAATTACCTTGTAGGTTCAGAAAATAGATAGATGGAAAACTCTTAAAACTTAGAGTTAAGAGGTAACTGAAGACAAGAAAACAAAAACTCCTTTGTGACTTGTAGTTTTAAGAGAACAAATCTTTGGAGTCACACTTATTAACTTTAAAATAAGAATCTGGTGGACCTAGATGGATTGTGGAAGCTGTTCCCCTTTGGAGGAAACTTACAACATGCTATTAAAATTTGTATAAGTAATTGTGGCAGACTACAGTAGTGTCATTTGAAGTAGGTTCAACACTACAGGTAGTCTATGAAGGTAATTTTCCAAAGGTTAAAGAAGAAGTGAATGAAGACGTCCTGGGTTGATATGCCATAAAAGAATGAATGTTAATATGCTGGCAAACAATTTAAATCTTACTTTCTTAAGCACATTTTCTCATTTAGCTTCAGAGGTAATAAAGTATAGGACAAGGCATGATTTCACAACATTTTACTTGTATTGTGTATAGTAATCCAAACATTTATACAAAACCACTTTGGCAGAAATGCTTGTTTAATAATTCAAGAGGACAATAGGTTCCTAAGGCCTTTTGTCTGATCCGGAAATTGCTTGCAGTTTATAGTTCCCTTTTTAAATATATATGATACCAAAGGCTCAGGTTATGCACAATACAAATTGCCAGTTCAGCCTTTTGGATGGTGTATTTCCGTACCTCACTCTAAAAGGTTCACTCACAGCATGCTCTGCAGGGAATAAATAGCAAATTGAACCTGCAATCTGCATTTCTTTCAAATACATTTGCAGGCAGTGGCAGGCAGGAAACAGGTCATACCCTACTGAGACAATCTGACTGAGTTTTCGCTTGAAGCTCATCAAAGTTACAGCGTTTTCATATGGAAAAATGTCATCATTTCTGAAAACATTTTTGTGTTGATGAAAATAAACTCTAAACTACAAATTTTAAAATGAACACAACTTAAATACTCTGAATACTGGGCAGTACAGTACATCACAGATTCTTGGAAAAGTGCAAACTGTAGACAAGTGCAAATCAAAGTGAAATCTTCTCCCATATATCAGACTTTGCACATTATGTTGCACAAATCATTCTGTTTGCTGAAGTCTGCAGTGCACATATAAGGGTCCTGTTAAATCTGCACACAAATAAATTGTATTATGTACTCTTTTTAAGGAAATTATGCCCCAATGTTTCAATACACAATGAGCAGTGACATATTCATAAATCCACCTCTCTTGCCTTGTCCTGTACACATACAATTAATACAATCTAAAGACCACCTTGGTGGCTATGCCCTGAAATAATGAAATCTACACCATGAGGTCAGACTCACAATTTGTTCCATTAAACACCTCTAATTGTGCTTATTATAAATACATCTATATTTCAGAGTACAAATTGTCAGTTTGTCATCTAAATGAGACTTTGTCAGTAGAATACTAGGAGTATGTTAGCTGAAAATTTTAATGAAGTTAAATTTAGTTGATTTTTACTGTACATACCACTGCAGATGAGTTTCCACGGTTCTTTCACATTCTCCCTGTTTTTGCATGTTTTTTCTCCAGAAATCCTCATTTTCATCCCACCTTCCAAAAGCAAGGGTGGCACAGTGGTTAGCAGTGATGCATCGCAGATCCAGTATCTGGGGTTCAAATCTCATCCTCATCTCTGTACATCTATGTAAGCACAACTCTTTAATACATTAAAAGTTGGCCTCCTAATACAGTAAAGTCTGCTGCTTTTTACAGAGCAGTAATAAGAGGCAGACTTCAGAAGTGCATGTGAAAAACACCAGAGTTTTCTGTTTAAAAATAAATAAAGAGTGAATAAAAAGTTCCCAACAAGTCACAATAAAAATGAAAAAAATACACAATAAAATCCTAGTTTCATTATTATAGTACTAATCCCCAGTTTTTTTATGTTTAAGCCAGGATCACTACTCTGGCTTATAATTAAACTAGTTTTTTCTGTCCCTTTTTATCATTTATGTGAATGTTGTTATATATGTTTATTATCTATATAATTAATTTTTTTATCACTTTGGTTATTTGTCTGGTTTCTATATGTTGATGCTGGTTCTACTATGTCCCTTGTATTTTGCGGGTGGTTCCCCTAGAGACGACACCACCTGTCAGTCTCTATTGAGGGATTGCTCCCAGCCCTATAAGGGCTCTTGGGAACTGCAGTCTCTCTGTGGTACACTATATGTGCTTGGTGAGTTTTTCCTTTTTGGTATTTCTTTGTATTTATTGGCTTTTCAGCTCTTTTGTTTCTGTGTTTGTATTTCTGAATTCTGGATTGTGATTTGTATTTTGCTTGTTTAGGATTATCTTGTTGATTTTCTATTTTTATAAATAGTCCTCGTAGAAGTTGATTCTGTAAGACAGAGTTCATGGTCTCCTTCTTACAAAGCTTTTTTTACTGATATTTTAGAACAATTCTTGAACTTTGGAGCTAAGCATATTTTGGCATTGTGTAGTCCATAGCCAGCCACTACAGACGGAGCTCAGACTCCCTGCGTGTGCACCCTCTCTGTGCAGGCATGTGAGAATTTTATGCTGGTGTTTCTTGAAGAGGAACAGAACTCAACACCCATGTAGAGAGCAAGAGCATGAAAGCATGTACTGGAGATTTGGCTAACAATTTGGATTTATTTTATTTAATTTTTCTTTAAGAAACAAAATGTAATAGCAATAGAGACATCTATTAAATGAAAATAACATAGCAAGAGTAGTAGTACATTCAGTAAAAAATACTAAGTAAACATTGTGAACTTTGCTTTGCCGTGAGTTTGGTGAAATCACAAAAATGTTTGTGAAATTTTCAGAACTCATAGAAAATGCATTAAAGTCAATATGATAAGCTGAAATTGTTTTGAGTGAATTACACTGATTCAATAGTCTTTTAAATGTCCTTGCGGGCTATGGAAAAGTCTGGCTAACTATGCTGGACTCACTATTCCTGCCAAATATGTAATCTGAGCTGTGAGGCAGCAATACTAACCACTGCAACACCATGCCTCAAACAGCAAACGATGCAGATGAAACAAAAGCCACAAACAAAATACAAGAAATAACCACATGCTAACAATAAGTAAATAAAATATAGATTATTGCTCTCACAGAGCTCCACTGTTGGGGCACACATTGGCCGTGCCACAAATTGGCAGTGTGGGACTGACGCTTTTCACTTTATGCTTCCATTAAAATAAAAAATAAAAAAACACCTTGTAATAGTAACAGTTTTTTGTTTTTATTATTAAACAGTGTGTATTTGTTTTCGGCGGCATGGTGGTGCAGTGGGTAGCGCTGCTGCCTCGCAGTTGGGAGACCTGGGGACCTGGGTTCGCTTCCCGGGTCCTCCCTGTGTGGAGTTTGCATGTTCTCCCTGTGTCTGCGTGGGTTTCCTCTGGGCGCTCCGGTTTCCTCCCACAGTCCAAAGACATGCAGGTTAGGTGGATTGCCGATCCTAAATTGGCCCTAGCGTGTGTTTGTGTGTGTCCTGCGGTGGGTTGGCACCCTGCCTGGGATTGGTCCCTGCCTTGTGCCCTGTGTTGGCTGAGATTGGCTCCAGCAGACCCCCGTGACCCTGTGTTTGGATTCAGTGGGTTGGAAAATGGATGGATGGATGGATGGTATTTGTTTTCTGATTAGGGTAGGGAGAGGGAGAGGGCTCCCTTATGGCTTGTTTTGGGAATTGCAGCTGTGCACATGGCTAATTTGCATACATAAGTAGCCATCCAGCACGGGGATCAGTGTTATGTATCTGGTGGCAGTACATGTAATATTCTCATTATAGTCAGCTAATGTGCCCCTAAAATCTTCATCTTCCTCTTTTCCCAATTCTATGTGATCAGCCTTCTCCATACAGCCTGTCCAGTAATGTGCCCCTCAAATGACAATACTTAAAGTTTTTTGTTTATTTTTTATAAACACATCTGGGATGAAAATTCAGCAGTGTTTCAAAACCTGTGTTGGGTCCACATACTTCAACTGAAGTCTAAAAGCGGGTTTTGGATGTTGAAATCACTGAGTGGAAAAGCGAGGTTTCCCCTTGGTGAAAGAGACAGGAAAAATATCGCCCAGCACTGTCAAAGCTTCAGTGGATGAGGGGCAGGGGGTGGTTTCAGTGCATCTCAGCAGTTAAAACAGCATTTTTTTCCCCTTGTGTACTTGTGACCCAGTGATGGCCACATTGGCAACAAGTTGAGTTTTCAATGTTGCAATAAAATTTCACTGTGCATCAATCACAGTATACTGTACATTGGATATTACTGATGTCATGCTCATTTTCACTTTTTTGATTTCAACAATCTAAATATCTTATAGCAGTACACATACAACTAAATTGTCAATGACAAAACTTCGACTGGAAGAACCCAAAATAAACAGAACGGTAAATTACATGGATTACAAAGCTCCAGGTCTCTCTGCAAAATAGTCAGACCATATAGTTTGCGCCTCAGCCATCAGTGTGTCCAGTTACACCTTTTTCTTTTCTCTGAACATCCAAAGCACAGTACGGCAATAGTCACAAAGTTCACTTTTTTTAACATTTTAAGTAGCTTATGGCCATCATGTTTTTTGAATGGGTAAAACTGTCCATCGGGGCCATGCACATGTACTGTATACAATCTGAACACCTACATTATGGCATGTCAATCAGACCAAACATGCTCACACAGTTTGAGCACATATACAACTGGCAACTCTGTCATTCAGTGTGAGTAGTAACTTGCCCACAATTTCTAAAAATCGCACAGTGATTGGCCAGTATTAAAGTAAGCATGCATGAAAATTCTGCACATTAGCCGTGAAAAACTAACACTCACGTGGATTTGCCAGCTCTATAATATATCATCCTTTGGAGTCAGACATTACATCAGTGGCTACAGATGAAATTGTTTTATGAATTGGAATTCCCACACTTGTTTTATTCTTATAGTAAAAATGAACATTTGACAAACAGTCTCTTTTCAGTAGACTCTAATCCTATCTAGTGCTTCTGTAAAATTACTATCTCTCCCTTCAAAGAGATGAGATGTAGAAGTACTTTTTTCATGAGTGAGACTTTTAACTTACAAATTTTACTGAGTGATGGGATTGTTTCTGCCTTCTAAGAAATATTTTCTAATAGTCGATGAAAATAGTATGATATTTTAAAGGTTAGCATTATTACCAATATCTGTCATTGGTGGGCCTTTGCAACCAGTAAAATAACTAATAAATTACAAAATAACAGCATGGGGAAAAAGAAAAAAAAATTAATTTTTTTAGCACACCATCTTGCCTCCCAAAACAAGAATATGATCCGTCACTTCAGACTCCCAGCTCTCTGACATGCTAGGATGAGAGAGTTTTGGCATGTCCAAAACATGCAGAATCCTCCTGACAGAGATGAACTAAAACATAAACTGAGTTATATTTATAAAAATAGTAACGATTATTTCTTATATAACGCAAAATCACACAAAGAATAGATTATATCACTCACTAAATACTGAAATATCACATATAAGGAAACAGCTTGGTTCAAAGTCCTGACCATTCCAGTCAGTGCTGATCCAGCCAATCTGATGAAAGGACCCTTCTATCCAGTGATTCCAGTACTCCTTTATCAGAGATTACTTTTCCATAGGCAGGCAAACAAAATGGCAGTAGAGCAGTGGCACCATGTGCCACATGTGAAAACCAAGAAGAGAAACAGTAAAGATGAGTGTTAGTAACAGATTCTAAATATCATATTACTTATATTTTACATTTTGCAGTATACACAGCTAATCAGCAGTTCTGCTCAGGGTATGCTAAACTGAAGTAGTGAGTTTTCAGCCGGGATTTAAAAGTTAAGACTAAAGGGGAACCTCTTATACTGTACTAGCAGGCACACAGTTCCACAGTTTTGGAGCCCAGTAATTAAAAGCTCAAACTGTCACTGTTATTTTATTATGGCCATTTGATCTATGTAGGTCATAAAGTGTACAGGTCATTGTAATTGAACGGGTTACTGGTATACATACTTTAACTGCTGGTACAGAGAACCACAAAATGAGCTTGCATGCTGGATCCATGTAAGGAAAGTGGATGTGGACTAAATGCATAAGAATTAGCCACATGGAGTGGCACCGATCAAAACAAACCATAAGTGGCCCTCCTGGAGTCAGAAAACATATGAGACCTTGTCAAATAATAATAATAAAAGATTAATTACTGTATACAAGGTGTTTCTATCTTCTTGATGGAAGAAAAAAACTGCAAACCATCTGCACAGATCGGTAGCTGAACAGATGAACCAGTTGCATGAAGCACTGCTTCAAAGAAATATTGTCTGGCATGGCCAATTAGTGCCCCAAAGATTGGGAGCACAATTGTATATTTTTTTTACTTATTGCTAGTTTGTGACCATGTTTTCTGCAGCACCACCAGTACAGGATAGAAGATAGCTGAGAAACTTCTACCTCAGCAGCTCCACCATTGCTTCCCTATCTGCTTTAGTGCAAAGAGTATCATTCTATAGCTGGTAGCCTACGTTTCCTCTAAGTTACACGACTGCGCAAAAGAAATAATGTTAGGGGTGTATGAAGTCTACACACACTGTCTCACATTACTGCATTCCCCTAATTGAATTTTCCAATATTTACTTCAGGCTGCCAATTTGTAATCTTTGTTCTAATCCTTAATAGGACCTCATGTCATATTTTAAAACATTTGCTGCTTTGTAGGAATTATTCTTTTTAACTGTTCTTCAGCTTCCATTGGAAAGCTGTAAGTATGAGTGTGAGCAACTACATTTAATCTGAGAATGGCTTAAATACACAAAATGCTATTTGTGATATTAGCATTGCCAAAATTGTGCTCAATGTTTTGTAGCCCTCTTTCCTGTGGCTGTACCAAGGAAATATATGGATTTGACTGTTTTCAAACAGTCCAAAGACATGCAGGTTAGGTGGATTGGCAATTCTAAATTGGCCCTAATGTGTACTTGTTGTGTGGGTGTGTGTGTGTGTGTGTGTGTGTCCTGCAGTTTGTTGGCGCCCTGCCCGGGATTGGTTCCTGCCTTGCACCCTGTGTTGGCTGGGATTGGCTCCAGCAGACCCCCGTGACCCTGTGTTCGGATTCAGTGGGTTGGAAAATGGATGGATGTTTTCAAACATAATAATAATTCTTTACATTTATATAGCGCTTTTCTCACTACTCAAAGCACTCTCCACACAGGGAGGACCCGGAAAGCGAACCCACAATTTCCTTACTGCAAAGCAGCAGCACTACCACTGCACCGCAGGTTTTGTTTCATGTGATGTAGTGCATTTTGTTTATCCCAGAATTTGTACCGTAAAGCATTGAGGATACTGACAGGTAATAAGCACTTACGTAGTTTTGGTGTTGGCTTTGAAGTCCTCACTTAAAATTTTAGAAACAAATTTTGCTTTGATTCCTTGTTCTGTCTTCAGACTACAGAAATACAGGGCAGTTCACATTTTGTTTGTACAGTAATTATTGTTTTATTAGCAGCTATCACCATTTGTTTCAATTTTTCCAGCCCCATTGTGGTTCAAATCGCCAAAATCCCTACATAGCAGAAGAGACTGGCTCATTAGGGCCAACATCTATCTCCTTTTCACCTTATGACTGGCCATGACACATCACTGGCTTTGACTTGAAATTCAATGGCTCTTTAAAGATATTTTCCTCTACTTTAAAATGTTCCTGTTCTATTTATTTTCCTCACATACAGGTAATTCTCTATACTTTTCAGAAGTCCTACCAGGATTGTTAGAACACAAGACATCTCAAATATTAATAACATAGTGGAGTGGTGGCTCTGAGGCACTGGTCATCGGAAGGTTGCCGGTTCGAATCTCATAAATGCCAAAAGGGACTCTGTTCTGTTGGGCCCTTGAGGATGGCCCTTAACCTGCAATTGCTGAGCGCTTTGAGTAATGAGAAAAGCACTATATACAGTAAATGCAAAGAATTATTATTATTATTATTAACATATGAAAAAACAGCACTACAGACAATGGAGCACTGTTTCAGGCATTCATTTTTAACAGTGACTCTTAGTTTATTATCAATTGATGAACATTTGTGTGTTAAGTTCAGAAATTGATAACTAATTCCCCAGATTTAGATTTTTACAGGGATTTGGCTTTGGGTCTCTTTCAACTATATAAAATCTATACATCCTTTGTAAATGAAGCTCCACTGAGTGTTCTGGCCAAAATGTTTTAAATGACTGCAAGTAAAGTGAAGAGACGAGAAGATGGTATTGACTCTGATTGAAAATGGAATTCTGGGACATCAGGTCCCTAAAGAGGTGCAAAGTACTGATCTTGCCAATAATTGATACTGGGATCATTAAGGAATAGATACAGTACTTATTTCTGCTGTTCTGATCATATTACATTCAATTTGACACTGGTTGCAAATTTTTACTCTATGTCTGAGTAATGTCAGCATAATTAGTAAAAGCTACATTTACTGGTTTTACTGCTTTATGGAAGTGAAAGTCATGTCATAGACGAAGCATTAATCAGCTGTTCCCTCAGAATGTTGACTTCTCATCATACTGTCGGCTTTGTAAAGGTTTGCATCAAATTCTTTTCCCAGTGTTGGACTTTGATGGTTATGTGATCATGTGACTGCACCGAAGAATCTGAAATTTCACCACCAACAAGTAGTCTCTAAGCCTACTTAGTTCCAAATGCGAACTTACAAGCTAACCCTGTTGATTTAACTCTACCTTTAAAAAGCCTTGTATAGTGGTCCCACAAGGGATAACCATTTCTCCAGTGTCTAGATTGATAACACATTTTGGAAACCTATGATAAGGAGAATGAATGGAACAGAATGAAGAAGTTAATCTTTCTAATTCCAGGAGCAGGTAACGAAACATCATGTCAAGTGGTCTAGACTTTAGAGATTCCATTCCCACCTGGCAGAAATAACAGGAGTTGCCCACAACGTTTGATGATTTAGGGTTTATAAGTAGCCAAAAGGTAAGAACACCAGTGATTTCTATTCTGATATCCCTGCTATAGATACTGAGCTGCTCTAAACCTGGAGGTGATTCTGGGGAGACAGGTAGTGACATTAGGAACTATTTTAAACCAAACTCATCAGCACTGAGTTGTTTAGTGTAAATTGGGAAATGAGTTGGGGCAAGCACTTGACTTCTAAGAGCAGGAGAGGCCAGAATTAAAACACCAAGGTGAGATGGATGAGTGTTTGGTACAATAAGAAGGTTTGTAAATGGACACAAGTAGGGAGGTATTAGCAGGCAACAAGATTTGCCTCTGCTTTTGTTTAGTTTGTAGTTTTAGTTCATCTTTTTTGTTTATTCATACTTGTTTGCTATGTTGACTCCCCTTTTCTTCATTTTTGGCATCTTTGGCTGTATTCTGGGATAAGAATGCCTCAAGAGCATCCCTTTCTGATCACAGTATCTGCCAATTTCTTAACCCATTTAATCCAGTTTATAATGCGTTTGTGGCCTATACTGACAATATCGAGTTCATGGCAGGAACCAACCCTGGACGAGGCACAGATCCCTTATAGGACACACTCACTTACCCACAATGAGTACAATTAGCAGTAGAACATTTTTGTAACAGATGTCCCTAAACAAAAGACAGCCAGACACAAAGGGAACATCCAAAATGTACATGCTACTAATAGTTAGCACCTGGAAAGGGACTCTAATACACATACAGTATATTATATATACAGTTAAGTATGGTAATATCTAAATATGATAATATATGCCTTACTCAGAAGATAACAAGAATAGATAGATAGATAGATAGATAGATAGATAGATAGATAGATAGATAGATAGATACATAGATAGATAGATAGATAGATAGATAGATAGATAGTCTACCAGGATTTGTTAGAGACAGATATATAACTCATTATTAGCTGCCCACCAGGTACTGGTAGTGAATTCACCTGTGCATAAAACATAAATTTAGAAGAACAAAAGGAGCAGGCTTGTACACATGATGAAAGTGCTCTGAGGTTTTCAGCAAGTAGAAATCATACCGCCTGCACAAGGAAATACTTTTGATGTGTCTTGGAATTGTTTTCCTTCTGGAGTATATATTATACTGCATGTTCAGAGCTGCCATCACAAGCTTCCCTCTGTGTGCCTGGTTTGAATTATGGACTTTATTAAATATGCCTCTTAGAAGTGAAAAATGACTGTGTCCTTCTGTGTTAAATGAGAAGTTCAATAAAGCACGCAGGCAGAGTAGCACTGAAGATGGTAAAACTCTGAAAACATATAGAATTAACTACCAGTTGCTTCATTAAAAAGCACATAAAGATAAACAGGACATTTTCCAGAAGTTCTTTTCAATTGTAATATTATGCCTTTAAAAATGAACAAGTGCACCACATAAACCTATTGATTTTTATGTTAAAACTGTGGAAGTATTAGGTACACACAGTATATATGCAGAAATATCTTTGGTTACTCCAAGTCAAAAAAGAACTCCTAAAATGGAACAGATGTCTGTTTTAATTTCCAGTGTCTCACGGCTTCACCTCATGAGTGGCGTTTACACAATCTCCCCATGGCTTTGTGGATTTTCCTCCAGAGACTTTAGTTTTCCTTCATGATTTAAAGTAATATGCACATTTATGGGTCAATTGGCAATTGTAAATTGACGCTGTGCAACATGGGTGCCGTACAATGAACGTACAAGTTATATAGGGTTGGTCCCACTTTTGCACCCAATGCTCCCAGGATAGACCTTGCTCCCCCTTTAACCCTGAACTAGATTATCTGGATGTGAGAATGTTGTGTTATGTCACACACATTATGTTACTCTTAAACAAAAATGTACGGATTGTCTATTTTTACTGGTTAATTGTCTATTTTAACATAACATCGATATTAATATTTAATGTTTAGTTAATAATTCCTTCAGTGTGCAATGAAAGGGAAAGAATGAAGTGTAAAACAAGACATAGTCAGACAGTCTGCCCACAGCTCATACCAGTTTGAGCGCATGTGGGTTATGTTCATTGAAGACTACAAACTGGCTCTGTAAGAGTGTGGGTGTGTGTGAGTGTGCCTTTTGATAAATTGCTTCTTGCCTGGCACACCATGCTCCTGGGATAGGCTCCAGCCCCCACAACCCTGAATTGGATTAAGTGGGTTTGAATACATTATGTAATGTTATTTTACAAACATCTTGAGATGGCCTGCCTGGTGGTGCAGTGGTTAGCACTGCTACCTCACTGTTCCAGCATCATACCTGGCAGCCATATATGTGAATGTTGCACATTTTTTTCTGTGTCCATGAGTGTTTTTTCCAAATTTTCTTCCACAAACCTAAAGATGTACATGTTTGGTAACTGGCAACTATAAACTATGCCAGTGTGATTGTGAACATGCCCTGTGATCAGCTATTTTTGTGTCCTGTGCTAAGTCCTTTTTTGTACTCAATGACCCTTAAACTAATACATAGATAGATAGATAGATAGATAGATAGATAGATAGATAGATAGATAGATAGATAGATAGATAGATAGATAGATAGATAGATAGATAGATAGATAGATAGATAGATAGATAGATAGATGAATTTCAATTGTAACATTTTTGAACTGTCTCTTCTTACTGAGTATAATAGTATAATAGTGCCTTTGCTTACTGGTGAATATTTATATTAAATGAATATTAAAAATAAAAAATAAAAAAATAAATATTAAAAATAAAAGGGTTTCAATTTCACTCTTTCACTTATCATCCAGGAAGCCTCAGAAAATGCTACTGTCAGTTTAAATGCTAAGCATACTACTTTCCTGACCTAGAGGGTGTTCAGCAAAACAGACTGGCAGTGTAATCAGATTGTGCTGTGACCAGGGACTGCTCTTATATAAAAGGGCACATACACGGCTCCAAATCTTTCAGATCATTTTCTCTCTCTCTCTTTCTCTTTTCATCTCACTGGCCCCACACTGTCCTACTATTGCACAGCCCAGTTTAATAATAGTCAGCAATAACCTTGCACCATTCTGAATTTAGTACCTCAGAGTCCCCCCTCCCACTGAACTCTAAAAATACCAAATGCATATAATTTGTAATCAAACTAATATCTCTTGCTGATGCAATTTTCTTCTCCCTAAAGGTCATTAATTGACCTTTACAAAGGATGACAGACCAACAAATTAAACTGCATCCACAGTATCCATGACTTGCGTGGAGGCAGGAAAGCCATCCCTTTCCTTGAAAGTGCATTAAATGAATGCTGAAATAAAGACTCACGTGTGTGCTTATTAATACATTCTATTAAAAACATGAATAAAGGTATTTACAGTATGTTTGCACCAGATTTAAATACACTATGGAGTAAGTCACCAAAGATAAGGGTTATAATAATGTAGAAATAAAACCATAGTTTTACACACAGTTAAATGCTAACCACACCAACTATAATGCTCAGTTCCCTGTTTTCAAACATCTGACAAGAATTTATGGTAGTGTATGCTGTGACTGACAATATTTCATCTTACAATGATCAGGGTGAAGTTATATTTCACCAAGACACACAAAGTATCACTCAAGCATTTCTAACACTTGCATGCATTCCAAATTGTGTGCATTTTCACATAGACTGTGTATGACTGGACATACTGCGCAACAGAAATAACATGAAGCTACTATATATGTGAACTAAATGTATATACAGTGTGATATGGTTTTGACAAAATATTATTAGAAAAATAAAAAACATCAATCTTCCAGCAGTAATAACATTCAAAGAATCAGAAAATAATGCATTCTTGAAAATCCAGTCTCCATCCCATTTACCAGACAACTATAAATTCTTTTTAAAACAATCACAAGCAAACTGCATATCTAAGAAAATAATCCAGTTGTTTAAGCTACTGCATCACAAAAACATTGAAACACAGGGTGAAGTCACAGTTTGTTCAGGCAACAGAAAATCTACCAGAGTTATAAAGTGTTTTTGCAATCCCAAATTGAGTTTGGAAATGGATGGATGGATTACTTGGAAACAGTATTTTTTTTTTATAATTTATTTCAAAATATTAAAATTATTTCCATTTTAATAAATAACAATACACTTTTCTAAATTCATAAATATACTTTTAATTTTTCCATGTAAATATTGCAAATATATTCTATTCTGTGAAAAAGTTTCTTATTTGAGTAAATGGAAAAGGAAAAATTTTGAAGTCAAAGAAGAGTTCTATAATGCCATCTGAACAATTATTAAGCATTTACTGTATATAACATATAGTATGTCATGATAGTACTTATAGGAATGAGAAATGTATAAAAGATTAATGATGTACTTATGAGCCAGAGGGACAATTTTAAATTCCCAGCTCAAATGTCTGTTCTAAAGCTGAATTTTATATGTTTTGAAGTGTTGATGGATTTAACTTGCATTGGTAATGACAAATGAGATTTTTCAGGTAAGGAAGACAGAGGTTTTGAGGTAAAGTTGTTAAATTCACTAATTATAGCACTTCAGAGTGGCAACGAGGTTACAAGTAGATTAGCACTTTCAAGTAAGAATTACACTGTGCTCCATGTACACAACAATAATGATTCCATAAAACCTAAAATAAGTGAATATAAGAGCTTATTTATGTAATCATTTACTATACAAATTTCTGCTTGGGATCAATGGGGTATTGAGGTAGTTTTGTTCCTCAATGTTTTAAAGAATAAACTTTTTCAAGTATTATAAGTCAAACTTATTTCTTTACAATCACGGGGTGTTAATTTGCCACATGAAATTGTGCTGTAAAGTGAAGCATATTTATACATTTAAAAAAATCCAGGAATGCTGCACTCATGGACAATTCTGTATGGTATATTCAAGAGTAAGCAGCTCCAGTGGCATAATAATGTTATTATTACTTACTTATTTGACTGACACGTTTATCCAAGGTGACTTAAAACATTTGAGATATAATTGGTTACATTTCTTTTGTTTTTTCAGTTGGAGCACAGGCAGGTGAAGTGACTTGTTCATGGCCACACAGGGCCAGTAGATGCATCCACGTCTGTTGACCACTCTCCGGGCTCATCACAGGTATGTAATACCACTTTGGGTTGAGAGGGGCCACTGGTGCTAACATTTTCCTCTTTTGTTCCCACTGCAGCACAGAGAAGACAGCCAGTGAGGACAACTGACTGTCCCCCTTCAGGTCCCTATGCTATAAATCCAACTGTTGACAGGAGAAGATGTTCAATCTTGCACTGAATCCAAGAAAAGACAGAGTTACTGCATGAGAACTTTGTTATTACATAGCCTGACTGCAATATTTTGCAGAAGCTTTCTGTTGGCACGCATAGTGGCTCTAATTTTTGTTTGTTCAACAGAAAATGTTTGTTCGAATTAAAAAAGCATGACCAGTTTGAGGGCCTCAACAGTTTCCTGTGAAAACTTGCAGTTCCCTCTCTCTATATATACTGTATACTGTATATATACTGTATACTAGCTGTGTAAGCACGTGTTGTAAAAAGCATGGGGTCCTAGAAACTATTGAAATCGTCAGAAAAAAAATTGAAATGCAGAGATGTCAGGTAGTTGAAAGGAACTACTCTGGGCATTTCTCTACTAGGAGGTTTCGTCTTGCCGATGTGCTTACATCACTTGTGCGTTAGCGACTAAGCGACTGTCTTTCTTCGGAGGTTTCCTTTTGTCGATGTGCTCGACTCACTTCTGTATTAGCCGCTAAGCGAGTGACCCTTTTGTCTGAGGTTTTGCTTTGTCGAAAGTGCTGGCCTCGCTTGTGTATCATCAGGAGTGGAGCCCTAACCCCAACTCCACTTCTCACTTCCAGGCCAGACAGAAACACACACTTCCACGCGTAGACGTTTATAGTCTATCTATCTATCTATCTATCTATATATATATATATATATTATACAAGGTCTGTCCAGAAAGTATCCAGCCATGTTATCTGAAAAATAGGTACATTTATTGAAGAAGATACAAGAAACATTGTACATAGGACAGTGATCCGTTGGTCCCCTTCAAAGTGGGCAGCTTGGGACCTCACACAATTCTCCCAGTGTCTCTTCCATTGTTCAAATCACTTTGCAAAATCCTTTATTGGAATTGCCATTAGCTGCTTCTTTATATTTTCCTGACTCTCATCAACAATCTGAAATCTCTTCCCTTTCAAAAGTAATTTTAGTTTTTGGAAAAGCCAGAAGTCACAGGGCACCAAATCTGGGCTGTAGGGGGACCATCTTTGAAATGTTTATGCCATCTTTTTCTTTGTGCTGCACTCATTGCATCATCCACGAACACCTTCTGAATCATCCAAATAGTTTTCATGGATGAATTTTCAAGCCTAATGCAAAATTTGATGCAAATTTGTTTCTCTACTTGTTCAGTCATTTTGAATGCGACAAACACATGATACACATGCTCACTCAATGGTGTCTAGGGCCTCCACTGATTAGTTCAGTGAAGTTGTCAATGTTCACACATGTGCATTCCAGTCCACTCTCCTTGGCTACCAGGTTACATCGATGCCACACAAACTGTTCTCTTTATATTAACAATGACTGGACTTTTTCCGGACAGACCTCAGATCAGGTCAGGTTAGGGAGCATGCACTGGTACAGCAAGTTGCTGCAACTACAACATGACGAAACAGCTCAGGATCCTGGTTGTCAACCCCCAGGCAGACATGTGGTCCAGTCACAGCCTCCAGAAATGACCATCTATCTGCTGCATCCAGGTGTTACATGGACAACCTCTTGGCCTGGTCCAGCCGCTCAGGTCCTAAACAATAGTCCCAATAATAGTGGCCTATAGTGTCGTAACTGACGCTCCCTCACAATGCAGGTAATGTGCCTCATTCGGGATTCCATTAGCAACCGCTAATTTGACAAAAAGTCAAACCCAGGGATTCTCCAAAGAGACACAGTACCAAAGGAGTCCAGTCTTTGTCTCAGGTCACTGGAAGCAACCATATAGCAAAATATGAAGCACCAGAACAATGAAAACTTGGATCTTCATCCTTGTGCAAAGATATCTGGAGCGCCACACACCTTTTTCCAGTGACCTTATGACCCACCATGCTCTCCCAGTCCATCTACTGATTTAATAGGAAGAGTCACCAGAAACATGAATGTCTCTGTCGAGGTATAAGTAAACCTCTCCACAAGGTCCACACTCTCTCTGCAGGCAGACACACTGCTGATGACTGTGCCCAAGACGTTATTAAAGGCCTGGATCTTGGTTTTTACCCAGGACACTCGTAAGCACAGACACTCAGACTCCTTGCTCAGTCTCTTGAGACCCCATATCAGAGCCTCCAATGACACCGTGAAGATCACAGCATCATTAACAAAGATCAGTGAATCTCTCTTCACCAACAAATGCCCCACAGCTGCTGGACGCTGCAGCCCTGCCCAACACCCAGTCCATGCAAGCATTGAACAGATTAGGAGCAAGAACACACCTTTGACGAAACTTAGAAATAACAGGGAAAACGCAGAGGTTCTGCCTCCGTTCTGCACAGCACTTACAGTACCAGTGTACAGGCTGGCCATGATATCCAGCAACTATGTGGGAATTCCGCAAAGTCTCAGGATGTCTAACAGGGCAGCTCGATCAACTGAGTCGAATGCTTTACAAAAATCGACAAAGCCTGCAAAGAAAATTTGTGTTTGCACTCCATGAGAACCCTCAGTGCCAGGAGGTGGTCGATGGTAGACTTCTTAGGCATAAAACCAGACTGCTCTGGTCGCTGGTAGGTGAGCAAGCAGTTAAGGATCCTATTGCAGGTGACCCTTGCAAGGACCTTACCCGGCACTGTGAGCAGTTTATCCCCCTGTAATTGTCGCAATCCAGGCAATCACCCTTCCCTTTCCAGTGCCATTTTCCAGTCAATTTGGATGATACCCATCTCCCAAATGGAAGCAAAGATTGTTTGCATTGCCAGGAGGACAGCTTTACCACCAGTCTTGAGAAGTTCACCCTGAAAACCACATATCCCTGCAGCCTTCCCTCTCAGACACAAGAACCGTGGACCCAGAGATATCCAATGTCCTAGCCAGAGGATCAGCTTTAAACAGCTGCTCAAAGTAGTGTCATCTGTAAGGACCATTCCATCAGCCTCCCTGACTGCGACTGTCTGAAGGAATATGGAAGCAAAGGACTGTGATACGGTTTGCATATTAGTAGCTAGAAATTCACAAAGAGATAAAATGAGTCACATATCTTAAAATAGTTTTTTTATTCCTAAGCTTAACCTACCAGGTGTCATCATCAGAGGAAAATGATTACAGATACAGGAATCAAAGGCAATATATAGCAAATGAATTTCTATCTATCTATTAAACAGTTTTGAACTATACAATAAAAAATGGACAATACCTTCACAACATACTGAATTTAACTATTCATCCTTTTGCTTCAAGTCCTTAGTCCGAAACAGGAGCACAGGTAGACAGAACCTAGAACAAGGCCAGATCTACTTCTGGGTGGAATGGTAGCCCATTATAAACCACTAAACCACTCATCCCAAAACAAATTAGAGCTGTAAATTAGCCTAACAAACACACACACATCTTTAAAATATACAGTGGGGCAAAAAAGTATTTAGTCAGCCACCAATTGTGCAAGTTCACCCACTTAAAAAGATGAGAGAGGCCTGTAATTTTCATCATAGGTATACCTCAACTATGAGAGACAAAATGAGAAAAAAAATCCAGAAAATCACATTGTCTGATTTTTAAAGAATTTATTTGCGAATTATGGTGGAAAATAAGTATTTGGTCACCTACAAACAAGCAAGATTTCTGGCTCTCACATACCTGTAACTTCTTCTGTAAGAGGCTCCTCTGTCCTCCACTCGTTACCTGTATTAATGGCACCTGTTTGAACTCGTTATCAATATAAAAGACACCTGTCCACAACCTCAAAGTCACACTCCAAACTCCACTATGGCCAAGACCAAAGAGCTGTCAAAGGACACCAGAAACAAAATTGTAGACCTGCACCAGGCTGGGAAGACTGAATTTGCAATAGGTAAGCAGCTTGGTGTGAAGAAATCAACTGTGGGAGCAATTATTAGAAAATGGAAGACATACAAGACCACTGATAATCTCCCTCGATCTGGGGGCTCCACGCAAGATCTCACCCCGAGGGGTCAAAATGATCACAAGAAACGGTGAGCAAAAATCCCAGAACCACACGGGGGGACCTAGTGAATGACCTGCAGAGAGCTGGGACCAAAGTAACAAAGGCTACCATCAGTAACACACTATGCCACCAGGGACTCAAATCCTGCAGTGCCAGACGTGTCCCCCTGCTTAAGCCAGTACATGTGCAGGCCTGTCTGAAGTTTGCTAGAGAGCATTTGGATGATCCAGAAGAGGATTGGGAGAATGTCATATGGTCAGATGAAAAAAACTCTACTCGTTGTGTTTGGAGGAGAAAGAATGCTGAGTTGCATCCAAAGAACACCATACCTACTGTAAAGCATGGGGGTGGAAACATCATGCTTTGGGCTGTTTTTTCTGCAAAGGGACCAGGACGACTGATCCGTGTAAAGGAAAGAATGAATGGGGTCATGTATCATCAGATTTTGAGTGAAAACCTCCTTCCATCAGCAAGGGCATTGAAGATGAAACGTGGCTGGGTCTTTCAGCATGACAATGATCCCAATCACACCGCCCGGGTAACGAAGGAGTGGCTTCGTAAGAAGCATTTTAAGGTCCTGGAGTGGCCTAGCCAGTCTCCAGATCTCAACCCCATAGAAAATCTTTGGAGGGAGTTGAAAGTCCGTGTTGCCTAGCGACAGCCCCAAAACATCATTGCTCTAGAGGAGATCTGCATGGAGGAATGGGCCAAAATACCAGCAACAGTGTGTGAAAACCTTGTGAAGACTTACAGAAAACGTTTGACCTCTGTCATTGCCAACAAAGGGTATATAACAAAGTATTGAGATGAACTTTTGTTATTGACCAAATACTTTTTTTCCACCATAATTTGCAAATAAATTCTTCAAAAATCAGACAATGTGATTTTCTGGATTTTTTTTTCTCATTTTGTCTCTCATAGTTGAGGTATACCTATGATGAAAATTACAGGCCTCTCTCATCTTTTTAAGTGGGAGAACTTGCACAATTGGTGGCTGACATAAATACATTTTTGGCCCACTGTAAAAACGAATTTCCAGAATCCAAGAAAACCCATTAAGAGAATACACATACCTCACACCGACACTGGAGTCATGAGGTGGTAGTGCTAGTTACTGCACAACTGTTCTACAATTGAGTGCAAAGTAAAATTCAGAAATTTCATCATGGAATAAAATTTTTGCTTATCATGTGTATTGCTGAAAATAATCTAGAAGTTGACCCCTAAATGGGCTATGTCACAGAGCAGCACAGATGACTTTCAATAACAGATATGGAGCGGTCTCCCTTCTCGAAGGCAATGTGCCTGTCTGCTCTTTTTATTATGGGGTAACATTGTTGTGTGACTGCTGCAATAAGCACTGGAAATGTAGAAAGGTATGGAAATGAAGACAGAGGCATCAAAGAGGCTAAGCTGTGCTTATTTTAATGCTAGAGTGTATTCAGTACACAGAAGAGTAACTGAGTCAAGGTAAGGTTGTGATGAAGAATTCCCACATTTACCTTTAACTTTCAGCATTTATTAATGCAACATGTTACGATAGTTAATATTCTATGTTAAATAACCATATAAAATGACAAACTACTATTGGAGCTACTACTGTAAATAACTACAGAAAATAGAATATCGGAGTGACTCTTTGACTAAGGCTCAAGAACATCAAAAGAATAAGAAAACTGTCTTCAGGGAATTTCCCTTTTTGTTGTAAACTCTGAACCTAAGAAATAAAGGACTATCAGCTCAGGTTACACTAATGCACAAACCCGTATTCATTCACAATGGAAAACATTAGATTCATCAAATAACCTAACCTGATGTCTTTGGGGTGTGAGGAAAAAGCTTTAAGGTCAAATATTGTTCGCTTTATAGTGTTACGAATCTAAGTTTGATAAAGAACAGAAGAACATTAAGTACATCAAGCATGTTTGATCAATATGGTAGTCAATATACAAGAACCAATCAATACTTTAAAAGCACTGGAGGAAAACTCTTTTATCAATAAAACCTTTTTTAAGTTTAAATCACTTAAAAATATCTTTTTTTATCCAAAAACTATTGCTAACTGATTCATATTTATTTCAACATAGGTGTCAGGAGGCCAGAGCCCACCGCAGCAACAATGAGAACAAGGCAGAAACAAACTCTGGAGCAAGATGCCAGTCTATTAGAGGGCACACATACTCACCAAATAACTAAACAACCATGTCTTTGACAGAAAACTTGAAGTAAAGCCGAGAAAAAAAATAAAGAAAATGCAAACTGGAACCTGGGGCTTAGGTGCTATAAGGCAGCGGCGTTGAATATTGTACTACCCATAACTGATAGCTTATTCTCATATAATCAAGAAACTCTTCTCTATGTTAAAAAAGAGGTAAACTATTCAGTCAGCATTAAAACAGCATAAATCAATCAAATTCCCATAAATACCAATACTCTGAGAACAGAGATCATGATCATAAGAAATGAATTCCAGTGAATACATTATTAGTTCTGATTTTTGGCGTAGGCTGGCCATTGACATTAGAGCTGCCAGTCATCCACAGTGTGCTTCAGTTTCAAATGACTTGCTGCCAGTTTAGCTTCAACTGTCCAGGGGTTGGTGCTCATTTTCACAAAATTCCAAATCTTTTTATGTGAGACTTCGGCATTTATTGAAATTCAAATAAACGGCAATATTTTGTTTCCTTCTTTTGCATTTAAACTCTAAATTGTAAAAGTGGTATACACAGCATGTATTTTTAGAGAATTTTACAATAAACAAAATGAGTTACATGAAAATGAATCCAACAAAGGAGAAACATAATCTCATTCATTTTGAATATACATGTTTACCTCCAATCCCCTGCCCATGTTCTCCATCTCATTTGGAGGTGTGGGAGTCTGTTTGGCAACAAAGCAAGCACAAGGCAGAAAATTAATCGCGGACAAGATGTAAGTCTATCATGGTGCATTTCTCTTGGTAATGAAATAGACTGACAAGATTTACTTTGGTGCATGACAAGCAATCTTTGTTGCCTAGAACCTAAAAAGCCAAATCTGTTCAACCTGCATTCTAATTTTTAGAAGGCTTTCAGTTAAAATGTATAAGAATGCAAACTCTTAATTAATTAGTCCTTTCAGAAGTAATGGAGGCTTCCCATTGGTGTAATGAAACACAATGCACTTCTGTAGCATCTCTTATATATTGAAGCATGCATTCAGAATTTCTGCAGCAGGTTTAAAATAACTAAATGTATAAATATCACAACAGAATTACATTTTAACAATATACTTCCTAATACTTGTAAAAGAGTATATGATGGAAACAAATACACAGCACCTATAAAAAGCATTCACCCCTTTGAAGTTTTCATATATTATTGTTAAACAACATTGAATCTCAGTAGATTTAATTTGGCTTTTTTGACACTGATTAGCAGAATAAGACTCTTTAATGTCAAAATGAAAACAGATTTTTACAAATTGATCTAAGTTATTTACAAATATAAAATGCAAAATAAACGATCACATAAATATTCAGCCCTTTCGAGACAGTATTTAGTAAATCCCCTTTGTCACCCATGACAGCCTTGAATCAGGGTAGACAGGCCTCTTTATCCACTTTGCACAGTCTTCCCCAGTCTTCTTCACAAAACTGCTTAACCTCTATCGGGATGCATGGTGATCACGACTAAACAGCTTGCCACACATTCTCAGTTGGACTGAGATCTGCATTTATCAAGCATCTCCTCCTAGAAATTGCAGGTTGTTAACAGGCTCCTGATAGATGTGAACATATTACTCCTACCCTGGTCTCTCTTCCCTGATTACCTGATTGTTTAAGGATAAAGTTTAAACTACACATTTCTGTCTTAAAAGCACTAAACAATCTGCTTCATATATTTCACATCTCCTTATTTAGTATTCTGCTTCTATGTCACTTACTGTAGTTCCAGTCTCAGTGAGAAATAGGAGACGATGTCTGAAAATGAATGACAGCATGACTTCACCACATCCCATGAAGCAAACAGGAAGTCATGTTAATGTTTTGTAGTTTTCTGATTTTAACGCTAAGGCTTAATCACAAAGATAATATATATATATATATATATATATATATATATATATATATATATATATACTAGCAAAATACCCGTGCTCCGCAGTGGCGAAGTACTGCTTTAAAATTTTTTATTAAGAAGGAAAGTAAACCTTTTTAAACTGAGGGAAAATATACCAATAATTATTTGTTAAGGATATCTTTGTATACCACGTTGTCAGTTCGGCGCTCCAGTTGTAATATGACCAAGCTGTGCGCTGAGCTTACTCTTGAGCATACAATGTATAGTTGGCCATGTGAAAAGCAATCTTACCTCAAATCAATGCCAACCTTTTGTAGGATCTGTCCCTGAGACTTATTAATTGTCATTGCGAAGCAGAGCCTTACTGGAAATTGGAGGCGTTTGAATTGAAATGGGTTTCATCGATAACTTTGCATCCAGCTTTTGAGAGTTTAAACATTCATAAACATCAAAGTGTCCACTACTCAAATCGTCACCTGTGAATCTAAGATGTTTAAGAGGTATTGGCGGTTGTCCAAAGGTGTAAAATATTTGGCCATTTCGGTACACTTGAACGCGACAACCGAACAATTCAGTGGCAGCCATTAACTCACATGCAGAACCATAGGTGAAGGGCTCATGCATTTCACTCTTATAGTGCTCCTGTGTAGTATAATTATCTCCTGTACCGTCATCAGTCCACACCTTGAACCTGTTCCAGTGATCCAATACATAAGACACAATGTTCCTCCAGATATCAAGAGTGAGCCTGATATGGCCGTGCAATATGTAACACAGAGAATGGAAAAGGCAGTCGCCATCTCCGGGCATGGAAACCACTCGGTAAGTGACAGTTCTTTGATCGATGGTGATCACCTCAATAGACATGTTAATGGGGGTACGGTTGGAACGGTAAAGGAAATGGGTACCTGAACAATGTAAACTATGTCTAAAATACCTACACAATAACTATAATCGTAATAAACGAAGAATAAAACAGAGGAGAAGCCGTGGATTAAATAAAAAGGCTGCAGTTATCAACAGGGAGACGTGAATACTGTGGCGAAGCAAGGAACGGAATGAAGAGACCGGAGCGACGGACGGCCTTATATAGACAGGCAGCCAACTACGTGGGAGACGTGGGGATGGGGGACCCAATGCCACCTTACACGGCGACCAAACTGCAGGCTATGGACATATATATGTACGTAAGTAGGATTCAGTTAGTGTTGGGAACCTGCGTACCAAATTTCTTGAAGATGGACCCATAACTAACAAAGACCATTGGAAAGTTCAATATGGCAGCCGACAGTGGCGGCATACCACCGAAATAAGTCAATGTATGTGTGTGTGTATGTATGTATGTTCTAGCATCACTTCCGAATAGCTGGAGCGATTTTCATGAAACTTGGTACACATGTTTCTCATTGGTCGACTAAAAATACTGTAGGGTGAAATCAACCCTAACCTACCCCCTTCTGGGTAGGGTTGGGGGTGATCTTGCGGTCTTGTATGCATGTTATCATCCAGTTGACACTCGGAACGACCATCAGAGGGCGAACTGGAGGTGACTGCCAGCATTCTTTATGTTTGAGCAACACCGTGCCCCTGTTGCTTTTGAAATTAAATAGAGTTGGCGGGGTTGGCATCCCAACTATTTTTGGGACTCATTCTGTCTTTGTGACTCCAACAGCTATATATATATATATATATATATATATGTTGCATAGTTTACTGTCAAATAAAGCAAAGAGTATGTGACACGTGTTTCACCCTCATTTGCGTTCATCAGGCGTACACACTCTACTGCTTCCCTCTCGGGGAATCGAACCTCGGAAGTCAGTGTCAGAGACGAAGTCCCTTTACACTGCGCCACTGCGTGTAGTTCGTTTATTTGACAGCCTGTAGGTCTGGAGTAATTACATTCATTGAAAATAAAGCAAAGCCCAAATGAGAGCGAAACACGTGTTGCGTACTCTTTGCTTTATTTGACAGTAAACTATGCAACATTCCATGATCTGCTTCTCGCAACTGAAAGAGGGCACCGTGGTGGATGTTTGCTGAATGGCAGACCAACCACAAGCGTTACCTGGTAGGTAACTCACCCACACAATTCAGGTCGTCGAGACTCAGACTACGAATGCAATGAATATATATATATACATAATTACAGAATTACATATATATATATATATATAAAGCAAACTGTAACAATCTTGTGGTCTTGTATGTATGTTATCATCCAGTTGACGCTCAGAACGTTTCTGGTGTGCTCCATAAAAGCAACCAAGTTTTATCATGAAAAATCCGTAGTATTATTTGTTTGTCATTTAATGTTTGTTTTTGTTAACTATATTTTCATCTTGCATTATTCTTATTGTAACAATGTTGTTGTGATAATAGAATTAAATCAACCTAATAAAAATATTAATTTAATTGATGTTTTTTTACTTCATCAAAAATTCTGCATGTAAAAACTTATTACTACACCACAAAACAAAAATTGATCTGTCAAAAAACCTTAAAAAAGCCTTCGCTTTTCTCATTGTTTTTACACTACTTTGAACGTATTCCGTGATTATATTTTGATTAAAATAGGCTATCTGTTATATTATATATAAGATAAGTAAGCAATTTTATTTTTATCTACCATAAACATCCTATATTTATTTTGTGGATTCAGCGGCTCTCTTCGCGATTTTTGTTTATTTATTAATGAACTAAATGTCATTTGTTTTGCAACATCGTAGGTAACATGTTGGTGTTACAATTTTTTCGTAAAAAAGAAATAGTAATTTTTTTTAATACGTTCATAATCAAAAAACTAATTCAATTAACTTATCAAAATTGAAGGTAAAATATAAAACAAATATAGCTATGATATTTAACTTATAATATTTATTTGTATAGGTAAAATATTTCATGTTTCATTTATTCTAAAATAATTTCAATTGGAAGAGTCTAATGGCACATTCAGTCTTGTATGTCTGTTATCATCCACTTGCCGCTCGGAACATTTGCGCAATCATTGAAAATTGCTTTAAACAATTTGGACACAGCCTGTTTCTCACATGGACAACTTTATGTGGCATTTTCAAGGGTATAAAGTCCTAAAAACCTTTATATATTTGCTAAAAACATTGTTTATAACAAGGCACTTCAGTAAATAATACAAGCACATTAGTGAGTCTTCATTGTTTGTTAATTTATTTTTATTTTCAAAGTTGTGTTTTTTTTAATTACGTTTTTCTCAAACAATTAAAAAAAACACTTTATTTTCCTCTTGGGCAACACTGGGTATTTCAACTAGTAATTATATGAAGAAGAACAATAAGAAGATTGAGAATAGGAACAGCAATAAGTAAAAAAAGAATATTAAAAGTAGTATAATAATAACAATAACAACAACAATAATAAGAGGTAGAAGAACACAGAAAACAATATGTAGGATATTGCACTAAGCTGCCTGTAATTGTAGCCACTTTCCAACAAAATAATGATATTTACTGTAACAAGCACCGAGATGGAATTTCCAAGACACCAACACTGAATAAGAGTAAAGACCAAATTGCCAAATTTATTTAACAATGAATTCCCCAGGGATTGTTCCTGCCTTGCACCCTATGCTTTCTGTGATAAGCTCCAGCTTTCCCTTGATCCTGCTCACGATAAAGTGGGTTTAAAAAATAGATGGATAAATGAATGAATGATACAGAGCCATACTTTCAGATTAATCACTTTAGTATTTTTATGGCAAAGCAAAACTCCTTGTAAAGTGTAAGTTACTTAAACTAACTGTGTCTTTTCTTGCAATGTTTCTGAAGTCACGTTCACTCCTTCAGTGTATTGATCATCTTCCACTATGCTGTGCCATGCCTCTCTCTGTGATCCCCCCTTATCTACTCTGAGACTATATTTATTCTCCCACCTTTTTTGAAACTTCCCAGCTTATAAAGTGTAACACAAATGTTTGAGGGGTTTGTGGAAAATAGACCTTTGTGTGACATTTTGCTGTCAATCACCCATTATCCTCTGCTTATCTTCAGGGTAATATGCTAGCTACTACTGTACACATTATACCCATGACCACCTGTGTATTGATGCTGTGATATCACTTACAATTCACATACATGAGCTCATCTTTGATCTTTATGTTCGTGTCGATTTGCATGAATGTAGCTTGCCTTAACATTACCTCAAGTGGGGTGGTGAGGAATTGTATGAATTTGCATATTAATTTAAACATTGTAAGAGCATTTTAACTTTGGTGAAAAATTCAAGAGAATGATACACAAATCAACACTATTGCAAAATTTCATTTTACATATAACATTAACAACACTTTAATTTTGGCTGATGGCTTCTCTGTGAAGATGGAGTGATCATGTAACATACAAGATTTGTTATGAAGATTATTCCATCTCTGTCAATGTGATATCTTTTTATAAGATCATTGTTGTCCAGCCTTTACAATAATTCCACTTTTCTATGGATGTGTGTGTTGATCCCTGCCTGAATGCCATATTCTGGCAGCTCCTAGCAAATTAGGAAAGCTCATAAGCTCTCCAAAATCCTGGTTACATTAGGAGTAGCTTCCTGAATTAGTAAAACTGATAAAATGCTTTTATTCCTACTCGTAAGAGTCGAACCAAATTTGTATAACTGAGAATTTCGAGCAGGTTAGGACAGTTTTCCTATTGTGAGACTCTTGATATATAAGAACACTGGACTTAGCCACTCCAGGACATTCACATTGTTGTTTTTCTGTCATTTATGTGTAGCCTTGTAGTTATATTTGGGGTTGTTGTCATGCTAGAAAAGTTTTTTCCTAAGGTGCAGGTTTATTCCGGACTTCATCAGGTTTTCCTCCAGAATTTACCAGCATTTTGCTGCATTCGTTTTACCCTCTTACCAGCCTTCCAGTTCCTGTTGCAGAGAAGCATCCCTCCACATGATGCTGCCGCTTCACTGTGGGAATGGTGTGTGTTTAGTAATGTGCACTGTGATATGACATTTAATCAGATAGCCAGAAAGCTCAGTTTTGGTCTCATCAAAACACAGAACCTTCTTCCAGCTGACTTCAGAGTCTCCTATGTGACTCTGCATGTCTTTATTATTGCAGGGCAATTAAGGAGACTACAATTCCCATGACCCTCTCTGAGAGTCTGAGATGTCGCTACAATCTGTTGGCTCAAATGACCGGTAATACCTTACCTTATCTTAACCCATGTCCTCTGCTGTTCTTTCACTCTATTCTCCTCCAGTCAAGGAAGTATTTCATATAACCTCTCATGCAAGTTTTTGGCATGTACTGTAGTTCAAAAACTCTTCTTGTTGATCTCCCAGATGGGATACCAAACACCTTACAATTCCTTCCACCCCTCTGTTGTCCTTCTCCACAAATTAACCAGAGTAAACGCCAGAGTCCTGGGTTTGAATCCCTGTTTGGTCACCCTCTGTGTGGTCTCTGCACATTATTTTTATGTCTTCATATGTTTTCCTCCACATCACAAAAAGATGTGTGTTAGGAAAATTGGTGACTCAAAACTGGCACAGTGTGGGTGTGACCCCTGATGAACTGACACTCTGTCAAGGTGGGTTAAGCTGCAGGCTTGCATGCTTTCCGTGCAATGTGCTTCTCACATGAGGTTTGTAACATTTAAAAGATTGAGCCCTGGCCAATCTAACGGCTCACTCTCTTGTCTTCTCTCCCTCAGACTCCCTCTGTTCTAGTTGCTGCCTCCGAGCCGTTGAACCTGCTTGATGAGAAGGACTTTGTGTTCTTTTCACCAGGAGATGGGAACTAAAGCACCACGCTTGACAGCCACTTCCTTTGTGCTTTTCCGTTGCTGACAAACCCCATCTGGAAATTGTCTTGTATTTGTACCTGCCAGTTCAGGAATAAAGATATTTTTCCTTGGAAACCTGTTCTCTTTTTCCAGTCTTCTGTGCAACTTAGTGACCCAAAACTTGACAGAATACTGAAAGCAAATGTGCCAGGTTAATCATTTCATGTAAAGCCATGCTGACTCCACATAAAGAGAAGCACAATATCTTGATGCAAACAATTAGGAAGAAAAAGGAAACTTGAGGCACACTGCCTCCATTTCCCTCCCTCAATAGCGCTTATAATATTAAGTGGGTTTTGAGAATGTCATATTATGTCATTTATAATCAAAAATTGGATACAGCCTTACCCAGTAACATGAGGTACAAGGCAAGAACTAATCCTGGGAACCAGGCCATTGCATCCCCCCTCACACGCCCAGCTACACCTACAATAGGTCAGATTGGAATGGCTAATTAACCTAACACACACACACTTCTTTAGGAGCTTGGAAGAAAACCAAAGGATCCTTTTAACATATAGTGAACATGTAAACTCCACACAAAGAATGACAAGCCAGAACATTCAAGCCCAGGACTCTGAATCCATGAGGGAGCAGCACCAACCACTGAGCACCAGGCCACCCTATCTAAGAAAACATTGCTTAACATTTTGAAAGACTTCAGCATCCACCTTCACTGATGTACTTTTGTTTATAACATTCTGGTTTGTAATTTCCTTGAACAAGCAACCTTATTGATTTATAAAGGTGAAAAGAATTTGCCCTTCTTTAATACTATTCTCTTCTAGCTCTTCACCCATCTGAAAATACCCAAGCCCACTACTGCAATACAATAATTAAATAAATACCAGCAAAAAGGACAGATGGAATTTAGATTAATAAGGCTGTTTCCTATGGTAAACTGAGGATATCAAAGCCCTTTCTAATCACTCAGAGGGAAATGACATTTCCACTTTATTTTTCTTGTATGTAAGTGATGATTGTTTCTTTTTTTTTGTTTGCAAGGATGAATGAGCACAATCAGGGCAAATGAGTCAACATCTCTCACAGAGGAGCTGTCGGATCTTTTATTTGTCTGAGTGGAAATTGTTGTATCTAAAAGCTAAAACCAAACATTCATCAAATGTTGCCCTTCCTCGCCTCCTCCTTCTCCACCCTGAACTAAAGTTTTATGTGCTCAGTCAAAGCAAAGGCACCATAAGAATTGACTGTCATAACAGACTTATAGAGGGCAGAGATAAAAGTCAGCTGCTGAGCGATTGCCAGAGCTTTAGGAAAATTACAAGTCATCACAGTCATTCAGCCTGAGTGCTAGTGGGCGCAGTACTGGGAAGACTGGCCCTCAAGGAATTTAATTAAATAGTGAATCCTAGTAGAAATTCTGGTATTACACTTCATGTGCCTTATTAATATTTTTAGAGTAGAGGAGGGCCATGCTTGGTGAAGTAGGTTACCTTTACCAGCTCCACGTACTCTAGACATTGCATTTTTTATATGATGCCCAGTTATGCTAAGTAATTGCCTGTGCTGTAACCTTTTTTACATCTTATGTCATTGCCCATCATAAATCTGAAAGTAGATCTGAGTCTGTACACAAATTCTTTGTGCGGTTTATTAAACAAGTGTACACCTTAGAATTTGATTGTGCCTCTAGTCTGGGGATAATAAATCTCGCTCTGATGCTCAGCTGTATCTATGTAAATATGGCTTTGAGAATAAAAAAACAATGCCATTCAGGCACATTTTTACTGCTCCTGTCAGTATAAATAGTTTGCCATGAAAGACAGTAGAGGGCAAATAATATTAAAAGTTAGAAAAGACTTTTCAAAGCATCTAAAGATGTAAACTAGCATGCAAGTTTCCTATTGCAGTGGTAGCAGTGTACAGACATTCAGGTATGTCAAGTTACTGGTGACTTCAAAAGATACCTTTAGCCACATCCCAGCATTTGAGAAAACAATTCTTTTCGGCTACAGACAGGGAGTGAGCAACAAGGAAAAAATACACTAATATTAAGAACGTATTAAATAACAGTGAAATAATCTTTATTTCACATGAACAGAATTTTCTTGCAGATCCATATCTGAGCCAGGAACTATAAAATGGCATCAATGTCTCACACATGAGAAAATGCTTATACAGTATACATGGTGCATAATACCCTTTTCTTAATTATGGGCACATACAGTAGTGTTGCTAACAATATCTCTTCTAAATTTAGAGCAAAGCAATCCTATACAAGGACTATTTAATCACCTTCTAATACTAAATCATGATCTGACTATTGCTGGAGTCTCCTTTGAATCCAGCTACAGTACATGATGGCGAGGTACAGTACGTCACTAAATGGTTCTAGAAAAGAATTCTCATGAAGCTCTAGCTTCAAAGGGATGTGTTGGTTAACAAAGTGTTTTTTTTTCATGATGGACTATAATATTCTTTGATTGGCTAAGTAATAAACTGGATAATGTAACACAGCATATGATTGACTAAATAACGGTTAACAATAATAAACTAAACAGACCAATTCCTAAGACATTTACTTTTAATATAAGGTTCTAGGCAGTTACTAGTCTCACGAGGCCAGATGTGATTCTCAAATGAAAAACCACGTCTGGGGACAACCACTTAAAAAGTTTGTAGCGGATGGCGGCGAAATTCTACACTACAAAGGTTATGCCCATAGGGATTTTTCCTAAAACACCTGCCCCCAACTCCTCCAGTCCATGAAGTGTCCCCCGCCGCTGCCGGGGTTTCAGGGAGAGAGCAAAAGAAACTGAACGAACGACTTGATGCTGAGATAAAATTAAAAACTAAAATTACACTTATCAATTCAGGAACTCTGTAACACAAGGTAACAGAAGCTTAGTAACAAATTTGTACGTTGTAATGAGAGCTGCAACAGAGGAGACAGACGCGCACACATGCATACACACACACAGACCCCTGCAGCTACTTAGCTACACGTCTGAGAAGTGCCTCTGTCAGCTATGATATCTTTCTGTCATTTTGACTATTCCTCACTATATGGTATAATAACAGCAAACAGAGTTGAAATAAGCATTGCGGTTTAGGTATATACCACGTGTTAAAAAGGTGCTGCTATATTCTGACATGGCAGTGTTACGTTTCCAGTTCTGCAGTTACTTCTTTGGATATACAATCAGTAGGTAGATGTTGCATAGACCTGTCCATGCTTTACTGCTGTAAGTTTGTTGATGCAGGTGTTTTCAGTAATGAAATCTGCCTCTCCTGTGGCTCTCCATTATCAACTTTGTTAATGGCAGCTGTTTTACAGGGTGTGACCATTTACTTCTAATTCATGGTTCTCTGTTCATGTTGTCATGAATACAGCTGCCAATTTTGTCAACCTTATAGTGACTCCTACACTATCACTGTAACTGAACAACAGAAAGCACACACAACAGTTACAACAGCACATCATTCACGTTTACCACTTGTCCATTGATATTTCCGAATGCCCATGTATAATTTGATGTTACAGGTTTTTCCCTTTCTACAGGTTATGTTTATTTTTAAAATGTGCAGTTTACTCTCTGCATATGCAACACACATTTATATGTCTAATAGGGTTTTTTTAGGAGACTTTGACTGTTGATGGTTCATCATAATCAGTAGCTTGCTGTCTGGACCCGTTATCTACCAGTGTCCTATTTGTAGGACAGCTACATATATGCCTATATCTGTTGCACCGAAGCAACCATGTGATCCGGGGTACATTCACAGCAGACTTGAGGTTGTGTGTCACAACACTTCCGCGAAGGCGGCCATGTGCCATATAGCGTGTGGGCGGCAGGTTGTGCTTTGTGTCTTTGGCGGCAGCTTCTGACGTTCCCTACATGTAACGGCGAGTCTGGACATGTTGTGCTAGTTTGCTGGGACGGAGAGATTGACGCAATGTAAGTAAACTATCTACATGTCCGTATTGCTCACTTGTATTCTAATCACACTTACATAGACGTTATTTTGCGACATTTCCCACTGTCCTGTGAAGAGGACATTGGGATGATGGCATGCATATAGTGCCTATATCTAAAGTGCACCTTATTTATCTTTTTTTGCGTAGTGAGACAATTCTACTGCAGACAGCAACATAGGTGACCGATCATTCAAGGTGAAGCCGTTGTTTGAACTCTTGAATGAGAATTTCCGTAAATTTGGCTATTTTACACCCAATATCAGCATTGATGAGATGACTGTGAAATATTATGGGAGAACAGCCTGAAACAATTTATAAAGGGAAAGCCCATCAGATTTGGGTATAAATATTGTGCCATATGCTCCAGCGAAGGATACTGTTACACCTTCTCATTGTATTGTGGAAAGGAAACAACTGCAACAGATGTGCCACTTGGTTCTCGCGTTGTCTTGAATGCTGTACAACATATTGCTGATCCAAGCAGCTATGCTCTGTATTTTGATAACTTCTTTACAAACATGGATCTGCTCTCTCAACTGGCAGATACAGGATTTCGAGCAACCGCTACCATTAGAGAAAACAGGATCAATAGAACATGTCCAATGAAGTCATCAAAAGAGATGAAGAAATCAGATCGTGGTGCCAGCGAGTACGTCTACGACAGAACGTCAGAGGTACTTCTCGTGCATTGGCACGACAATAACATTGTAACAGTTGCCACTAATCATGACTCTCTTGAGCCACTTCATGATGTCAAGCGACGTGTAAAAGGCCAGAAAGAAAAAAGCACAGTGAAAATACCTAACTTGATATCTAATTACAATGCGTACATGGGCGGTATTGACCATCATGACTGGCTTGTTTCAAAATACCGTGGTACTGGCCCCTGTTTACTCGCTGCATTGACATGGCAATAGTGAATGCGTGGATTCTGCACAAAAGTATCCATGGGGGAAATGCCATGTCACTGAAGGATTTCAGACGAGCAATTGCCACAATTTATTTGAAGATCACTATCCAACGCAAGTATGCAGGAAGACCCAGGGTGCCCAGACTACCAACAGGAGCTGACATGATGCAACACGATGGCGTGGGACATTTTTTGATGCAGAGGGATAAACAGTGTCGCTGTCAGTGTGAAGGATGCAAAAGCAAGCCTAAAACATATGGCAACAAGTGCAATACAACACTTTGCCGTACTTGCTTTCAGCCATATCATGATACATAGTGTTGGCATTTGGACTATGATTCCTCTTATGTTTGGTCCTTTCTTGTAAGGTCATAATTATGAGCAATAAATGTATATGTTCTCATATTGTACATAGAGCTTCTGTTATGTCAAGTCATCCCAGTGTCCTATTTAGAGGACAGGCTGTATCTACATAAGTAAACAAAAAGAAACATGATTACATGGTTTTTCTGTTCCGGGGACTCCAAATGACAATAATTTTACAACGGAAACAAAAAAATGTAAAAAAAATTAATTTGGGAGCATCTCTGATCTTTGCAGTTCAAAATCACCACCCTCAGTTTGAGCACCGTCTTCATGAGGCACTGGAGTGGTTTAGAAATGTGACACTCAATGAGCCGTATAATTGTTCACACCTACTTTTAGGTAGGTTGTATGTCTAGCTCCAGAGAGACTAAGAAGTTACAAACAGAACCCCCATCCTCTATTTAACAGATCAAGAGCTAAGCAATCTTCTGCGCAGTTTATTTTGCTTAACTGGCTGAGGGTTTCCTGGGATGATTCTGGTGCTCCCCTGTAAAGATAGAAGAGACTACTCTGAGGCATCTATAGTTCTTTTGGCTTTCCCCTTAGGGATACCCTGTGCTCCCGGCACCTGCCTCTTGAGAAATCAGAGTGAACTAAGATCAAACATCAACCTGCTCACTGCACATGTGGAGCTTGCATGCTCATCTTATGTCTGTGTGTGTATGATCTGGGTACTCTGGTGTCCTCTCACAGGTTAGCTTGTTTGAAAATTGGCTAATCGTGTGTGTATATTTGTTCTGTGATTGACTGGCATCCCATTCAGGGTTTGTCACTGTCTTCTATCAGATGTGTCTTGGGACACTCACTAAAATCTTGGTAGAGGATAGTGACAACATCTGCCACTAAAAAGGCTATGTCCATAGTATGCGACACAGGCTGAGTCAGTCATATTTCGAATGATAAGAACTGGGAGGTGAACATAGTCATTATAAACATACTGTATTAAATAGCAATGAAATAATGTATATTTCACAAGAACATCATTTTCATGCAGTTCCATATCTAGCAATATGACTACTAACTCCTTGTCCGTTTGGCACTTCATGAATGTCGCTCAGTTTCACCTCTCTTTGGGTCAGAGGCAACCTGTATGCCACACTATTCCCTTGGCTCTTTGCAACCTGACCCAAGTTTAGGGTCCGACTGAAGTGCAGGGTCCAACCCAAGGCTCATCTGTAGCAACACTCCAAGCCAATGGGCTTCAGCAGTGGAGATGTATCCAATCAAAGTGCTCTTCTAAATTCAGTGTCTGTGCCCCCGCCTTACCTGTCCTGCTGCTCATGGGCTGCTTTATAGCCGGCTTCTCCAGGTATCGACTTAGACAGTCTTCTGCCACCTGAGAAGCATGAGGTAAGGACTTAGAGCTCGTAACAGTGTATGCAAGGGTGTTCTTTAAACAAATGTCTTCCTTAGCGATAGACACACTCATACACAAAAGTACAATGTATGTTTAATCTATTAGTCCTTTAAGGTGCCTCTGCTCACAGGCAAATTTGTAAGTACTAACTCCTTTTGTATAATTTTCTGTTTTCAACCAGCAATTACCCACTACTGCTTCCAAAATTTTCCCCAGAGCTCAGGTCATTCCATTAAAATAGGAGCCATGACTTTTGTGAGAGGAACAGTAGCTAAGTGATTAAGTAACTGAACTCTAAACCACAAGGCCACCATGGCCTCCACTGCCAGCTAACAGTGTTTCCCTGCAGAAGTCACTTAGTCTGTCTGTGTTTCAGCTGTCAAAAGTATATATAGATAGTTGTGTTATGTATTTATAAAGTTCCTATATTGAAAAAGGTACTATAGAAAATAAAGGGTGTTATTTTATTTTCATTATTTATTACAAATCAAAAAACTTAATAAAAAATGTGAGCATGTGTTTAAGTTGCTGTTATTTTGTCGTCATATTCCTACTGTAACTGCATGCCTTTCTCTTACTGATAGGATAAAATACTTATTCACAAAATGAACATTTACTTTGCTGACATTTCAGTTATGTTCAGCTAGGCAAAAATGAAAAGAGCAATAATAAAACAATTTATTTAATGACTAAAAAGGTTTGCGACTCTGTAATAATGGTGGAAGAAAAAAAATGACTGTCATTTACAATGGAACCAGAAGTTGTGATTTCAAGGTTAAAGCTGAAACACTTTTAAACAGTTCTTACTTTTAAATATTATTTCATTGTTTTTTTCCCCATCACATTTTGAATTCTTATTTCAAATGCATACAATTTTTGCTTTGGTTATCTAAACAATTCCGCAGAACTGGTTTGTTTGTAAAGAAATAATAAAGTGCTAAAAACAGTACCATAGTATACAGCATACATTACTGTATTTTACATTACCTTATATTACATTACATTAACATACATTACTGCTGTTTAAGTTATTCAATGAGAAATGTGCCATGTACAACAAACATTAATTAGCTTATATATTTTCAACTCAATTTTTATTTTCTAATCTGTCTTAAAGAAACTGCTGAGGGATGTGTTTATGTACTGTATGTGTGAATATAAATATTTTTTTCTGAAATAATCTAATTAGGTGTCTGCTGCATTTTATATTTTATTTTAATGAATACAAATGAAAAAGACACCTGGTCTTACTTGGTATTAATTTAATCCTAAAGCTAAATTTTTAAATATAGATTTTGTTTTTGGCCAAAATTAAATATTTTGATGTAATGTTGATACCCAGCATAGGCCATAATGGCAAAAAAAAAAAAAGCTACATGGTATAATTAAAATCTGCAAGCCATGAAACCCCACTAAATTTCATATTATGATATGCACCTTCATTTCAACATGAAAGTGCTGTAATGGTGACTAGCACGTGTATAAAAGTAAAAACTAATTCTCTGCACATGTGCTCTGAACCTCTTGAAATGTGCAATTTTCTTTTAATGCTTTTTTACAGCACTAATGGTTTTTCCTCACTCTTATTTAATGAGTAACCCATTTCATTTCTATTTTTACACTGTAAAGCACTTTAGATTTATTTCTTTTAAATACAGCCACCACATATGTTTAAAACAAATCATTGTATTAGGGTTGGCATAGGGATGACATTTGGTTTAAAAGAACAAGTGAATGGCAATTTAAATTAACTGACTGGACATTTGATTCCTTCATAAGATTTACATAGATAGATAGATAGATAGATAGATAGATAGATAGATAGATAGATAGATAGATAGATAGATAGATAGATAGATAGATAGATAGATAGATAGATAGATAGAATAGTATTATCCATTGTTTAAAATGTTGTGCTTAAAACCAAATGTCTTCAGATTGACTGTGTAGTCTTTCACATGTCGCTTAAACTAAATTTATATTTCTGGATGTTGTTTTGCAATATTCGTGTAAGGCCCTATATGGACAAAACAGAATAATAAAATAATAGATAACGTTTTCAGTATAAGCTACAAGAGTCATTCAGGTGTCTGACTATTATAAATGCTAGCGACCACATCCTTCTTCAGAAATTACTGTGTTGTTTTTAAAATGAACCTCACATTCCTATGTATAAATGTCATATATAAGTCAACCTGTCAGACAAAAAGCAAAAGGAAAAACACAACAATAAGAAAAAAAGCTTTTAGTGTAAACTGCTGAGCAAAATCTGTATGACCAGAGGGGTCTTGGCCTCTTTGAATCCTTGTCACAGCATTTTTACATCCATTGATAGACTTGAGCAAATGTCAAGGAGAAGTGCCCAGCACCAAGGACTGTTATAAATAAATAATCTGATAGTGTTCTGATTCAGCAAGTCTTGGATGCTTTAGTGAAACAATGAAAAATAAAGGGGGAGGATTAAGGCAATGTTAGTTGACAACAGTAAGTCTGTAAATGACAAAAAGTTTCAAGGGAATACATAAAACTTTTGAAAGCACTTTTTTTTTTACTTTCGAAAAATCACACGGAGGATTCATTGAAGGAATCATCACTCTTTTTGAGAACTATGCAGTCTGAGTTACATGGGTTTTAATGCTTTCCTCATTAAATGTCTCCTGGCTTTCACTTTCCAAATTTGCTTTCTGTTTGTTAGATTCCGCACATAAATGCTGGATTGTGAGTGCCAAACACATTTGGCATGTTCGTCTCATATTTTATGCTGCTTAGCCTCATTGAATTACTGTTTTTTTTCTCAGGATGGGCTCATACTGCTAAGCACAACAGCTACTAACCTTTTCAAGATCTCAGAAAAGATTCTTTGACTTCCCGGCAACACTAAATTATGACGCTTTGTTTCCCCATCTCCTAGACATTTAACTGAAAGGCTCCATTGTGAGTCCAGGTGACAGTAGCACAGCTCCCAGGCTGACTGTTGCACAGAAAACAGCACAAAGTACTTGACAGTTGCCAATCTTTCCATTAGGCTGCAAAGATATCATTACCATTATCAAGGGTCATTAAATCATGTTGGTTTGAAAATAGACATTTTAAAGCATTTAACAGCTTACTGCACAAGTGAGCTAAATTAACATTTTAATAGAGATGTGTTTTTAAACAGCAATATAAATGCAAAATAGTGCAAATGAATAGCAAATAAGTTAAAAAGTTTCAAAAGTTTAACTAATTTATGTGCAGCTCTAATGTTTTTAATATTATTCAATGATTCATATGAGCAAATCTTGTCATGAGTGTGAGTGTTTCCCATTTATAATAAATATGTTATGTTCTATCCTAGCTAAATTCTCTTTCAACGGGGTTGGATTTCTGCTGCCTGACAGAGCACGTGTGACTTTATGCCTTAAAATTAACTTTATTAATCGAAAATCAAGTGAATAAATGGCAAGATAAACAAACCAAAGCAAAAAAACAATTAACAACAATAAATATAAATTTGATGTCTTTCAGAAGAAAACAAGTTTGCGTCTATTAATTTGGCAAATTACCTCATTGATTCATCACCCATCTACATACATCTTATTTACTGTAAATGAAAGGGCTTATCAAATGTAATATTTTTTTCTATTCAAGTTTTATAACTGGCCTTTTAATCAACAAATAAATTGGCTACTTTGCCAAAAGGCTTTTATGGTTCTGCCACAAAACACTGTAAATAAATGCAGAATTAATAAAGGACAAAATAAAAACATTAAAGGACAGGCATAAAAAGCTTCAAAGTCTTAATTAGCATAAGCTACCCTAATTCTGAGTATTCATAAGAAATGTAATGATTTACTTCATGTGGTAGAATTTCATAATAAACAAGAATAGTTGTGTCAGATATTTAAAATATTAAAATGCGTGCTTCAATTTAAAGGTTTAAAACCCAAATATTCTTGACTATAATATAAATTTGTCATAGAGGTCCATAAAGGATAGATATTTAGTAAAGGATCAAAAATCAAAAATAACATAATGTTTATAATCACTGACCATGAAATGGTCTACTAACTCATATGCTTGTGTTTGAAATTTGTCATGTTTAACCTCCTGGGTGTGGCTTTTAGGGGGCTAGGATAATAGTAACCACTCAGATATCACAAATATTATCCTATTTGCCATCAACAACCTTAAAAATATCAAAAAAATGACACTTCATGTGCCTGAATTACTGATCCCCATTTTTTGAAGTTTTGAGAAAAGGAGTAAATTGGACCCCTCATATTCCACTAGGGGTTGAACCTCTGGGGTTGGTTGATATGCCATGCACAACCTCAAGTCTTCCTCATAGGCATAACTAGGGTTTTCAGCGCCCGGGGACAACTGAAGATTTCATGCCCCTCCTGTTTGCCAAAATGCAATGCGGAAGGGAAATTTGGCACCCCCTGGATCCGTCGCCCGGGGACAGATGTCCCCCCTTGCCCCCCCATAGCTACAGCACTGGTCTTCCTGATTATTTCTGCTGACGACACCTATTGGTTTACTCTTTATTGTAAGGGTGTAATTTCCTGCACAAAACATGATTCAAACAAAGTCTAAAACTGAGGGTTTTTTGAGACAAGATAACCAAAACTAGGGGAGGCCCCAAAAAGCCAGAAGTTTTGCATAACTAGGTATTAACACAAGTCGAACGGTATATCACATGTGGGGTATTTTCTCATACTGGTGAGTCAGGAGGCGCAGAGCAAAAAGAACTGAAGTGAATTAAAAGCGTTCATAAGTAATTCTTAAGAACTTAATAAAGAAAAATTGTCTCTCTCTCTGTCTCTAAACAAAACAGACATTTGTTGGTAACTGAGGGATCAGTGAGTGAGACATAAACATCAATGACAACGATGCCATGCAGCATGCATCACTGCTGATTGCTAGTTCTTTTATTCAATGACTGCTTATAGAAACTTGTTGAAGCTGAGTTCACAATTCTTGCCGGGAGTCTGACACCCCCCCAAGTCTGTCCTTCTAGGAAGTAAAGCAGATTAAGATCTTCAGAGTTGAGTGATGTCCCGGAACATAACCTTGCTATTCATCAGAAAGCAGATCATTAAAAAACAAAGAGATGTTCCAGGCTGACTGTTTAATTCTCTGGAACAGAGCTCATTATTAAAATCCGTAGCTCTCAAGTGAATTTGACTGGTGTCTTGCAGCTTTTAGTTCTCTGGAGATCAGTGAACTGACCAAATCTGGCCTAGTTTACTCTCTAGACCAGATTCAGTATGGACCAGGATTAATTAGATCAGGCTAAGTTTACAATATCCAGTATTTTTTATCTCTTTTGACTATTTCAACACTACCTGCACAGTTCTTCACTGATAGTAATGGACAAAGGGTCATCAAATGTCATTCCGCAACTATAATATTGAACAGTTAGTTGTGTGTTTCTATATGCTACTGTTATTGTAAGTAGCAGTTAGTTGTATTCTCCTAGAAAACACACAATCTATTGGCACTTGCCTATCTACTTTAAAAAAAATGGTACTTTACACATAATATGTTGTTATTGACTGACAAGTGAATTACAGTAATCCCTCGCTATATCACGCTTCGCCTTTCGCGGCTTCACTCTATCGCGGATTTTATATGTAAGCATATTTAAATATATATCGCGGATTTTTTGCTGGTTCGCGGATTTCTGTGGACAATGGGTCTTTTAATTTCTGGTACATGCTTCCTCAGTTGGTTTGCCCAGTTGATTTCATACAAGGGACGCTATTGGCAGATGGCTATTGTGCTGACTTTCTCTGATCCTGATGTAGGGGGATTGAGCAGGGGGGCTGTTCGCACACCTAGACGATATGGACGCTCGTCTAAAAATGCTGAAAGATTATCTTCACGTTGCTACCTTCTGTGCAGCTGCTTCGTGAAGTGACATGCTGCACGGTGCTTCGCTCTCTTAAAAGCTCGAAGGGCACGTATTGATTTTTGACTGTTTGTTTTTCTCTGTCTCTCTCTATCTCTCTCTCTCTCTTTCTCTGCTCCTGATGGAGGGGGTGTGAGCTGCTGCCTTCAACAGCTTTGTGCCGCTGTGCTTCGCATACTTAAAAGCCAAACAGCCCTATTGATTTGTTTGCTTTCCTCTGTCTTTATGACAGTCTCTGCTCCTGACGCGCACTCCTTTGAAGAGGAATATATGTTTGCATTCTTTTAATTGTGAGACGGAACTGTCATCTCTGTCTTGTTATGAAGCACAGTTTAAACTTTTGAAAAAGAGACAAATGTTTGTTTGTAGTGTTTGAATAATGTTCCTGTCTCTCTACATCCTCCTGTGTTTCTGCGCAAATCTGTGACCCAAGCATGACAATATAAAAATAACCATATAAACATATGGTTTCTACTTCGCGGATTTTCACCTTTCGCGGGGGGGTCTGGAACGTAACCCCCGCGATGGAGGAGGGATTACTGTACATGAAAAATACCTGTGGGAGAAGCTACAGGTGGGAAAGGAACCGATCCAATTACACACCTCATCCGCTTAATCAGGGATTAATTTAGATCTGTTTATACTAAGTGAATCCTAAAAGCTCATAAGTGAATCATTTTTAAAATGTCATTTGAAGTAACTCAACTACCTTGTCAGTTCATCAGAATCATAGTATGGACTTGCTCAGTGTAGTTGTCTGTAATGAACGTGGACGAGTGTCTTCCACTTTCTTTGTGCTTAACACTTGTCTGGCCCTTATTGAAATTCTCAATCCATTCATAAACACTCTGCCAAGGTAAAACACTGTCCACATATTGTGCAGAAAGCGCTCTATGGATTTTGGCCTCTGGTACACCTTCAGCTCATATAAAGTGAATTGCTGCTCTGCTGTTCTTCGGGTCAAGGTCAAAACTTTACTACTGTTACCACAGATGCACAATTTTTTCACATGTGCACAGGGAAAGCTGTACAGCCAAACCCAAACAAAATGATTACAAAATTGGGGATAATTATCGACTTTCTCTCGTATTTCCACCATTAGCCTGAACACACCTGTCGCTGTAGATTTTGCTAGTAGAAGATTGTAATTTTGCATTTAAATTTAACCATGTTATACAAAAGCACATTGTAAGTATTTATTATTTATTTCCATAATAAGTGGCAAGTTATACTGCACTTTACATGGTTCAACAAAATATGATTACTTTTCTAATTTCAGATATACTCAGAATAAGAATTCACTTTATTGGCCAGGTACACTAATGTGTACTAGGAATTTGTTTTGATAGTACTGGTGCAACATACAAGGACAACACAGAATACAAAAGATAAACATAGGAATATAAAATATAAACTCATAAAATATGATGCACAATATGAAAGTGGCTGGAGTGCCAATCCTCTCACCAATCCAAAAGTTGGACAAAAGAAAAAATAAATAAAGTGATAGTAGGATTAAATGTCCAGGCAGTTTAGTGTGCAAGTATACACAGATACTGAGTAGAAGCTCAGACCTGATTAATCAGAAAAACTGCGTGTGGAAAAAACTGCTTAGGTGATGTGTTGTTTTAGCTTTCACTACATGAAGATGTTTGCAGGAAGAAATCTTTGGGATAGGTGATGCCCTGGGTGAGTCATAGCAGCAATAATCTTTGCGGCCTGCTTCCTCACCCTCGAATCATATAAGACTTGAATGTGAGGTAAGTTACAGCCTACGATTCTTTCACAGGCTCTAATGATGCGCTGAACAGAGGCATCACCAAACCAGACAGTTATAGATGAGGTCAGAATGGACTTGATGATGGCTATGTACCTGGACCAATATTGCTTGGGAAGATTGAATTTCCTCAGCTGGCACAAAAATTACAGTCTCACTTTTGCTTTCTTTATAATATGTGTGATGTTATTGTCCCACCTGTGACCCTGTAGTTAGGATATAGCAGGTTGGATAATGATGGTTGGATGGTTATTGTCCCACTTAAAGTTTTGTGACAGCACAGTACCCAGAAACTTAAAAGACTCTGTCATCCCAATGGCTGAGCCATTTATAGAAAGTGAGAGGTGATACTGTAGGTGTTTCCAATTCTAACCCAAGTGCAGTCTCTTTGCAATATATTGAGTTGGAAAATACAAACACAACCATCACCGATTTCATTATCCTTCAGAACTAAGTTTGTCTGACATGCCACTAAGTCCTGCCTCTCCAGACAAGACCTCTGCTGAGCTGAGGCCACAGAATATGAGAAAGTAATAGGAAACATTTTAAAAACCCTCAAGTACTATCTTGAAAAACAGTAAATCAATATATAATGGCTAATTACTTGACCCTAGTCCCAAAACATACCTTGCCATACCACAAGATTCATGAAGTTGCTGGTTCATTATAGACAGAATGCCTCTTTGTGGTGCATGCAAAAGTTGATGTTGTTAAGATAAGGGAGAATGCCAGATCTGTGGCTAAGGGATTGTATTCCTCGGTTGTCAAAGCCACAGATAACCTTGGCAGGCATCATTCTTGCTTTAACAGTCACGCATTATATGACACTGTATTACTGTAGATTATAGGAAACCATATGCTTAGTTGTGGGTTGCAATCATTAAGTAAACATTATATTTCTCCTGGTAAAATATAACATCAAGGCATTACTGCTTTGTTAATAAAGCTTATACTTTAATTATCAACTTCAATTTTATTTTAAGCAATTATTGAAATTGAAGAAATCAAATATCCCACTATCCATTAATTTGTCAATCTGATTAATTTACTACAGGGTTCTGGAGGCTGCAGTCCACCCTGGCAACAATGGGAACAAAGTAGGGACTAATTCCGAACTGGGTGCTAGTCCATTATAATTTACACTCAAACAATATAACCCACATGGTCTTTAGGTTGTCAAAAAATTATCTGGACAGAGGGAGAATGTACAAACTCACCATAAGCAATACCTGAGTCAGACACATAAATGTAAAGCTATGCATCTGTGGCCCCCAGAAATTGAAATAAAAATTACATTTACTGTTGCAACATCATATCTGGTGGTACATTTGCCTGCACTGTACATGTTTTTGTATTTGAATAAGGTCAGAACATACTGATTAAAAATTGCTTTGTTTTCATTTTTACAAAATCAATAAAGTTATAATAAAATATACAGGGATGACTGAAGGTCAAACACTAAATGGCACCAGAAGTGTTTACTCCTTTGAGATCTTTGAAAGCATGTCCCTATTTTAATAATAGCAAGAATGCATTCCATTTACCATTAGATAGCTTCTTGTCAGAACAAATAGTCTTCTGAGGGTCTGTCTTTTCGTTTCTCTGCAGGAGAGCTGATATTAAAACAGATGTGGGTTGAGATTCTGCTTGGGGAAAGTGTCATTTTTCAATCAATCAAGCGGTTCTGCAGAAAGCTAAACAGAATCCAGCAATTAAAATGAAATGTTAATGAAGCAATAAAAGCTAACAGCAGTAATCTATGTAACAGTTTCTTGTTTACATTATAAGTGAAATGCTAAGCTGAAAGATTCTTGACTGCTTTAGTGCAGACACATTATATTGGAGCTGAGTGAAAATACTCACATAGATAAAATGAAGTGAATGGTATTGTCATGCAGATAAATTTTAACTTATAATTCTGTCACCTGTTTTTATGGGAAAGTTGGGCATTTAAAATTAGTAAGAAAAATATTAAATTGCAAGATAAATTCAGCTCCAATTAAACTTCTACAGTATATGCACTTCCCAAAATAAATATTTTATGAATTATTTGATGTTGATAACCTGTTATAGCATTATTTAGCTATTCTTAGATTAATGCTGTGAGTGTTATAGTCTATCAACAATCCGAATAAAGGTTACCTCCAGGCATGCTTTTTATGTCATTGTTTCTACACCGTTACAATAGTAAAGATGAGTGTCACATGTTTTATTTATACACATTCCTAGCTCTCTCCCTCTCTTTTCGAAAACCTCAAGAGGATTATGATAGAATACATCCTTGCTGCACAGCTTAAATACAATCTGGATTCTGAAATATGTTTGGATTCCTTATTGACACTGTTGTAGGACAAAGTAGCACAGTTCTCTTTTCTTTCACTGGTCATGAAAGACTTATAGCTGAAGCTACAGCCTAATTTCACTGGCACTTAACATCAATAGTCAGATTAGCCAAAACATGAGTTTCACAGATGCTGCGTTGGCCCTCTCTTTTGAATATGGCATCATACCTTCCACCAAACTGTGCTTCCCCACCCAGTTTAACACAAAAAGAATTTTTAAATGCTGTACTTTAAATTTTTTAAATACTTAACACTTGCTGCATGTATTAAACACAGCATAACTGCTGATCAGTTCACACTGACTATCTTTCATAATGAATTTCTCCGCATTGTGTATCTGTCCTTACTGGTGATTTAATTTCAATTTCCATCTGTATTGTTTATTTAGTGAATTAACTTAACTCCACCTTCCATATTACATGATTAGAGTCCTTATTTTACATTAACCTTTATAAACAGTGTAGCAACTCTGAACTGCAAGGAAGGTGAGAAGAGTGGTAGCAACATGGCTGATGGAACAGCATAAAAGGATCTGAACTGAACAAACTGGTAGGCTGAACTGGAATGGAAAGACAGACAGCACAATGAGCTGACCTCACGAAGATGACAATTCCCCTGAGGAGGTTTAAACACATCAATGTACTTCTCTTGTTGCCTCCATGGGAGTCCGATCGGGTCACCGTCAGAAAAGAGCTAATAAAAAGTCCTAAGTGCCATTAACTGATTCTTGTTTCTGTGTGTGTCAGTACTTTTTCTACCTCAGCTCAGGTTTTTACCAATATATTATATTTCTCAAAGAAGGTGAATGTTGGTGAAGTTAATGGTTCCAATTATATTCTTTTTTTGAGCAAATATTTTTAATAGCATAATGAAATATCAATCAATTAAACCAAACTGATTTTATATTACCAATATTACGATGAAGTATTTGTTGTTACCACACTGAAAGTAAAGTTTACAACCAAAATATCCCAGTAGTTTGAATGTTGCTCCATTTGAACCTAAACATCAAAATGTCTCAGCATTCTGAATGTTAATTATAGGCTAATCAGCAAAATGTTTGTACAAGCGCTGTGTTTTTAAAATTTTTTTGAGAAGAAAAGTTGATTTGAATAATTGAGCTTGCTCATTTGTAACAAACCTCATTTTTATTATTATTTTTTCTGAGGTTTATAAATTGAGTTGAGTTGAAGAGAATTTATCTGTATCTTTATTTCCTAATTGTAATGTTGTTTTAACCTTAATAATTTTATTTTTCATTATTTTTGTAACATCTTCTTTTTCTGCAAGCACTGCTGTTTGGTGGACTGTCAGCATGATGTAAATGTCCGGTTGCTATGTAGTGTAGCACTGGAAGTTGCGTCACATAACATCGCCAGCACAATGATATATACTGTACGTTGCCCTTGCTGGCAATTCAATGTCTATAGTTGTGGATAAAACAAACGACATAAGTGTTGGTGTACGTATACAAGAAAATTAAGTTTATAGAGTTCTCCTTTGTTAATTTTATTACCGATAGTCTTCTAGTTTGACCTAGACTTTGAATTATTTACAACAAATTAATTTAATCAAGGATTCCTTCCCCAACGCATGTTTACATTTCTTTTTTATACCTTTATTGTTTATTTTTAATCTACAGTTTGTGTTACAGTTTTTATTTACCCATATAATTACTTAATTATGTATGTCCTATTAATTTAGTTTCTGTGTTTGCAATTATGTTCTCTTATGCTCCTTGCATTTTGTGGGTGGTTCTGCAAAAGGTGGAGCAACTCTTCCTTCACTGGTAAGATACCACCCTCAACCAGTAAAGGCAGGCTGGGAGCTACAGACCCTTGTTGTACATTGAATTTGCTTTGGTGGAGTGATGGTATATTTCTGAATGTTGCTATTGTTATTGACATTGGATTTTCTGTTCTTTATTTCAACTTTTTTTCTTTCTAAGAATTTTGTACTGGGACTTCTTTTGTTTTTTCTTTTTGCCTTGTTAGCAACTCCTTAATCTGTTATATTTTGTTTTCTTTTTGTTTGGTGAATAAATCTGCTTTTTATAAAGATTCTTTGTTTGCCACTTCATCCTCAGGCCAGAGGTTTATGATCAACCGCCCTCTTGTGGGACCTGGGCAATATTTTGTGAACATATTTATTTTAAAAACTTTGAAACCAAACCCCGCTTGTTCTATTGTAGGTCAAAGCCGGCCAGTAAAGTAGAAACTCAGACTGCACTAGAGTGTCCTTATCTGTGCATGTTGAATAGGATTTGGTCCAAATTGATGATTATATTTTGGAGGGCTCATTCCATTTTGTGCTACTGTATCACAACATTCTGGTCCATTATTCACTTTAATGTCTTGACGTGTGGCAACAGAATGATAAAACAAGCATGAGCTCAGTACAACATATGTTTGATTATTGCTTATCTTGCATAGATGTAAATATGACAGGTGTAAATACGTGCATAATGAGTAGGTGATTGGATAAGAGTACTCAGAAGTAAATGAAGGTGTGCTGGTTTTGTGTGAGAGGTGTCTTGAGTTCCTGGCCTGGCCCAAAAAAAAAAATCCCCAAATCAAATGTTTGACCCCAGGCCTAGGCTGTAGCCAAAACAGAGGCTTCACCTTCTGCTTCAATGGGTAACCTAGTGCAGGACCATAACAGCGGAAGTTGGAAGTGGGTGCCACATTAAGTTTAGAACGCTGGAAGATGTATTTTTATGCCAGCAGAAGAGGACCACAGAATTTTAAACCTCACAGACTGTAATTACATTGTAGCCAGCAAATATTAAGTGCAACCCGAGCCAAGGAAGTGAAAAGAACCTAGAGAAATTAAGACAAAGCTTCTTCAACATACTTCCATGTTTTTCAGAGAAGAACCCCCATGGAAACTGGTGGACTCATGCAAACCACCACCTTTATTACTTAACACAGAAATTAAACAAATATTGGAATTAAACAAAGAATAAATACACTATTTGCACTTTTGATTCTGTGACTGTGTTGTTTATAACTCCGTAGTTAGGATACAGACAGAAAATGTCTGGTTATTGGTATTACTGTAACTGAAAGTAATAACCCACATAAAAGTCTTTAGATACTATATATTTACACATAAATTTAGTAGCAAAACTAAACAAATCTTTTATTAATTCAGAGCAGAGTAAGTCAACAACAACAGCATGGCTACCACCATGAAAAAAAAAGGCGACATCAGTAATAAACAAAATGATGATGCAAAATTAAAATAACATTAAAAATAAATAATTTGCCCAAAATTAACAATAAGGAAAAAAGCATGGATAAAAATGTATTTTTTTGCAGTTCAAAACCCTTAAATCACAACATATATACATCATCATAGATAAGCTATAGCAGGCATGTCAAACTCACTACCATTGGTGGGCTACTTCGACTGCTATATGTGCGTCAGTGGGCCGCACTGTAACAAATACTATTATACTATTATACAAAGTTACTGTAGCTTTCTTTCCAATACTGAAAACTTTAAAAAATGTAACACTTAAAGTTTAAAGTTTAAAGAAAAGCAATTTATTTCCATACAGTCTCCATACAACAGTGTAGAATTAGAGTCTTAGCCTCTTAGCTAGGTCCTTATTATATTATATTCATTATATTATATTTATTGCTTATATAGGAGCCTTACAGTGTGAGATTTATTTCTTTTGTCCCGACACTTGGCATCTCTTGTTAGTAACCAGCTCGTCAATATCAGGCTTGAAATCTTGTGCAGCTGCAACTTTTATGAGGGATGAAAGGTGCTCGACGGTAAGTCTTGAGCGATGTGGGGTTTTGGTAGCTTTCATTAACGAAAACAATTGCTCACAAAGGTTTTTGCTTCCGAACATTGACAGTACTCTTGATGCCAACTTACAGATCTGCACATACTAGGGTGGTAGGTAAGCATACAAGCCTGGCACACCAACTTCGTTGTATTTTGCCTTCAGAATAGAATCTGACTGCACTTCAATCAATTCCATTTGCACATTCTCAGGCGCATTCTCAACATTGTAAGAGAACAGCGCAATGCCCTGTTTGTGTGAACTGAAATCATGAAAATACTCACTGAATTCATTGCTCAGAAATTCAAGTTGGAAAACAAATCCTCCAAAAATCAAATTTTACTTTACTAAGTTTACTTCAAAGTTTATATTGTAAAATAAGCCGATATGCAAAAAGCCACCTGACCTACAATAATTTTACAAACTCAAAATCACAAAAATATGTTAATAAACAACTCACCAACTTCTCGTGTCCACTTCAGATCTTCAGCTGTAGTCTGCACTAACTGTTCGTTACAATACTAGCACAAATTTACATGAAACTAGAGCAAAAAAATGTGAAAATATGCGGGCTATTACTACTCGTGATGGTCAGTTCTGCCCAGTGGCCAGTCTCAGCAGCCCAGTCAGTAGTGTAGCCTTAGCAGGGGCGGCTCTAGGCTCGTGGCGGCCGTGGGCAGAGAAAGAATCGGTGGCTCCTTCGCCTGGCAATGTCAATACGGTATCTTATGCACGGCGGATGGCCACATCCGTTGCGGACACTGCATAGCTGCCTCGTGCTCATGACACGTTTCTATATACGTGTGTCCATAACTTGAAAACCAAGTGGCGGCCCATGATATTCTCATTACGCAGAACGTTATAATACTACATATAGCTTACTGCTCTGACTCTAGCGACATTTGTAAATACAGCGTACTAATTAACAAGAAACACAATGTTTTTCGGCCACATTGCCGTCAGCTGTTTCGTTATTTTCTCGTTCTGTTTTATATTCAATATATATTGGCGTGGCAGCCGCTGGGATTTGGCGGCACTGTGCAGGTGCACAGTTTGCACATGCCTAAGGCCGCCACTGCTGCCCGCTGCTGCAGCCTAGCACTTCAGTTGTGATGCTGTGGCTCATTAACTTTGGTCAAGGCTCGTGGCTATACTAGCAGATGACTTTTTCCGGTACCGTAATGCCATGGGAAAACATGCTTTTGTCAGAAGGCAGAAGTAAGAAAAGTCAATAAGTAACACCGAAGATGCAGAATGATTCAACCACAAACGATAGTAATCATTTTGTACAAGTTCAGTGCTAAATAGGATCTGTCATGCGGGCCCGTGTTTGACATGCCTGAGCTATAGGGTAGTCACTGAGATACTGTATTTAGTCAAAACGTAGCCAAATAAGATAAAGGCTGGTCGATCTAACCATTTTATCATCTGAAAAGACCAGGGGCCTCATGCATAACAGCGTGCGTAGAATACAAACTAAAACATGGCATACAGACAAAAGCAAAAATCTGCGTACGCATACATCTGTGCGTTCGCCAACTTCCACGTTCTTACACTTCATAAATCCCCATCAGTGTGAAAAGTAGCGCTTGTTCATGCGCCTGTCGCTCCACCCTGACTCCTCCCGGAATTTCGCCTCTTTGAATATGCAAATTAATATAAATATCCCCTTAGGTTTTGCATTCTATGAAAAGACAATGGCAAAAGCATGGAGAAAAAGAAGAATTTCAGCGAATGCCAAGTAGAGGCAAGGAAAAACGTACTTTTTGTTGGTTTAAGCAGTGATATAAACAACAAAAGGAAGTTGATCGAATGACAGAGTGGCGGAGAAACTCGAAAGTTCATGTTCAGAAAGTCGCACAGTCCCCGAAATAAATAAGAAATGGTCAGATATCAAAGTCGCCGTGAAAAGGCGTGTCGTAGCCTACCCTCTGAGTGTCATATGGAAGCATATTAGGGTACAGAGAAAAGAAACAAAACTGGGACACAGTGTGAAAAAAAGGTCAAAATTTCTACTTTAATCATGTAGTTTATTTTGTCATTAAAGTAGAATGTCATAAACTTCATCTTAAAATCACTTAATAGTTTCTCAAATCCCATCGTAACTAAAGTAGCACTTTAAATGCTTCGTATTCTATGTACTATACTGATGTGTGTGAATCAGTACGGGCTTCTCAAGCAAGGCTTTCTCTTACACCAACAGGACACAGAATACATTACATTCATGATGTTAAAGCTATCTGAACAACTTAAACACTAAGATGTATACTTACTATCATTTTCATGATGATTGAAATTAAAGCATATATAATTGGTGCAGTGGTAGCGACAAGCTCGTGCCTCTTCCAGAGATTGTTCCTGCCTCCCGCAAGATACTTGCTGCCCCCTTGCACAACCCTCAATAAAATAAGTACTGTCTCTTTCAAATGTACTAACCCCCAATTCCTGTCCTTCCTTTTCTTTCTCCAAATAACCAATGGCTAAACAATCAGCTCTTTAATAAATGTCAAGACATCTGTAAGCTTAGTCTTACAAAACTTTTAAGGAACATTGAAATATCTTCATAGCACATGTTTAATTATTAATTATTCCATCCATCTATCCATCCAGGGTCATGCCAACCCCAACAAGCATGCAGCGCGAGGCATGAACAATCCCCGAATGGAGCGCCAGCTCATCGCTGACCCTGTGCCACCAAGTGCTTGCATATTTAATCATTAACAATATATATCATTTAAATGAAGTTTAAAAATGTATCTGTATAATGTAATGTATATACTTTAATGTATTTCATCTTTAAAATGATATCAAGAGCTCCAGGAAATCTAAATTGACTTAAAAGCCAGTCATCATCATCTGTAAATATGCACTCTCTTCTATTGAATTGAATTGAATTCCTTTATTGTTATTGTATGGTACAATGAGATTCAATATGCAAATCCTCCATAAACTTATTTTCCTATAAAATGGTAAAATAACAACAACAACAACAATAATTATAATAATGCAAAAAAAAACAGTGAATAACATACAATACGAAAGCATAAGTGGCTCAGTTTGTGCAATTTTTCAACTGTAATGCAAGTTTATAGTGAGGCAATTGTACTTATAAGTACAAACAGTTCTACCAGGAGCACTTGATGGACTGATTGAGGGCGTTTAGTGCTCTTGGGATGAAACTGTTTCTGAACTATGAGGTTCCTGCAGGAAAGGTTCTGAAGCGTTTGCCGAATGAGAAAAGTTCAAATAGACTTTGTGTCAAGAGGGGAGAGAATTATCAGGGAACACCTTCGAGCACACGCAGCCTCAGCCATGCACTAGAGCTGCGGGAGGGCTCTCCGATCAGCGGCTGTAGAGCTCTGATGCAGTGGGTTAAAATTATATGGTTATGGTTTGATTACAATCAGATGCCTTAAACTAAAAAACGACACGCGGTTACTGTCAGTGTATTTGATAAAGCCACATCAGGATTGTGAATCTAAAAAATGAAGGGAAGCCACCCAGGAACAGTAGCACTGCTTTGACACTGGGTGCTGGCAGTTTGCCAAACCGAGCCGAAAACTTGCTTATGCTATGGTTTATAAATACAATATGAGAATGTGCGTGGCTTTATGCCAAGTTTAGTTTTTATACATCGTGAAGTGAGCATGGAAACGGGCGTACACAACATTTTTGTGCATACGCCCATTTATACATGAGGCCACTGGTCTCCAAATGAGACACTTTTTAGGAAAAGACAGGCTTTGCAATCAGAACTCAACCTCTTGACAACAAAAGAAATAGAACAACTCATTTTTAAATCACAACATCATTACTATGAACACAGAGAGCAGGTTAACAAGATGTTAGTGCAACAAATCCATAAGCAGGAAGTTTGCAATACAATATCAGTAAACTCACCAACACAGACGGAAATAGAATCATTGGCCATGAAAATATAATGCACACGTTTAGAGACTACTATAAGACCTTATATTCTACTCAGTTTAAAGAACACAAGACACAATCTAATGCTTTTTTTGATACATTACAGACACCACAGCTAGATACTCTAAGTGCAGAGGAATTGGATAAACCTCTGACAGTATCAGAATTACTAGATGCTGTAAACTCACTTCAGAGTGGAAAAGCACCAGGGACCTAATGTATAAACGTTCACATCGCGATGTATAAAACTTAAACTTGGCGTAAAGCCACGCACATTTTCACGGCAGCTAAATGCTTAGCATATGCAAGTTCTCCACTCGGTTTTGCAAACTGGGGGCACCCAGCGTCAAAGCGGTGCTTTTGCTCCAGTGTGGTTTCCCTTTCTTTTTTAGATCCACATCCCTGACACGGCTATATCATATACACTGAAATTAACCTCATATTGTTTATTAGTTTAAGGCATCTGATTGTAATTAACCTGTAAAAATATAATGGTCCACAGGATGGCCAAACTATTCCAAATACCATAGCTGCTTTAGCGTTGTTTCTCTCAATGCACCACTCAGAATATTTATCCCACTGTATCCAAGTGTGGAATCACAGCTCTACAGCAGCTGATCGGAAAGACAATTATTGGTATACAGTATCAAGCACATGCTGCCTCAGCCATGCGCACAGTAAAACGGCAAACACTTCAGAGCCTTTCCTATACTGACCTCGCAGTTCAGAAACAGTTTCATCCCAAGAACTATAAACGCACTCAATCAGTCCATCAAGTGCTCCTTATAGAACTGTTTGTACTTATTAGTACAATCACCTCACTGTAAACTTGCGATAGTTATAATATTGCACAACTGGAGCCACCTTATAAAGAGCATATTTACATATGACGATATTATTTTTAAGATGAAATGCAGCAAAATGTTTATTACATTATACAGATAAAATGTTAACATCATTTAAAAAATCTATATTGTTAATAATTAAACAAATGTGGACATGATGGCGCAGCGCTAGCGATGATCTGGTTCCCCGTTCAGAGATTGTTCCTGCCTCGCGCTGTATGCTTGCTGGGACTGGCATGACCCCGGATGGATAGATGGATGGAATAATTAAACATGTACTACGAAGATATTTCAACGTTCCTTAAAAGTTTTGAAGAATCATCGTTCTAAGCTTACAGATGGCTTAACATCTATTACAGAGCTGATTGTGTGGTGATTGGTTACTTGGAAAAAGAAAAGGAAGGACAGGAATTGGGGGTTAGTACTTTTGAAAGAGACAATCTGCTGCAATAAATTATTTCATTGAAGGTCGCTCATGGCACAGCAAACATCTTGTGGGAAGTAGGAACAATCTCTGGGCAGGGCACCAGCTCGTCACCATCACTGCGCCACCATGTTCCCAAGTTTAATATCACGCTTTAACTCCTATCATCATGAAAATGATATCAAGTATACATCTCAGTATTTTAATTATTCAGAGAGCTGTAATATCACAAATGTAATGTATTCTGTGTCCTGTCGGAGGAAGAGAAAGCCCGTTTAAGAAGCACGTAGTGATTCACACACATAGAGCACATAGAACATATACAAAACAAAGCATTTAACGTGCTACTGTAGTTACGATAGTATTTGAGAAACTAGTAAATTACACGATTTAAAGATGAAGTTTATGATGTTCTATTTTAATGACAAAATAAAGCATGTGATTAAAGTGGAAATTTCGAGATAAAGTTGACATTTCGAGCTTTTTTCCCACTGTCTATTTTTTTTCTTTACTCTGTACCCTGATAAACTTTCATATAACACTCAGACGGTGGGCTACGACTCCCCTTTTCACGGCGACTTTGATATCTGACTTATTTTTTATTTCGGGCACTGTGTGACTTTGTGAACTTGAGCTTTCGAGTTTCTCCGACACTCTACATCACTTGATCAACTTCCTTTTGTTGTTTATACCACTGTTAAAACCAACAAATAGTATGTTTTTCCTATGCCTCCACTTGGTATTCGCTGAAATTCTTCTATTTTCCCCCGTGCTTTTGCCATTGCCTTTTCACAGAAAGCTGAGCTTAAGGGCTATTTATATTGATTTCCATGTTCAAAGAGGCGTACTTCTGGGAGGAGTTTGGGAGTGGCAGCAGGCACATGCATGTGTGTTACTTTTCACGCTGACCGGGATTTATGTAGCGGAAGAACATGGAAGTTGGCAAAGGCACAGATTTATGTATCTGGATTTCTTTGTGCGTATGCACATTTCCACTTTTGCCCATACGCCATGTTTTAGTGTGAATTCTACGCACGGTGTTATGCATGGGGCCCCAGGTCCTGAAGGCTACCCTGGTGAATTTTATAAAAATGTTTGTTGCTAATAAGAGGAAGCTAATGTAACATTTATAAAAGCCAGAGACAAAAATATTCTATATCAAACTTTTCACCAAGCATTAATTACAATTTTTCCTAAGAAAAATAAGGACTTATTACAATATACATCATACAGACCAATCTCACTTCTGAATGATGATGTTAAAATACTCTCTAAAGCCCTAGCTAGAAGGATTGAGGAAGTGCTCCCTTCAGTAATATCACAAGACCAAACCAGATTTATTAAAGGCAGACATTTGGCTTCCAATCTTCAACGCCTATTTAATGCAATATATTCACCCATAAAGTCTAACACTCCAGAGCTCATATTATCTTTGGATGCAGAAAAAGCATTTGATATGGTTGAATGGGATTACATGTTCACCACATTGCATAAATTTGGGTTTGGCCAGAACATGTGTGCATGGATCAAACTACTGTATACCAGTCCAGAAGCTTCAGTTTGTATTAACAGCATTATTTCAGACTACTTCAAACTAGAATGCTGTACTAGACAAAGATGCCCCTTGTCACCACTGCTATTTGTAATCACCATTGAGCCACTGGCTATTTACTTTCGAAATGCATCAGAGATAAAGGGGACTTTCAGAGAAGGATTTTGAACAGAAAATATCACATGTAGATGATATGTTACTGTATATATCAGACCCACAAAAGTATGTGCTTACTGCCCTAAATGTACTAGAAGAATTTCAAAAGATATCTGGGCTCAAAATTAATTTGAACAAAAGTGTGTTTTTTCCAGGGAATTCACTAGCAAACTACACTAGATTGGACACTTTCCTTTATCATTGCAGATCAGTTTAAATACCTAGGGGTCAACATCACAAGTAAATATAAAGCTCTTTTTCAACAAAATGTAGCTATTTGCATAGATGGTGTGCCCTACATCTTATTTTAGCAGTAAGAATTAACACTGTGTGAAATGAATAGCCTCGACCCATGAAAAAGGTTAAGGGCAGCCTCCCGTATACTTGAACCTGGCTGCAAAAAGGCAAAGTTTTAAGCACAATTGAATGCAGTGTTGAGTCCAGAACAGAACTGATCAACAGAGAGAAGATGTCAGGTTTTAAAGCCAGGTTGGGGAAGTGACGTCGTCAGGCCAGAACCGGAAGTGACATCCTCGGGGCCGGAACTGGTAGTGGCATCATCGAGACCGGAACCAGAATAGATGTCTTTGGACCGGAACTGGAATTGACATCTATTTCTATTACAGAAGAGATATTGATTAGTCTTGGGAACTCAGACAGCATTTCTATAATCTATATTACTAAACCACAGTTTAATTTATGCACGGACGGCGGACGCACTGAAGCGCATGCGCACTGCGCCGCAGTGCCCCAGAGTTAAACCCAGTGGCTTCCCAGAGTCAGTAGGTGGCGCCCAAACAACACAACCTGTAAACTAAACTTGCTCTAATCCACTGTGCCAGCAGTCGGTGTCAGTAGAGGCAAAGGAGTCATGGCTCCAAATTGAAAGAGCTCAACGATTTGTAATACAAAACCGAGCCCGTAGCTCCCAGTGTCAGTGCGTGGCGCCCAAACACCACGACCTGTAAACTACACCTGCTCTAATCCACTGTGCCAGCAGTCAGTGTGTGTAAGTTGGAGTATGCTTCCTAACAGTAAACGACTTCTACCTAACGACACAGCCACAGAACAACAAAGACGAGACCACATGGATAAAAACAATACACGGAGGCTCCTACGACGCGCTTCAGACACACCAGAAACAAAGAAGTCACGGCTCCAAATGGAAGGAGCTCAACGATTAGTAATACAAATACGAGCCCGAATGGCTACGACCTGTAAACGAGCCCGTATGGATAAAAACAATGAACGAAGGCGCCCACACAAAGAAACCGCTTTAGTACAAATATGTTTATTTAATTAAATGAAAACTTTACCATGGCTACGACCTGTGAACTAAACCTGAGGTAAAGCGTGCACGCCAGGTTGTACAGCCGCCCGAACGCGACCGCCCACACCACTGCACCGGATCCACCGTTATGGTCACTTCAGCACACGAATCCGCCGCTGTCATCAAATGACTTCTCGCTGACGACACAGCCATAGAAAAACAAAAAAGAGACTGCATGGATAAAAACAATAAACGAAGGCGCAGATGAGTCACAGCTCCCAAAAGAAACCGCTTTAGTACAAATATGTTTTTTTAATTAAATGAACTTTCCCAGGATGCACCCACCCTCCATGATATTTCATCCCTCCAAGTATCGGAGGGAACAGAAAGTGATTGCCATTCTTGCATTTGCAATTCTTTCGAGAATCGGGGGCTTGCTGGTATATAAAAAAATTGAAAGTCCCTTCCTTTTAAAGATCCCAGATTACAGTGGGAAAAAGATCTGTTACTCAACATTACAGAAACGGAGTGGAAGGCACCCACGCACAGAATTCACTCTAGCTCCAAATGTGTAAATCATTCAATAACCTTCATAACCTTTTATTGAGCACAAAAAAATAAAAAATTGTCCAAAATGTTTCTAGAGCAAGATTCAACCTGTGAACATTGCAATCGAGCTCCAGCTTCACTGGGCCACATGTTTTGGGTGTGTAACAAATTAACATCATTCTGGACAAAACTTTTTAAATGCCTTGGTATTACAATCACTCCTAACTAATTAACAGCTGTGTTTGGTGTACTCCCAGATGGGCTTAAAGTGGAGAAGGACAAACAAGCTGTAATTGCCTTTACTTCACTATTAGCACATAGACTTATCTTGCTGAACTGGAAGAATCCTAACCCATCTCTTTTAAGTTAGTGGGTAACTGGTATTACATACTAATTGAAATTTTTAAAATAACAAATTCTTACTTAGAGGATCTGTTCAAAACTTTTTCAAATCCTGTCAGGATCTACCGTATATACTCACATATAACTCGGGTCTTAACCACCGAAAAATCGATCATAAAATCAGGCCCATTCAAAAATGCAACACTTAATTTTTTTTTTTACATTTTCTTGCCTCCTCCAATCTTGCATCAGTTTCTCAGACGCATCAAATTTTTTTGCAGCAGTGCAGTTACCAATTTCTTTCGCTACTTCAATGATGTTTAATTAAAAAACCATCTTCATATTTTCTTCTGTTTGAATGCTACATCGTAGATAAGGGATGTTCTTACAATAAAGATGTATGAGGGTGTGAGATACAAAAAACACAAATCAGTGCAAACGTTGCTTCGGAATAGTTCTGGTATTTACCGTGTGGTCATGTAGGCACAATAGAGATAACAGAGAGAGTGAGGTTAGCAGCACGTGCTGATACAGCGCATTGCCGCACACACACAGAAAAAAAAAATGCAGTGTGCTCCATGGTTACTGTCTCAGGTGGGCATTAGCATATCACAATCCCTTGTATCAATAGTGTGAGTTTTCCGAATTTGACTTATATGACTGACATTATAATATACCAGAAATTATACTGTAAAATCAAGTCCCGACTTATCCACGGGAGAACTTATCTGTAAGTATATACAGTAATCAATAATATTTTAGAATAAGCATTTATATTAGAGGAAAAGACTCCTTTTCTCTCTACTACTCTCAATAGTTTTATTTTGGCTGTTGGCCTTCCTCTCTTTTTTATGGGTGGTGGTTGATTTGAATTTAGTTTTGACTTGATTGTATGGAATGTTATGTTTTTAATAAAGGCAAGATGTAACACAGAGACTGGAGTTCCCTATGTTTATATACACACTCTAGGACAAGAAACAACATTAGTAAATCTTTAAATGAGAATTTTTAAATGTAAAAAATTAATAGATTCATTCAGGCTAGGGTTAATTTAACAAGAGAGAAAAGAACAATGTATTGTCAAGATCTCTGACCAACAAAGTCTTTTGAAGTTACATCTTGCCTGAAGAAGGGGCCTGAGTTGCCTCGAAAGCTTGCATATTGTAATCTTTTTAGTTAGCCAATAAAAGGTGTCATTTTGCTTGGCTTTTCTCTACATTCATAATGGCTAACACGGTACAACACCCTAGTACTATAGAAGTTTGTAATGAGTTTTTCAAAACAATGTAGATCTGTAGACAGGTTGTCTGTCATTCTGAGAGATGTAAACAATCCTCATATCTGGCCATAAAACTCTTGTCTCTATTCAATCCATGTTGTAATGTATTAAATTTTAGCATGAGTTTAACTTCCCATTCTTTTCTCTCTTGCTGTGTTTTGAAGTTGCCCATAAGCACTGTGACTTTAAAGTCCCTCTCACAGTGTCCATGGCTGTTGAAGTGGGCCGCTACAGGAACATCTGTGTTGCCATGTTTAATGTGGAACCTGTGTAAATTCATTCTCTGGCGGAGTGTTAGTCCAGTTTCTCCCACATAGAGTGCAGTGTCAGGACATTTCATGCAGAAAATTAGGTAGACTACATTAGATGATCTGCAGGAAAATGATCCCTTTATGTGATGTTCAAGTCGGCAGTATGGTATAACTATACGGTCTGTATCATAGATGTGGGCACATGTTTTGCATCTTTTCTGTAAGCATGGAGATGTGCCATTTTCTGTTGGTTCAATCAGGGAGCTTCAGACAATTAGTTGTTGAAGGTTTGGTGGTTGTCTGTATGCCAGGAGGGGAGGTTCACGAAATACATTTTTCAGTGTTTGGTCATTGTTTAGTATTGGCTGAAGTTCTTTTATAATTTTTCGAAGTGTATCAAGATGTGGGTTGTAGGTGACAACAAGGGGGATGCGATCCTTGTTGTCTTTGTTTTTATATTCCAGGTTGTCTCTGGGTATGGCAGTAGCTTTTCTTATTTGAGTGTCTGTTGTTTTGGGGGTGTAACCTTGTCTGAAGAAATCTTGTCTGAGCTTCTGCAGTTGTTGATCCCGGTCTGTCGGGTCTGAGCAAATACGATTGTACCATATTGCTTGGCTGAAAATAATGGAGCGCCTTATATGCTTGGGGTGGAAGCTATCACTTTTCAGGTAGGTCCGTCTGTCTGTTGGTTTGTGAAAAACAGAAGTTACAAGGGTGTTGTCTTTCAGTTGAACGGTGGTGTCAAGGAAGCTGACTTCTGTTTTTGAGTAATTCAGCTTCAGCTTTATGTTGGGGTGAAAACAATTATATTCATTATGAAAATGGAGGAGGTCCTCACTGGCAGTCCAGATTATGAAGATGTCATCTATGTAACGAAGGTACAACATTGGTTTTACGATGCACATTGACATGAAATCTTCCTCCAATTTTGCCACAAATAGGTTTGCATAGTGAGGTGCAAACCGACAGCCCATTGCAGTCCCCATTTGTTGCAAGTAGCAATCTTGTCCAAAAGAGAATAGATTATGTGTCAGAGTGAATTTTATCATTTCTGTTACTGACTTTGTGGGTAAATCATGTTGTTTGAGGTACATTTCACATGCCAATATGCCATCATCATGGCATCATCATGTGTAAAGTGCCTCAACATCCATTGTGGCCAGTAAGGTTCTCTCAGGTAAGGGGCTAAAGCAGACAGTTTTTTTAATAAGTCAGTGGTGTCCTGGATGTAGCTGGTTGTATTACGGGTGAGGGGTTTAAGGATGTGCTCCACCCAACCAGAAATATTTTCTTTAAGGGAGTTTGTTTGAAAGTTTATAACTTTTTAATATTATTTTCAAAGCAATTTTGTTTTATCAATGGTTGCTGCCATTTTGAGGGCTTTGCGACATTTGTTACCATAGTAACACATCCCACAATCCTTTGGGACACTGTGATGTCATCATTAGTGCTACTATATAAAGGCCTCCACTTGTAGTTCTACTTCATTTGAAACTAAGTTTATTGTGGTGTGTTTTTGAGAGAGGGCTTTGGCTGTGTATTTTAACTTTGATTTTGTGTTGGTGTTTTAGGTTTTTTTTTGTGATCTCTGATTTTAGTTTCTGATTTTTTTTCTTGTTTTCTTGGTCCTTCCTTGGGATTTTTTTTTCTGTCTTTCATTTTGAAGTTAGAACAAAATATAAAATCAACATAAAAAAACGTATTTCTTTGGGATTTAAGAGAATTGCAGAAAGAAAAACAAAATTAAAGGAACAGATTAGAGTTTGCCTCTGATCTTTACAAAGGCATGTTTAATACAGTAGTGTCTTCAGCTAAAGAAACAAGGTTACATAAAGGGAGAGGTAGGTGGGGAAAGTTTAAGCAATTAAACCTGTGGTAAAAATCTATTTTCAGGGCCTATAATTTTACATAATAGAGGTTTCTGCATTAGTTTGATTGTGGAGCAGCTGAGAATGCTATTACTGAGTCCAAGTTAAAGGGGGTTTGAATTGTCTGATCACTTTAAAGTTCAAACCACAGGAAGTATCAATTGAAGGTAAACCCATTGAAAATGGGTTGTTAGAATTATATACCTGCACCGTTATAACTGCAAGTAGGTCTATTCATAAATAATCACCTTTTATGTTTTGAGATCTTTTTCTTATCACCGTTTGGATATTCTTATTATTACAGCACAACCTGTGTAATAACTGTCATGACTCAGGAGTCACTAAAGCACAGATATCAAAAGCACTTTCAATAATTGCTCACTAGTGGAGGGAAAAGACATCAAAAACCCAGACTAGAATCCCAAAGGCCTGAGAACTTATAAAAATAAAAGGTTAATTTCCACAATAGGCCCTGTAAGAATAAAAACTCTGAAGAGAACCCAAGGAATAGCATGGAAGGCAGGCTGATGCAGCAAACAATTCTAATACAGAATCCAAAAGTCTTAATCTAAAATGGAGCAAAGGTTCAAAACAAATCAGTAAATGCAGTCCCAAAACAAAATCCAAAAGCATAGTGAAAAAACAGAGTAGTCTCAAAAATAGCAGAAAATCAATAAGCAAAGCAAGACACAGTAAGCTCAGGAAAACACTCCACTCCCTAGCATGTTCAAAATAAACTGCCAGGAACTATGGAAGGCCCTCCAATAAAAAGGGTGGAGGGCTGTTCCTAGCTATGATTGCCAAGTGGTCCTGTCACTTGGGGAGCCACCCACAAAGCACATGAGACATCACCTAGGCCATTCCTTTTTACCAACACACATATAAAAAATGTACATAATCAATAAATGGCATAAAATTTAAATAAAACAAACAAGAAGCACAACTGTGAGCACCAATCGGGGGAAAATGCTTTCTGAAACATGACAGACTGGAAGACCAAGGCTATACAAAAGTGGAGCTACTCTTGTTATAAAAAGTTTGAATATTAGTTACTTATGTCTATCCTTTGCTCTAATGTTACGTGTTTTAATGTGAATATAGTGCATTTAGCAAAGTTTATCTGATGTTACCCCCTTAAAGAGAACATGATTGTTCATTAAATTGCTGCTCAATGCTCTCAATTGAATTAAATCTTTAGCTGTGGAACAATATTTTAAAAACAATTTAGAAAACTGTTTATTGTGCCATCTATTAAAACAATGGAAGCTGTTTTTTTCTGTTTAGAAGAAAGTTGGACATTTAACACCATATATTGATTATTGGGTAATGAACAACATTGCAGTCAAGAATAATTATCCCTTTTGTCTTTGTCAGTTTTCTGTTCAGTCAAGTCTGTGGCACTTTCATATTTTCAAAACTCTACCTTAGGAGTGCATATAACCTATTCCATATACGGGAGAGGTAGAGTGCAATACTGCCACTGGGCGATATCAACATTGGATCTTGCCAGTGCACCACCAGTTTTTCAAGGATTTGTTACAGATATAGTTGAGGATGTACTTGATATTTATATATTGGTATACATTGAAGATATGCATCTTCAGACCTTTAGTAAATATAATATCTTGTATGTTAGAGGTACTGAAGTTCCTTAGTGTTTTTACTGGGTTATGAGATTTTTCAAAAAAATTGGGCTGTGGATCAAATATTTTTGCAACTTTTGAACTGGAAAACACCTGATGGTATAAAACAAGTACTGCCTTTTTTTAGGGTTTGCAAACTATTATAGGCATTTATATAAAACCTTATCTCTGTAATCCTTCCTATCACTGCTGACCAAGAAATCTACAAAATTTGCTTAGACTTTGGAGGCCCAAGAAGCTATCGATAAGGTAAAATCTTAGTGTAGTGTTCCATCTTCAGACATCCTGACCTATTCTAGAAATAGATGCATCCATTATTGGTTTGGAAGCAATACTGTCTCAAAATATTCTGATCAGAATCTAATACGTTTTTTTTCAAAGGAATGAATTTTTTTTTTTTAAACCAGTGTCAGTTTTGTAATCTATCATTCAAGTAAAAAGTTTGGCAAAATGTCAGTTTCTAACCTGATGACAGTCCTGGTGACCCAGAGCCAATCTTACATTCTCAGTCCAACCTCTTGAAGACCAAATCCAGACAGTTCAATCTTTTCTTTCACCCATCTCCATTAAACTACCACCTGGGGTATATTATGTTCTTATGAATTTTAATAGCAAAGTATTGTATTGGGCTCATGGCAGTAACAGTGTGTAAAAGTGTGCAAATGGAGACAAAGGATTTCATTTTGGCATGTGAAATCTCTTGTCATGCAAAATCCTTTCAACATTATCAATTGGGTTATTACAAATCATTCCATGTCCCACTCTTCCTGGAAGTGATAACTGTTGATTTCATTACAGATCTACCACCATGCTTAAAAATGTGTAATCTTTTAATGTTATTTTCAGTGTCATTTTTGTCTTTCGCAATTTTGGTTTTTGAGGCTTTCACAAAACTTGTTACCATAGTAACACATCCCACAATTCTTTGGGAGAGTGTCATTATTTAGCAGGTCTAGTTCTTCTGAGATTTAACATAGTTGTACATGCTTTTTTAGTGACATTTTGGGATGTCTTTTGCTCTGTACTTTGATTTTGTTGTTTCTCTCTTTGATCTCTGGTTTTGACAGTTGCTACATTTTTTTTTCTCCATGTCTCTTATGCTCCTTACTCACATTTTTTTGTTTTTTTTCTATGTGAGAACACTTTTGACCTGTTTTTCATGCCCCTAGTTTTAGGTGGGTCCCTCTATGCATAAATACATGAGGGTATGAAATTTACCAAGAGTCTGTTAATTTTCTTGCTTTTGCTTTATTTCCTGGAGATCTCCCACTGCATTCAGGAACCTAAGATGAACCTTAAATCACTGGGCCATGGTCACATGAGCATTATATAACCTGACTTGAAGTGTGGCAAGATTAGACCACTCGACTGGTGTTTTGTGGTTAAGTCAAGTTCTATCACTTTGATATTTAACTACCTAAAGACACTTTTCCCATTTATGCCTTTTAAACTTTTGCACATTTATTTTTCTGCATTTTTGGAATGTTTTGTGTACCCATTACATTTTTCTATAATTCTGAAGGTTTTTCAATTTTCTTACCACATTTGTATGTTAGCACTCCTTTTAAGAGCTATTTAATATTGGTTACTTGGAGGATGAGGAAAGTTGTTATAAGCTCTACAAATTATTGTAGGTTCCTCTCATTCAGCATAGTGACAGAACTAGATTTGTATTTTTTTCACCTTTTGGCAACATGCTATTGCTTAATGTTTAGTATTTTCTAGTGACAGGCAAATGAAACATCATGAAGCTGTGAGGATTTCTTTCTATTTGTGCCGAAAAAGATTTGAAACTTTGAAGCCTCAGCCCAGGTATGAACAGTGACATCTGATGGTTAACTATGGTCGAGGCAAGCTCTCAAGAGTGTAAGTGAAGCAGGTCAGTAAAGTCTGTTAATTTTTTTAAAGTTTGAATCCGAAACACTGGACTAAAGACATACCAGCGATATTTCCTACTGCAGCTTTACAAGTGGTGATGGGGTTTAGATGAACACCCAAAGGTCTTATTTTGTTTAGTCTTTTTTTATTTTTATAAGTTTTTTTTTTTTATTTATTTACCATTTGTTTAGGGAATAATATGGTACATAAGGAATGCTAATAAACAGAAGTGAGATGACAAAGGTATTTTTCTTCACGTTTTTTATTCAAAATGATATCTTTTCTACTGTGACACGATTCAATCAGCTTTTTCTTATGGCTCACCACTTCCCCAGCTTTGGAAAATATTGTCTCGCATGGAACTGATGCTGGAATGCATAGATATTTTGAGGCCAGTTTCCACAATATAGGATAGTGTCCTGTGTGCTGCCCAGTATGTGACCTGATCTTGCCAGGTATGGCTCTCATATATACCTATGAGACAGTAAGGTTATGTATGATGGAAAAAATGTAACTTTCAGCAGTACTGTGGAAATCTACAACATACAGTACCTGGTGCTGGCAGATATACTGCTTATGTGTTGATTCTACATGGCTGTCCAGCAAGGCCAACAAGTTGTAGTTTTCACTGGCTAATGTAGTTGCTCGTTATGTTAACTCGAGAGCTTCTGGGGTCTCATGGCTCATAAGGCCAGCACACTTCCTTGTGAGCCTTTCTACAGCCAGGTGGGCATTACTTGGGTTGGTAAACCCTACCACTTCAAAACAAGGATCCAGTATTGCGGCCAAAGACGGAGGTGCATTAAAATTCAGTTACCTTTAAAAAGTCAAGTTCTTTAACATTTTGGCTAGTGTAGCACTGATTTCATGACCCATTTGAAAACAGTGTTCTGCGATAACATGCTTAAGCATCTTTATAAGGGGAATTGCCTTGGACCCCGACACCTGTCATTCTTCAGAACTCTATTGTTGCCGGATTTAAATGGTCCAAGAACTGAGACATTGATTTATTGTCTCATATTCTTCAGCACTTAAAGGTGTTGTCAGTGCTCAGAGATGCCAGCGCTGCCCCCAGTGGTTTTTTTTTTTTTTTTTTTTTTTGCTCATATAGGTATTGAAACATCCCAAAGGTCCCATTCCATCAAGTGTCCACCTCTTGCACAAGCTTCATTTGAGGCATATGTGATTGTGTAGCACAACTTTTCCTTTGCAGTTGTGCTTGACGTGTCTCACAATTTTGCAGGCCCTGCTGCACATATCTTCCAGCTCCAGGGTTTGGGAAAGGGATTTCCTCACAGCAAGGTTTAGTATGTGTGCACACCCAAATAAACAGACTTGAGCTGGGAGAACTTCAGCTGTGTCTGTGGGAGGGATGGGATAGCAGGCTGCTTGCTGCTTGTGCTGATTGACACAGTCGCAAAACAAAGATGCTGATGAAGAGATGCAAAGGAATTTAAGGGGGTGATTTGAAAAAAAGTCTTCCTTCTGATATTTAATGGTAAATGACTGACTGTTCATTTATATTACTTTAATCATGATTTTAAAATGTAGGAGACAAGTATTATCTGATCTACTTTTTTTTTTTTAAACACACACAAAAAAGGTTGAATTGTCCCTGTAATTGTTAGAACAGCTGCCTGTTTTAATTTGGTTTCCTTCGTTTTATCAGCTGCGGACTTAGCGCTAAAGGTTCCCTTCCTGTGACCATAAGTGTTTTAACAGTTGATTATTTAATGATAAAGCCAGTGTTTCCCTATTTGAAATTGGTGGCCATATGCTGCTTACTTAGTGATAAGGTCACATGTAACTTGGTCAGTATTTTAAAATATTTAATTAGCTTCCTATTTGCTTTGAGTTTTAAACATACACTTACAGGCAAGAGAAATGTATATTTGCTTTGAATTTTAAAAAGATACAAACACTTCCTTGAGTTGAACATCACGGCCTTATGTTTTTGCTTTGTGTTGCTTGATCAGTATTTTAAAATCTTTAATTGTGTCCTAGAATTAGTACACGCATGTCGGATGCATATTTAACAGTAAAGGAGGTCTATTCTATGGGGGATGATTATTATTAATAATAAATATTATTAGGTTTGATTTTTTAGAGACACACTTACAAGCAAGAGAAATTTATATTTTTACTTTGATTTTTAAAAATGTACACACTTGCCTGGCTTTGTATTACAAGCAAAGTAATTGTATATTTTAAAGTCTCCTATTCTATATTTTCTAATTATTAATAATTTTGAATCTACTGTTTATAAAATGAAGTCCCTGTGTCATTGACGGTATAAGTATCATTATTGGTAATTCAGGGATGGGTGGGTTGGAGGGGGGTTTGTGAGGTTATAAATTTCAGGGCAGGGGTACATTTCATAAATCATAATTTGGTGTGGGGTAAATGTCATAGCTCATATGTCATAATTTATATTTTCATACTTGTTTTTCATAAATCATATTTTGGGGCAGGGCTTAAGGTCCTCAATCTCCCCTTTGATAGCTTTTGTCTGATATTAATACTTACGTGGAATACCTTAGCCATTGCGCATCTATATCAGATCATAAATCTTATTTCCCTTAAAATGTACTCTAGCAGGTTTAGAAATTGTATAAGAGTATTGAACAGATAACCAGTCTGACACCTGATTTTTTTCTGTCCTGAAACCTCAAGAACTCTTTTCAGTCTTTTTCCCAAAGCTGCCTGGATTTGTTGGGTTATAATAGTTTTTTCATGTAACCCTCCATTGACAGTGAAAGAAAATCAGTGTTTTAAAAATCATTGGCACTTTATTGGTAATTTTCAAAAACATTATTAAAATTCAAAGATCCTTTACTGGTCATTTTAAAAACATACTATTACAACTAAGCATAAAACTTCCCCATAAAACCCCAAAGGTACATCAGACATATCGGTTGAGAGAAATGGCATTTTGAGAAGGCATTGGCTATATATATTTGAAAAGGCAGAAAGATATTAAAGCAACACAGACTCTTTATGACCAGGCTCCTGTGCCACAGTTTGCAGAAAACAGCCACCACCTCTTGAAAGCGTCCAACCCGATAAACAGTCAGGCTCAAACAGACATGTATGCTGTGTTTGGCTGGGGTGGTCTATTAAACAGCCCTGACAGGTACTTTTTAGATCCCAATCAATTATGTCCAGCAGAGCAGAAATCAAGCTTTTAATCAGTTTCAGAGCTTTTTGAAACATTTCACCCATGGCTTCAACCGTTTTGATTAAGGTCCATACCTGCATAACCACCCAAGCGGCCAGACCATCTACTAGTTCATCCACAGCCTCTTCTTGCTGCACTGCCTGAATAGCGATCTCATCGGTCCGTTAGTTTCCACAGGAATTATCAGGCACAAGGATGTCAGATTCCATACGGTTCTCCAGGAAACTATCTGACCAATAGTTAGGTCCATAAATATTTGGACAGACAACTTTTTTCTAATTTTGGTTCTGTACATTACCACAATGAATTTTAAATGAAACAACGTAGATGCAGTTGAAGTGCAGACTTCCAGCTTTAATTCAGTGGGGTGAACAAAACAATTGCATAAAAATGTGAGGCAACTAAAGCATTTTTTTAACACAATCCCTTCATTTCAGGGGCTCAAAAATATTTGGACAATTGACTCAAAGGCTATTTCATGGGAAGGTGTGGGCAAGTCTGTCATTATCACTTAAGCAGATAAAAGGCCTGGAGTTTGAGGTGTGGTGCTTGCATGTGGAAGATTTTGCTGTGAACAGACAACATGCGGTCAAAGGAGCTCTCCATGCAGGTGAATGAAGCCATCCTTAAGCTGCGAAAACAGAAAAAACCCATCCACCCATTGCTACAATATTACGAGTGGCAAAATCTACAGTTTGGTACATTCTGAGAAAGAAAGCAAGCACTGGTGAACTCAGCAACGCAAAAAGACCTGGACGTCCACAGAAGACAACAGTGGTGGATGATCGCAGAATCATTTCCATGGTGAAGAGAAACCCCTTCACAACAGCCAACCAAGTGAACAACACTCTCCAGGGGGTAGGCATATCGATATCCAAATCTACCATAAAGAGAAGACTGCATGTAAGTAAATAAAGAGGGTGCACTGCAAGGTGCAAGTCACTCATAAGCCTCAAGAATAGAAAGGCTAGATTGGACTTTGCTAAAGAACATCTAAAAAAGCCAGCACAGTTCTGGAAAAACATTCTTTGGACAGATGAAACCAAGATCAACCTCTACCAGAATGATGGCAAGAAAAATATGAGGAAGGTGTGGAACAGCTCATTATCCAAAGCATACCACATCTGTAAAACACGGTGGAGGCAGTGTGATGGCTTGGGCATGCATGGCTGCCAGTGGCACTGGGACACTAGTGTTTATTGATGGTGTGACACAGGACAGAAGCAGCTGAATGAATTCTGAGGTGTTTAGGGACATACTGTCTACTCAAATCCAGCAAAATGCAGTCAAATTAATTGGGTGGCTTTTAATGATACAGATGGACAATGACCCAAAACATACAGCCAAAGCAACCCAGGAGTTTATTAAAGCAAAGAAGTGAAATTCTTGAATGGCCAAGTCAGTCACCTGATCTTAACCCAATTGAGCATGCATTTCACTTGTTGAAGACTAAACTTCAGACAGAAAGGCCCACAAACAAACAGCAACTGAAAGCTGTTGCAGTAAAGGCCTGGCAGATCATTAAAAAGGAGGACATCATCAGATGCTGGGTTTCCATGAGTTCAAGACTTCAGGCTGTCACTGCCAGCAAAGGGTTTTCAACCAAGTATTAGAAATTTTATTTCCAGTTATTTAATTTGTCCAATTACTTTTGAGCCCCTGAAATGAAGGGAATATGTTAAAAAAAATGCTTTAGTTGCCTCACATTTTTATGCAATTGTTTTGTTCACCCCACTGAATTAAAGCTGGAAGTCTGCACTTCAACTGCATCTACGTTGTTTCATTTAAAATTCATTGTGGTAATGTACAGAACCAAAATTAGAAAAAAGTTGTCTCTGTCCAAATATTTATGGACCTAACTGTATATGATCAGGGGCAGGTAACTGAGTACCAGGCAAATGGATCTGGTCAGTTGAAGGCATAAGATCATCCGGCGAAGACTGCAGGTCTAGAAGTGAGTTGCTCAGTAGGTGGAGCTGGGTGGATATTGTCCGGCCAAAACATGTATTTGGCTGCCGCTGTCTGATCAGGAGCATAACCCAAGAGTTGCTGGAGGTTTCCCAGCCAAAACCAGTCGCCAGTGGTCATTTAGTCTAGTGCAAAGTAACTGGTGCTGGGCTGGAAATTACCAGCAGTCATTGTCTGCTCTGGAGCAGAGTAGTCGTAGTTGGTTTGGGGGTTACCCAACTGAAACAAAGTAGTCAGCGGCCACTGCCTGTTCAGCGTTCTTACACCGGTTCTTCGTAGCACATAAAAGGTGTGGAGGACTTTTGACATCTCTGATATAGAGAGAACCGGGAGACTACCAGTCCAGCTATTGACGGTTTCAAGGCACTCCGCTTAATGTAGTTGGTTGAAGACATTGCTTTAGGATAATGTAATCTCTGAAAAAAGGCTGTTGCATTTATTTCCACTTACTAAAGGGTAGCTGATGTCCAGTTTTCTTCCTCCTCCTCCTCCTCCTCCTCCTCCTCCTCCTCCTCCAAGCTTGAATTACCTCAATATGCAAATCTCCTCCCCTGAAAACACAGGTTCCAGTTTTCTTTTAATTCTTTTCATCTGGTCACAGGTTTCCTTTATGAATAGCCTCATCAATATTTGGAATAAGATTTTTAAAGTTCAGTCTTTTATAGAAAAATTTCAGTCGCTCGTTCCCTTTTCATTTTCTTTAGTCTTACCCTTTTTCGCGGCTATCCTCTTTATATTCAGGACCGATAGGCTCTGTTGTGATGTGAGATTTTACATATAACTTGATGAATATTTTGTACTGTATATCTTTATTTGTAATTTAGACAAAGCAGTGTAATTTAGTGTTTACCCCTCTCCCATAGGAATGGGTCTATTTGAATTTTACGACAGGATTTGGGGGATGTGTGTTTTAAACCAGTTTGGCAAGTGTTTCCTTGCTAAAGTCATTTCTACCCCCGCAAATGGGTTAAGGTGTACTTTAACATATGGTTTGGGGGCAGGTGTTAAGATGTTCTATTTCCCCCATTGGTCTGAAGTATGGCTGTTTGGAATTGGCTTGGTTCAGAAGCCTTTAAGTACCATGATGTGCTATTGGCTCTCGGGGTTGGACAGAACATCTATAAATGTATGTGTTTAACCTCAGTATCTCTCTCTTACCAACCAACATATGATGAAGAAGCATCTCTCTTGCTAACCTGAAGAGAACACAATGAACAGCACAGCTCAGCAGCCATTTTGAACAGACATGTGGCTGAAAGCTGAGCATCAATGATGCCTTAACTAGAGACATTTAAGTAACCAGAAGTCTGTGTGCCACCTGAACTACATATCACTCATTTAATCAGGTTGTATGGTTGCCAATATTCAAATGTACTTTGCATTTTGTTATTATTTATGAATGTTATCAATAATACTAATACATTGTTTAAACTGTAACTTAACTTCTGCTTGTCTTTTACTATTTCTAATTGCCTAAGGTTATAGATATAGAAGGGAAGGTGGGGATAAGTTATATACAATAATACCTTATAAACAGTGGTAAGTCTGTGAGATTAGGCATTCTAAGGCTACATATTAATAATACAATAGGGGAAAGTAGAGCAATATATATATTACTCTACCAAGACAAAACAATTGGCGTAGTCCGGCAGGATTTTGCAGTAACCATTGTTTTGCACCTTGTCAGACAAAACAATTGGCGTAGTCGGCAGGATTTGGGGTAACCATGTTTTGTACCCTGTTTGCAAATACTGTTGATGTATATGTGTGTGTGTATGTATGTGAATTTTAGGGCATCCAGTGTACAAATGCGGTGGAAGTAAAACATTGTTTGGTTGCTGAATGGAATATAACCAACAAAGTGTAGAGACTTAATGTGTGTCACAAGGACACCCGTATGTTTGTTAGTGCTGGTGGTAGTGAGTCCCTAATTAAAGTGCTAGAGAGTGGTGGAACATTGCATGCGTCATTCATACGGCATTTAAGTGGTTAAAGTGCTAGGGAGTGATGGGACATGCATGCATCATTCATACGGCACTTATTTGTTTAGGATCTTTGTGTATGTATGTGTATGTTTGCTTACAGGGGCAAAAGTAGGCCAACCCATAATGAAGATGGCAAATTGTATTAGATTATAATTGTAGACTCAGAAATGCTTAAATTTATATTAAAGTCAGCCATCTTCCAGTGGAGTGGCAGAAGCAAGCAGGCTAAAGCTAGGAAATGCAAACCTGTAGTGCAGGTAGAGAAAGCAGAAGCTGAGCTGAGCATGCCACAAAATGGAAGGGGGCTGGAAGGATTAAAAGCAGGAAAACAGAAATCAGGTATAAAGAAGACAGCTGCTGTTATAAGAGGTTTATTATCTTGTATTATTGGTAATAAGGAAGATCAGTGTAAGGAAGAAAATAGCAAAGTGAAAAGTGAAAATGGAATGTTGTGTGAAAGTTTTGAACGATGTAACAGTTGGTGTGAAAATTGTGAAGTGCCATCATGTAGAACACCCACTGCTGAAGTGGAAAGCACAGAAAGCAGGGGAAAGAAGGGGAGAAAACCACCCATGGTGAAAGTTAGGGCAATAGTAATGGGATCTTACTGGAACCCTAAAACATGGGTGGGTGACTTACATGAGACAGATGGGTGCTCAGAAAAAGAGTGGGAATGTGAGTGTGAGGAAAGAGATGAAAGGAAGGGAAAACAGCAAGGATGTTTTCTTCCATTATTATTTTCCACTGCACCACAATCTCGAGGTGATTCTGAGGTCTGTCCAGTAGTTAAAGAACATGCTACACCGATAGATATTTCACCACTGTTAAGAGAGGTAACCAGTGCTGTGCTGAAATTTGATTTAGGACAAAGAAATCAGATGGAAGGCAGAGAAGCTGGTGAGTGTGAATGGCAATTGTTGACTAGAGGGCATGAAATGGATAATGGTTTAAAGATAATGAGTAAAGAAAGTGTGGAATTAAAACAAAGAACAATGGAAATTAGTGGAATTCAAGTGTTTGTGTGTGAAAGGTCTAAAAGTGCTAATGCAAGAATGGCTGAGTTGGAATCAAAGTGCACCAGTTTAGGATTTGGTTTGAATGAATCAGGACAAGCCAAAGAACAAAGGATGGTGGTCAGTGCAGCAGGAAGGTTTACAAGCAGCAAGCCAGGAATGCACAGGGGTGTGAAAGTCCTAACAGCTGTGCTGGGGCCAGCAGTAATTAAACACACACACTTAGGTTCAGTAATTCGAAACCTGACTGACCAGTTGTTTAAAAAGACAGCCTATGAATCTCCCAGTAATAAAATGGAGAAAAGTGAGCTGGTCTTGGGTAAAGAACACAGGTCAGTTTTAGGAGAGATGCTGGATTTAGAACTTGGATTTTGGAGAGGTTATAGTCCACACTTTCAAATAGCAGTTACCATACAATAAAATAAAATAAAAAGGACACACAGGCAATGAAAAAAATAGAAGGGTAGCGCAGGAAGACAGGAAAGGGAAAATAGTTATTTCTGTTTCAATTTTCTGGCCTTTTGTAATAGTGCAACTTCTATTGTAAGGTTTTACGGACTTTGGGTTTGTGCAGGTAATAAATAGTGAAGGCAATTAGTAGAGTAAAATCCATGCAGGAGAGTGGGTTACCATTAGCACATTGGAGCAGAGTGGCACTAGTGGCCAAGCTGTTCCAATGAATGCCTGGAAGCAAAGTTTGAGTGTTGGCACCAGGTTAACAACCAAGAAGATGAGATGGACAGAAACTGCTTTGTCACCTTCCATTTTGCAGACCTGCCTACATAGCGGAATGAAAAAAGAAACAGGAAAAGACAACAAGCAAAGACTAAAGACAAAGACATGAAGAACTGAACAGACAGCAAGGAAAAGACACTTACTGGGGTTTAAGTGAGTAACAAGTCCACAAGTCATGCAATGATAAGGCTAGTCAGAATGGCTATAGTTTAAAACGAAAGGTTTGTTCATTACTGCAGCAAATTTATATTCCAAGGGGTGGAAACTGAACAAACCAGTTAGGAATGCTAAAATAAGGGGATTAATTTTGGGCTCATAAAGTATACATTCTGGGTATTAATTGATTAAGTGGGATAATTAATATCATTAATACTATTATTAAAGAGCGGTATACTGAGCAAATTTGTGAACTTTTTAGGAAAGCAGGTGCAGCTGGTACATTTGCAAGATATATGGGTTCCGATGTTTAGGTATAGTTTTAATTGAGAAAATACGGAAGCCCTGCTGAGGTTGTCAGCTGTGGTACAGGCACAGGACCAGTGGGCCAATTCTGAACTGAGGTGTTTAGCACAACGAGTATGCATATGGTGAGCAAACAACTCTAGGGGTGGTCTACAGGGGGAATGATGAGTTGCATAGCTGTGATTTCTCATGGTGGTGATGCCAGCCTATACTGGTAAAGGCTGATGGCAGTCAAGAGTTGCACCATGGGTAGGAAAGCACAAGAGGCAACTAAGTCAACCCCAAATGCATGAAGAGGGGCCACAAAAGTTGGTTTGTGAACAGTTTATGCAGTGGCACATGTGCTCTCACTTGGGCAGAAGTGGTTGTACTGGCACCTGTGGCATGTTACCTTTCAAATTTTGATATTAATTGTACAGCTGCATATGCTTAAACAGATAGTTTGGGACAGGGGTCTAATTAGCAGTTAGACACAAAACCAGTAAAGAACAAAGGTCAGTTTTAGGAATTCACACAATAGACTTAAATTTCAGTGGGCTAGTTTAGTGGAAGGTGTGGACTTGTCTCATTTTGAACCACCAGATCTGATGACATATGAAGACTGCAGAAAGCTAAAGGAACAGTTGAAGCAAGCCGGAGCAGATACAAGTCATCAGAAGCGCATCCAAGTTCTTCAGATTGTCTTTGAAATAAAGAAGATATGTAATGGACAAATGGTCACGGACAATTTTAACACTGGGAGAGCAAATACTACAAGCCAAAGCACAAGTTATTCAACAGACTCTTTAAACAATTAAGACTGTTTATAAAGACATTGTACAAAACATTCATCGGGGTGGAGTGTTGATGTGAGATTTTACATATAACTTGATGAATATTTTGTACTGTATCTTTATTTGTAATTTAGACAAAGCAGTGTAATTTAGTGTTTACCCCTCTCCCATAGGAATGGGTCTATTTGAATTTTACGACAGGATTTGGGGGATGTGTGTTTTAAACCAGTTTGGCAAGTGTTTCCTTGCTAAAGTCATTTCTACCCCCGCAAATGGGCTAAGGTGTACTTTAACATATGGTTTGGGGGCAGGTGTTAAGATGTTCTATTTCCCCCATTGGTCTGAAGTATGGCTGTTTGGAATTGGCTTGGTTCAGAAGCCTTTAAGTACCATGATGTGCTATTGGCTCTCGGGGTTGGACAGAACATCTATAAATGTATGTGTTTAACCTCAGTATCTCTCTCTTACCAACCAACATATGACGAAGAAGCATCTCTCTTGCTAACCTGAAGAGAACACAATGAACAGCACAGCTCAGCAGCCATTTTGAACAGACATGTGGCTGAAAGCTGAGCATCAATGATGCCTTAACTAGAGACATTTAAGTAACCAGAAGTCTGTGTGCCACCTGAACTACATATCACTCATTTAATCAGGTTGTATGGTTGCCAATATTCAAATGTACTTTGCATTTTGTTATTATTTATGAATATTATCAATAATACTAATACATTGTTTAAACTGTAACTTAACTTCTGCTTGTCTTTTACTATTTCTAATTGCCTAAGGTTATAGATATAGAAGGGAAGGTGGGGATAAGTTGTATACAATAATACCTTATAAACAGTGGGAAGTCTGAGATTAGGCATTCTAAGGCTACATATTAATAATACAATAGGGGAAAGTAGAGCAATATATATATTACTCTACCAAGACAAAACAATTGGCGTAGTCCAGCAGGATTTTGCGGTAACCATTGTTTTGCACTTTGTCAGACAAAACAGGCTCTTTCTTGGAAATTACCACAGTGAGCTGTCCCAGAGCATTTTTTACTTTCACTTGTCTCAAAGTACAATTAGAATCGTACCAAACTGGACTTAATCGTTGGTTCCACAGCTCAAACATTCTAGAAACCTTGCTTGTTTTAATTTTCTTAGGAGCATTCACAAGGATAATACATTTTATTTATATAGCGCCTTTCCCATGCTCAAGGCACTTGCAGAATATAATAAAGAACGGCAGTGTTTACAGTATATAGCATTGTACAAACCAGATAAATAAATAAAGAAGATTAAGACAGTGAATTCTGAAAAAAAATGGACAACATAATTGATGGCATAGCACACACAAGTTACATTAGCATCTTGATAGAGGTAAACTGAGAGAAGGGTAATAAAGTCAAGTAGAGTTAAAAGCCTTCCTGAACAGATGAGTTTTGAGTTGTTTTTTAAAAGAATTCGTGGAGTCCGCTGACCTGATTAATTTCGGTAGGTCATTCCAGAGTCTGGGGGCTGTACAAGTGAAGGTCCTGTCACCCATGGAGTGTAGATTAGTGTGGAGTACAACAAAATTGCCAGAATCAGAGGACCTTAGTGGGCGGGCAGGCACATAGTTATGGAGAAGGTCACTGATGTAGTTTGGCATGAGGTTATTTAAGGCTTTGTAGGTTATTAGTAGGATTTTATATTCAATTCTGTAAGACACAGGGAGCCAGTGAAGACGGAGCAGGATGGGTGTGATGTGCTCGCTGCTGCTGGTCTGTGTAAGGACTCTTGCAGCTGAGTTTTGAATAAGCTGGAGCTGTGATATAAGATGAGAAGGGGCACCTGCCAGTAGGGAATTACAATAATCGATGTGGGATGTGATAAAAGCATGGACAAGTTTCTCAGCATTAGAGAAGGAGAGGAAGGAGCGAACACGGAATATGTTACGGAGGTGAAAGTAAAAGTTTCTTAATGTGATTTATGTGGGCGGAATAAGAGGGAGGAATCAAAAATGACACCAAGATTTTTTACAGTAGAGGCAGGTCTGATGAGATCACCACCAAGATGGACTGGGAAGGAGCTCATTTTATTAAGTTGCATTTTAGTCCCAATTTGCAGGAGTTCAGTTTTATTGCAATTTAATTTTAAAGAGTTCTGCTCCATCCAGGTTTTAATTTCACTAAGGCAGGTTGTGAGCTGAGAAAGCTCTGATGAAGTTCCACTTTTAACATTGAAGTAGAGTTAAGTATCATCTGCATAAAAATGATAACCCAGTCCATAGCTACGGATAATATGGCCAAGGGGAAGCATATAAATACAGAAAAGCAGAGGACCGAGGACAGAGCCTTGAGGGACTCCTTGTGTGACCGACGCTGAGCTGGATCTGCTGTTGCCAAGACTAACAAACTCTTGCCTATCAGTCAGATAGGACTTGAACCACTGGAGGGCAGTGCCAGAGATACCCAGCATGTTCTCCATTCTGGACAGTAGGATGTCATGTCTGACAGTGTCAAATGCTGCACTGAGGTCTAACAGAATTAATATGCTGGTTTGTCCAGAGTCTGCTGCCATAAGCAAATCATTGGTTACCCATAGCAGAGCAGTTTCACAGCTGTGCCGCGCCCTGAAACCAGACTGAAACGGTTCCATCAAATTATTAGAGGTTAGGTGATTGAGTTGGGAAGCTACAACACGCTCAAGAACTTGACAGGAAAGGTTTGTCAGCATCAAGACCAGACTTTTTTTTTTTTAACATTGGGGTTACAGAAGCAATTTTAAAAGTGAGCGGCACAGAGTCAGTGTCAAGGGATGCGTTTATTATTGTTGTAACAGTCGGGAGTATGGCATGAAGGCAGGATTTAAGTAGTGTGGTGGGGATGGGGTCCAGTACACAAGTAGTCGGCCTCATCTTACAAAGCAGGTCATTAACAAACGCAGATGTGACTGGTGAGAACTTAGAGAAGGAGCTGGATGGAGTGGGAAAACAGGGAGAGATATAAACAGATGATGTATTTATGTTAGTTGAATTATTTAGATCGTTAATTTTGTTACAGAAAAAGTGGAGGAATTCCTCAGACTTCAGTAGAAGAGGTAGTTGGGCCAGATGCGGGTTCGAGTAGTTTATTAACTACAGAGAACAAATCCCTTGGGTTATCATGGCCACTTTCTATTATTCTGCCGTAATGGGTGTTCTTGGCAGCAGTTAGTGCTTCTCTGTAAGCTCTTTGGTGGTCAGAGAAAGCCTGGATGTGCACGGTGAGGCCAGTCTTACGTGACATTCTCTCAAGGCGTCTGCCAACTGCTTTCATAAATTGCAATTCTGAGTTATACCAAGGAGCTGAACGTTTAAAGGAAACCTTATGTTTTAAAGGAGCTGTTTTATCTAATGCTGAATGAAGGGCTGAGTTATAGTGGTCAACACAGACTATCTAGTGTTGATGGAATAGCTGAAGACAGTAAAAGATCAGAAATGGATCCAGAAAGGATAGAGGGACAGATATTTTTAAGGTTTCTGTAAGAAATTTGTCGTTTACAGGTAAGAGGAGGGAAAGGCAGTGAAACAGTGAAAAATACTGCTTTATGGTCAGAGTCCCAAATCAGTGCTGTAAATGTTGGCAATAGATAGTCCAGAAGTGCAGATCAGATCCAATATATGACCGCCAGAGTGGGTTGGAAAATCAACATGTTGTGTCAAGTCAAAACAGTCCAGTAAGGATAGGAATTCATTTCTCAGTTTAGACGTGGGGGTGTCAATATGGATGTTGAAATCGCCAAGAAGGATAATTCTCTGAGAGTAAGAGCTTAGGTGGGTCAAAAGTTCAATCAGATCGGATAAGAAGGATGCATCGTATTTTGGGGGACGATAAAGAACAATGAGTGAGACAGGACCTGATTTCATTATTAGTTTAAGAGCCAGGCACTCAAAAGACAATGGACAGTCAATTGGGATTCGTTTAATGTTTAAGCCTGCTCTGACAATTACTGCAAGCCCACCGCCTTGTCTTGAGCTGCGAGGTTCTGTGTCGAAAGTGAAACCAATTGGAGTCGCCTCTGTGAGAGATGCAAATTCGTTTGGCTTTTGCCAAGTCTCCGTTAAACACAGAATATCAAGTTTGGTTTCAGTGATGAGTTCTGACAGCACCAATGCTTTGCCATTAAGAGATCTTGAGTTAAACAGTGCAATGTTAGTTAATGAGGCTTCTTTTTGCACAGAGCCGCAATCGGGGTTTATTTCCACATAATGTAAATTTGGCACACTGACACTTCTATTTCCAGGGTCATGAGAAGGACGGCGTATTCCTGAGCAAATGCTGCCGGTGGTCTTTTCATTCGCAGCCCGGCGGTGGGGGCGACCTGACCCGTGATGTATATATTTCGGTCGCTGCAAAATACCGGCGTCCTTTAGGATGTTCCAGTCAGACCATTTGCTCTGGACAAACTGTTTAATAAGGAGTTTGTCATGAGTATTTTAGCATGATACTGGGCAATAATTATCTGAATAGCAGTGGAGAAGCAGCACAGCACAGCGGAACCGGTAGGACAGGTGGGTGTGGTAGCATAGGTGAGCGGTGATAGCAAGCAGCAGAAAGCATAGCAGGAGGAGGTATCAGGATTTGGAGGTTCCAATACACAGCCACAAACAGTAACGCTTGGTAATTTCAGGCGTGATCGCCCCGGAGCCAAAAGCCAGATTAGTATGAACATCAGATCAGTTCCCAGTTGTAGAGTACTGTAAGATGAAACGGGAGCAGATCAGCATAGCGAATTTAATATGATCACAGAGACAGATCATCCCGAGGTCCTAGATTGCCAGGTACAAAGAAATGTTCGTAGGTTCTCGTCCCGTGATCCACAAACTCAGCTGTTCCCAGTCAAAGTAGAGTCCATAAAATCTGTAAATATTAAGCCAAATCCATACAATTTGAGTCAGCTGTATCCACGAACTATATGTACAATAAAAGAAATAAAACAAGCGTAAGAGTGTAGAATTTAGACGAATTTTGCAAAAAGTGTTAACAGGGAGGAGCGGCAACAACATCCGCGGATGTCCATTCTGCGAGTTTTGAATGTCGTAGCAGTTTCACTGAAAGGACAGATTTTTATACAGGGCATCCTTCTCTTTCTGCCTTGGGAGGGTGGAGTGACACGCCCTTCCCATGACCCTATAGGCCATTAGAGGAGACCAAAGGCATTCCTAATGGGTGTGAGAACTGGTAACTGGGCATAAGGGTTTGCTTTACGAAATCTCCCCCTAAAAGGAGGGGCTTAGAGATCATCAGTTATGACAGATGTCTACACCAAAGGGAGCGGGGTTAAATTTCAGAAATCATTTTTGGGGGTGGGGCTTAAGCTCATCAATCACCCCTTTGACAGTTTGTCTGATAATACTACTTACGTGGAATACCATAGCCATTTGCACATCTATATCTGATACATAAACCTTATTTCTCTTAACCATTCATAAACCTGCTAGAATACATTTTATCTGGTCAATATTCTTATACAAATCTGACACCTGATGATCATTATTTTTTCTGACCTGAAACCTCAAGAGCTCTTTTCAGAGTCTTTTCCCCCCAAAGCTGCCAGGATTTGCCAGGTTATAATCGTTTTTCATGTAACCCATCAACGATGAAAGAATGCCTGCGTTTTAAAAATCACTGGTACTTTATTGGTAATTTTCAAAAACAATATTAATTCAGAGATCCTTTACCGGTCATTTCCAAAACATACTATTACAACTAAGGAATGTGATTAAAATAGACAAATATGTTATCACAGGAACATTGAGTTTAGACACTTCATCTGCTTTTTTCATATCATATACCCCCATAAAACCCCAATGGTACATCAGACATATCCGGTTCAGAGAAATGGCGTTTTGAGAAGGCATCGGCTATACAGTGAACCCTCATTTATCACGGTTAATCTGTTCCAGACTCTACCGCGATAAATGAATTTTCACGAAGTAGGATACTTTATTTATAAATCGAATATTTTCGCAGTTAGAGTATAGAAAACCTGTTTACGACCTTCTAAATACGTTTTTTTAGCATTTAGAGCCCTCTAGACATGAAATAACACCCTTTAGTCACCATTACACTTGTATTGCCCAATATATTAGACAAAATAAGAGAAAATATGACATATTAGACGTTACAAATATCATATTATTGTACTGTACATTTAATTACACACACACACAGTTCTTACACACAACCACTAACCTATGAAGGCACAAGCTCAGTAGGAGAGTCTTCAGGTTGTAAGCTGGGGCGCTGATCGCACCCTCGGAGGACACAGACGCCCCTGGGAAAACCCGTGAAACAGCTGACAGTCTACCTTCACATTGCTCCTTACCCTTCTTACTTGCGCTATGACGCGCGATAAACCTCATACAGTACTCCGCTTACTTAAAAGTATTGTGCAGTGCCTCTCAGCTTTGGAATTGGTTGTTTTGTTTCTCTCTCTCTCTCTCTCTCTCTCTCTCTCTCTGACATTCTCTGCTCCTGGCGGAACTGTCATCTCTGATTTGTCATGGAGCACGTTTTAAACTTTTGAAAAGAGACAAATGTTTGTTTGCAGTGCTTTGAATAAAGTTCCTTTTTTTTCTACAACCTCCTGTGTCTCTGTGCAAATCTGTGACCCAAGCGTGACAACGTGGTGCAGTATCTTCAGCAGGTGAGTCGTCTTCTTCCACTGAAGGAGTACTAGGAGTAGGCAGTGGGTGTCTGGGTGCGCGGCTGAAGAACATCTTGATAGGCGCTGTCTTTTCATATGCGTGAGGAGGCTTTTGTAGGGTATTGCCATCTTTGATCATATCCAAGAGTTTCACCTTCTCCTGGATGGTAAGCATCTTCCTCCGGCGCTTACTTTCATTGTCAGAAGGCTTAAAATAAGCAGCACGTTTAGCAGCCATCGTGGGGCTTAGATAAAAGTGGATATCATCAGGCTAAAACATGTAGTCAGCAACCACTGTCTGATCAGGAGCATAATGCAAGAGTTGCTGGAAATTGCCTGGCCAAAATCTATCGCCAGTAGTCATTTGGTCTGGTGCAAAGTAGCTGGTGCTGGGTTGGAGATTACCAGCGGTCATTGTCTGTTCTGGAGCAGAGTAGTCAGAGTTGGTTTGGGGGTTACCCAACCGAAACCAAGTAGTCAGCAGCCACTGTCTGTTCAGCGTTATCGTAGACTGGTTCTTCAGAGCACATCAATGTGTGGAGGACTTCTGACATTCTGAGTTTGAGAAAACCGGGAGACGACCAGTCCAGCTATCAACGGTTTCAAGGAGCTCAGTTTTGTTAATGTAGTTGGTTGAAGACATCTCAAGGCTGCTTTAGGATAATGTAATCTCTGAATAAAGGCTGCTGCATTTATTTCCACTTACTAAGGTGCGGGTGATTCCCAGTTTTCTTCCTCCTCCTCTGAGCTTGAATTACTCTATATGCAAATCTACTCCCCTGAAAACACTGGTTCCAGCTTATGAATAGACTCATCAATAAGTCCAGTCTTTCATAGAAAAATTAATTTCAGTCCTTCATTCCTTTATCTCATTTTCTTGATGGTCTTCCCCTTTTTCATGGCAAATCCTCTATTTGGGGCAGAGGTTCTTTCTTGGAAATTACCACCATGAACCATCTCGGAGCATTTCTTTTTACTTCCACTCTAGAAACCTTGCTTCTTTTTCATTTCATTTTTTTTTTCTTTCTGCCTTGGAAGGGCGGAGTGACACGCCCCTCGAACGACCCTATAGGCCATTAGAGGTGAGTCATACCTCCTGGGTGTGAGAATCAGTAATGGGCATGATAAGGGTTTGGTTTGTGAAACATCCCTTCACAGAAAGGAGGGGCTTAGAGATCATCATGTTATGACAGATATCTACCCCCTATATCCAGCAGGGGGCGTTAGCTGCCTTGTTGGAATGAGTTCTGTTGTAATTGCAGCCCGAATCTATATAGATATGATAGTAAAAGGCGATTACCCCTCCCTTAGTGATACGGTGGTAAGAAATCACATAGGAGAAATAACTTAGCTTTTCTTAATGCCGGCTTACGCTGCATAACAGACGAAGGAAGCCAATGGCAAGAACCCAGTTTGGGAGTGGGGGCCCAATGTGTAGAGTTTGCCATTTTCGCTGCTGCATTGGAAGGATTTTCAGGATCGGATGACGTTCTCTTCCACCTGTCCGTCGGCTTCAAAGGTGTGCCGGGCAATGTTCCAAGGCTTTATACTCTTTCTTCATGTGCAGGCCCTCACTTAGGTGAATCATGCCATTCCAAACAGAGGCAAAAAGAGGATAAAATTTCATGCGGAGTTTGACACAAAAATAAATCTGACTGCACGTTTCCCCAGCTGTCTTTTATCTGTCTTGTCTTATGCTTTGCCTAGCAGTTCTAAATGATGAACCCATATGCTCTGTGTGAACTGTGCATGCGAGTAGAAAAAATATAAAAATGTCACTGTCCTCTGTACAAATATATATATATATATGGTTGAAATAGTTTACTGTCAAATAAATGCAAAGAGTACACGACACGTGTTTCGCCCTCATTCTGGGCTCATCAGGTGTACACACTCTGCACTCCCTCTCGGGAATCGAACCTCGGACGTCCGCGCCAGAGGCGATGCCCCTAACGTTGCGCCACGGCGTGTGGTTCGTTTATTTGATAGCATGTAGATTGGGGTAATTACATTCACGGCATTCGTAGTCTGTGTCACAATCTGATTGTATGGGTGGTTACCGAGAGGGAGTGCAGAGTGTGTACACCTGATGAGCCCAGAATGAGAGCGAAACACGTGTCGTGTACTCTTTGCATTTATTTGACAGTAAACTATTCCAACCATTCTATGATCTGCTCCTCACAAACTGAGGGCACCGTGGCGGATGTTAGCAGATTGCTGGCCAACCACAAGCGTTACCTGGTAGGTAACCACCCATACAATCAGATTGTGACACAGACTACGAATGCCGTGAATATATATTATATATATATTTTATATATTATATATATATATATATATTAAACTTATGTTCTGATTACACCCACATAGGGGGCGTGGCTACATTTCATATATCATATTTTGGGGTGGGGCTTAAGGTCGTCATTCACACCTTTGACAGTTTTTATCTGATATTACTACTTATGACTTTTTTTTTTTGTAGGCTCCATAGTAAAAGGTTTTTAGCACATGTTGCCATAATTGGCTTCACAATAGTGTACTAGGCCTCAACTTGGCAGGCAAATATTTTAGATTTCCATGTTTGTGGTGGGATTATGCTGGGGCTTTTTTCTTTATTTCCACTGATTGTCATTTATTTCTAATCACTCTAATCTAAGGATAATTTCCGCCTTTTAGAATTTTTATTCTTCACGAAGGTTTCTTCATTTTTGTTTAATTATTTTATGTTTTTCAACTAGGCTTGGCCTATTTGCCTCCCAGTTATGGAGGATTACCAGTGTTTGGGAAGACATCTGAGGCAGCCCTATTTAAAGACAACCCTAGCCCCATTCTGACTGCTGGGCATTAACTTTCTTCCACTTTTTTTTTTAGTCTTTAGCTACCTTTTCTGAGTTTTTGTGAATAAAGGGAAAATTTGTTATGGCTAAAGTTTTGATAGTCCACAAGATTTATTGTTTAAGTAAACGTCTATTTGGTATTTGCATTTGTTTAGTGGTTTCTTCCCATTTTGAGCAAAGATTCTTGTTAGCATAGCAAGATAAATCGCAATTACTTTTTTAGAATTTAGGTGAGTTGGTTTGAGGATTTCTATTCATTACATAATGTTTCCCTGGACATTTCTTCTTTTTAAGTGCCTGTCTAGGTGGAATTTACTAAACTGTCAGCTTGTCCAGGTTTTTCACACTAACACATCATTCCCAAACAGGTTTAGTTTTTCAATTCACTGCTTTTTTAATCTGCAATATTCCTACCAAACATCAGATGAACCCACAACAGCAATAGCATAAATGAATGTTTCATAAACGGAAGTAATTACAAATGCCTCCTTCCCCACTCTTATACAGAGAAATATTCCAATGGGGGCCACAATACTCCCCGCCCTCAACCTGGCATGGTAAACACGGTCTTTGTTTTTGTGACCTCTTTATTTGGCTTGGGAAATATGGTAAGCCTAATTATAGAAATACTCTTGGAAACGGATATATCAGTATTAATCTATATAGTAATTAGTTTTTCAGATTCCTTTTAATTACGGATGCATATTTTTGGCTAATTAAGGAAATGAGTGAAAAACTGAATTAAAATCTTAAATTATCTCCTTGAAATGCTAACTGAAAATGTTATCCTTTTCCTTTTCTCTAAGATAATACAGCACTGTTTAACTTTGCCTTTCATTGTAGTCTTTCTTCCTTTGAAATATACCAATATATACATCAGTTTGCCCCACTTTTTGGACAGATCATCCTGATAATACTTTTGCGTTTGCCATGGGCTTCCCTCAGTTGCTGATGAAGAGGATTTGTAGTATTGAAAATATTTCTCAGTAAAATAACCTGCTCAGTATCTTTAGTGTGATATCCTTATTTAATTTCTATTGGGGGTGAGTGCTAAAGATATTAACTTAGACATTCTGTCTTATCTGTAATTAGAAAAGGTAAAATCCTTCTAAAACAGTTAAATAAATGTCTTATTTCATTTAATTAAGATTAAATTGTTTAAATGATGACAATTAAGTAACCTGTGTCAAATTCCCATCATTAAATGTACCTTCTATCTTATTTCTTATTGTCATAACCAATGGTTATTCAGACATCTTCTCTTCTGCTGCATTTTATCTGCGCCCAAAGATGGTTTCTTCTTCCAACTACACACCTTCTTCTCAGTTTTTTTTATCATTTTTTTATTAAGCAAAAACAAATTCACAGGATCTATAATAATAAAAGGCAAAGCCCTCACTGACTGACTGACTCACTCACTCACTGACAGACTCATCACTAATTCTCCAACTTCCCGTGTAGGTGGAAGGCTGAAATTTGGCAGGCTCATTCCTTACAGCTTACTTACAAAAGTTAGGCAGGTTTCATTTCGAAATTCAAAGCGTAATGGTCATAACTGGAACATATTTTTTGTCCATACACTGTAATGGAGGAGGCGGAGTCACGTATCGCGTCATCACGCCTCCTACGTAATCACGTGAACTAAAAACAAGGAAGAGATTTACAGCACGAGTCACACGCGGGAACGAAGGTAAATGACGTTAATTTTTGACTGTCTTTTAATACTGTGTAAGCATACATATTAACACATGTGCAATTAAACGTGTGCATTTACGGGGTGATTTCTCAGGCTTAAAAGCTCACCTTTTATCAAACGCGGGAACAAAGGTAACTGACGTTGTTCACTGTCTTTTAATACTGTGTAACCATACATATTAACACATGTGCAATTAAACGTGTGCATTTACGGGGTGATTTCTCAGGCTTAAAAGCTCGCCTTTTACTAAAAAGGTAAATGCAAAACTATTTTCAATCAGTTTATTGAAACGCTCCCGTTAAGGATTGCAATAACATATTCGCGAGATAAAAGAACGAAGTAGGGGGAAATGGAGGAAGAGCCGCAAACAGCGAACAGCAAAAAATTAAACAATTGAGAACGGAGCGACTTAAGCATACAAGCATGTTCATAAGGGAAACAAAGCACGGTGTAAAACGTAAGTTTAAATTAAGTTTATAGAAACGCTCCCGCTGCGGATTGCAATAACATATTCGCGAGATAAAACTTTAATGAGAAGACACGAGGTATAAACGAACCACACGCCGTGGCGCAACGTTAGGAGCAACAGTTTCAACCATTCTATGATCTGCTTCTCGCAACTGAAAGACGGCACATGGCGGATGTTAGCCGACTTGCTGACCGCAACGTTAGGGGCTTCAACTCTGGCGCTGACGCAACATCTCAGTGCCAACACTTTGCAGACTGTACTTAAAAGACACGCCCTCCTCACTGGACAGTTAAAAAGACCAATCAAAGTAACGATGACATCAAGTATTACCCAATCAAAAGTAGGAAAGGAGGCATCTTCATAAAATGCGTGTGGGATGATTTGCATGAGACGCTGCTTTAAAAAAAAAATTATAAAAAAAATACGGGATAAATCCCGTCCAGTATTGATTCAAAACGGGACGCACAATTTCATTCTCAAACGCGGCACCATTCCGTATTTTAAAGGACGGGTGGCAACCGTACAGTGCCAGGTAACCACCCATACAATCACATTGTGATTCAGACTAGGAATGCAATGAATGTAATTACCCTGATCTACATACAAGGCGAAAGTCTTGCAACATTCAAAGATGATGGTTTGGGATAAGTACACCATACAACATAAAAGAGCGTATGAAGCCTTGAACCGAAAAAAGCAAGATCTCAGAGATCGTAAAAAAAAAAAATAGAGGTAATGTCGTTTTACTCGCTGTACATTTTAGTCAAACATTAACAGTTATTCCACAAGGGAGACCAGCAGATCAACTCAACGCGTGTTTAAAATCCATGCTTCTCCCACGCTCGGTTATATGTCGCGTGTTCTCGGATAGGTGCACCAACAAATGTATACATTTAAGCATGTAATGGGCAAACAAAAAATGAGGTATACCCGAAGGCACTGCAGTAGTACTTAATGTAACTTTACTTCTTAAATGTTAATGTTTTACTGTTTAATAATTTATACGCTTCTTATATGTTGTTCAAATTCTTTTATCAAAATACCACTGACAGCGCAATGCACGATAACATGGAGTGAATACACCATACACATCCGCCCACGGCTGCCCTGCTGTGTGCAGATAGGAGTTCATTCTACAATAAAATAAAATAAAGATAAAAAGACTAAAACGATCATCACCCATAAAGCGGATAGTAGACATGACGTACTATATGTGTACCACATTTCAAGTGTATAGGTGAAACGGTTTGCGACCTACAGGTCATTTAAAATCCTGGACAGACACACAAATTGCCACGGTAGCAAATTACAGAAGAAGATTTTACTGTTTAATAATTTATATTTATATGAAATCTGCTTCTTATATATTACTTCATATTCTCATATGATAATGATGTTAATGTTTATATTGATTTCTGTGTTATTAAAACTGCATGTATGTGTGTATATGTATATGTATGTATATATATATATATATATATATATATATATATATACTAGCAAAATACCCGCGCTTCGCAGCAGAGAAGTACTGTGTTAAAGAGGTTATGAAAAAAAAAGGAAACATTTTAAAAATAACGTAACATGATTGTCAATGAAAGCCCGTTTCAGTCGGTAAGTCTTATGTGTGTGTTTATGTATGTGTGTATATATATGTAGATGTGTATATGTAGATATGTATATATATGTATATGTATATAAATGTTTATGTGTGTGTGTGTATATTATATATATATATATATATATAGATATATAAAAGACAGCAACAGTTATAACAATGACAACACAATTACATTGACAATCATGTTACGTTATTTTTAAAATGTTTCCTTTTTTTTTCATAACCTCTTTAACACACTACTTCTCCGCTGCGAAGCGCGGGTATTTTGCTAGTGTATTAATAAACCGGCATAGCATACAAAGTAACCCAACCAACCCAGTCACAGGGGATGCACAAACCAGTGTTTCTTCGTGCCCATCCCAAACCCAGATAAATGGGGAGGGTTACATCAGGAAGGGCATCTGGTGTAAAATTTTGCCAGATAAATATGCGAACAATACAAATTTCCATGCCGGATCGGTCGAGCTCTGGGATATCGATGACCATCACCAGTACTGTTGGCCAACAGGGTGCTGGTGGAAATTGGGCTACTGTTGGCCGAAGAAGAGTGGGGAAATGTATCCAGAGGAGAGGAGGAAGGTAAAGAGAATGGAACTGAGGGTAGGAACTTTGAATGTTGGCAGTATGACTGGTAAGGATAGAGTTAGCAGATATGATGGAGAGAAGGAAGAGTGATTTGCACTGGGTGTGACGAGGATGAACAGGATTAGAAATGAGTACACAGACCACTAAATTCATAATTTTAAATCCCGTGGACCATTAATATGAATTTTTTTAAAACGATAACTACATTTGTAAAATGATCAGAGAACTTCCATTTATTATGAAATGCACCTATTAAATATAACAATTATAAATGCTTATGTAATCATAATAATCTTTAAAGCTTGTTTTAATTGTAACAAAATTATTAAAGCTGTTGTCGGATGATAGATCGATGTGTTTCTTTTTCTTTCATGCTTAAATTGCCATCTTCATTATTTGCTGTAAATGGATCTATTATCTACATATTGCCATGTCTGGGATCTTCTTCCTTTGGGTAATAACGATCAAAAGAGTCTGTGAGTGATTGTAAGTGCTGTTGAACAAGGGTTACCACCTGCCGGTTGACATCCTTCTCTCTCTCATATAGTCATCAAAATTTGAAAACATTTGCAAATCTTCAGCCAACCGTGTTTACCACAGTAATATTTTCTTTTGAAAAGCATCCATTTTACCTCGTAGTGTGAACACCTCCTTAAGATGTCTTTGCAAGGAGGTTTAGTTCATTTAACAGCAAAAAATCTGCCAGGTATGCAAACTTGGCTACCCACTCCTCGTCGGACAAGAGTTCTTGAAATTTCGGATTATTTTGCTGCTAGAAAAATAATTTGACTTCGTGCAGGGTGAACAGTCGGGTTAGTATTTTGCCTCTCGAGAGAAATCTCACCTAAGCGTGAAGAAGGTGTGTATACTTGGAAACCTATTTCTTCACAAAGAGCCTCAAATGATCAAGAATTGAGCGCTTTGTATTGAATTTATATAATTTTAATAACATCTGATAATACTTTGTGTATTTCTGGGGACATTTTTTTCGCCGCAAGTTGCTCATGATATATAATGCAGTGTGTAGACAAAATGTCTGGGTGACGAATATTTTTCACCTTTGCAACAATTCCTGAAAGATGTCCAGTCATGTTTGCGGCACAGTCTGTACATATCCCCAATAAATGTTTTCCATTCAATTCCGTGTTCCAGGAAATAACTGTTAAGTGCTTCAAAAATCTCAGCTAGTTCTACCAGGCAAGTTGAGTGAACAAAGTAGTTCTTCCTGTAACTCTCCTTCACAGTCAACCCTCACAAAACAGAAGTGCCTTGTTACTTACGTCCGTTGATTCGTCAAGTTGAATTGAATAAAATGGTGAAGTTTTCACCATTTTTATAACTTGATTTTCAATATCTTCAGCCATGTCTTCAATTCTGTGCTTGACAGTGTTAGCAGACAAAGTAATTACTTTCAGGCTTGTAGCATGTAAGACTTAATTAATTCTTCTCCAATCGTATATGGCTTTTTATTTTTTACGATCTGAAGTGCTATCAGATAAGACTTTAATAAGGACTTGTCTTCAACAGTTATTATTGTTAAAGCACTTACTTGCTTTTGGATATTTTCACGCATTCTTTGAAAATATTCAAGCGGTTTCTTAGCTAAATCCGGGTGTTTTGATTGCAAGTGTCTGAGTTTCAAAGGTTTCATGGCATCATTGGATAAACTCTCAGAACACACAACACAAAGCGGCCGTGGATCCAGCTCACTACCAGGTTCTTGAATAAATCTAAATTTCAAGTAGTCAGAATCATATTCTTGATACTTTGAGTTTTTTCTTCTCTCCACCTCCAGTCCAAATGTTCTTCCTAATGGTGCCTGACGAGGACTGTGGAGGCTGATTCATTGATCAGCTCATGGTTAAATGAAGTATTACTATTGTCACTATTATCATTAGTTACATTATCTTTGGTATTACTAAAGAAATGCAAAATATTAGTTTGCGTTTTCTCACTCATTATGGGTTTATTTCATTCAGATCTAAGACCAAACAAGAAATGATAGTTATCAAAGTCAAACTATTTGATGCCATTAAATATAACTGTTATAGACAATACACAGCTAAGGTCATACTTACCTAAAAAGAGCATCTGAGAAATAAACAAATAAAATAAAACAATCAGATGAGAATTGGTATTCCCGGAGCGGGGTGACTGTTGTAATGGTTGAAACAATACTGAAGCGTGCTGCTCGACAACGGTTGCCTCATACAACTTAAGACTACACTGACTTCATGCTGTGCCTGTCTTGTTTTCCCATCTCTAGTACAGCTCATGAATTTAGTGCAATATAAAGGCGAAAATTGTCATTCAGAATATAAATTAGAATATTTTTGTTTATTAATAAAACAAAAATTGCAAATATCCAATATTTTCTGCGGACCACCGGTTGGTGACCACTGCGTTAGAGGGTCATCTCAAGTTGGATGGTTGGGAGACAGAGACGAGAATGCGTTGGTTTGGACATATGCAGAGGAGAGATGCTGACTGTACTGGGAGAAGGATGTTAAGGATAGAGCTGCCAGGAAAAAGGAAAAGAGGAAGGCCTAAGAGGAGGTTTATGGATGTGGTGAGAGAGGACATGCAGGTGGTGGTTGTAACAGAGGAAGATGCAGAGGACAAAGATATCGAAAAAGATGATCCGCTGTGGCAACCCCGAACGGATGCAGCTGAAAGAAGATACAAAGTAGCCCAGTCTGAGCCAAGGGATTATTTAAAAAAAAAAAAAAAAAGTTGAGATGAGATTTACATAATTGAGGCGCAGCAGACCAGGATTCAGGAAACACCATTAATTCATGCTGCAGACAACTCCAAATGTATTAAGTTGTAGAAGGACTGGCAGTTGTCGACGGTGATGCACTGAGGTATCTTCCAATGGGAGGCAGTAATTAGCTTGATTACCAGGGTACCCCGACAGAATAACTTTCATTCAGAGAGTTTGAACAGAAGCTTAGGAAGGTCTAAAGGAAGAAAGCTTTGAGGTAACTGAGGAATACTGCAGGAAAGAAAGGAAGACAGTAGGTGACATACGTGTGTCCAGAAGGAAAAGACTGGGACAGTGCCAGACCAGAGAACTGTGTCCCATAAAATGGGTGAAGGGAGAGGAGAAACATCCCTGGACCAAAGATAAATTAAGCGCAGAGGTTTATAGGATGCTTTGCAAAGGGAGGGAGAACAAAACAAGGAGTACAATGAGTGATTTTGGTAGGGAGTTTGTCGGAAATCCCACATGCTCTGAACACTGATCAGTGTTGAAGGTAGCAAAAGAAACTGAAACTAGTGAGATTAAAATGTGCTTGTAAAGACTGGAACATCATAAGCCCTGAACTAAAAAGATCACCCAGCACACTAACCTTGAGATAAGTGACCTAACTTCGGACCAATATTTAGCAGGTGGTGTAAGTGGCAGCATGGAGTTAATGAAGTTTAAGCAGGATACAATGTTTATTTTGATAAATGCCGAACAAGATTAAAGAGGTTGAGTTTGGACCAGGTGTTAATGGAGGGTTTAGCGTCATCGAAGATACGGCGATATTTATTAAAAGTGTGGTCGCTGAAAGTCGGGAACAACAGGAGATGGACATCAATGTAGAGTAAAAAGCAATTTCTTTATTCTTGGAGAGCAGGAGGCCGCAGCAGCTGTCAGCTCAGTTTGCTATAGGTAGCCTGCAGTCAGCAGGGAGTTTCCCTCTTTTATGCCCAGCTTGTTTACTTTAATAAAAAGAGGAAGTGCAGCAGTTCATTTGGAGGTCATACATAGATTGTTATAGCTTGTGGTCACACCCTAGATTGGTACATGCAGGAGTGCAGTGTTTCTTAAGTAATTGTCAGTACACCCACAACCTCAAACAGTACACCCCTGTCAGTACTGCACACACACACAAGACCCCTAAGCAGTTGTGAGCAGTATGAGAGAAGTTGAAGGGTAAGAGACAATACACCCTTGCCTAGCTCATCTACTAATGGAGAAGGGATGCAAGATATTTGAATTGGACAATAGAACTGCAGAGGAAGTCTTCTCGTGTATTCTGTGACTAACCGTGAATGTATGAAACCTACCTATTATAGTCTAAGGAAGAGGAAAGTACAGGAAAACCTGGAAAGAGTGATAGAAATGATGTATGAGGGATCAGTAATAACTGGAACTGCATAAGGAAATAAGCAACTGCTAAATGTACAAGTAGGTTCACATCAGGATTCAGCTCTTATCCATTTCTTCTTTGTCCTTGTGGTGAATGTACTGAACTTAGTGATGACATTGAGGTGGTGAATTCTCTGAAAAATATGCTTGTAATCTTGTGAGTAACAGAAAGCAGAGGTTTGTATTTAAATGCTAGAAAAATTGGAGGTCACGGTTAGGAGCCGGTTGAGAGGGGAGATACTGTTAATGCAAGATATAGTAGTCATAGATTTAAAGAAGGCAGAGAAGTTTTATACTTGGGGTCAGTTATAACCCAATAGAAGAGCTGTGAAGTTGAAATAAGTGGGAGAACAATGGCAGCATGGAAAAAAATGGTGGGAGGTGTCCAGAATGGTATGATGTTAAAAAAATGCCAAACAGGAAATATTTAGCAATAATAAAGCAAAGAAAGAAATTTGAAATCCTGGAAATGAGAATGCTTAGGAGGAATCTAGGTAATTTCACTACAGGACAGATGGAGGAATGAGGAGAATCTGAGAATTTGGTGGGTGTACATCACGTGAATAAGGGAGAAGTTGCTTGCAGCTTGCAGTGGCACATTTCATGAAAGAACTCCTACCAGCTTTCTTTGGATTTAAGAAAAGACTCTGGAAGCGCTTGAGTTTATTTTAATTAAAAAAAGTTCAATACTGATGAGAAATTTTTAGAGCTGAAATATAATGCTAAAGCTTAGCTCTGTCCATGGAAATGATTATGCCTGCCAGCTGACAGAATAGAGGAGCACAATGGAAAAGTAAGTGATACTGAAGAGTACCTGTGAACTTTGAATGGAGATTTTGTACAAGTTTACAATTCTAGTGTTCATTTTGAAAGTAGCATGTATGTGTACAGCTCTGTTCCATCCATGTAAATGAGTGTCCCTTCCAGTGGATAGGACAGAGGGGCTCAGTGGAGAAGAAATGGATACAGAAGACTTCCTAGAGTGTTTTTAAAGTGTGTTTTTAGCTCACATTTAGCTGTCCAGTGTTCATTTTGTAAACACAAGAGCATTTCAGTGACATGGAAATAAGTGTCCCCTCTAGTGGATAGGATGGAGAGGCACGTTAAATATGAAATTGATATAGAAGACTTTTTACCATCTTTTTAAATACGTTTTTAACACTTTTAGCTATACAGTATTTATTTTGCAAGCACCTTACAGAGACACATTTCTACAGCAAAGGCTGCAGAGTAAATATGAAGTGCTATAGAAGACTGCCTCATAGACTTATTAAAGACACTGTGCACCATTTTAACTACACAGCGTAAATTTTGCAAGGGGCCACAGGAGATAGATTACCACTGAATGCTTTCTACAAGTTTTTTAAAAACATTTAACTGGTTTTAATCTGCCATGAGCAACTGTGCATGTAATATACAGGAAATCTGTAGGAGTTTTATAGAATGTCACCTACTGTGAAAATGAGATACACAATTTAAAGGGATCGTCGCAACAGGCAAAGGATTTTTTCTTTTTTTTTTTTTTTTTTTTGATGGAACTTAAAACTATTTCATTGACGTGGTATTAATCACTTGGATAACAAAGGTGAAACAAACAACGAAGTGTTTCCTGTGGGAATATTTTTTTCTTTTTTTTTCCCCAGAAAAAAAAAACTACTTGATTTTAATCAAGTCACCACATATAGTGTGAAAGTGGATTAGTACATTTTCTTCTAACAATTTGTTTTTTAAAGGTCTTTGTGCAGCATTCTTGGGTGTCAAGTAATGAATAATCAATTATAATTACTATTATTTTATTAAATCTTATTTTACATGTTTCTTTGTTGATGATCTCCCATTAAATTTATTAAGTCATTTTGGCATACATACCATGTTAAGTAAAAACTAACAAGTGCCATTTTTTGATACCATTTTATAAAGGTTTACTGTCTGCCGTCAATCACAGTAAAACAATATAATACACATTCAACCCTAAAATACACTTCATGACATCTGTGAGTAAGGAAACAGCAGGCAGGCGGCTGTACGTGCATGTTTACTCACGGACAGGCCAGCACTTTGCACAGAGCATGTGTTACATGAAAAGGGAAATGGCGTGCACAAATGCATGAACGTGAGATCCATAACAATCACATCTTTGTGTCCCTGTGCTAAATCAGAAGGGACACAAGTAAAACAAAACAATTAAGACACAAAAGGAAAATTACAAAGCAACTATCAGAAAGGGAAACCTTTAAATTATATTAAAATAGAAAAGCAGCACCTTACAAAAAAATTAAACAAATTAACGGGCAATAAAACTAAGCCAGGGCCAGAGCCCAAGGCAGACCATGGCACAAGGGTCAGAAGTACCAGGAATTCAAAGCAGAGTTGATCACTAAATCTTACACATTAGCAAATCAATATAAGAATTCCAAAAAAAACATTTCATAAAAAGAAACAAAATAGCATTGTGATTAGTCCTACTATAGCAATAAAATATATCATTATTAATAACAATGAACAAGTGAATTTTGAATCAAACTAATAATGGGTATCGGGACAAACCCAAGTGTAATTGGAACTGTTTTAGATAATGCATCAAACCGAAGATAATTGTTTCAGGAACATGTAAAAATGCTTGATTGTATGAGTTAACGTTTCATTAAAGTAGGCACTAAACATATACAGTAGATATTACTTGCATGTGTAGCATGATAAGGCAATTGAAGATTGAACATAAGCAGCATTATCATGCATTAAATCCTTGAGGACAAACCCCCTCCAGTAGGTTCAGTTCCTGTAGGATTGTCGAGCAGTCATGATGTCCTTCAAATAGATCGATAAAACAGTGATTATATGAAAAACTGGCCATGATCTTGTAATCTGACAACGCCTTTGTTTAAAAAATACTCATTAAGGCAACATAGGTAAAATGGAACTTTTCCTTTTTGATGTGGATAGCAGCTAATGTATTATCATTAACTCCTGAACCTTTTCCCTTTTGAAGTGGATAGTTACTTATGCATTATCATTTATTCCTGAGCATTTCTCTTGAATACTGTCTTTCTGAAAAGCTCCTGAGAAAGAAATAAAAGCTAAATTAAAGAAGCAATGCATAAAGTAAGGTGGATTGGCAGCCAGACATTATAAGTCAATTCTAATGTATACATTTGGCTGAATTTATTACTGTGGAATAAATGTGTATCAAAGGATTCAGCATTAAAAAGAAGAAAGTAAAAGTCTAAGCCTAAGCCAGTTTAGTGATTATTTCAAGTAATGTTATTTTTTATTAAAATCAAGTTTAGAGGGTACTAATTTACTACAGTAAGCACAGAGAATAATCTTTTAACATTTTAGGATGAAAGAAAGTTAAGTTTGTGGGGACAAAATAATTTTTGAGAAAGGAAACAGGATACTGGAGACACGCTGCTCTGTTTCTTATGAAAAATACAGAGGTTACTTCTCCATGTTTTCCACCTCCTATTACAGTTGAATACGTAGATTTAAGATCCCTTTCTTTATCCTTTCTTTCATCCTCTCTGTATCTCCAGTAGTTTCTCTGCCATTCCACCAGCACGTGCTCATGCCCAATAATCTGAAACTCCTTTCAGAAGAAAGTGGATTGTAAATGCCTTTCCTCAAATCTACTTCAAGGGTTTGCGATTCCTTATGGAAAACCCAGAAATCTAGTTCCCAGTAACTTGAGGCAGGCCATGAAGAAACTATGTCCTGAATCTACTGTATCATTACTATTGGTTTTTGAGTAGGAAGAGCCTCTGCATCTGTGTTTCTCTTAAATCTACTCCAGGATCAAACACCTAGCCCTGCTCTTGCCCTTCAAAAGAAGCAACTGATTATCTGTACCTCCCCATAAACTTAATACACTCTTTGACTGGTAAACCATTGATCTTTCTTTCATGTGCAAGAAGATACATGATAAGATAACTTTAACAAGTGCTCTTTATACGCAGTGCTTAGCCAGGCTTTCCAACATGCATCTATCCATCTTGTCCTCTTATCCAGGGCGTTAGATTAGAGAACAATAATGCCAGTAGAGAAAAGCAAAAAAGAATATTTTTATTTATTTGTAGTTGGAGATCCACAAAGTGAGAGAATGAATCACTTATCATAAAGTAGTTTTTTTTTTTTTTATTCCTGCCAGGAGCCGTCATCTGAAGATAATGATTAGACATACAAGAATCAAAGGCAATATATAGCAAAATTAGTGGGGGGGGGGGGGGGGGGGGGATGGGGTTTAATGAAGTGGGGTTAGGAGGTTGTTGGTCGTAAAGTTTTATTTATTATGAGGATGTTCTTAAGTTTGCATATGCTGGGTTCATGTCCAAATGTCTGTTAATGGCGTTTTCATTTGATAGCCAAGATTCAGCCAGCTTTTAGTACTGGCCTTAAATCTTACTTGTACCTTGTCCCAGTTAAATGTATGTCCGGTTGAATTTGTGTGCGTATAAATCAGTGATCATGAGTCCTTCCTTCTGACGGTTTTTTGATGCTCCTGTATACGTGTTGCGATTCTTTTTGACGTTTGTCCTATGTATACCGCTGGGCAAGAACGGCATGGAATGCTATAAACTGCATTTTGTGTCTCTGCTGCCTATTTCTTGATTTTGGCATTAAAAAGGACAGTGTGTAGATTGTTCATAGGTTTGTGTACTATTCTGATGCCTGATTTGGACAGGATACGTGCTGCACCTTCTGACACTCCGTGATGATAAGGAAGTGTGTGCCAGGTGGGATGGGGGGGTCAGATTGGAGTCGACTATTTGCTAGGTTCTCTGGCATCTCCTGTGTAGGCATTGTTTAATGAATGTCTTTGGGTAGCTGTTTAAAGTGAAAAGATGGAAAAGATAGCGTCTTTCGTTTTTGTCTCCTTCCTATTACATGGGGTGTGAATTCTTCTAAATAGGGTCTTAATACAGCTCAGTTTATGAGATGCTGGGTGATTGCAGGCAAAGTGTAATATCTTGTCTGAATAGCATTCCTTACGGTAGACACTTCTAATCAGGATGGAGTCGTCACTATTTTCAATGGAGATGTGTGTGTGTGTGTGTGTGTGTATATGTATATATACAGTAATATATACTATATATACTATATATATTATATATATATATATATTATAATATATATATATATATATATATAAAATATAATATTCATAATATAAGATGTCAAAGATTAATGTGCCAGGGTGGCGTTCATTTAGCAATCGATATTCATGGAATACTTTATGTGACGATCAGATGAAAATCTGATCCGCGTTGCTGGTACCCTCTCCTGATGTTGCTCTGTCTTCATTTGATGTCGCTTTGTTCTCGTTGCTTAGTCCACTATATTTATTTTAAAATTCCAGACGTTTTGCAACTTGCGATTGTTACATACATGTGATTGACTGGCTGTCAATTTTAATGGATGAATTTACTTAAACTCTTTAATCTGTTTGTTTGGGAAATGGACCTACTCAAAGTTTGATGTTTTAAGAGCCTCCCTGTCCCAAGTTGTAAACTGATTTGAGAATTTCTTTCCACGGCATCTCCTGTTCGCAGGTTGTAAAATAATCGAATACACCTTGAAGCACCTCCTGAATTTTCTGCACCGTTTAAATAGATGCTACTGTGATTGAATTGCAGCAGCATCAGGAAAACGGGATGCTTTGATGTCCTGCCTTCCTGTCAATATGAGCAAAATATCTGTTTTAAAGTGATACAATTTTCTAACTGTCCATTCAAGTTCATTTTTGATTGTGTGAGCAAAAACTAAAATATAAAATCCACGATACTACACTAAGTTAATCTGGTTATTTTTTGGCTCACTTATTTAGCAGGTGGTTAAAAAAATGATGAATCAATTAAAATTAAGGCAATATACACGTAGTATACTCTATTAGCATACGTTTTTGAATACTAGTGGAGAAAGTGATTATCACAAAAACCTACAGGTACTGTGGTGCTCAAGGAGCAAAGTTTGAGACCCCCGTCTTATAGGATGATCACATGCTGAAACAGACACTTGTCTCTTGGGGACTTATGCTTATCACTTGTTGCTAGTTTATTCTTCTATGATGTGCAGCTACATGCTTAGAATATTCCAGATTGAGCGCTCTGCAAAGTTTCTTGAAATGTATCACACTTGTTGCTGTGTTGCCGTTTTCATAAATTAACAGTGCCTGAAGTGGTTGTGTTCTGTACAAATAGAATGCCTTTCCTGTGTTTTTTTTTTAGTTTGTTGGAAGAATTAAAAATAGAAGTTTAACACATCTGACATTGTTTTGTACATCACGGTAGTTCTTCTGAGTCAAACTTTTGACGGTGTTCATGGATATCTAACACTTGGACAAGGGTGCTATGGCAGTAAGTAAGTGACTTGCATAAAACATAATCTAGGAATGATGTGGTTCACCTTTTGTCTTTGATTTTTGTTTTGATAATTAGATATTTACTATGATTTGGTAAATATTGTTCCTGTAGAGATTAAAGCACAAAGAACACGAGATCTTTCAGACTACAGATATTCATAATTTGTAATGCATAAGTTGGGTTACCTACTATGAACAGAAAAAATAAAAATTTTGCCTGAATAAGGTATATACTTTAAATGTTTGCACATTTGTGAGTCTACATTTTTTTCTTTTTTATCCTGAAAAACACTTTAAGGTTATCAGTACAGTGGTAGGTAATTAATTTTAGGGAGGGGTGAGAAAGTACATACCTGTAACTCATACTGTAATTCTAGCTTTCTCAATCAGTAGGAATTATCAAAAATATTTTTTTCAAACCCAACCTCCTTCATCCCCAGCCACATCTATGCCTCTATCTTCTTACTTATGGAAAGACAGCCCCTCAAATTAAAAAAAAAAAAAAAAAAAAAAATCTGACTTATCAAGGGTGGCATAGTAGAACAGTAGTAGTGCTGCTGCCTTACTGCAAGGAGGCCATGGTTCACGTTTTAAATCTAAATGTAAACTACCTGAGTTTGGTGGGTTCTTCCAGGTGCTATATATGTGTGTGTATATCGACTGGCCTGGGAACGCCTTGGGATTCTCCCGGAAGAGCTAGAAGAAGTGGCCGGGGAGAGGGAAGTCTGGGCATCTCTGCTCAAGCTGCTGCCCCCGCGACCCGACCTCGGATAAGCGGGAGACAATGGATGGATGGATGGATGGATATATAAAATAATATAGTGTGTGTGTGTTGGGCCTGATGCTCCCTGAGAGAGCTGTCTGCTTCTCATGACCCTGCTATAGATAAGCATGTTTAGAAAATGGATGGCTAAATTGGGGGATCCTGTGATATGTCATCAAACAGTCAACATGTATACTACTACTAATTAATATAGCAAAATCCACCCAGGTTGTGAATTCTGATCAAAATTTTACGTGTAAAATTCACAAATAGATTGATCAGGTCAAAACTATCCCTAATGCTCAAAGTTTTGTAGCAGCAGCACTAAGCCTTGTACCGCTGTTTGATCGAGTAGGAAAAAAATGCTGAAATAGGTTTACTATCTCCTGATTCTGTGTTCATTTATATTAAAAATGAAATGCTTGTTGTATGTTAAGAAGCAATGTGGTTTAAAATGCAGACTGGCAAATTATCTTGGATATTGTCAAAATAAACAAACCAACCTGATGTTTTTTAAATTAAAAAGAAATCACTTTAGGCTTGTTGGCACCTTTACTAATAAATGAACCTGCAGTGCCTGGCTTTAATCATAATTTGTGCTGTGAGTCATTGGGATCAGCTATTAATAGGATGCTAAGGATCATCCTGGTTAAATGAAAAGGATTACAGAGTAAAGGTGCTTTCCTGAACAATAAGGAACTTCATACAATCATATTACAAATTTAGACCTCAGAGTGAAAGGAAAATAACTGTTTCAAATTCATTTTAGGCAATGACCAACTCATGCAAACTGAAACAGCTGGTTGTCATAGCCTAAAGTAGTTTTGGCTTATTTATATTCTTTATTTTTCATTTTGCATTTCTTTTTCTATGAATCTATTATAGTTCTATGACAGGGGAGGAGGGTTAGACACATGATGTAGTGGATGTGGTGAAATTATGTTGACAAGTTTGTTTTTAAATTTCTATGTATGCTTCCTTTTTTCTTTTCTGTTTGATATGAAGTATTTTTTCATATCTTTATTATACTTAAGTGTGTTTTCTGTTTGATTTTTTCATTAATATAAATTTGCTTCCATGTATTATGTGTTTTGTCAGGTCCCTTGTGCTTTGTGGGTGGTTTTTCAGGAGGCGGGCCACCTCACTGTCTGCATCCCCAACCGCAACCCTTCACAGCCATGTAAAGGCTTCAAGAGACCCACTGTTCAGTGGTGGTTCATTCGTATTTCTTGGTGTTTGAGTTCTCTTGTGCTTTGTGATTATTTATTGATTCTCTGAATTTGTATCTTTTTGTTCTGTTTTGACTACTGTCTTAGGGTTACTGTTTTGGGACTCTGATTGCTTTTTGATTGCCCTTTAAGCACACTTTGGAGCAGTTCTTTCTTACAGAGCTTTTGGTGAATAATTTTTTTTTTTATTTTTTTATAAAGATTCTTTGTGCCTTATATACAGCCAAAGGTCGATGGTTACCCTTTCTCTTTAGAGCGCCTTTGCTACATTATATTTGGGCTCATAGTTGGGTGGTCAGTTTTCTTTGAGGGTCTGCTCACCCTGGAGCCAGCAGGTCAGATTTGGGACCTGGCCAGATTAAATGTGCCTCTGCTGGGTGCATCAGTGAGGATACTTGCCCGCTCCCTAGCCAGTGTGGTGGCCATTGAGGATTTTGTGCGATTTTATTTTGGCACACGTTTTGAAAAACCCTGTCAGTACATATAATATTGAATTTGTGCTCTTGTTTGTTTGTTCAATACTCCACGCAGAAATAGTGTTTCAGGAATGTTATCTCTGTTCTCCATAAAAAAAAACATGAGAATTTTTTTCTCAGTCATAACTAAAAATAGCATTGGGTAAAAGATGTCTTTTTTAAGCATGGTTTTCCCCTTTCTGCTCTGTGGAGTTTTGTTTGCTCTTTAGGAGCTTGTTTATCGCAGGCACTCATGTCAGACCAAATGTTAAGTAATTTCTTCTTAGCAATGATCTGGGGCCTCATGTATAAACGGTGTGTATGCACAGAAATGTTGCGTAGGAACGTTTCCACATTCAAATTGCAATGTATAAAACCTACACTTGGCGTAAAGCCACGCACTTTTCCACGGTACCTCATACCCTGTCGTACGCAAGTTCTCCGTTAGGTTTTGCAGACTGGCGGCACTCAGCGTCAAAGCAGTGCTACTGTTCCTGTGTCCTGGATCCACATCCACAACGGCGGCTCAAGTGCTCCTTGTAGAACTGTTTGTACTTGCAAGTTACCATGAGGTAATTGTACTTATGATACAGTTATAATATTGCACAACCTGAGCCACTTCATAAAGCGCGTATTTACATATGATGATTATATCATTTTTAAGATGAAATGCAGCAAAATATGTTGATTATATTATACAGATTAAACTTTAACTACATGGTGCCGCAGCGCTAGCGAGCTTGAGCTTTGTTCACGGTTTGTTCCTGCCTTGCGCTGTTTTCATGCTGTGGCTGGCGCGACACTGGAAGGATAGATGGATAGAATAATTAAACATTACGAAGATATTTCGATGTTCCTTAAAAGTTTTGAAGAATCGGCATTCTAAGCTTACAGATGGCTTAACATCTATTACAGAGCTGATTGTGTGGCGATTGGGTATTTGGAGAAAAAAGTAAGGACAGGAATTGCGGGTTAGTACGTTTGAAAAAGACAGTACTTCTGTAATAAATCATTTCATTGAAGGTCGCGCATGGCGCAGCAAACATCTTGCTGTAAGACACGAACAATCACTGCGCCACCGTGTTCCCATGTTTAATAACATGCTTTAACTCCTATCATCATGAAAATGATATCACATATACTTCTCAGTATTTTAATTATTCAGAGATCTGTAATATTACGAACGTAATGGATTCTGTGTCCTGTCGGAGGAAGAGCACATAGTGATTCATGCACATAGAGCACATATAAGATCAAATACACAACAAAGCATTTAACGTGCTACTTTAGTTACGATGGGATTTGAGAAACTAGTAAATTAAACGATTTTAAGATGAAGTTTATGATGTTCTACTTTAATGACAAAATAAACTATGTGATTAAAGTGGAAATTTTGAGATTAAAGTTGACATTTCGTGCTTTTTTCACACTGTGTGCCTTTTTTTTTCACTGTACCCTAATAAGCTTTCATATGACACTCAGATGTTGGGCTAGGAGTCGCCTTTTCACGTCGACTTTGATATGTGACAACTTTTTTATTTCGGGCACTGTGCGACTTTGTGAACTTCAGCTTTCGAGTTTCTCCGACACGCTATGTCACTCGATCAACTTCCTTTTGTTGATTATACCACTGTTTAAACCAACAAATAGTATGTTTTTCTTTGCCTCCATTTGGTATTTGCTAAAAATTCTTCTATTTTTCCTCGTACTTTTGCCATTGCCTTTTCACAGAACGCTGGGCTTAAGGGCTATTTATAGTGATTTGCATTATCAAAGAGGTGTAATTCTGGTAGGAGTTGGGGCGGGACAGCAAGTGCGTGCACGTGCATTTATTTTCACGCTGAGCGGGATTTATGTAGCGGAAGAACGCGGAAGTTGGTGAACGCACAGATTCCTGCATCTGGATTTTCCTGTGCGTAAGCACATTTCGGCTTTTGTGCTTACGTCATGTTATAGTGCAGATTCTATGCACGGCGTTATGCATGAGGCCCCTGGATTGCTACCTTGTGATGACCAATGTGTGATCACCTTGACAGTGTAAAGATCAGTCTTCCTGGTAGTATCCATGCCTGTAGGTATTGTGGTAAATCTTTGTGGTGTAGCTATTAGATAATTTCGGAAATCATTTCAAGAAAAAAAAATTGGTCATTATTCTGGGTTTCAACTATAGGACTTTTGACTTTCTTGCACCAATCCTGGTCCTTTTTTTCACAAATTTTCTTTCCTCATTTCTTGTCAATTTCCTTTTCTATTCCTTGCCACATTCCAAAATTTGCTACTTCCCTTCCAAGTTGGTAGTTTGGGGATCCTAAGCAATGCAGGGGAGTCTGAAAGCAACGAAATTTGGTCCTCAACTGCAGCCACGAACACAATTAACTGATAGGTCAAGACTGGCAATTAACCTTTTTTTTTTATTTTTTTATTAGTACATAAGCCGTTAGACCAGGCATCTACAACCAATGACTGACAATCCTGAAGAAACCTTTTTATGAAAATTTTGAGAGATTTTTAGTAGCCAGCAAGGAGAGATGTGTAAAATAATAGGTTTTTGAATTTCAGACCATGGAATAGGCCAATGCAATAATTTATAGTAATACAGTAATCCCTCGCTACTTCGCGGTTCACTTTTCGCGGATTCACGACTTTGCGGATTTTATATGTAAGCATATCTAAATATATAACGCAGATTTTTCGCTGCTTCGCAGGTTTCTGTGGACAATGGGTCTTTTTACTTCTGGTACTTGCTTCCTCAGTTGGTTTGCCCAGTTGATTTCATACAAGAGATGCTATTGGCGCATGGCTGATAAGCTACCCAATCAGAGCACGCAGTTAATTTCCTGTGTGCTGCTCATTTGGCTCAGCGACGGAGTGCTGCATTAACCAGGAAGTCTCATCTCACTCATTCAGCATTAACGTGCTACTGCTTCAGGGGCCGTGTCCAAGTGCCAACAGAAGATGCAAATGATTGCAGAAAAGGTAAAAGTTTTGGATATGTTGAAGGAAGGGAACAGCTACACCGCTGCAGGACACCATTACAGCATCAATGAGTCCACAATTCTTTTTATTTAAAAAGGAGGAAAAGCATATAAGATCTACGGCTGCAGTGTCCTTTAACCAGGGTGCAAAACGAGTTGCAAGTGGACGTGATAAGGCAGTAGTCTGGATGGAATCTGCTTTAGGAATCTTTGCAACAAGGTCGACGACGTCGTGACCGCCTACAAGCTGCTACGTGTACTTCGCTATACAGTACGTGTAAACTTATCTACCGATTTCATATTGCTTAGCAGTTGTCCCTGTTATTAATAGAGTAAAGGGTGGGTTGTAAACAATACAGGGAGGGTTTAAAAATGTCCAAATACACATTAAATAATTAAATAAATATGGTGTCCCTATTTCGCGGAAATTCAGTTATCGCGGTCGGCCTTGGAACCTATCTCCCGCGATAAGTGAGGGATTACTGTATTTAAAACCTAGCAAAAGACTTGATTTAGGAGAGATCTGTTAATTTCATCAGACAAAGTAAAAGAAATTAAGAATGAGATCATCAGTGTTATTCCTAAGATAGGGAAGAGGTTTTATAAAAGGAAGCCTGAACATTATACAGCTACACTAAAACATACTACTATACCTAGAGTGCCTTGTGCTTACAGAATTAGAAAAAAAAATCCATCAGTATGAAGATGCAATAGAGAAATATTATGGAAAATATTATTTTGTTTCAGTAATCCATCCATCCATTATCCAACCCACTATATCCTAACTACAGGGTCACAGGGGTCTGCTGGAGCCAATCCCAGCCAACACAGGGTGCAAGGCAGGAAACAAACCCCGGGCAAGGCGCCAGCACGCACACACACACACACACACACACACACAATAGGGACAATTTAGAATCGCCAGTCCACCTAACCTGCATGTCTTTGGACTGTGGGAGGAAACCCACGCAGACACGGGGAGAACATGCAAACTCCACGCAGAGAGGACCCGGGAAGCGAACCTGGGCCTCCTAACTGTGAGGCAGCAACGCTACCCACTGCACTACCATGCTGTATTTTGTATTTTAGGGTTGGTATTTAGTTTAAAGGTTTCAAAATATTTAAGCTTCTGCCAAGCTAGATTGGTGTGTGTGTGTGTGTGTGTGTTTTGTTTTTTTTTTTTTTTTTTTTGTTTAGCAGATTCAACTCGCTATATCCTATTTTATAGTATATCCTGTTCTAGAGGATAACAAATCAGGTAGTTCATAATAAAACCCGTATAGACAATTTTTTTTCCTCAGTCAGGCATATAGTGGCATTATTTTTTTCTGACTAGCTGTTCATGCTATTTTATTTTATTTTTTTTGATTTGCATTTTAACTTCACTTCTACTATAATGGTTTCATTTGTTGATCCATTGGTCCCCCTCCTGCAAATATTTGACTTGCACCAACTATCTCCCATAGAGCATTGAGCCCATGTACAACTATCAGCGATGCAGTATAAGATTATAATAGAGTTCAACATGCAGATATTTTTCAGTGCAGTAGCTAGTACACAGTGACATGCATAACAGAGAGTACCTATATCCAAGTTCTTCTTTTTGATTGCATTTGTGTCAGCTCTGTAAAGGAACTACTGTATAAACACAATGGCCAGAGTCTGATGAAGACTGCCAAAGGTAAACTAGACCTTGGTAACAGTATTTTTGCTAGTGCAAAGTGATTAAAGTTAGTTCTGCTATAGATTGTGCTCCCTTGTAAATCTTTTCCATGTATTAAAAATTCTGATAGTGTACTTTCCCTTAATTTCCACTCAGAGGCGGCCTTTGGGGGTGGCGACTAGGGCAATTGCACCAGGCCCCTCGCCTGAGGGGGCCCCTCAATAGATTCTTTTGTCACCGTCAGCTCATCATACAAATATGCGGGGCCTCTGCAAGACATTCAACTCCGTTATAGACTGAAATACAGTACATGGTGGATTTCTTCTAATTCCTGTGACCGTTGCAAGCGCGGAAAGAAGCTTTTCAAAGTTGAAACTTATCAAAAATTATCTACGATCAACAATGTCGCAAAACAGACTGTGCAGTTTAGCTATTTTGTCAATCGAAAAGGAACTTGCCTTAACATTGGACTACGAGGATCTTATCAACGATTTTGCTCAGCGAAAAGCCAGAAAAGTGGACTTCCGTCTGTGACTGTCGAAGCAGCAGTTTGGCAAGTGTTCATTTTATTACAAGTGTTCTGGTTCTCCGTAATTAAATTTGCCGACTCCAGCGGGTTCGGCAGAAATGACTGTTATCTAGATTGTTAATTTTGCATGCAAAATGTTTCTGAATCATTAAGTTTAGGTTTCTTTATTTAGTCATGTTTACACAGGAAAACATGAAATTTGCCTTCTCGGTTGCATCTAATAACAGGTAACAGACAGAATGAAATAAAACAGACAAATAGAAATAAGAGAGGTTAAGGTAAGGCAGTTAGATAAAACATATTTATACCAAAAAAAAAAAAAAAAAAAGGTAACAGGATATATATCAAAACCTTAAACATTATCTCTGCTATTTCTTATTGAAAAGTCGTATGGCACTAGGAAGAAAGGGGTTTCTGGAGCGATTTGTGTGGGTTTTCAAAGCAACTATCCTTCCTGATTTACTGAAGTTTAGTTCTACATGTAATGGATGTCTGTCATCAGTTGAGATGATTTCCAGTTTCTTTAGCATTGCCCTCTGACACACACTAGTCAAATCATCTACATCAGCCCCAATAACTTTAGCTGCATACTTCGTAATCTGCTGGAGCTTTTTTGAGTTTTGGTTTGTCAGACTATCAAACCAGGCAATGAAACTGAAAGTGATCACGGACTGGATCATACTACGATAGAAGGACAACATGAGGTCCTTGTCTACTTTAAATAGTTTGAGTTTATGGAGGGGAAATAAGCGCTGGTTGCATTTAGAAAATAATTTTTTTGTATTTGTATTCCAGTTAAGATTGTTATCTAGGTAAGTTCCTAAGTATTTATATTCATTCACTATTTCTACCTCCTCTCCCAGAACTACAATAGGTGAACATACAGATTTCTGTCTCTTAAAATCAAATATAATTTCTTTGGTCTTTTTTACATTCAGAGTGAGAGAGTTTTTATTGCACCAGTTTACCATACAGTCCACTTGATTTAGATAGTGGCTTTCATCCTCCCCAGGTATGCATCCTATGATCATGGTGTCATCCGCATACTTAATAATGGAGCAGTGGTCATTGTTCTGGGTCAGGTCACTTGTGTACAGAGTAAACAGTAATGATGATAAGACACACCCCTGTGGACTTCCTGTGTTTGAATGAATGGCTATTGAAAAAGTGTCCTGAACTTTTGGTTAAAGGCCACTAAACCAATTTAAGAACAATTACAATATGTAATGTAATCAAACGGCCAATGGTACCTACATAAGGCACCATGTTTTTTAAAAATAATACGGTGTACAGCATTAGAGGCGGACAAGCCCGTGAGCGTGGTGGTACGGTATATGGCCTACACTTATGGCTGTCTGCCCCACATATGACACTCGCCCAAGGCTCCGCGTACTCCTAAGGCCACCTCTGTTCCACTGGTGTTTTCGAGTATATGATTCACTCATAAGCTGAAAGAATTCTGCTGGGTCTATTATATCAATGCCTTTATTAGGTCTTTTGTTCAAGACTAAACAAGGTTAATTTCCGCCTAGATCAGAGTATGCAACTGTAAGATCTGCTAGAGGCCAGCATCCACTTCTGAGCTTGTCATGACCAAAGGAGCTGCAGTATAAGAGGAATCTAACTGGCTATATTGTAGAGTAGATAAAATGGGTGTATTTCAGGATACTTGCCACCTTAAATATACACCAGAATATACATATTCTCCCCCTTGGAAAGTTTCACATTTTATTGTCATACAACATTGAATCAGTGTATTTAGTTTGACTTTTGACACCAATCAATAGAAAAGACTCTTTAATGTCAAGTGTAAACAGATATCTGCAGTGTGGTCTGAATTAATGTCTAATATAAAACACAATCTAATTGATTGCATAAGTATTCACTTTTTAATATGACACAACTAAGTCATCACTGGTCCAGCCAATTGGTTTTAGAAGTCATATAATTAGTTAAGTGGTGATCACCAGTCTGGGGATTCAATTGATTGTAGTATAAATGCATCTTATCTGGAAGTTCCAACTTGTGTGACACAGTAGCGTGAACTAACCTGCACAATAAATACAAAAAGATCATTCCAAACAACGTGCAAATTGGGATGGAGACAAGACATTATGCAAGTCACTGAATATACCTTGGAGTCCAGTTAAATCACTCATTAAGAAAGGAAAGTATATCGCACAGCTTTAAATCTGCCTGGAGCAACCAGTCCACAAAAACTGAGGGATCGTGCAAGAAGACTGATGAGGAAGGCCACCAGAGACCTATGAGAACTCTGAAGGAGTCACAAGCTACAGTGACTGAGATTGAAGAGACTGTGCGAAAAACTATTGCCTGGATGTTTCAGTAGGAGGTTAAAATAATCCAACAAAATACAAGGACACCCTTGAAGAAAACCTGATGTGGTCCACAACACACCTACACCTTGGGAGAAGATTTGCTTTCCAGCAAAACAACCCCAAGCATAAAGCCAAAACTTTCAAATATTTTTTAGCCTCTGTAGTTTACACTTGAGAATACTAGATTGGACTTTTGTTGGAAGGGACTATGGCTTTTTAACTGATCTCTTCACGTCCAAATTCACTAGAAAGTTATCCTGGAACTTTTTTGTTTAGTTAGGCGATGAGTGAAATAAGAGCACACTGGCACAAAGGTAGTTTGGTGGTTGAAGTAGGGGACGCTTGACAGAACCGATGATGAAATGTATGAGAGTGAAGGATAGAGCATAGACTAATAGAAAATAAGCCTGACAACCCGTGATGCCTCTAAGATTTAAAAAAACTATTTTCTGTGCAGCCATGTACCATTTTTTTTTTACCAATTTAGTTCTTTCTGAAGTGCTGTGAAATTGCAGTATAGTAGAAAACTCTTTGAGAAATATTAATCATGCTCAAAGACATTTCCTAGAAGAATAGGAAGTGATGCTCATGTTAACAGCACATAAAGATAATTACTTTTCAGGCAGTAAGGATCACTCAGAAAAAAACAACTAAACTAGAATGTTACAAGCAACTTCAAAAGGGGACTTGACAAAAAATTACAGTATGGCTTATTAGATTACAAGATGCACAGTACAAAGGAATAATAAGATTCAGATTTTGATATTAGTGACAACACCCCCAATGTGTGATTTGACCTGTTCATATATTAGAGTGCTCCAAGCAGCACATTATTGGATGTTTTCACTTACTGCATGCACAGTTATGTAAACAAAAATTTAAAAGACTACTGCTAAACAAAAAAACAGTTTGTTTTTGATTTGAGTAAAAGAAATTTGTTATAGACCATCTCGCAAAGGTAAGGCAAGATTAGCTTAATACTACTGTAGAAAGCTTAACAAAACCGTTTTCTGAAATCAACCACCATTGGCTGGCCCCTGCATTGTGTCTTTGTTTACAGTTGGTGCTGCAGCCAAAATGTCGTGAACAGCACCTGAACAGTGAGCAATGCATCCAATGACAGGGAGACTGTCAGGAACACATCGGAGCTTTGTCTTTGCCTTTTGTTTTCGTTCGTGGTGTTTTGTTTTTTTTTTTCTTTTGTGAGTTCTTTGTTTTTATGAAATATAATTGATTTGGTTCATTAATTATTTGTTATTGTTTTTGTATATTTTTTAGTTTTTAACCTGCATTGTCTTTTAGATGTGGAGCTCCAGGAAAACAGAGCCCCCGTAATATGCAAATGTGAGGCTTTCTTATTTAAGCAGGCTTTGGGCTCCCGTCAAATTTCTAAGGTATTGAGTTCTTTCTCTAAGTACAGGTCAAGTCCCATTATAGCAAATATTTAAGTAAAAATTTTCGGAATAACACTTTTTGTTGGCCCAGACTAATGTTCATACAACTTTGTTTAATTGATTTCATTTTAGCCAAATGTAAATTTAAGGTTAACAAACATTTTTTTTTTTTGACCAAAAATGACCACTAAAGAGAATGCAATGCAAAAAGTACTTAATGTCGCATCTATACTTTTGCAGAGTGTGTGGGAGCCTGCAACAGGTTCTCTTTCTCGTTGAACCAAAAGAAAGTGATAGTCTTTTGTGAAATTTCTGGTCTCGCGCAGTCTCTGCAAGAGTATAGGTGCAACATCGTACAGATATTCGAATTCTGAGTCAGTGCTCTACTGAGCATTCTGTAGGTAGTTGTGTCGTGTGCAGGTACTGTACTGTTTCATGGTGCTTCTCAAACTTTTCTTTGCTATGAACCAAAAAAGTTTACACTGAACAGTTACATCTAACACCTCATTGTATTTCTATATACATACCTTTATTTCTATAAAAAAAAGTTAAATTTAGCATCTCATTTTCAAATAAAATATTTTTTGCAGTTTATCAAGGGCTGAAATATAATATACAGGTATTGTCAAACTTGGGTCACAGAGTTGCATGAGAGTGAAAAAGGTGAGTCCAGGTTTCAAAGGAAAATACAGGTACTTTACTACTGTATAGAGAAGGCAGGTACAGTCTCAAGACTTCATTCAAAATAGGAGCTGTTACTTCAGTACTGAAGCACATGAAACAGTGTCATGGAGAAAACAACCTGTTCAGAAAAAAGTTTCCGGGTAGGCAATCAAAATAGACTTCATTGAAAAGCATATAAAGCCATTCTCAGTTCACTGAAGTGAGCCCCTTGCTTTTGGGCATTGTCTATCGACCTCTTTGATCTATATGCATATTGGTGAGGGTCTAGATTGGGTGGGAGAGCAGCCTTGATGTACTTGAGGACCAGTCTTTCCAGACATTTCATGATTACTGGTGTTAATGCTATTGGCCTGTAATCATTGATGCAGGTTACTGCAGTCAGCTTTGGAACTGGTACAATAGTAGATACTGCATCTTCATGTAGATAGTGACATTGCCTTGTCATAGAGAGCGATTGAAAATATTTGTAAATACCTCTGCTAACTCTGCAGCCCAGTCTCTGAGAACCCCTCCTGGGATACCATCCGGGCCAGCCAGTTTCCATACATTGATATTTTGGAATGTGTGTTTTACACCAGCAGACTGAATACTGAGTACCTGGCTGTTGGTAACTGAAGCTAGAATGGTGGTTGTGACAGTTCCTGATCTCTCCTCCCCATGGCATCCAAAGAAGCAGTTAAGCTGCTCTGCCAGTGCATGCATGGTGGGGGTCTGAGTTGTTAAAATTCTCAAATTTCTACTTGTAGGCTGCTTTGGCATCACTAATGCCCCTTTTCAGCTTCAGCCTGCCAACACCGTACTGCTGTTTATCATTAGAGTGGAAAGCCTTATTGTGAGTCTTTAAAGTTGTACATCACTTGTCAGCCACAGCTTATTGTTGCAGAAAGCATGATTTGTTTTGTTATAGTGACATTGTCTATGCAGCTCTTTATATAAAAGAGTACATCAGAGGTGTATATATCAGTATTGTCAGCTTCAAATACAGTCCACTCAGTGCTACTGAGGCAGTCCTGGAGCTGCTTAGATGCTCCCTCTGGCTGAACCTGTATGTCTCTTACAGTTGGTTTGACTGTGTTGATAAGAGGTCTGTATACTGGAGCAAAAAACAAAGATATTGTCAGACTGGCCCAGATGTGGGAAAGCTAATGCTTATACCCATGCTTTATTTTTGTGGACATGTTAGAATTTGAGGAGCACAGCCTTTAAATTTGCCTGGTTAAAATCACCTGCTTTTACAAACTCCATAGCTGGGTGGGCATTCTGTTTGGTAATGGCAGTTCGTGGAAAGCCCAAGGCAAATGTATTGTTACCTTTTGGAGGTACGTATACAGCAGTGACTATAATAACTGTAAGTTCTCTTAGCAAATTGAATGGATGACATTTTATTAATACGTTTTTAAGTCCGGAGAGCAGGGAGTATCAATGATCCTACCAATTGTGCACCAGTTGTTGTTCGTTGTTGTTCATGTATAAACACAGTTCAATCCCTGCTCTACCACCTAACAACAAAGCAGTCAAGACGCCTGCTGATGTGTTGTTTTTACCAGCTGCAACAGAAATGACAACTCCACCCTTTTGAAGAGTTTGTGCACTGTTTCAAGGAGTTGGAAGTGGTTACTGTGGTTACTGTGAGCAGTAACTTCAAAGGGACAGCAATACTTCTCGAATGTCAAAAAACATCTTAGTCCTTTATATGCTGTAAAGTAAGTAATATCGATCCCCTTTTTCCATTCCAAATCCAATCCCCCATTGATTTGTGGTTTGAACACTGGCCACTCAGCTACCAAATTGTGTTGTTTCAAAATATCTATAGCAAGCAACTGAATTAAAACTAAACGTATACTTTATTTATAGGTTTTTCAGTACTGATTTACACACTGCACACTCTTTGTGACTGGCTGTGGTGTGGTGCCCTGCAAAGTGCTACCATACCATCCACTGTTTGCTTCTTACCTTTCACTAAGTACTGCTGTGAATATCACTGACCCCAAATTGGGCCAATTAAATGTACCCCTCAGCACATGCAGAAATAAATGGATACCTATAACATATATTCACTTCTTGTCTGTTAATTGCTTAACCTCACTAGCTGTAACTAGATGACTGAAATACGTAAATGCACAATTTTGCACCAAACCCTGCAGGCAATATCTTTGCAAAATAAGGTAGTAATTTTTTTTGAATGGCAGGAATAAGCTTCTATAAATATCATAAAGGCACCATCGCATATCTTTGTACTTGCATGCTTACTGACATCCTTATGTAATCCTGGAATTTTTCAGGATACTACCTGGATTGTCCTCTAGCCTTCGTTTCCTGCCTGACAGAGTGTACCCAGTATCTGTGCTTACGGCACTGACACCTCCTCTTCATTACTGTGATTGCCAGGATTAAAAGCACTAAAGTCACAGAAGACATTCCGGATACACAACAATCGCCTCACAACCCCTTTTCCCTGCAAAAAGTTTCTTTGAGAACACTTGAAAAATGCCAAATAAATTCTGGAAGTTTACAATGTTCAAGTGTGAATGGGCCCTAAGGTAATTATTTCTTGTTTTAAGTAGAATTTCTTTCATTCTTTCCTTTCAGTTTACAGATATTCAGTTTTGTTAGTTATTAGATGATTTTTTTTCTGTTACTCCTGATCATTGTGGCACACATGTACTTAATTAAGCAATACATTAAGAAAGATTAAATCTGTAGATTGTTGTGGTAAGCATTTAAGGGGTTAGTTCTTTTCCTTTAACCTTACTTACAATCATATCAGGAAGAATGAGTGCTGGAACTTCATATAAATAATGCAAAATGGGATTGATAAAACCCCAACTTGAAGCATTTGAGCTCCATTTCATTCATCGTCTACTTGTCCATTATTGTTTTGTGAAGTACAAGATTATTTTTCACTGTTGTCTCCGCCAATTCTTTTTTTTGCCAAACACAAGTCTGTCCTACAGGACTGACAGTGGAGAAAAAATAGCATTTAGCTACACAAGTTCAACAATGTATTAATTTCTAGAGCAGGTATGAATGGGTATAGATTAGAACTGCAAACTGCTGTTCACTTTTTATTAAAGATTACATCTGAAGAAGGGACTTGAGTTGCCTCGAAAGCTTGAATATTGTAATCTTTTTAGTTAGCCAATAAAAGGTGTCATTTTGCTTGACTTTTCTCACTGCATTAATAATGGCTAACATGGTACAACACCCTAGTACTATTAAAGAATGAGAAACGTAGATGGCATAAGTAAGAGAAAATGTTGAAAAATTCTAAAATACAGTATAAAATATACAGCATAATATGTAATAAAAAAGAAAAAACGAAAAGCTGTACAAAACTTTTGCATGACCCCTTAACAGTTGATGAGTCTGAGTTAGATTGTGTTGTGAAATGGAGTCAGGACCATAACAAAAAAGTAGTATGATTCCCCCAAAGGGCTTCACTGGGTCAGACTAGCCTCTTTTTGCCTGTTTTATTCAAATGGGCTTAATTCCATCTCCACGAAAATAAACTTAAATGTCCCAAAATATCAAAGTGTGTCTCAAGGAAAGGAAACCATAAACAAAGAGTTTAGCTGTGAACCAGTCCATCAAGGAAAACCTAATTAGCAAAAATACATATCTGGAAAAACAAACTCACAAAGGGCTCAAAATGAAACAAGACGTTGGCGTTTTTTGTTTTTTTTTAATTGAATTAATATTAAATAACATTCCATACACAACTCAAGTTTTACACAAAGAAAAAAAAAGGTTTGAAACAAATCAACCCCCATCCCTGCAAGGCAATCCTAAGTAAAAAAAAATTAACAGAGCAGTAATTTGATAAAGCCACAAATCATAAAAAATGCTCACAATGACTTCCACAAACCTCAGTGTAGCATTGACCTGAACTTCTTCCACTCTGGCCTTAAAAAGCTCAGGTGTGGTGCATTGGGCTGGCCCTACCTCTTGGGGGTACCACCCACAAAACTCATGGAACATATAAGAACTTATTTCACATTTACTGTAGAACCATAACAATACATAAATGGAAAAGTGTTAGCATAAAATAAATACAAAACAAACATTAGACCAATAAGACATAAAAAACAAAACCTAAACACAATTTGGTAGACTGTCATGCCCCATGCTCGTAGCCATTGAATGCCATCTGCTTTTGAACCAAAATGAACCAGTGTCAAGTGAAGAGACCTGAACAGTAGGGTCCAAACAGTTAATCTTTTATTAAAGTGCAATAAATAAAATCATTTTAAAGTCAAAAATAATTAAACTTCCATTAGATAAAATCACAACAGTATCGTGGAGAATCACAGCCAGTAAGTTATCAATTAAAAATCAGTGCATCTTAAATGGCTTTACTAACACACCCTGTAACATTCTAACACCTAGCACCATTACTGCACTTCCGTCAATCTTGTTCTCTGAAGGATTTCGGGCAAAAACCCCAGCAACTTCTGCACAGAGATCCATTGCCTCCATATTTACATTAACTTATTTGGCTCACACCTTTATCCAAGGCAGCCATTTATTTGCATTTATGATACAATTGGTTACATTTCTTTTAGTTTTCCAATTGGAGCACAGGCAGTTGCTCAGGGTCACAGTGTCAGTAGTGGGATTTAAACCCACAATCTCATGGTTTGAAGTCCAAAGCCTTAACCACTGCTCCACAATGCTTGTCAATGGATCTCTTCCTGGATAAACACTTTCTTTACAGCTATCCATCCTTTGCTGCTCCATAGAAACAAATCAACAGATCCAGGTTCTCATTATATCCATGGCTGTTTAGCTCCATGACACCAACTCTTTTCCTTGTACTCGCACTCTATCATCCTCTCTCTGCTATCCTAACGCTTACTTCTATCAACACTTAGCTTGCCTTTAAAACCTCAGTTTCTTAACACTCGCCACAACACACAAGTTAGCCCTACCTAAACATGTTCAGCTGCTTTACTTCATTTAGATTGAGGGACAGGGTACCATATAGACGCAATAGATTTATTATTAATCTCCATTGTCTTTGTGTGGCTCTTTGTGGACATATTTCTAATGTACAATGGGTAAGTTTGGTGCAAAACAACATTTTACAAACCTTCCTTTTCTTCTCTCAAGACCAGAAGATACTGTAAAGTGCAAGCATGACCACACCTTCAGTCCTGCCTCTGACTCCTCTGGTCCTATAATAGATAGAACATTTTTTCTCCCTAGAGAAAATAAACACGTACACACATAACTAAATTGATATATATGTACTCACATAATATAGCCTGAAAACACACCAGAGTGAAAGAAAACTTCTCACCTGGCAGTCACGGTCACAATGAGGCATTATGCAAGCTTATTGCTGTCGATATAAATGAGCCCCAGTAGCGTTTCTTGACAAAATTCTGCTAAATGATTCATTGGCTGAAAGTACTCCGTGTTAGAGTATGTGCAGAATTGCTCATAATGGCACTCAGTTTTGTTTTAATTCTCTCCTTTGCAATGACCTCTAGAGGGTCCAGAGTGTTTTCCATAACTGAGTTTTCCCTTTTAATTGGTTTGTTGATTTCAATGGGCCACTGCTGAAGTGGTGTTGCCAGTCTGGCACACTACAGTGTAGAAAATTGCACTGGCTATCACAGAGTTGTGATAATGTGATGGATGTCACTACTGACAATAAAAAGTCTCTGTGACACCTTCTTGTATAGTTCCTCTGTGTTACATGACTAGTCAAACCTCTTATTAATGTGAACCCCCAAGTACTTGTAGGAGTGCACCACCTCTAAATTCACTCCCTGAATAGTGACCAGAGATAGAGGCTCTTTAGTGCAGCGAAAGTCAATAACCAGTTCCTTGGATTTGGTGATGGTATGTTGCACACTATTCTTTCTGCGCCAAGAAACAAAGTTCTCACAGTGCTGTCAGCTTTGTCCAGGTGAAAATAAGCCTTGTGGAGCAGATAGAGGATAGTATCCTCATCTTTTCCCAATAGGCAAAGTGCATTGGGTCCAGATGGTCTACCACAAAAGAACCCATATAGTCCAGGTCCAGAATCTCAAAGGTCTTCATGAAGTGAGACAAGTGCCATTGGTATGCATTCATTGGGTGAAGAGGCATCTGTCTTTATTGAAACAGGAACAATGCAAGATGTTTTCCACAGCAGGTGCACTTTCTGGAGCCTTGGGGACCGACTGTACAGGCGACAGAGGACACCAGAAAGTTGGTCAGTACAAGCCTTAAGAACTCAGACTGACTCCATCTGGTCCTGTGACAATTCCTATGTGTAGCTCCTTCAGTTGTCTCCTTACTTGGTCTTCAGTTATGGACAGCCCACACTGATGATCAGAAGTGGACTTGTCACTGGCCATTCCAGTTCATGTGGTGGGATTTATTGATCTAATAGGGTTGGTTTATGGAAACTGGACATTGATAGAAGGTGGTAGTGGGAGGGAAAATCTATTTAAAAAAAACGGTTCAGGGCGTTAGCTTTGTCCACATCTCCTTCTAGTCCATTAATTATGCCTTGTCCTCTTCGGACATCCTTCATATTATTCTGTGTGAGTTTGTTTTCTATTTTAGCTTTGTAAGCTTCCTTTCCTTCACTCATCTTTTTCTTTAGAACACACTGTGCATCCTTGAAGAGACTTGAGTAAGGAGTAAGCATTCATTTGAGAATAGGACACAGAAGGAAACAAGATGAGAGACTCTGGATGCCATCTTTTCGATATGTTATTGTTGGCATTTTTCTTACCATTACTACCTCTGCTGTTAAATGTGAATTCTGTCGTGATTGCTCAACTGAATGTTTCTTAACTTATATCAAATATTGCATAATGGTTACAGCTGCTTTTCCAATACACGACAGCTAAACTGCAGTCCTGTTAAAATTAAACAAATAAATTCATTTTGATTTGCAATATTATGTTTGCAGTGGTGCACAAATGAGTAACCACTGCTTGATAAAACAGGTAGCAAGGGTCTAGTGGACTATAAAAAGAATAAACTGCCATAGAGAAAAATCTTTCAGCATTCAGAAACACAAGCGCAAAGCAGAGCTTCAGGTTTGCTGATGGAGTAATTCAGTTTATTTGGTGTGCTGGCAGTGTGCATAAGATGGGTGAGTGGCTGCTGGCCAGTAATGTGCTATGGATATTAGTTTGTTGTATGGTGTATTATGTATCTGATTAAAGATTTTTCATGTCTCCCTAGAGCTTTGTTCAATTCCTGAACCAGCATCTGGGGACTAGAGTTTCCTCCTACAGTCAAAAGACTTATTATTAGGCCAATGGTGACAATAAATTAGCTTCGTATATGAGTGTTAAGGCTTTTTTTTTCCTTATTTATTCCCTTCTGCTCGGTCATTTGTGAAAGGTATCTGTAGCTCAGGGGATCGCTTATTAAAAAAAATAAATAAATAATCACTAAACTGTGTTGATATTCTATTGCAAACAATCTAGCAAAAATTGTTTTCAAGATAAGAATTAACTTATTATATAAAGGGCACAACTGCAAATAAACAGATAGGGACAGAGGTGCAGAAGTTCAGACTTTTTCTTGTAACCAATATAAGTAAAAAAGCAATGAATAAAAGAAAATACTGGTTTTGGAAAAGATTTTATATAAGTATAGAAGGCCTTAATTAGCAATGACATTTCGTATTTCAGTGGCATATTTTCCAGGTGTAAGATATTGAATGCTTAAAATTAAATTGATTTAAATTATAAAAGAATTATAATGCTACTATTGCAGTCTAAAATGTTGGCAGTTATTGCCATTGAGGAAAGACAGATATTCTTACATATTGTTTAAGCACCAATAGCTGATAACACACTTAAAATTGTTTTTGGTCAGAGTAAAATTTCTCTTCTGTGGACACGATACTTGAGGATTTCATGTGAACAGGTTTCATTTGGTCTATTTAAACAACAAGACCTACAAAGTTGACATCTGTTGTATGTGTAACTTTTTTATTCAAATTCTGTAAGTTATATTTATCAGTAAAATCTGAAGTTAATCACCATGTGTACACAGTTGTGCCTATAACCCAGCTGATGCCATCAATTGCCATGCGGCAGAGGAGGTACGGGGCAGCAGCAAGGACTTTTAAGATCCCAAATTAATTATTTTCAAATAGTGGGGAATTAAATTATTAGGATTCCTCAGATCAACAGAAGAAGGTTTAGGGGCTTGTTGTTCTTACCACTTTGCGGTCCCTTTGTTTTCCACACCAAGTGTTTTGGTAATACAAAGTTCCTGTTTTGGTAATTGTGGTCTCCTTTGGGTACTATCTGGCTCTGAAGGCAGCTAAAGGACATACCCTAAAGTACATTATAGAAATGGTTTTCAACCCTTAGGGGAATAAGATCCCATGAGAATATGTGAGGCCAATAAATTTCCCCTCTTTGACTGCAGTCTTGATGAAGAGTCTTGTATTTGAACTTGAATTTTTTTAACAAAAGCATATTTTCTGCTAGTGATGCCTATGTTTTTTAAGGCATATAACAAAACAAAATTAAAACGTCATTACAAAAACAGCCTGTACACTTTTAAGTAAGTTGTTTTTGTCTGAATTTCTTAATGTCTAAAAACTCATCCACCTTTGCCAACTCTAGTCCTTGCATCCTCACCATTCCACTGACCTCCCTCTCATTTACACACATGTATTCTGTCTTGTTCCTACTGACCTTCATTCCTCTTCTCTCTAGAGCATATCTCCACCTCTCCAGGGTCTCCTCAACCTGCTCCCTACTATCATTACAGATCACAATGTCATCAGCAAACATCATAGTCCACGGGGACTCCTGTCTAATCTCGTCTGTCAACCTGTCCATCACCATTGCAAATAAGAAAAGGCTCAGAGCCGATCCCTGATGTAATCCCACCTCCACCTATTTGCAGCTTTATCATTCTGTGTTTATTAGTGTGCCGTGCTGAACAGATAAATGTGACAGACCATTAAACCCTGAATTGATGTGCATATGTGGGGAGTCCATCTGATCTCTATCTGGCCACTGAAGATGCATTTTAATGCCAGATGTAAATGTATTCCAATTAAACTATGTACACATACTATCTATATATGAAACACACTTTAAATTGGGTTATTTAGAAAGGTAACAATCATTGCCATATGAAACATGTTTTGGAAATTGAAGGTAGACCTCATAATTTTTTATTTTTTTAAGTTTAACATCTCTGTACCTTGATTAACAGTTTACTGTGAGTATTTTGCTGCTTGTATAATTATTTTCAGTCATCTTACGGCTTTCTTGGAAGTTAACAAGGGCTTCCTAGTGGGTTGCCCAGATGATAACCACTGCAGCATAGTACAACAAAATTCTTACACGTTTCCCACAGACTCGCTGCAATCAAAATGCCTGCTACAACCAAAAAAATGAATATAACATCATAAATTGACAACATACAGCATATGCAAGAAGCAATCATGCATTTGTCATTATGAGTGGCTGCCCCGTCATCTGAAATCAAGAATTTTCTTATCCACAATGCTAGGCAGTTTCCTGTGTCAGTTTTGTGAAAACAGCAAAGAAAACTATATATAAATCATGGGACAGCCTAAAAATGTGTCTTTAGATAAGGTCCACAAGTGTTAACCATGGTTTACGTTTAATTAGTTTGTTACATGATGAGAACTTAGCAGGCAAAGTTCTTAGGTCAACGCAGACTGGCAACTTGTGGAGTTATTAATAAAAACGCCAAGGGAGACCTTTATTATAAAAACATCTCTAAGGAAAAAGAGGAAAAATAAAAATGAAAAGCACAAATATTTCACAGTGGGATTTCCTGATTAAAAGAGGTTGATGGTGTGCCTACAGTTGCTCCAGCAATAAAAAAAGGTTATTTTAATAAGACTCCAAGCCGACAAGAACAAAAGCTGGTTAACAAATTCTGTTACCTGTCCTAAAGGTACTAATATGCATATGGTGTGGAGCTGGTGAGAAAAAATTAAAGTAGACATCTTGGTCTGAAAGGTTGTTTTCCGTGATGGTGAATTGTCATTATTTTGCCTTATAATGTAAACAACTATATTTACAAGTTTGGAAAAAGTAAACTAGGTATTGGTTTCATTTTTGTGCTCGTGCAGATCACAGGGAGTGCAGGGTGTATAAATGACAAGATCATAATTGCCACACTGCAGATCATCATGGAGTAATCATTTGAATGGAATTCTCCTCTTCATGTCAACTTTATTGATTGTGAAAGGTATTTAATGGTGTAGATTGGAGAATCTTGAGAAAAATCCTGAGACACAATGGAATACCAGAAAAATTAACTTCACTCATGCAGAGCTCCTATTAGAGCAAGTCTTGCAAGGTAGTCCATGCAGGTTACCTGAAATAAAGACTGAACTGTGACAGGAATGCCTTCTGTCACCTTTTCTGTTCCTCCTTGTGGTAAGATGCAGGGGTGTTTTCATTTATTAATTTTATGGTTTGTAACGCAGTCAATTTTAGCTTCTAACGGGGCACAGAGCACACATAAGGTGTGCACCAGCTTAATGAGGGGCACCAGCTATGGGATTAATTAAAATATAGGGGAATGGGTCACCACCAGAGGAATTGTTTTTTTTTTGGTGTTTTTTGTTATTCTTGAGAGCGATCGCTAGTTGGAGAAGAAGTAGAGAGAAAAGACAGGACAGTATTGGCTAAGATGACTAGTGAGAGGAGAGCAGGACCAAGAGCTGAGTAACCGTTCCATGTGGTGATGGTGCTCTCTTTCATTGAGCAGTGGAGCAGGCGAGAGTAGATGAGGCCTACTGAGTGAGTTGGAAGAGGGGATCCAGAAGTTGGCAAGGTGACTCTGGAACTGTACCAGCCATTGCAGCACATCACAGATCTGCCGAATAGATAGAGAATGCAATGGGTTGCACCTGGCTCCTTCCCAGCATCTGTTAGATTTGTTAGATGTCCCTGCTAGACTGGGGAAGGCAAAGGCAGCTTTTGTGACACTGAATAATATTTAGTTCTCCAGAGAAATACAGACCTCAACAAAATTGAGGATCTTTGATTCTAACAACAAAGCAGTATTATTTGCATTATATAGTGCAGAAAAATTGAGAATAACCACAAGGACAAAACAGAGGTTCCAAACAGTGATAGATTCTGAAGATACGGTGGCCTGACAAAATAAGAGATGAATGCCTATGGGAAAAAAAGCAGGACAGGAGCTAATCACCAAGCAGATCTGGAGGAGAAAGTGAGGCTGGTTTGGAAACCTGCTTTCATCACTACCCAGCAGGCTCTGAATTGAATACTCAGGGGGAAAAAATGAAGAGGCAGACCAAGAAACACCTGGAGAAGAGACACAGAAGCAGACACAGAAGAGTATGACACCAGCTGGAAAGAGATAGAAAGGAAGGCCCAGACTTAAACTTGCTGGAAAGGTGTTGTTGATGGCCTATGCTCTGCATGAAGCTATGAGGTTAAGTAAGTAAAGCTAATGTGTCTAATGGGATTAAAGAAATTACCTCATTGCTGTGCTCACATAACCCCTCATAAGACCTTTCTGCTCTCAATGGCCTGTTCTTAATTTTCAGAATAATTAATTAGTTTTGTAACATGTTATTGTGAACCCTGAAATAGAAACAGACACCTTTCTGTGGCTGGAAGGCGAGGTGGGGAGTCGTGAATGACAATTTTTGACAAAATTTCTGTTTGTTATATTCCTTTTTTCTGATAACAGCTCCTTTAAATTGCTCTTTTGCATTCGCATTTGTGAAAAGAAAGGACAGCATTACACAAGCCATTAAGGCAAACTGACAACTACATTTAGATTTGGAAGAACTCATTGATCATATAAGGGCATATGGTAGGAAAAATAAATATAGAGGAGGCCATCTTTCAAAAGTTCACACAAGTATTTATTTTCAGCTGCCCTCAGCTGTGAACTGTGTTTAGATAACACCTAGAAATTTAATAATGTCTACATGTAAAAAAAATATGTATTTTTTTATATCTATATCCAGCAAAGCATAGCTACACAAATAAAGCTGTATTTTAAGCCACAAAAACATTTTATCCAAGATATTTTTGACAAAATATATTGTGAACAACAAGGGATGATGTTGTAGTGACCCTCTTACAAAGAGTGACACCCAGGAGGCAAACTGAAAACAATGGCGCACTTCACTGAATAAACAGTACACATGAAGAAAAGTAGAGAGGGAGATAACAAAAGTACAAAATAAACAAAAATAAACTATAACATTATTATTTTTGTGTTTACTTGCCCTTTACACTTGTGATTATTTCCCATGGTTGTGGCATTTTTATTATGCTGTGACTGTTAGGGGGCATTCCAACTGCTGGCAAGGAAAGTGATGGTGTAAATTTAGAAGATAAAAGAAATAGGTTCATTTAGTCCCAGATAGCCTGTAAGGATTTTAAGAGTTTATTAGAGCTCTAGCAGTGAAGTTCAATGTTTATTTTTCAATGGGAAGTTTCTCTTCTAGTTCCTTTCTCTGTGGGCTCAATTCCATTGTAAACAAAGTAGACACCTGCTAAGGAGTAGTTTCTTCTTTGGCTGCAGGTGGATAAAATCTGAATGCCTGTCTTCTAGTATGTGCTTTTAAAGGTCTCTCTCAGGTCACCTGGCCAGAAAAGGTGGTCCTAGTTCAACTTCTTATGGACCTCACTGGGTATGTCTTACCATTGAACATCATTAGGACCTTTCTGGATGTGGCTACCCTGTGAATTTCTTCCTTACCATCCATGAGAAAAAGAGCAGACCTAATGAGAAATCAGAGCAAGCTTTGACAGTATTTTTGATGATGATGTGAATTTTTATCTTTTTTAGTTATGTCCTTGTGGCTGTGATGAATTTATGGTTTTGACTTGTGTTCTTTTTTGTATTATCTCAGTTTTAACATTGTTATTTAGCCTCGTGTTGGTGATCTCAATGTGTTGCCAATTTTTCCATCAATCACTGCCGTTTTGTAGTCTCCTCGCACGGTCATGAACCACATTGCTGTTGGTAATGGACTCCCGTTGCTACCATGTGATTGCATCAGTGTGACGTGTGCTGTGTTTGCATTGCTGCTATCTATGATATCAACATACCATCCCCAATATTCAACTTTGTGGATACAAATCAAAATAATGTTGGTATGCAAGTGTAGTTAGGCATTGGAAATTCTTGAGCGCTTTTTCTACTTTGATTTATTAAGAATTGATTTTTGAGTAGATGTTTGGTATTTTTTTTTAATTCTCCTGTTTTGACTCCTATCTGTTTCTAACTTTATTTATTGCTTTCATCTTCTGATCCTATTTATCTTTTTTTAGTTGTGTTTTTTCCCTCTTACAAATGTATAACAGCAATGTCATTTTGTGTCCCATTTTTTCCTTCATTTTTAGCTACTACCATGTTGTTGTTTGCAATGATGTCCTATTGCCTTTGTGTGACCTGTTAGTCGTGTTACACATGACATCATTAGTCAGGGAAATGACTTTGATATCAATGTCAGGAGTTATTTCTGGTTTTCCTACTATGCACTTTGGCTTAGCATCTTGGCTTTGGCAATCAGTATGTCTTATTTTTTTTTGGTGTCAAACCCAAGCCAGCTTATGCTGTTGCTTTGCCCTTTCAAATTAGTCATCCATTCCTGGTACGCCTTTAAGTACATTCCCTTTTTTTTTTATTTTTTAAAGAGAAACAAAATGCTATAGCGTTTTTCCTACCATCCTGTACAGGTTTGGAGGCCCTTCCTGTGTTGTCAACATTTGCTCTTTACTCTAACACATGCCTCTCTGTCTTTTCTAAGGATTTGCTGAGTTCTACCCATATTGTGTACCACTTGTCTCCTTACAATTCTATTTTCCCCCAGAATGCAAAAAAGTAGTTAATCAAGGGTGGCGTTTTGTAAGGAAGAAAAACAAAATAACAAACAAAAGTCCTTTGCCGTAGATAATTTATGGATAACCCCTCATTCCCAGTGCTAAAAGTCTTTGACACTAAAAAAACAAACAACATGAAGAAAATAGCTTTATTCTAACTGAAAACTAAATCTAAAATTAAGTTATACATAAAAAAAAGATGACTTCAGAAATTTAATCTGCATACTCTGAAACCCCTAAAGACAGTGGTGACCATGCAAAGATTGTCATTAAATGCAAAATGAAAATACTACTATAAGAATTTGAAATTAGTGTTGATTTGTTGTTTAAAATTTATTTAACACATTCTATTAGTTAAACTGTGAATCACTTTCTCAAGAACACCAGTAAAAATGAAGAAAAAGTGCACTCAAAGGTTCAAGGGCATATCTGACTAGTAACACAATAGGCATAATAAAGTATTCACTAATGTGAAATAGTAAAAGAAGATCATTATACACATTCTATTGGAGCTTGCAAGTGATCTATCAATGGATAATGTTCTTTAATCTGTGAAAGTGGTGCCTACCACTTTTGCATGTGGTGTTCATGTCATTGTAGAGAATATCCAAAGTCATGTGGTAGATGACACCAGTAAAGTTGGTTGTATAATCCTAACAATAGATGAATGAATAGAGAACACAGATGTGGCATATTCCTTGTTTATGTCTGATATTCTGATGAAGAAGAATTCTGAGAATAATACAAGGCATGTGCAGTGGAGCTAAAGGTACCTGAGCACCTGCCCCCTTTACTCTAAGTGCCACTTTTGAGCCATGCGTGACCTTGCTTTTCAAAGGGGACACCATCCTCCAGTCGCCTGCTTCATGCATTGACTTTATAATAGAAGCAGCAATTAATTGGAGCGATTATTTAATTTCCACATTGTGAATTGTAAAGAATTAACTCTAATGTTGAAGTTTCAAGTGTGGGGTGAATTACTTAATTTCATTATGAATTCTCTCCCAAATGTGTGCCAAGTTACCATAAACTCAGCATCTGCCCCATTCAAACTGACTGCGCAGATATTGTTTCTCATGTTACAAAGAAAAACATTCACCTTCAGCCAATCAGCTTCAAGTTTCTGATATCAGAAAAAGAAAACACATCTCTCCTTTGAAGAATTCCAGATGATGCTTTAATTTTCATTCACAAACATTCATGGAAGATCTTCAACACATGGCCAAAAAAAAAAAATAACTTCATCTTTTAAATTCTTTAGGCAACCAGTTTTATTAATTTTCTAAAAATGTGAAATCAAGTGTCTTCAGTCATTAAACCCCTCCTTTATGATGTCAGAGGCTAATGTTAAGCTGATTGGCTAAAATCATTCTAGTAAAAGTAACCAGATAAAATCACAACATCCCCTGCTTGTGCCTTATTTTATAGATATCTGACATCACCAGGACCGACACGATTTCAATATAATTGAGAAAAATGTTCTGGAGGATTTAGTGGGGTTCAGAGAAAACTTGTATATGTGTTGATTCTGTCCCCAGCCAGCTATTGCATGATCCTGGACATAAAGGTATGACTTAGTGTTTTAAATATTTTCTAGAAATGTTACTTGCTATGAAAAGATAAGCTAAAACATACTTACATATATAGCTTATACTGTATATTAAATGTTGATATTTTAATTTGCTAACATCATAAATTAATAAAATTGTGCAAAGTTCACCATCATCCTAAAAACCTAAGTACAATCCATTCATCTTCCAAACTCGCCTTTTCCAGAGCAGGTGTGTGGAGCTTATCCCAGCAATCACTGGACTCAAGGCTGGAACACCTGAACAAGGCAGCAGTTAATCACAGAGCAAACACACACACACAGGCCAATTAAGCAATGTCAGTTCACCTAATCTGGATGTCTTTGGACTGTGGGAGGAAACCCAATAGGACACAGGGAGAACATGCAAACTCCGCAGAGGGACCACCTATCTCTTTATGGCAAGTCAACAGTGCTACCACTGAATGACAGTGCCACCCTTTAAATATAATGGAAAATGTAATTGCTCTAAATGCTACTTAAACTTGTAATTTTAAACAACAGAAAGGGAAAACAGAATTATCTCGTAAGCAAAACATCTAGGATGTAAGTGATAATGTAAAAAATCATCATTTTTTATTTACAAAAAAGCTTTAAAAATGTTGAGTAAAAATATAATATAAGCAAAACAGCTTAGAGGGTAATGAGTATAGCTATCTTCAAAGAGAAAGCATGCATAGAATAAAGGTGGTGAAAATGCAAATATGTGTTATCATTTATTTAAGTGCAAACTGGAAATGGATGGTGTTAAAGAAAGAATAACTGCAGCATACTCAACATTGCATAAAAAATGATTGGAAGCTGTGACTCACTTTCTAATGATTAGCTGATAGTAAAATTCAGGCTGGTTAACTGTCTATATCAGGAAAATAATTGACAGTTGCCATGACCTTGTTCCAATTTCTCCAGCTTGATGTTTCAGTGTTTTTGTTGTTTTGATCAGTAAAGTGTATGGAGTTTTGTTGGCAGATACAGGCAGATATTTGCTAGAGGTTAGAGAGAACAGGTAATTTTGCCTGTAGTTGGCAGTCATTTTCTCTTATAAAAGAAGGCTTAAGTTAAGGAAAGATCATTATTTTCTGATTTTGTTGGAAAAACGATATTCATTCATCTTCCAAACCCACTTATCCAGAGCAGGGTCGCCAAAAGCTGGAGCCTATCCTAACAAGCATCAGGCACAAGGCAGAAACATCACCTTGACAGGGTGCCAGCCTATCGCGAGGCAGACACACACACAGATACCCAAATACCCATGTAGTCTCAGGGAGAGCACATACTCTGTATGTAAATCAGGACTTAAGAGTTGCTTACAGGAGTGTTAAGCTCTAACTCACTGTGTTGCCTTGCTGTGATAGTGCTATATAAAATAAACATTGATTACGATAAACATCTATTTATCCATTCATCTTCCATTCATCATGAGGAGCAAAATCTTTAGTGACCGTACTATGCAAGACTCATCCCCACAAATTACACCATTCCATTGCCAGGCAAATTCATAAATATACCCCCAATCTATTAGTTTAGCAAGCACTTGTTTTGGATGTGGAAGAAAACAAATACTCTGAGAAATACAAGTGGGAAACAAGCAAACTCTACTTAGAAAGTGTCTGCTCATGGAATTAAGTTATGCTAATGAAGCTTTATTGTACCTCTGTTAGATGAACACCATAATAAAGTCCTTGCAGAGCATTTAGCAGCATAATAAAAAACTATAATATTTATAGTAATACACAATAAACAGATCAATGCCAAACAAAAAAAGTGTCATGGCATAAATAATTTCAGATTCAGAATTCACAAGTAATGGCTGCTAACTATTCTGTCCAGTAAATTCTTCAAAATATCTTTGGAAGGTGTAGCTGCACACTGGACAATGATACTTCAGCTCTTGATGTCTGAATGCATCATAAAGCAGAAATTGAATCCCTGAATTAGTCTGAATTATCCTGCATGGGCTTTTGTAGTCATGTGCATGGTGTCCAATAAGCACAAGTTGAAAACCCACGAGTGATACTTACATTTTCTTATCCTGGCTCATTATCGACATACACCAGAAATATGTTTGTAAGTGAAATGGTGTGATCATTGCATGAACAGTAATGGGAAACAAGATTAGGTCAGACACATTAAACAGTGCAGCATTAAATATTAATCACAAGCAGAAAATATCTAGTTAACCTGCCAAACATTTTTTCAGCCTTGTCTGATGTCCGCTGGATTCTCAGCATAAAACATTTAATGTAGACAGACCCATTCCTGCAAAAGACTGAAGACAACAGCCTGTTGATGTATATTCAGGCACTGAATAGTTTACTTAAAAATCTTAGCTTCCTGTCAGTAAAGATAACTATAATCTGGTGTAACTTAAAAGGGTCTCGTTGTGTTCAGCAAGCTCAGTCTGTCTTTTTCTTTTTTGAAGAGAGTTCTTCTCTTAAAATATAGCTCAGGATTTTTGAAAGACTCCTGTGGATCACTACTTTTCAGTAACATCTGCTGGAGCTTTTTACATCTCAGGATTCATGTAGCTGTGCAATATGGAAAATAGCTCGTATGTTGTTCATTGTTCTGACCCTAGGGTTAAAACATTTCTCTTGTGTTTTGTATTAGTTGCATGCACCGATTACATTACATTTTATAAGGAGGGCCACAGTGGGTGCAAGTCTTCATTCCACCAGTTTCCTAATTAGAAGGTAGTCTTTGCTGATAATGAAACTTAGTATTTAACATTCATTCAAGACAAATTTTATTTACATGTAGTTTCCTTTTTCTTTTGTGGACAAGTACAGATTTGCACTTTACGATCTTCTACTTTTCTCTCTCATTTAATTCTAAACACAGATACTTCATGATGCATACTCACCATTGTAATTTGAACCAAGTTGGAGAGCCGGGGCCTCATATAAAATTTTGCATGGATTCAAAAACAGGAAAATGCATATGCCAAAAAAATTAGATTTATAAAACCCGGTGTATGCACTTTCTATGCAATTTACCATTTATAAATCACAATCACCTTGTAAATATGCATACGTAAAACATTCCTTGAACGCTGTCCTGAAACATCTGTTTATGGTGGATGCTAATCAACCTCATACATATGTAGTCTTGATGCTGCAGAACTTCATTGGTTGGTAGAGCAGCCTCCTTCATGACACGTCGAGTCCCCACCACCTGCATTTAAGAGTGTTTAGCAATGCTACTCAACTGGCAGTGCAAGATAAAGTATTTGCATTATAGCACCTCTCTATTACACTCTGGGGTCCGGTAAAGATGTAAAGGCACCAGCATCTGAGCAGGTAGCCACTATTACCTGGCACATGAAATGACTTGATTGCTTTTACAATGTATCGTACAGGCCATATGAAACCTAGAGGGTTCAGCCAGTTACCTTACCAACAACCCATTTTCCACATCCAATATGGTTACATCTGCCAAAATTACATAGCCTCAAAATAAATATATCACAGGTTGACCCAGGCCATTGAGACACAACATTTTCCAGCTACATCATGGCATGACAGTTGACTTGAGCATTAATGCAATGTAACTACTTACAGGGAAACAAAAACAAATTCATTCTCACTAGGTGCCTTTATTGCAATACTAGCTGAAATACCCAGTGTTGCCCAGGAGGAAAATAAAGTGTTTTTTTTTTTTCAATTGTTTGAGAAAAATATATAATTAAAAAACTCACAACTTTAAAAATAATAATAAATTAACAAACAATGAAGACTCACTAATGTGCTTGTTTTGCAGTCTTGTATGTATGTTATCATTCAGTTGATGCTCAGAACTGGCCAACTCAACAGGGGCGCAGTAGTACTCAAACATAGATAATGCTGGCAGTCACCTCCAGTTCACCCTCTGGTGGTCGTTCCAAGTGTCAACTGGACGATAACATGCATACAAGACCACAAGATCACCCCCCACCCTACCCAGAAAGGTGTGGGTTAGGGTTGACTTCACCCTATTGTATTTTTAGTCGACCAATGAGAAACATGTGTACCAAGTTTCGTGAAAATCGCTCCGGCCATTTGGAAGTGATGCTGGAACATACATACATACATACACACGCACACACACATACATTGACTTGTATATATGTATATGTATATATTGTGATGGGTGGCCGGCTACATATTCCGGCCCACACCTCCAGGCCGCCAGGTGGAGCCCTCCCAACAGCATGGAGGTTCCCCAAATTCCAGCAGGGCCTTATGGACCTTGTAGTTTGTATACACAGCCCTGCTGGATACCTTGGGGACCACCGGTAGTCGCTGTAGGGGGGATGTCAGACTCTTACGTGCCCTATAACCCGGAAGTGCGTCATGATCACATGATAAGAAGAAACGACGTGCTTCCAGGTTGAAGAAAAGAGACTTTTACCCTGACCCGGAAGTAATGAGAACTTGTGGATTGTGGGATAGGAACACCTCCGTGTCAGGGGATATAAAAGGACTCTGGGAAAGCCCAGACACAGAGCTGAGCTGGGAAGAAGGGTGGCAAAGTGTCTGGGAGAGGAGGATTGGTATTTGTAGAGAGTGTTGATTACTGTATGTGTAGTGTGGAGTGGAGGGTGCTTTGTGCACGTAATTATTATAAAATAAATAAGTCTTGGACTTTTACCTGGTGTTTGGCGTGGTACCTGAGGGCTCAAGAGGTCAATAACAGCCTCTACTGCTACAATATGTATACTGTATGTATATATGTGTACAGTGGTGTGAAAAACTATTTGCCCCCTTCCTGATTTCTTATTCTTTTGCATGTTTGTCACACAAAATGTTTCTGATCATCAAACACATTTAACCATTAGTCAAATATAACACAAGTAAACACAAAATGCAGTTTTTAAATGATGGTTTTTATTATTTAGGGAGAAAAAAAATCCAAACCTACATGGCCCTGTGTGAAAAAGTAATTGCCTCCTGAACCTAATAACTGGTTGGGCCACCCTTAGCAGCAATAACTGCAATCAAGCGTTTGCGATAACTTGCAATGAGTCTTTTACAGCGCTCTGGAGGAATTTTGGCCCACTCATCTTTGCAAAATTGTTGTAATTCAGCTTTATTTGAGGGTTTTCTAGCATGAACCGCCTTTTTAAGGTCATGCCATAGCATCTCAATTGGATTCAGGTCAGGACTTTGACTAGGCCACTCCAAAGTCTTCATTTTGTTTTTCTTCAGCCATTCAGAGGTGGATTTGCTGGTGTGTTTTGGGTCATTGTCCTGTTGCAGCACCCAAGATCGCTTCAGCTTGAGTTGACGAACAGATGGCCGGACATTCTCCTTCAGGATTTTTTGGTAGACAGTAGAATTCATGGTTCCATCTATCACAGCAAGCCTTCCAGGTCCTGAAGCAGCAAAACAACCCCAGACCATCACACTACCACCACCATATTTTACTGTTGGTATGATGTTCTTTTTCTGAAATGCTGTGTTCCTTTTACGCCAGATGTAACGGGACATTTGCCTTCCAAAAAGTTCAACTTTTGTCTCATCAGTCCACAAGGTATTTTCCCAAAAGTCTTGGCAATCATTGAGATGTTTCTTAGCAAAATTGAGACGAGCCCTAATGTTCTTTTTGCTTAACAGTGGTTTGCGTCTTGGACATCTGCCATGCAGGCCGTTTTTGCCCAGTCTCTTTCTTATGGAGGAGTCGTGAACACTGACCTTAATTGAGGCAAGTGAGGCCTGCAGTTCTTTAGACGTTGTCCTTGGGTATTTTGTGACCTCTCGGATGAGTCGTCTCTGCCCTCTTGGGGTAATTTTGGTCGGCCGGCCACTCCTGGGAAGGTTCACCACTGTTCTATGTTTTTGCCATTTGTGGATAATGGCTCTCACTGTGGTTCGCTGGAGTCCCAAAGCTTTAGAAATGGCTTTATAACCTTTACCAGACTGATAGATCTCAATTACTTCTGTTCTCATTTGTTCCTGAATTTCTTTGGATCTTGGCATGATGTCTAGCTTTTGAGGTGCTTTTGGTCTACTTCTCTGTGTCAGGCAGCTCCTATTTAAGTGATTTCTTGATTGAAACAGGTGTGGCAGTAATCAGGCCTGGGGGTGGCTATGGAAATTGAACTCAGGTGTGATACACCACAGTTAGGTTATTTTTTAACAAGGGGGCAATTACTTTTTCACACAGGGCCATTTAGGTTTGGATTTTTTTTCTCCTTAAATAATAAAAACCATCATTTAAAAACTGCATTTTGTGTTTACTTGTGTTATATTTGACTAATGGTTAAATGTGTTTGATGATCAGAAACATTTTGTGTGACAAACATGCAAAAGAATAAGAAATCAGGAAGGGGGCAAATAGTTTTTCACACCACTGTATATATTTTAGTATATACTAAAATGAGTACTAAGAAAAGCGCTATATAAATGTAATGAATTATTAAAAGTATATACCCATATATTTCATATCCTGGCTGCAAAGTCGCAAAATGTTATACAGCACTGATGTGCACAAAACTGAGGGAATAAGGAAAAAGAATAAGCGAGAAAAAGAATCAGTGCACTCTGCCACATCCCGGTCTGACTCGGAATTGCCCTTACTCAAGCCCTTTAGCTGCCTCCCATACGCACGTGTGTGACAAGCCAGCAGAGAGAGACGTGGCAACTCCCGGACCGTCGCGAGCCGATACGTCATCCACCAGCGCCAAGACGGAATGGGAGGAAACCACGCCACTTGAGGTTAGACCAGACCTTCTCTCCATTTTGCAGTTTCAATTTAGAGAGATGCTGGCTTCTTTTAAAAGGGAGCCAAAGCGTCGATGGTGTGGAACACCCGATCATGTTCCTTAGCCGGAAACTGTTGGAACTCCCTTGTTACGGATCATACACCTTTACAGTGGATGGCCCTGCACAAGCAGTCGAATCCATGGGTCACCCGGTGGTTTCTTGACCTACAACCGTACAAGTTTTTGCTTGTTCATCGTCAGGGCTCTCAACGCCAATGCCGATGCTCTTTCTCAAGTTCATGACCTCTTGGTCAGGGTCGCCTAACCTGATGGGTCTGGGCTGAGGGGGGGGCCCTTGTCACACACGTGTGCATGGGAGACAGCTAAGGGGCTTGAGTAAGGGCAATTCTGAGTTAGACCGGGATGTGGCAGAGTGCACTGATTCTTTTTCTTGCTTTCTTGCAGACCATTCACGGGAGATTCCACCTGGCCCTGTTGACATCACGTCTGGGTCCGAGCAGACCTTGTCGGCTCAGGCCCCTTTGATGTCACGTCTGGGCCCGAGCCTATAGCTGAAGACCCTTATGAGCCTGACCCCTCTGGCTTCACTTCCTGTCTTCCTCTTTAAAAGCCTCCACCTTTTCCTTATTCCCTCAGTTCTGTTTTGGACTCGGTTTTGTGCACATCAGTGCTGTATTACATTTTGCGACTTTGCAGCCAGGATACCAAATATACAGGTGGCTGCCCCAAACCTTGCTATGACTCTGTGTGGAGTTTCTGATGATAGATAGATAGATAGATAGATAGATAGATAGATAGATAGATAGATAGATAGATAGATAGATAGATAGATGAAGTCACATGGTCTGATTACATCAGAAGAACCAGACACTGCTGCAAATTGCCTTTTTAAGTTGGTAAAAACATGTTTTGTGTATGTGTACCCACGCCATACGAAAACTGGATATAGTGCCTTGCTGGCTGGGTTCCAGGCTTTCCAGCATAGTAGGCATGACAAATATTGATATGATACTAGCAAAATACCCGCGCTTCGCAGCGGAGAAGTAGTGTGTTAAAGAGGTTATGTAAACATATATATACATAAACATATATACTTATATATACATATCTACATATACACATATCTACATATATACATATATATATATATATACATATATCAACATATATATACACATACATATACACACATACATACATAAACACACACATTGTAGCAGATACGCGTGTTGTCCACCTCTCGAACCCTCAGGTACCACTCTTCGGACCAGGTGAAAGTACAATAACTATTTTTATTATTGTACAGTGCACAAAGCACTCCACACACCACACTCATATACTCAATAAACAATTCTCTATAATAACAATCCTCCACTCCCAGACACGTCGCCACCCTACCTCCCAGCTCAGTTCAATGTCTGGGCTCACCCAGAGTCCTTTTATAGACCCTGACCCGGAAGTGGCTCCAAGCCAAACCCACAAGTCCGTTTTCCTTCCGGGTCAGGGCAAAGTTCTTTTCTTCATCCCGGGAGCACATCGCTTCTTCCAGTCATGTGACTGGGATGCACTCCCGGGTTATAGGGCACACAAGAGCTTACTAGCCCCCCTACAGCGACTCCTGGCGGCCCCCAAGGTATCCAGCAGGGCTGTGTCAAAACACTACAAAGTCCATGAGGCCCTGTTGGAACTCGGGGCGCAAATATGCTGTCCGGAGGGCTCCTCCTAGCGGCCTGGGGGTGCCGACCGGAGTCCATAGGCGGTCGTCTGTCACAGTCCCTCCCCCTTAGCGACGACCAGTGGGGCGGAGCGTTGATTCCCGCGAGGGACGTCTTCCTCCAGGAGAACGCGAGATCCGGGCCGTGGTTCTGCTGTCAAGATCCCCCAGCGAACCTTGGGGGAACGGTGTATCTGGTGTCTCTTCGTTCCCCTGTCCTCTGGGGACAACTCCTCCACACGTGGCCCGGTTGCCGGCAGTTATAGCACCGCCGACGTCCTCCTGGTGGCCTCTCTTCCCGAGACCTGAAGCACCTCGGGAATTCTGTCAGCTCCACCCTGTCCTCCGCCAAGGAGGGGTTAACAGCCGCTTTGCTGCTCTTTGCCCTTGTCTTTTCCCTGTTAGGAGACCCGCATTTCTGTGTGGGGATCTCCTGCTTTCTCTGGGGCTTGTGCACAACGTGAGGCTCTCTATGGAATAGAGAGAGCCTCTTTGCTGTTTGCACGCCCGTTGTCCTATATAAATTCGGAGGCGGCGTCATTAGTACCGTATCGCTCCGGGTAACAGCACTATTCAGCTGCCCCGGGACGATCGGTGCCTCCCCCGCCTCTTCATTAACTAACGGCAACCCCTTTTCCACGCAGGTCGGGCTTTTAACGTCCGCATTAGTCCAGAGCAGCGTCTGATACCGCTGCTCCGGTTCTAACGGACAATTTCCCAACCACTCCGTCATCGTGCCACATTCGATTGTCGGGCACACAGCGCTTTGGCAACCGCAACTAATTAAACGCGGTGCCGATTCACACTGTGTCCCCTTATTATATACGGTACAGAGGGCACCTACCTGCACCGCCGCATTAATTGAGGCCGGGGCTTCACGGCCTAACCGCCGAAGGTATTCATGAAGTCTCCTCAGCGGCGCTTCGACCGTGGCTCCCAGTTCCTCCAGACGTCTTCTCAAGTCTGCGATTCCCTGTAAGAAAGGCAGTACGGGCTCGAGTACCTCTTCGAGATCCCGTACCATATAATCAGTTAAGTTATTTGTCTCGGCCGGCAGTAAGGCTACTTCCTTATTTTGGTCATCTGCCGACCAGGAACCAATGAGCACGTCCACTCCTGGCACGTGCTCTGCTGATGAGCGCAAGGGCTCCTGGGAAATGGAGTCTTTAGAGGAACGGGTAGCCTCCTTCGGCTGGCTGCGGTCTGCCTTTTTACTTTTGCCGGCAGACACTACAGTCACGTCCCGTCCCTTTTTACCTTCATTTGATGGTGGCGCTGCTTCGCTCGCCGCCCCCTTCCCTTTCAGGGAGCTCTGAACCGTCAGGGGAAGACTGACCTCACCGAAGGACCGCTGTTGACCTTCTCTATCCCAGACTCCATCGCGCGAGGTCACGTGGATGTTGTCCTCGAATGGGCTGGTAGATTGTCGACTCCTAGCCTGGCCTGCCTTCTGTGTACCGCAGCCATCTTGGGGAGGGATGCGACAGGCATCTAACGCGCCGTGCTTTCTCTGGAGGTAGGTTTCTGCAAAATAGGAAGAATAACAGCCCGAAACTTCGGGCTTTTTCCCAGCACATACCTCCAGATTCGTCAGCGGTGTCCCCACTTTATTCAGGGTTTTCGGCGCGGCCCCTGGCTGGCTGCGTTCCTGCTGTTGCGCCCTTCGGGCTTCTTCAGCCTTTACCAGCTCCCTGTCGCCGGCACACCCAGTCAGGCGAGTCCAGGCCAACTCGTCGTTGGTCATGTCTTTTACCCAGTCGGTGTTATCCTTCTTTTTCCCAGACTTCTTCCCCATCTCGACCAGGTACGAGGCGAGATTCATCAGCGTCACCACCTTCTCTGTAATGGGGGTGTTTGCACCTCCGCGGTTTCAAGTGGGACCTTCTCAGGGTTCTCTGCCACAACAAATTTATTATTAAATGCAGATCCTCTGCCTCCAGACGGCCAGAGAATCCTGCCGACTACGCCAGTGTAGCAGATACGCGTGTTGTCCACCTCTCGAACCCTCAGGTACCACTCTTTGGACCAGGTGAAAGTACAATAACTATTTTTATTATTGTACAGTGCACAAAGCACTCCACACACCACACTCATATACTCAATAAACAATTCTCTATAATAACAATCCTCCACTCCCAGACACGTCGCCACCCTACCTCCCAGCTCAGTTCAATGTCTGGGCTCACCCAGAGTCCTTTTATAGACCCTGACCCGGAAGTGGCTCCAAGCCAAACCCACAAGTCCGTTTTCCTTCCGGGTCAGGGCAAAGTTCTTTTCTTCATCCCGGGAGCACATCGCTTCTTCCAGTCACGTGACTGGGATGCACTCCCGGGTTATAGGGCACACAAGAGCTTACTAGCCCCCCTACAGCGACTCCTGGCGGCCCCCAAGGTATCCAGCAGGGCTGTGTCAAAACACTACAAAGTCCATGAGGCCCTGCTGGAACTCGGGGCGCAAATATGCTGTCCGGAGGGCTCCTCCTAGCGGCCTGGGGGTGCCAACCGGAGTCCATAGGCGGTCGTCTGTCACAACATATATACACACATACAGACACATATATATACATATACATATTTACATATCTACATACATACACATATATCTATATATATATATATATATATATATCTATCTCTATCCATCTATATATATCTCTATCTATCTATGTATATATCCATCCATCCATTATCCAACCCGCTGAATCCGAACACAGGGTCACGGGGGTCTGCTGGAGCCAATCCCAGCCAACACAGGGCACAAGGCAGGAACCAATCCCGGGCAGGGTGCCAACCCACCGCAGGACACACACAAACACACCCACACACCAAGCACACACTAGGGCCAATGTAGAATCGCCAATCCACCTAACCTGCATGTCTTTGGACTGTGGGAGGAAACCGGAGCGCCCGGAGGAAACCCACGCAGACACGGGGAGAACATGCAAACTCCACGCAGGGAGGACCCGGGAAGCGAACCCAGGTCCCCACGTGTCCCAACTGCGAGGCAGCAGCGCTACCCACTGCGCCACCGTGCTACCCTATGTATATATATATATATATATATATTTATATATATATCTCTATCTATCTATCTATCTATCTATCTATCTATCTATCTATCTATCTATATATATATATATATATATATATATATATATATATACTGTATATATATATCTCTATCTATCTATCTATCTATCTATCTATCTATCTATCTATATATATATATATATATATATATATATATATATACATCCCCGTGCTTGGCAGCGGCAAAGTACTGCTTTTAAATTTTTATTAAGAAGAAAACCTTTTTAAATTGAGTGAAAACCTACCAATAACAATTTGTTAAGGATCTGTTTTTTTGTGAAGCTGACTTCACACAGTGTCTCCGCTGTTTTATAAACGAACGTCATATAAGGTCTTCCTTTTTCGTTGCTTTGCCAATGGAAGCAGCCTTTTTATTTAATCCTGTTTTTACGATTGTTCTGTTTGTATATCACATTGTCAGTTCAGCACTCCGGTTGTAATATGACCAAGCCGTGCAAGCACACTCTTGAGAATGCAACGTATAGTTGTACAGGAGAAAAGCAATCTTGCCTGAAATCAACGGCAACCTTGCGTCAGTCGCTCAAATCCCCATGCTTCGCACCGGCGAAGTACTGCTTTTAAATTTTTATTAAGAAGAAAAGAAAACCTTTTAAAATTGAGGGAAAATATACCAATAACAGTTTGTTAAGGATCTGTTTTTTTGTGAAGCTGCCTTCACTCGAGTGATCACTTCGAGCTGACTTGCTGGCTAACCATAAGAGTTACCTGGTAGGTAACCACCCATACAATCAGATTGTGAATCACACTACGAATGCCGTGAATGTAATTACCCCGATCTACATGCTGTCAAATAAACGAACCACACGCTGTGGCGCAATTTTAGGGGCTTTGCCTCTAGCGCTGACGTCCGAGGTTCGATTCCCGTAAGGGAGTGAAGTGAGTGGGTGGTTACCTACCAGGTAACGCTTATGGTTGGCCAGCAAGTCAGGTAACATCAGCCACGGTGCCTTCAGTTGTGAGAAGCAAATCATAGAATGGATGAAAATAGTTTACTGTCAAATAATGCAAAGAGTACGCGACATGTCTTTCCCCCTTATTCTTGGCTCATCAGACATACACACTCACTGCACTCGCTTACGGTAATCGAACCTCGGACGTCAGCGCTAGAGGGGCTTCGTAGCGGTGAAGTATTGCTTTTAAATTTTAATTAAGAAGAAAAGAAAACCTTTTTAAATTAAGTCTTAAAAAGAGGTGTAGAGATATTGACAATAAGCTACGCAAACCCACCAAGACATGCAATCGTTTAAATCAAGGCGCGAGTCGAAAAACACCATCCCATAATATTAGTTAACGATTAACACATTTCTATATGTATTGTAAGCATACAATACAACTGATAATATGTTGCGCTTATTTATCTGGTGTACTGACATTTTTGCGCGTTTAACGGCTGAAATCTAACGTGGTTTGTGCCCTTCAGAATGAAAAGAGTTTGCATTTACCTTTTTAATAAAAGGCGAGCTTTTAAGCCTGAGAAATCACCCCGTAAATGCACACGTTTAATTGCACATGTGTTAATATGTATGCTTACACAGTATTAAAAGACACTCAACAATTACACAGTATTAAAAGACAGTCAACAATTAACGTCATTTACCTTTGTTCCCGCGTTTGACTTGTGCTGTAAATCTCTTCCTCGTTTTCAGTTCACGTGATTACATAGGAGGCGTAATACGTGATGACGCAATACGTGACTCCGCCTCCTCCATTAGAGTATATGGACAAAAAAACAGGTTCCAGTTATGACCATTACGCGTAGAATTTCGAAATGAAACCTGCCTAACTTTTGTAAGTAAGCTGTAAGGAATGAGCCTGCCAAATTTCAGCCTTCTACCTACACGGGAAGTTGGAGAATTAGTGATGAGTGAGTCAGTCAAACAGGTTCCAGTTATGACCATTATGCGTAGAATTTCGAAATGAAACCCGCCTAACTTTTGTAAGTAAGCTGTAAGGAATGAGCCTGCCAAATTTCAGCCTTCTACCTACACGGGAAGTTGGAGAATTAGTGATCAGTCAGTCAGTCAGTCAGTCAGTCAGTCAGTGAGTCAGTGAGGGCTTTGCCTTTTATTAGTATAGATTGATGCCTGGCTGTGATACTCCTCTGAGTCTTTGAGACTATTGTTTACATAGCCCCTGATAATTCAGGAATGAACTATTTAACAACATTTTAGAAAAAAATGAGCTAGTGACTGGATAAAAGATGTGGAGTATGCAGCCCAAGTAACATGGGATTTTTTTTTTCTTTTTTCCATTTTTTGCCTGAGAAGTCTACAATCTACAGTAATCCCTCGCTATATCGCGCTTTGACTTTCGCGACTTCACTCTATCGCGGATTTTATATGTAAGTATATTTAAATATATATCACAGATTTTTTGCTGGTTCGCAGATTTCTGCGGACAATGGGTCTTTTAATTTCTGGTACATGCTTCCTCAGTTGGTTTGCCCAGTTGATTTCATACAAGGGACGCTATTGGCAGATGGCTGAGAAGCTACCCAACCAGAGCGCGTATTATGTATTAAATAAAACTCCTCAAATATATTGTGAGCACGGGGGCTGTTCGCACCCCTAGAGGATACGGCTGCTCCTCAAAAAATGCTGAAAGATTACCTTGACATTGCTGCCATCCTTGCTGGGCTTACATGTGGCTGCTTTGTCAAGCGATATTCTTCCTGCACGGTGCTTCACATACTTAAAAGATCAAACAGCACATATTGATTTTTGATTGTTTACTTTTCTCTCTCTCTTGCTCTGACATTCTCTGCTTCTGACGGAGGGGGTGTGAGCAGGGGGGATGTTCACACCCCTAGACGATACGGACGCTCGTCTAAAGCCCTATTGATTTTTGATTGTTTGCTTTTTTCTCTCTCTCTCTCTGACATTCTCTGCTCCTGACGCACACTCCTTTGAAGAGGAAGATATGTTTGCATTCTTTTAATTGTGAGACGGAACTGTCATCTCTGTCTTGTCATGGAGCACAGTTTAAACTTTTGAAAAAGAGACAAATGTTTGTTTGCAGTGTTTGAATAAAGTTCCTGTCTCTCTACAACCTCCTGTGTTTCTGTGCAAATCTGTGACCCAAGCATGACAATATAAAAATAACCATATAAACATATGGTTTCTACTTCGCGGATTTTCACCTTTCGCGGGGGGTTCTGGAACGCAACTCCCGCAATCGAGGAGGGATTACTGTACTGTATCCTGGCTTTGAGGGTTTTCAACAAACACAAATGTGAATTTTGGCAAAGTTTCTTAGCAGCCTTTGTCAATTTTCAGAAAGCGTTTGACTTAGTTGATTGAGGTGCCCTATGGAACATCCTGAGACTGCACGGGATCCCCCTGAAGTTGCTGGATGTCATGGCCAGCCTGTACATTGGTACTGTGAGCGCTGTGCAGAGTGAAGTTAGAACCTCTGTGTTTTTCCCAGTTGATTCTGAGGTTCGTCAGGAGTGTGTTCTTGCTCCTACTCTGTTCAGTGCTTGCATGGAGTGGGTGTTGGGCAAGGTTGGGAGGTCCAGAGGCTGTGGGGCATCAGTTGGTGAAGAAAGATTCACTGATCTTAACTTTGCCGACAATGCTGTGATCTTCGTGGAGGCTCTGATCGGTGCTCTCGAGAGACTGAGTGAGGAGTTTAAGTATCTGGGTTTGCAAGTGTCCTGGATAAAAATCAAGATCCAGGCCTTTAATGACCTGGCACAGCAGTATGTCTGTTGGCAGAGAGAGTGTCAACTACATCGAGAAGTTTACATACCTCAGCAGTGATATTTATGTCTTTGATGATTCTTCCTCTGAAGTCAGTAGATGGATTGGGAGTACAATGGGGGGTAGGGGGGTGGGGGGTCGTGAGGTCACTGGCGAGGGGTGTGTGATGCACCCCAATAGCTTTTTAAAAGAACAAGAACAGTCCTGTGCTTCCTGTTTTACTATATGGTTGCAAGACATGGATGCTATCTAGTGACCTGAGACTCCTTTGGTACTGTGTCTCTTCAGAGAATTCTTGGGTACCACTAGTTTGACTTTGTGTTGAATGAGTGGTTGGTCACGGAGTCCCAAATTAAACACATTTTGCACATTACATTGTGCGGGAGCATCAGTTACGATACTCCAGCCATGTGGTGCGATTCCCCGTGGGTGATCCGGCTCACAGGATCCTCATTGTTGAGGACCTGAGCAGCCTGACACCAGGCCAAGGGGATGCCCATGTAACACCTGGCTGCAGCAGGTAGAGGGTAATTTCCAGAAGGTCATATCCACTTATCTGCCTGGGGGATTGGCAACTGGTTTTTCACAACATTTGCCACTGTCCCGCATTGGTCACTTATTGATCCTGTTTATGGGAATTTCGCATATGTACTTTCTCCAAGAAACATGAGATGAAAATGTTTTCTCAGCCATGACAACAAAGTACATAGGGTATGTAACATATAACATTTTTGGGTGGAGTATTCCTTTAAGGCGGCACGGTGGCGCAGTGGGTAGCGCTGCTGCCTCGCAGTTGGGAGACCTGGGGACCTGGGTTCACTTCCCGGGTCCTCCCTGCGTGGAGTTTGCATGTTCTCCCCATGTCTGCATGGGTTTCCTCCGGGCGCTCCGGTTTCCTCCCACGGTCCAAAGACATGCAGGTTAGGTGGATTGGCAATTCTAAAATGGCCCTAGTGTGTGCTTGGTGTGTGGGTGTGTTTGTGTGTGTGTCCTGCGGTGGGTTGGCACCCTGCCCGGGATTGGTTCCTGCCTTGTGCCCTGTGTTGGCTGGGATTGGCTCCAGCAGACCCCCGTGTCCCTGTGTTCGGATTCAGCGGGTTGGTAAATGGATGGATGGATGGTATTCCTTTAAGGATAGCTACTAGCAAGGAATACAAAATTGGAGCATGACCTAATGTTAGTGTTTTCCTCTCATATAACTGTATGTAACTGCTACATTTAATCTTCAGTGACATTTCATAATATCTAAAAATTGGTGACACAGTTGCTACCTCTGTGATTCCAAGGATACAGGTTAAAACCTCACCTTGCTGCACACTACATTCTACACTAAACACAGAAAGTGACATTATTCTTTGCATCTTTTCACCAGACACACACACATTTACTCACATATAATAAAACAATGCGGACAAGTTATTCCTGTGATTTGCACAGGTTAGGGACACAGGACCCCCGTAAATGTGAAAATCCATGTTTTTGGCCCACCACCTCACCTCCTAATACTATTCAACAGAAGTATTGCCATTAACATATAGCCGATTATTTAACACGTTCCAGACAATACAGTGCAGTTATAAGTATTACACCAAAAAATGTAAAATGATATGTAAATACTATACAATATACTGTACTGTACTGCAGCAATAACATAAAGAATCTTCACACCCGCTGATGTAGCTGCAGCAATCACTTCCTGCTCTTTTTTTGATATACCTTACTGTCGACTTTCTAAAGGAATACTCCACCCCATAATGATACATTGTTTTTAAATATTGCTTACAACATGTAGTTTGTAGTGATGGCTGAAAAAAAAATTAATATCTTGTTTTTGTAGAGACAATACATATTTAAAATCAACAGTGCCCAGTGGTGACTAATTCTGGACAGTGACAATCGATATAAAAAAACATCCATGGAAAAAAGTTTGATATCCATTCATATGGTCAAAATATGCCAAATTTTGCATTTCTTGCTAAAATATTACTAACACATTTCCTGGTGTTCATAGCCAACAGGACAGATGTCATTCCCACAGTACTGTGCCTTTGACTTGAAGATCTGCTCTCTCTCCCTCATTCATTGGTCATGAGTTCACAGCATTGTATGAATGAACACTTGCCAAATAATGTCCATTTAATTATTTATGGAAAATAGACAGATTCATAAATGTGGATGAAGGTTCGAGACAACAGCAGACAGACACCGATTCAAACAAACAGAATTCTTTTTTATTTCTTTCTTTCTTGGTGAGCAGAGAGTCTGTGCAGAGCCTGCCAGCTTGTCACTAACAGTATCACGTCACAGCCCCATTCCTCTTTTTCAGCAGGTTTTTATATTCTTTCGGTCATGTACACAATTATCACAAAGCTTATCTTATATTTGCAGCTTCACAAGCAGCCCTTCCTTACTGGTATAGTAACTTCTTCTTCTCTAACTAAGACAGGGTGTAATTTCCCAAGAGCTGACCCACCCTTCATTTATTTCTTTTATTTATCTTACGGTTATTTTCTACACCTAGGCTCTAATGCTTAATAACCTTTTAACTTTCCCACATCACATACCTTAACAATCTTAATGCATTCATATGGTTAACATAAAGAACTCATATACTTGCAAATATATATATATATACATTTTCTTAGCATCAGCTGGTTTGCATAACATATTTTCCATCCACCCAAAAGCACACGATTTAGACTTGTTTATCTAAGTACAAAAATATTCGTTGCACTAAGGCGTAGTCACGAAATCTTCTTCCCCTCCCTTTGACTAGGTCAAAAGGCCCTCAGCCCAAGACTTTTTGTTCAATCACTAGTTAAGATATTGATTCAAATTTTTTTATCATTCCACATTCCCCCCTTTTTGAACAAAGAATAGTTCAAACAAAACAATCTTGATCGAGAGTGGACTGAGAAGAGGATTGGGGCTGGGAGAGAAGATGCATGCATTCTGTGTGGAGGAAATAAGCTTTAGTTACTGAGGCAGTGAAATACTTCTGGATAAAATAACGGATTAACGGAATAAGGCAACAGCCAATCAAAAGAATAATAGTTAAAGCAACTAAAAGGGAAATAAAAATGGATTTCAACCATTGGCCCCAAGAGCCGAACGTGAATATAAACCATTCATCAAGAGGGGTATCGATGCCTGAGTTTTCAGCTAATTCTAGGGAGAGAGCGGTAAGACCAGCGAGGGCACGGGTGATGGAGCCATCAGGGGCAGTATTATTTGGAATGTACTGTACATACAGCAAGCATCACCGAACATAGCACAAACATCGCCTTTTTCGGCTAGAAGCATATCTAGCGCTAGGCGATTTTGCCAGGTCATAAGGGAGGTTTTATCTAATTGCTCATGTATTCCTTCAACAGCTTTTTTAGTAAAATTCAGAAAACGCTGTTGATTGTAATATAAATAATTTATCCAATCTACATTTTAATTGATGGTGATTAAGGGAAAAATAGATTCAAAACTAGCAGCTACTTGATCTCTTGCTTTGAATTTGTTAGGGACACCTCTAGGCACGCCTATTGAGTCAATATACACACCTGGACCATGTAATGAGAAATTTGCAACGGATACTAAGGATCTACGAACACGATGTGGATGGGTGGAGGATGGAGGTTGTTGGCCATGAAGGGGAAGGAGACAAAAAGGCATGACCAATTGTACAAGGGCACAGGTACCAGTCCATTCAGGTGGGAGTGTGTCCAATAATTTAGATTTTCGGCACATCCACCAGACGTCTGCACGGGCGGTGGCGTGGGAGGTGAACCAACTACGGGAAATGTTAGTGGGGAGAGAGGTGGAGGTATCGATAGAGACGTTGTAAGTGAGGGAGCACCAAGACGAGTGGCACGGGAGCCAAGGGAAATGGCATTCTCCTTAGGGGAGACTCGAGTGAAACAGGTGTAATTGCCAATATAGAGGCGGAACATAAGGGTAGTCATAGATGAAAGGGGTGGAAAGAGAGTATGCAGAGCATTGCATAATGGGTTAGAAGGAGGGAAAGGGTGATGAAAAGGGAAAGGAAACACAGTAAACCCACAGGGTCAGAGAGATTGGATAAGGGAAAAGGGACAGTAGCCAGATGGGGCCTTGCGGTGGCACATGCGTAACAATCGGATTGATTGACCTGTCTAGCGGAATACAAGATCCATTGTAACCAACGGTTCTGATCACCGTATCCAGTTTCAACAAAAAATGTGGAGGACAGGGAGGTGAGATTTAGAAACTTGATAGAAATCTGGGAAGAGGAAGAGGACGAGGGATGGAGTGTAGGAACAGCAGAGAGTGAGGAATTGGGGGTAGTGGGTAGGAGGAATCGGGGTCCGAGAATTGGATCCTCAACCTGAATAATAAATGTCCCCAATGGGTCGGTTCTCGATACATAGGCTCCTAACACATAGGTACCCGCATCATTAAGTCGTGGATCTTTAAGGGTGATGATCAGAGGACTGCAGTTATTTTCCAAGCAAGTGGTACCAGCATGTCCTTTAATAATGGAAAAACGAGTCTTCAGGCCATGCTTTTGAGCTTACCGGGGTTGGAAGCCCTAGTCATGGGCACCTGTGTTAGCAAAGACTCAGTACCAGTTGGGGCAAGGTCCTTCTATTATTCTGTCATGGGGTGGAGCAATACACACATACTTGTCTGGCCATGTCCATTGTTCTTGTCTGTCCTTCCCACAAGAGACAATAGTACAGAAGTCTATTTGCAAAGATGTAGTCTTCCCAACCTGAAACGTCAGGGTAGGAAGGGAAACGGCGGCTGGAATGGCAACGAAAGTGAGGATGAGAATGACAATCAGGAGTGCCATGGTTTGCAATGGGAAACGTGAATACAGGCAGGGAGTCCTTCAACCTTTACAGCGTGAGGGGTGGATAACAGCACTTGGAAGGGTCCTCTCCAACGAGGTTGGTGCCAGTGCTTCCTTCGGGTATCTCTGACCAAGATCCAGGTCCTAAGCGGAATTGGAGAATCTTTAGATGGAGGGGTGGTTCGCCAAGCCTGGTTAACCTGTTCGTGCACCTCCTTCAAGGATGTCTGGAGACCTGTAAGACTGGAAAGAAGATCATTGTCCACAGTATGCAGATTGACATTTCCAATGGCCATGCCGACAGACATGGGTCGTCTGGTCAGAACTTCGAATGGCGACAGCCCTAATTGTCGGTGTGTCCTCCCTCTTAATCCCATCAAGGCCAGGGGTAAAGCGTCAGGCCAGGTTAAATTTGTTTGCTCACAGGTCTTAGCCAATTTAGATTTCAGGGTGCCATTGCACCTTTCTAATATACCTCCGCTTTGAGGGTGGTACTTGCAATAGTGATGTACGTTAATTTGGAGCCAGGTGGTTAGCTCATTGATTATTGAATTCACAAAATGGGTACCATTATCAGTCTGCAATTTTTTTGGTATTCCCCATCTTGGAATGATTTCTTTTATTAAGGCCTTTGCCACGGTTTTGGCATCTGCATGTTTGGACGGAAAGGCTTCCACCCATTGGGAGAACACATCGACAATTACCAAGCAGTATCGGTACCCTTTAGATGGTGTCAGTTCAATGAAGTCCATTTGAAGATGTTCGAATGGACCCATTGGTTTAGGTGTGACGGCGGGACTTACTGGGGTACCCTTTCCTACATTAAATTTTTGAAATAGCACACATCGCCTGCAGAATTGCTCTGCATATGTGGAAAAAACCTGTGGCTTCCCAATGTCGCTCGACATCTTGAGTCATTGCGTCCTTTCCTGCGTGATCCAGGCCATGTGCGATTTTTGCCATTCCTGGAAAAGAAGCTTTTGGGAGGAAAGGTTTGTTATTTTGCTTATGGGTCCAGACCCCATCAGAAAGGGATCCTTCTTTGGACCATTTTCTCTTTTCTCTGTCCGTGGCTGTGCTCTGTAAAGAGATAATTTGATTATCAGGGTCTTTGTCGTCTTTCTGTTGAAATAAAGAGATTGGTGTGTTATTATAGGCAGCCTGTTTAGCAAAGTGATCAGCCAGGTTGTTTCCTTTGCTAACCGGATCCTGCTGCCCAGTGTGTGCTTGACATTTCACTATTGCTAGCTTAGATGGTTTGGTTATTTCTTCTAGGAGGGATTCTACTAATTTTTGATGTTGGATGGGCTTGTCAGTACTGGTCTTGAATCCCCTCAATTTCCACAATGCTCCATGATCATGGCAGACCCCAAAAGCATATCTGGAGTCTGTGTAGATGGTTATGCTTTTTCCCTCAGATAGCTGGCATACCACCAAAGGTTCACAATTTGTGATCCTGCCAAAATCGTTCTTTCCCTGAGACCATAGGGTGTCAGGAATTGAAGAAAGTGAAGGGAAAAAAATCAGTTTGTAGAGAGCATAGAGAAAGAGATGAGTGACAGGGAACGAATGACCGGCAGATCGATCTGGATTAACACCTTAATTATCAAATGGTCTGAAGTATCAAAAATGCCTGGTGCAACATATAGCCAATCAGTCCTATTTAGACTTTGTTCAACCCAGTCCCCAATTTCGAACCAACGGACGGTGTTAGATTTGGCCAAGGAAACATGGGGAACCGAACCTCCTAGATAGAAAATGTTCTATAAGTATGTAAGATTGACTGAAGCAGCAGCTTTAGTAGATGAAATGAAAATGCAAGGGATATGAAAGGTCTCTGGGCAAGTACCTGAAGAGAGGAAAGATTCTAACCAAGGCATGTCTACTTCAGTGGGGAAATATTGGGCAGTACAGTGGAGGGTGTCGGGGACTTGAAGGTGGGGAAAGATGCATGAAGGGAAAGAGTGTAGGTCTTTAAGGAGAAGGGTGTGTGGGGAGATGTCTAGTGTCCAGGCTGCAAAAGAGGGTTTGGGGTTTGGAGAAGTTTGGCACAGGAGCTTAGGAATGGAGCAATAAAATCCTTGCTCTGTCAGTGAGATTGAGACTGACAGTTTAGTCATGAGGTCTCTTCCTAATAGATTGACAGGACACAGATGATTTAACAGGAAGCGGTGAGTTAATGGAGAGCTGTCGGTGCTGAGTTGCACTTGCAGAGGCTTTGAAACTAGTAACGTGTGTGGTTTTCTTTCTGGGTCTTAACTTCGGCAGCGAGCAATTCATTACGCTTTTGGGATGCCTCTAGAGTTCGATCCTTTATCACTAGTTCCCACCTATCAAACATATCCATTCGGTAAGGACCCTTATTACAACATCCTTGGGTGTTTCTACACAAGATTTTTCTTATTTCTTGTATTTCTGAAATGTCCCCAGTTCCCTCAACTGGCCATCTACCACCGCTTTGTTTATTCCATTTTTTACACGCTTTCTTAAAATATAACCCAGTTTTCTTTTCTATCAGTTTCCTAGGTGAACCTCCTTTCGGACCCGAGTGGGAACTGGAGTCCGATACGTTTCCCAAAAATAGTCCTTCCAACAGAGACTTTTGATTTCCTAACTTTTTCCGGAGCTGGTCCTCCCGATCCGGCCGGAATCGGTCCTCTTACTGGTCCTTTTGGACGATCCCGCTCGAGGAGTCAGCTGTCCGTCTCTGACCCTGCTCGCAACGCCAGAAAACTGTGGACGAAGGTTCGAGACAACAGCAGGAAGACACCGATTCAAACAAACAGAATTCTTTTTTATTTCTTTCTTTCTTGGTGAGCAGAGAGTCTGTGCAGAGCCTGTCAGCTTGTCACTAACAGTATCACGTCACAGCCCCGTTCCTCTTTTTCAGCAGGTTTTTATATTCTTTCGGTCACGTACACAATTATCGCAAAGCTTATCTTATATTTGCAGCTTCACAAGCAGCCCTTCCTTACTGGTATAGTAACTTCTTCTTCTCTAACTAAGACAGGGTGTAATTTCCCAAGAGCTGACCCACCCTTCGTTTATTTCTTTTATTTATCTTAGGGTTATTTTCTACACCTAGGCTCTAATGCTTAATAACCTTTTAACTTTCCCACATCACATACCTTAACAATCTTAATGCATTCATATGGTTAACATAAAGAACTCTTATACTTGCAATATATATATATATATACATTTTCTTAGCATCAGCTGGTTTGCATAACATATTTTCCATCCACCCAAATGCACACAGATAGTACTCATCAAGGCGATTTAGACTTGTTTATCTAAGTACAAAAATATTCATTGCACTAAGGCGTAGTCACGAAATCTTCTTGACTAGGTCAAAACGCCCTCAACCCAAGACTTTTTGTTCAATTACTATTTAAGATATTGATTCAAATTTTTTTATCATTCCACATAAATTATAAATTCATGAATTACAAGGGTGGACTTTATTAGGGTGAGAGTCTCTACATTACTCCTGTATTAATAAGGTCTGATAGACCCTGAAGTCCTGTGGAATATGTGAGGTTTAGAAAATGAACTGATGGAGATTGTTCAGTAGGAGTCTATTAAATAACATCCATAGATGGTGCTTGTACTGAATCATTCAGTGAGATGTGGGTTTATGTTTCTAATTTAACATTCTTTACTAAAGTTGTTTCTTTGTATGCATATTTTTTTAAATTCATAGTTAAACTTATTCTAACACTGTGTACTAATATTGAGAATGTCAGTTCACAAGTTTTATTTCAGTCAAGAAAAGTTTGAAATCAGAAGATGAAACATTTAAAAAGGACAAGTCTTGTTTATTATTATTTTTTTAACCAAACATCTGCCCTATCTTTACCAAGACCAAGAGTCATAGAAAAACAAAGTCAGAGAACAAAGCAAGGTTTTCTATTAAACCGGAGAATCAAGCATGAAAGCACACACCACCAAGAAAAGGTTTGTCATCCCAATGACACATTTGGCATGGCCTCTAACATCACCCATAGCAATGCCATAGCAACAGCTATAATAATGCTGCAGAAAGTGGTGGCATCCATGAGAAACAAATTGTTGTCAAGGGAAAATGTAAATTATTTTTAGTACCTTTATAGCATGAGAATTCCAAAAATGTAATAACAGATTTGAAAACTAAGGGTAACAAAACCCTAAACGGAAAAAAAAAATATATATATATATATATACAAAAGTGAAAATAAATCAAAAAGAAAAATCAAAAGCAGAGCAACACGGATAGATTTACTCACATTGTGACATTCATAGTTGGTCTTATTTATTTATGAACTGTTGGGATTATGCTCAACATTGTCTGATGTATAAGTGAAACTGAATGAACAGCTCACTCATACAGGCTTGTCATGTGATTTCTCATCTCCATATCAGAACTGGCCATGCCAATTTTGAAAGAACTTTTAGAAGTGTATGTTACTTGTTCTTCCAGGTTCCATCTTCTGGGGCCTCATGTATAACGGCGTGCGTAGAACTCACACTATAACATGGCGTAAGCACAAAAGCGGGAATGTGTGTACGCACAGAAAAATCCAGATGCAGGAATCTGTACGTACGCAGACTTTCATGTTCTTCCACTACATAAATCCCGATCAGCATGAAAAGAAACGCACGTGCACACGCCTTCTGTCCTGCCCCAACTCCTCCCAGAATTATGCCTCTTTGAATATGCAAATCGATATAAATAGCCTTCTGTGAAAAGACAATGGGAAAAGCACGGGAGAAAATATAAGAATTTCAGCGAATACCAAGTGGAGGCAAAGGAAAAATGTACTATTTGTTGGTTTAAACAGTGGTATAATCAACAAAAGGAAGATGATCGAGTGACAGAGTGTCAGAGAAACTTGAAGGCTCAAGTTCACAAAGTCGCACAGTGCCCAAAATAAAAAAGAAATCACATATCAAAGTCGCCGTGAAAAGGCGAGTCGTAGCCCACCGTCTGAGTGTCATATGAAAGCTTATTAGGGTACAGACAAAAAAAAAGGCACACAGTGGGAAAAAAGCACGAAATGTCAACTATAATCTCGAAATTTCCACTTTAATCACGTAGTTTATTTTGCGATTAAAGTAGAACATCATAAACTTCATCTTAAAATCGTTTAATTTACTAGTTTCTCAAATCCCATTGTAACTAAAGTGGCATGTTAAATGCTTTGTTCTGTATTTGATCTTCTATGTGTGTGAATCACTACCTGCTTTTTAAACGGGCTTTCTCTTTCTCCGACAGGACACATAATCCATTACATTCGTGAAATTACAGCTCTCTGAATAATTAAAATACTGAGATGTATACGTGATATCTTTTTCATGATGATAGGAATGAAAGCATGTTATTAAACATGGGAATACGGTGGCGCAGTGCTTGTTCATGTCTCACGCAAGAGGCTTGCTGCACCATGCGCGACCTTCAATGAAATAATTTATCACAGCAGTACTGTCTCTTTCAAACGTACTAACCTCCAATTCCTGTCCTTACTTTTCTTTCTCCAAAAACCCAATTGCCACACAATCAGCTATGTAATAGACGTGAAGCCATCTGTAAGCTTAGAACGCCGATTCTTCAAAACTTTTAAGGAACACTGAAATATCTTCGTAGTACGTGTTTAATTATTATATCCGTTTATCTTTCCAGTGTCGCGTCAGCACCAGCAAGAATACAACGCAATGCAGGAACAATTACTGAACTAGGTAGTGCTGCGGCACCGTGTCCTTACATGTTTAATTATTAACAATACAGATTATTTAAATGAAGTTAGTTTTATCTGTATAATATAATCAACATATTTTGCTGCATTTCATCTTAAAAATGAATACCGTCATCATATGTAAATACACGCTTTATAAAGTGGCGCAGGTTGTGCAATATTATAACCGTATCCCAAGTTTACAGTGAGGTGATTGTACTTATAAGTACAAACAGTTCTACAAGGAGCACTTGATGGACCAATTTAGTGCGTTTATAGTTCTTGGGATGAAACTGTTTCTAAACCGCGAAGTCCTTACAGGGATGTCTCTGAAGCGTTTTGCTGTGGCTCAGGCAGCGTCTGCTTCATGCTGTGTACCGATAATTCTCTTTCCGATCAGCTGCTGCTGTGATTTCCCACTCAGATACAGTGATATAAATACTCCGAGTGGTGCAGTGAGAGTAATATGGAAAAAGATGATCTGCTGTTACAACCCTTAACGGGAGCAGCTGAAAGAAGAAGAAGATGCAGTGAGAGTTATAACGCTAAAGCAGTTATGGTATTTGGAATACTATGGCTATTCCCTGGACCATTATATTGCTACAGGTTAATTACAATCAGATGCATTACACTAATAAACAATATGCAGTTAATTTCAGTGTATTTATAAAGCCGCGCCAGGAATGTGGATCTAAGAAAGAAAGGGTGATCACACAGGAACAGTAGCACTGCTTTGACGCTGGGTGCCGCCAGTCTGCAAAACCGGGCGGATAAATTGCATACGCCAAGGTATGAGTTACCGTGGAAATGTGCGTGGCTTTACGCCAAGTTTAGGTTTTATACATCGCGATTTGAGCATGGAAACGTTTGTACGCAACATTTCTGTGCGTACGCACCGTTTATACATGAGACCCCTGGTGAAAGCAGCATAATTACATTAAAACAACAGAAGAAAGTGTGTGTCATTCAGGCTGTGGATGCAAAAGGACAACCACTGCAAGTTACGAATTTAGCTTCAGGTGCCTCAAAAAGATCAAATAATAACCATCCATCCATTCATTCATCTTCTAAACATTAACTCATTTTTAGGGTTATATAAAGCCAGAGCCAAACCTGAAAGTATCAGGTTCAAACCCAACATTCAGTTTTCAATGTGGTTATGATTCAGACTACTTTTAATACTAACTGTATAAGCTCGTGCTGTAAAAAGCCCTGGGTCCTAGAAACTATTGAAATTGTCAGAAGAAAAATGAAATGTAGAGATGTCAGGTAATTGAAAGGAACTACTCTGGGCATCTCTCTCTCCTAGGAGGATTCGTTTTGCCGACGTGCTTGCATCGCTTGTGCATTAGCGGCTAGAAGAAAAGTAAAAGGGATACCGTTTTGCCAATGTTAGCAGCTAAGCGACTTTGTCTTTCTTCTGAGGTTTCATTTTGCTGAAGTGCTGGCCCTGCTTGTGTTATTAGCGGCTAGTCGAGTTTTCTGTTTACATGGAGGCAGAGCCCTTACCCCGACTCCACGTCTCATTTTCAGGCCGGACAGACACACAATCTTCCATGCATAGATGTTTATATAAAAGATTTTAATTAGGATTGATGAGTTTCATTAGATTATCTGGGCAAAGGTGTTCAGTCCTGCTAGTAGATGGAGACAATGGTTGCAGGTTTTACTTCAGTTAATTTAATAATCAGAAATCTGTTTTTCTTTATGGCACATTCCATTTGATTAGATATTTTGCACAAAACTCTCAGTGCCATATTTTACTTTTTAGGGAAAATGGATTCAAGCAACTGGGAATAAAAACAGGCCTCCTCTATCACTATCACTTAACATTTATTTTTCATTCTGTTAATTTTTTTTAAAGTATTTTATTAAAAGCAATTACTTAATGGTTATCAGAAATACAGAAAACATGGCACCATGATGATTAGCTATTCTTTCCCTTGTTGATTGTGTCTTGAGAATAATTGCCTTTTGGATAATAAACAGAAACAATAAAGACCTTAAAAATCTTCACAAGTAAGTGAATTAAAATAAAGCTTAATAATTAGGAGACTCTTGTACAATATAAATATGGGTGGTAGTAAGCATCTTGTTGAATTTCAAGGAGAAGTACCAAATCACATTATCAGTATTTTCAAAAGTATCAGAGAGGTATAAAGTAAACCATCTGGTTAACAAGAAGTGCAGATAACAAGAGAGCTGACACTGAACTGAAAAGTTGCCAGGGACAACAAGCCTGCCACCACTATGGCCCGCCAGGATCAGAATTGCTCACTTCTAGTCCTAGATATTAAAAATGAAAAGTTTTCTTGCATTGAAGGGCTTCATCCACAGTATTAAGCCATAAAATGTGATGTGCTTTGAATCCTCTGAAGTGATTACTTTCTAGACGTTTTGATTATGAAATGAGGCATAAAGCTTACAGTGTGAAATCATGAGTAAATTGAGGAAACTTGACCTTGGAGCTTCTTTTGGTGATATCAAATACAGAAAGGGTTGGAAATGCTAACCTTTGCAGGAATAAAGTACAAAACTACATATGGGTTATGTGAAGGCTAATTTAAGTGAGAGAGAGACAAATTTGCCACTGCTAGATGCAATTATTTCTGCAGTCAAGCAACAATTATGCTAATCTCTTAACTACAATTGTGTGCCATTTTAATATATTTTTAAGTAAAATGAAAATTGTTCCTTTTTAAAAAAGTAACATGTGAGGTGTCATTTCAGACAGTGTCTGTGAATGCAAGCTCTGAAGGATAATTGTTAATGTCACTAGGGTCTCCTGAAATGGTTGATTCAGAGATCTAGTCGGAAGGTGACAGCATACTAATGATCATGTTTTTACAGTCAGCACAGACGCTGACACCATGATTCTGTCTTCTTACCAGTACTAAAATAATTAGGATTTCTTAGGATAAATAAGACGTCTGAGGGCAGAAAATCGGGTTGAATCTACCTACTAAGTTGTAAGTGATGCCCCATCAGAGTCTGCTTTTAAATTCAGGACAGTGACCAGTGACCTTACTACAGCTGCTGGTTTAGCTGTTCATGCTGTAAAAATAGGTTTTGTATTTGTCTTAACAAAATTATGCCAAACAACATAATAAAGAAAAAGCAATACAGAGGCAGAACACCTCCACCACTAAAAAAGTTGACAGAATAAATATGGAGAAGCATAATATTACTGTATGCTAAAAGAGGTAATATATCTGGTAATCTATATTCAGGTGTTCCATGGTTGTGCATTTTGCTGTTACATTTTTATTTGTAAATAAATGTGTTTAAGAGCTGATTTTTAAAGAAATATTATAAAATAATAAATTAAAACTGAATTGTGTTGAAGGGATAAGCTTAGCATACAGTTAACAATGGTGAGCTGCCATCATACCAGCAGCAGATCTGTTGTAAAACCAATAAAAAAATGCAAGTGGAATTTTACATATGTGACAGACTGGCGAAGAAGATGGCAGCACATCTTTATATTAACTTATTAAAGATTAGGTTTAATGAAACATACTATTGACATTCTGGAAAAAACTTTTCTAACAAAGACTGTAAATCAGTATAAACATCACTCAAATAATACTTGAAACCACTCTGAGTCTGCTGCCAATGAAGCTCCTGCAAAGCCGAATGTTTAATGTGACATAAACAATAATAAACCAACTAGTCCACGACTCACTATGATAAAATCGAACAGGTTTAATTTTGTCTTTACTCACAGAGGGAAGTTCTGTGTGTTTGAGAGCTGACAACCAATGAATGTTCATCCAGACGTACAATGCATCTAATGTAGCAATAAGGAGTAAGGAATAAAGGGGCTTTAGACCTCACAAACAGAAGAGGAGTTAGCTTTTTTGGTGGCTTGTGTTTTATGTATTAAAACAGAATGGAAAAAAGAAAAAATGGACAAGATTGCAGCTAAACTTACCGTAGCTATTAATTGTTAACCATTCGTATAGTGCCGACTCCTTCAGGCAGCATGTTATTATATGTCAAATTAAGGGCCGAGCACAATTGTGCTGTAAAGTCGGTACACAGTCAGTAAATATGACATGGGGAGCAATTTTAAGTCATTTAAATAGACATGCTCCAGCAACAAGATCAGCAACTGCAGTTGGCAAATCTGACATACCCCATGACTAGAAGTCGCATAATGTAACTGTCTTGAACCATGTTTATTTTTAAAATTTCCTGGGAAGGATTAATTTTTCCTAAAACAGGATTGGCCTTGTAACATTATTTGTAATATTATTTGCTAATAGAAATTTTTTTGGGTTATGAATTTCAGTTGTAAATAGTGCCTTTTGAAAGTTATTAAATATTTTACGTTGGTATTTAAAAATACCACAACACCATTTTGTTCTTATTTAGACATTAACATTTTGGAATCTGGTTGTCAGGTTGTCACACTGCCACAGAGGTTGTAATAGTATAAATAACTTCTGGGTGAAACATTTTCTCTCCAACTTTGTGGAGATCTATACAAACCTTGGCACAAAATATTTTCATGTGTTTATTTTCTGATATTAACTTGGTTTGTGTTTTCTTTTTTGAATTACAAGTTTGCCTTTCCCTTCAGTTTGGTCACCGGATTTCTTGTGATCTTGGTTTCAATCCTTGTCTATCTACTGACTTCTCTTCCTGGTTAACCTATCTGCTTGTTTTTTTTTCCTAATAGCAGAAAAGTGACATGAACCAGATTAGGAGCAAGTAGCTACTGAAAAATCAAATAATGTTATCTGAACAGTTTTGAGATAATATTGTTTAATGTTGCCAGGCAGTAAGTAGTCTACCTGCACCCCAGATTTTTTTTAACCTGTTTTTTATTCTGTTGCTCTTTTAACAGTTTATCTGCAGGTATTTTTTTTCGAAACAAAGGTTAATAGGACTCATATGACTAAGATGTCTTCTTATGAAAACCAGTGGGGCTGCAAGCATAGCTGGATCCACATCCTCTGCACTGGGTAATTCTTAAGAGTTAGCAGACGCCTCTCCAAGTTCACGAATATACTGTAGTAAAACTGCTAGGGAGTCTTCAGGTTGTTTTTTGTCCCGAAGACCACAAGCAGCTAGTATATATAGATATATAGTGATATAGAGATATAGATATACAGTATACAGTATATATAGAGAGAGACACAGATACACGATAGGTATCCAGTACATTCAGGGAGCAAAAATGCCAATTAGGATCACAGATCAAAATTGCAGCATATTGATTGTGCAGGGTACAAAAATCAGTGATGCTGGTACCATAGTAAAATTAAATGTCTTTTTTTTAATTTACATTCTATTATAATTTAAACACTTTTACCTCATTACTATGCTAGCCCAACCATGGTTCTATTACTACTATGCCTTACAGTTTACTCAGTTTTTGAAACTACCATGCTGGCTTCTAAAAAGTTTTTCAGTACCATTGTCCTTAAAGCACATATAAGAAAGGATATCACAGGCTTGTAGAAAGTATAACAAAATGAGACACTGCACAGTGGAATTTTTTTAAAAGCAGAACATTCAAAAAATTAAACACACTCAGTAAAATACTCAATAATAGATAGACTGAAATGTATTTGTTCCCCGGTGGAAATTTGGCTTTTTACAGAAGCTCTTTAAATGAAAAAATAAATGAATATATAAATAGATAGAAAAATAAATAAATATGTACACGTGTTATGGTCTGAACATTCACCAGAATTACTAAACTGAAGAAAATTAAAACTTCTGACTTGGTAGTCACAGTCTCAGTGAGGCACTATGCAGATGTGTTGCTGTTGCTATAAAGAAGCCCCAGTAGTGTTTCCTTACACACCTTTGCTGAATAATCAGTGTTAGTGCATGAGAGAGAGGATGTACTGCATTGTTCATAATTTCACTCAGTTTTGTTTTCATTCTCTCCTTCACTACTACCTGCACGGGGTCCACAGTGTGTCCCATAACTGAGCCAGCTCTTTTAATTAGCTTGTTCATTTGGTGGTCTTCTCAAAGTGATTTTACCAGCCCAGCACACCACAGCAAAGAAAACCACACTGGCCATCACAGAGATAAAGAAGATGTGAAGGATGTCACTACTCAAATTAAAGGAACACAAACTCCTAAGGAAAAAGATCCTGCTCTGTCCTTTCTTATATAGTTCCACTGTGTTTCGAGACCCTGTCATTGATGTGGATCTCCAAGTGCTTGTAGGAGTGGACCAGCTTTATATCCACTCCTTGAATAGTCACCGGATATAGAGGCTCTTTGGTGTGCTGAAAGTCGGTAACCAGTTCTTTGACTTTGCTGGTGTTAAGATGCAAACAATTCACTTTGCAAGGATGGCTGGATTATATTGAAGGCACTGGAGAAATCAAAAACCATAATCTCACACTGCTGCCAACTTTGTCCAGGTGAGATAAAGCATTGTGGAGCAGATAGATAATTGCACCCATGTGGTCTAGCACAAGAGGACTCATATAGTCCAGGACCAGTCTCTCAAAGGTTGTTCATGATGTGAGACGTATGTGCCACTGGTCTGTAGTCATTAGGTGCAAAAATGCAGCAATACAATAAATAAATACAAATTAAAGTGGTGTTTCCAGAAGACCTACAGAGAGAGAAAGAGAGAGTGAAAGATGGTAAATGGTGCATAAGGTTGCAGGCAATTTTGTAGTGCTTGTATACTTACAGTGCCTTCTTGTACATCTTGCTCTCATTGTTTTGGGCAGCTGCCTTTAAATCCTTGATATTAGCTGCCGAGGTGCACTCTGAAAAGTATGACAGAAATTGGATTGTTCTGGAAAATAATGCCATTTTTTTATATGGCATTTTTGTCACCTGCTTTTAGGAGTCATGCAAGTATGAAAGTTGATGTACTAAGTAAACAAGGCAGTAGAACTGAATTGAAACTTAAAAACCTAACACAATAGGTACCTGTAGTATATCTGATACTTTAAGCACTACAACAGAAACACTGTACAGAGTAAGAGAGTAACAATGCAAAATTTTAAGTTGAACATTTAAGTTGGTGGCACAGTATGACAAATTACAGGTACTTCTCCTTTTGTAATAACAGAGCTGAATTAATACTCATCAAAAATTGCACTGACGTTTGCTGTCAAGTTGAGGCTTAACATTTTCTTTGGCACTCCATTAGTGGCCAGTTAAAGAGTGAGCTGCCAACTCTGCTCTGCTAAATGTCTTACACAGGAGATCACACACAAGCTTTGTTGGTTGCTGATGGTTGTACCTCAGCAATTTGACCTCTATTCCTTCTGCAATTAGAACATGAAAATACAAAAGCAACAGATCAACTAATTCATTTCTTAATTATACAAAAAAAATCACAAGTCGTCTAGCAATCATCTATCACACTTTCTTTGCATTGCAGCTTGTTTGAGTTGTCCTGAAGATGTAGCTTGATTGAGTTGTCTTGGGGCCGTGGGAAATTCAACAGAACTTGGGTCTGTGTTGAAGTGGTTGGAGACGAGATGCAAAGTGGTCTTGTTAGGTTTTTCATCAGTCTGACTATTCTTCATGTCCCTCGGCAACTTCTGCATGCCTTACTAACAACCTGCAAACAACTGAGTCAACACAAGTAAGGCAGGGCTTACAAAATAATTTATTATTTAAAACAAACTTACCATCAGCAGTATCTACCAAAGGAAGAGTACACCTCTGCTTCTCTCACTTTGTTTAGTAGGTAAATATATTGTGTTACTGAAGACTGAAACAGAATGACTGACTTTCTGAAACTGTATTTATAATTTCATACATACTATACATGGAAACCCTTTGTGTGCACATAATATGAATTTCATAATATATAAATAATATGAATGTGAATTTCCCCTTGGGATTAATAAAGTATCTATCTATCTATCTATCTATCTATCTATCTATCTATCTATCTATCTATCTATCTATCTATCTATCTATCTATCTATCTATCTATCTATCTATCTATCTATCTAATACAACGAAAGCATAGATGGTATCAAAAGAACGAGCAAAAGACATCAGAAAAAAGGTTTGGGGCAGCCACCTGTATATTATTCCCTGCCTGCAAATGGGTAATTCTTAGGAGTTGTTTACAGGTCTGAGTCCAAAACAGAACTGAGGCAGGTTGTCAAAGACAGCAGCTTTATTTACAGAAACAGGAAGTGATGTCATCAGAGGCGACAGAACCGGAAGTGACACCATCAGAGGTGCAGAAACCGTGCGGACTTTCCCGTGGATGGTCTGTAAGGGATTGAGAAAGAAAGTCAGTGCACCTTGTTTCTCCCTGGTCTGGGGTGGAATTACTGTTATTCAGGCCCTTTAGCTACATCCCAATCACATGTGTGTGACAATGGATAAATAAAAATACTTTACCTTCCCTGGCTTTTTAACAAGATATCTATTTTTTAAAAGCAATGGTAAGTAACTGTTTTAGTTTAGTTCAAATACATGTGCGCTGTGTAACCTTGTGTTGAAGTTCTCCTTCCTATGGTCCAATGCTTTTGTTGCTTTTTTCCTGTTCTATTCCAGTAATTTCTCCATTAATCCTGGTACACTTTTCTTTGAAGTCTTTGGGAAGAGAGGAAAAATCAAAATAGGTAGACTTTATAGGTAGAATTTATTATTCCAGAAGGAAATTTGTTTGTAGCAGGAAAGTACAAAAACAAGACATTGTTACTTAGATCCAATAGATAAACAAAGACATAACATTTGACAACCAATGTTACTGCATAAACAAACAATCAACATAAATACAAAGATGAATAATTACTTTCAACAGTACACAAAATAATAATGCAGAATTTAACATTTAACAGCATCCATAAAAGTAACAGAATTTAAAAAGCGTATAGCTCTAGGAATCAAAGAGATTTTAAATATGTTGCTCTTTACCTTTGGAAACCTAAATCTGCAGCCTGATGGCAACAGCTGGAATTTACAGCAATGAGGATGGCTACTGTCTGACAGAATTGAGCAGGCTTTCTTTCTAGCCTATTTGCAATACATTTCTGTCATAGAGGTCTGCTGTGAACCAATTTTACTGCAAATTTGTTGTTAAGATGATTTATATTCTTATTGCTGAGGTTGCCAAACCAACAGATAAAAGCAAATGTAACAGTGGATTCAATAAAGGACTTATAAAAAAAGCGTCATTATATTTTGTCTATTTTAAAACAGTTGAGTTTCCTAAGAAAGAAATGTCTTGACTGCCCTTTTTTTTACAGATTTGTATTTTGTTAAGATCAAAATATAATTTGTTATATTAGCTGCAAATGTTAGCTACAATTATAACAGCCTCATCCTATTGCCTCACAGCCACATTTTATGGGAACAAAAACTGGCACAAATGATTGAAATTTTCTGAACGTTACCATACTTTTTTCTTCTTTAAAGCTATGTCCTCACACTCAGCTTCTGATGGTGGTATCTGTGCTGATTTTCTTCATTGTTTCCTCCTGCCACACGACTCATCGTGACTCTTTCGCTTTGATGAGCATTTCTCTTTTCTTCATGGGGCTGTTCTTGTTTTCTAGTGATGAAGGTTAGAAACAAATATAAAATAAATAAATTTTTAACATGAAGAACAACAAACAAGTCTTTAAGTTACCCACTCATGCACTAAAATGATCAAACTGATTAGTAGTATTATTGCTCCCTCAATGAATGATTAATTTGTGAGTTTGCTGTTGTAAGTTAGATGGGGCCGGGGGTGTTCTTAATTGTTTAACTATTTAATACTAGTCATTTAGCCCGTTACAATAACGGGCACTAGAACAGTAGTGTATAAACATTAGTAGGAACAGTCTATATTAAATGGCAAGGGACCTTGACCTCATTCTTTTTGTTGGTCGTATTTTTCTTTGTCTTTCTGCCTTTCTTTTGTTGATGTTTGCTTGCTGAGCTGACCGTTCTTTGTGGGCTGCCATCGTGTATTGTGTGTCTTTAATTTTCTGTGACAGTAATACTGTCTTGTACGTCCGCTGGCTTGTACATCTGTAATATACCTTTAATTTTCTCTGGCGGTAATACAGGCGTGCACATTGGTAATATGCCTTTAATCTCCTCTGACAGTAATACTGGCTTGTATGTGGCTGTAATATGCGTCACTGTATTGTGTACCTTTAATTTCCTCTCGCAGTAATACTGGTTTGTATTTCCGTAAAACGCCTCTAATTTTCTCTGACAGTAATATCACGCATCGCACCGTGCCCCACGCATGCGCACTTCACCAGAAGACACACACACACCGACACCTGGATGCACACAGGAATTTTATTAAAGAGGATTTTTTAGAATCTCTTTTTTAAATTGTGCCAGTTTATGCTGTGTGAATGTGAAAGATGGCACTGGCCAGCCTACTGAAATGATTTCAGTGTGGCGCGCTAAATAGAAAGGTACAGAATGCAGCACGGCTGCAAGATAAAGAGGAACAGGTTAGTGTAGGAAAGAGAATTTTTTGGAGAAAGGGAGTGTGTGATTGGTCTAGGGTGCATTTCCAGAAGGCTTCATAATGCCAAGTACTTAGGATTGTTCAGTAGTTAGCGAGTGTTTCCTGAAACCCTTCATAGCTAAAGTAGTACTTAATGTCATTCGCAAACAAATCATTAAACCAATCAACTCGTTATTTTTAACGTTCTTAATTTGGACCATTGCCTGCGATTCTCTCATAGAGAGACAGAGGTCACCCTAAGCCGATTACGAAAAACACATTGACACTCTTATTTGGACAGTGTGCTCTAATAAAGATAATAGTTATAATAACATAATAACAGGTCAATGTTGCAATACTGTATAAACATACTTTAAAATTATAATGTAGGTTATAAATTAGCAGAAATGGCTCATTGTGAGTTTGATCAGTCAATTCATCAATGCTACAATGTAATTGGTCACATCCTTTAATGTCAGAAGGTGAATCGCCCCTTAACATGAGCAATGACAATGGCAACTATGCAACCTAAGTAAGAGATCCACTTGACATAGTACTATCCAAGGGGCCAAGTCACAAGTCTAAATATCCTATTGCTGGCAGACAAGAACCTCTAAGTGGGCCATCAAGTAATCAACAATTAGCAGAGAAGTACAGGCTCTTAAGGGGTGAAATAATGATCCTCCATTGTCTGGTGCAAGATGAATTGGAAAGAGCAAGCCATCAGAATGATGCCCTCAGTCCCACTGTACGCCTTCTGCTGAAAGCTCTCTGTTTCTACACCACTAGTGGATTCCTGCAGACCGTCGGTGATGCACATGGCCTTAGCAAGGCAGCTCTGTCTAAATTTGCATGCGCAGTGAACAGATTACTATTGCGCCGTCCACACAGAAAACCCTGAGGTTGTGGGTTCAAGTTCCGAAACTGACACCCTGTGAGCATGAGCAAGGCACCTGCTTGTACTCCAACTGGAAATGTAACAAGTTGTGTCTAAAACGTAAGTTGCCTAGAATAGAAGTATCAGCCAAATAAGCAAATAAAAATTATAATAATAGTAATAATAGAATGCCTTACATGACAGAAATGTTTTCCATGCCATTGCGGGCATACCTGACATTATAGGTGCAATGGAGGAAACACTCGTAAATATTCATATTTGCAGTCCTGAATACCGCCCATACCGGTCACAAAATGTTCTCGAGGCTAAATGTCCAGATAATATGAAACCATTATGGACTTTTTGCAAATATTGTGGCCTCGGGAGTACACATGATACTTATATTTGGCCCAATTCTGAAGTGTGTCAGATGGCAAGGGATGGTACATTTGCTGATGACTGGCAAGTGGGAGACAATGGGAGGCCTCTTTGCAAATACCTGCTAACTTCAATATTGAATCAGTAAATGGTGGCTGAGGAGTGGTAGAACGCCACACACCAAAAAGCATGAACTGATATACAGTGCACTCTGAGCATATGGAAGATGAGATTACAGAGCTTGCACAAGCCCTCAGGGGCTTCCACAAGCCTCAGGAAAGCAACACTTCATTATTTGCCATCTCTTCAATAAGTTGCTTTAACTCATCTTTTGTGAAGTCTTGCTTTCTTTTCCTATCACTGTCTCACCACTGTTCTCTTTTTATAAGGAAACTGTGCCATTTGTTGAGCCCTTTTATGGATTTTCAACATGTAGGTTAAATTAGTCAAAATTTCCTTCTTTTTTTTGCATATTTGAATTGATTTTTACTCGTTTATTGTGTGACAGTGTACCATATGTGAGATTTTGCCATTTCCACCATGTGTATTTTGACCACAACTACTACTTGCCAACCTTGAAGTAATACCAATTACTTAAGCTGGATTTCAGTAAAGGCACAATATGTTATCAATGCTTTTTATGTGCTCACTGCCATGTGTATTGTACTCCTGTGTATTGGACAGTAGATCACAACCATTTATAGATCAGAGAGATAATCAATCAAGAAATGATTGCTTCTTTTATTCTGCTCTAATTATAATTTGTATATTGACTCCACAAGATACAGTATTAATTGTTCTGAGAAGCTACCTGTGAGGGAGACATATTTTTAGGTGTTGTTTAGAGTGGGTTGCTGTATCACCCCATGTTATATCACAATTTGATGCCAACTGTCCTTCAGTTGATAATGATGACAACAGTAAAAATGGTAAACGTGAAGTGATAGCTCTGCTTATCTAGAGGGTTGTAGCATTTTTAAATATATTTAAAACAAGTCACCTAAGGTACATTGCTTGTACAAATGCATATTCCACCTGATAGCAAACTGTTTACTCAATGTTATCTGATGTCCATTTTAATTATGAAAACTAGTCAACTTTTAAAATTTCAGCCAAGCATACATACCTTTGCCATCTCTTCCTGTTCTGCACTTGCATATGTTAAAGTAAAAAAAAACATAAATAAACAGTATCAAGATAATAAATAATTTATGGGATCACCTATTTAGACCCATAGATGATAATGATGATAAAGGTGTTAAAGCTGAAGACAACAGTCCTGTTAATCCTAAGAGGTCTATGGCATTATCATGCTAGTCAAACTTCTGTAACGCACCCTTGGAGTAAAATAGAACATTCAGCAAATGTCTTTTCTGCCTTAGGAACCATTCCATATGAATAGTGAGGATAATTCCATATACCCAGAGAGTGGCAAATATTCTGCTTGTACTGACTGTCATCTTACAGCACAGATTAAGTGGAGAGAGACCTCTGTGATTTCCGGTCATTGCTACAAATCACTGTTCCTGCTACACTGCAGGCTACAGAGCACCATTTTGTCAAATATGTTATGTTCATTAAGAACAATTCTGAGAACCACTTCTACTGTGAGTCTTGCAATGAGTACATTTATCAGGATTGTGAATTAGTCAATAAATGTCAAGAATGGCAACAGCCTTTCAAATATGCTGCTTTATAGCACCCCACATATACAGCTGTACCTGCACATGGCCAGCTGCTTCAAACTAAAGACTTACTAGCTTGGCATAAGCAGACCAAATGGTTGTCTTCAGACCTGAGCTACACCCTGTGCCAGTCACCAAAGTACTGTAGATACCCATTCACCGTTCTGCTACTTTTTGGAAACTTCTCTTTTCAGCTACTAAATCCCGTGGTTATATGGCATTCCCCCACATCAGGATCTCTTAACAATATACCTTGAGTATATTATCATGGAATTTTTTGTTTGTTTCTCAGGTTCACCTATGCTAGAGTTCATGTTAATGATGTTGTTTGAGTGTTGGGTATATCTGGTTTATGGTACTCCATGTGTACTGCTTTACCTACTGTACACATGGACAGTGTCTTCACGCAAAGAGACTTACTAGCTCATCATAAGTAGACTAAATAGTTGCCTTCAGACCCAAGTTACAGCTGTGCCAGTCACTAAAGCAGGTGCCCACTCAGCTCTTTCTCAGCTGTTAACCCCTGTAGGAATATGGCAGTCACCCACACCAGATTTCTTAACAACATATCTTGGCCCAATCAAACAAGATATGAATGGATATTACTATAAGGCAAAATTAATAAAACACAGTAAAACCAATATTAGCATAAGTAGGAAATATTCTTGAAAATAATCTTTACAGGTTAGGAAATGTATTTGAAGAGTCGTATTGAAAAATATTTATTTAAGGATACAGATGATGATGAAGATCAGTCTTTTGAAATCTGTGTGGATAGCTGCTTAAGGTTTCTTCAAACCTCAGAAGTCTTGTATCTTCCAGGTTTAGTGGGAACAGCAAACTTCTTGTGTTTGTGCTCTCCTTGTTGTTTCTCTTTGTTTCCTTTTTTTTTACACAATGTATCCTATTTAAAAAGATCCTCCTTCACATCGATTAAACAATGACATGAATAACCAATAATCTTAAAATGACTGTCATGTCTGCATTATATCAGCGTTTTCTTTCTCATGCTGGTGCCTCTTCTTATTCTAATTACCCCATATAAAAAATTCCAAAAATATGTCTAGCAATCCTGTTTCTTTTTACGATTCTAATAGAATCAATAAAGTCAAATCAATAAAATTACAGACTTTAAATTTCTACTTAGAAGTGACTTAAAAGATACAAATATTTCAGCACAAGAGTTTGTTTAAGATGAGGTTTAGAATCCAGTAGTCGACATATGTAGGTGTTTGTGAGTCATTTTCTTATCTTATTGGTTAGACAGTTCATATCATGCTCAGCCCAGGTACATTGGAACCAAACAACATATCCTGGCCCTGAAACCTTCTAAAGAAGTAACCCATACACATTCTTCACTTCATAAAGTAACATTTTGGAAAGCTTCAGAATTCAAAAGCTGGCTTCTGTACTATTCAGTGATCACTCTTAATGATGCATGGCAGGGGTGTCGAACTCCAGTCCTGGAGGGTTGCAGTGGCTGCAGGTTTTCATTCTAACCATCTTCTTAATAAGAGACCCATTTTGGCTCCTTATTAACTTTTTTGCCACCGTTTTAATTAACTTCACTCAGACACCTTAGTTTCTTTTTTCTTATTTAGCAGCCTAACAATAATGAGACACAAAACGAGCCGCCACATGACCAGCTCATCTGTGCCCATCACACAATACTTTATCTGAAAATAAAGAAAAGTGAAGGTCTCAGTATGATTGATCTCTCAGGTAACCAAAACTTTTTGATGGCGTTCTTACAAAAAACAGAAGATCATCAGTTTTGGAAATGTCTGCTGTGGCAGAATGAGCAGCAACAAGCTGTGGAATTAAATAACGGGTTTAATTAACAGCAAGAAAGTTCTTCTCATTAAGAAAGTAGAACTGGTTGGAGTTTGAAGCCCCAATTTAGCTGGTCATCTGTCGGCTCATTTAATGTCTCACTTCTGTTTGCCTGCCATTTAATGAAGAAACAAATCAATTCAGAGGACTGAATCCTTAAAAACAGGGCTATTAAAATGAAGGCAAAATGAGTTAATTAGCAGTGAAAACTGTTCACTGATTAGGAAAAGGGTTAGAATGAAAACCTGTAGCCACTGCGGCCTGGAGTTTGACACCCGTGATGTATGGCATTCAAAATACCTCACTCGCTCAATATGTCTAGTTTATGCAATGTACATTCTCCTTATGACAATCATTCTGTGACAAGGCTTTGAAAAGGCAGATCAGGCTTTGTACAAGTTTGTAATGCAGGTAGAATTTTTGCAGGGTAAGGAATATGTTAGTTTTAATGTTTATCAACTTACCCATTTAGTTCAATCTGTAAAGTTACGGGGTCCTTTGTGGTGCAGATCTGCTTTTACTTCTGAAAGTAGATAGATAGATAGATAGATAGATAGATAGATAGATAGATAGATAGATAGATAGATAGATAGATAGATAGATAGATAGATAGATAGATAGATACTTTATTAATCCCAATGGGAAATTCACATTCTCCAGCAGCAGCATACTGATACAATAAATAATATTAAATTAAAGATTGATAATAATGCAGGTGAAAAACAAACAATAACTTTGTATGATGTTAAATGTTAACGTTTACCCCCCCCCCCCCCCCCCCCCCGGGTGGAATTGAAGAGTCGCATAGTTTGGGGGAGGAACGATCTCCTCAATCTGTCAGTGGAGCAGGACAGTGACAGCAGTCTGTCGCTGAAGCTGCTCTTCTGTCTGGAGATGATACTATTTAGTGGATGTAAATATGAAAGTGAATAGTGAAAGTAATATGAATGCTCCACGTTTATGGCACCCAGTATGTTCCAATACAGATATGGCATGCTTTCCTACTATAGTGTGAAATTACTAAATGCTTGAATATTGATGTGTCAGAGACAAGTTATCTCATGTTTGAGCATTATAATCATATTGTTGGTAAAATATCAATCAAGAATCATATACTTTCACATGATTTTCATATATTTGTTGCTCCAGAATTTGTCACTTTTGCTCAGAGTGTTTTGCAGCTTTTCAAAAAAGTGTTAATGTACTGCTAAGTCTTCACCAATTCAAAATACACACTTATGCAGAAAGATAGAAATTTAGCAGCAATGCTGTATAATAATAATAGTATTAATACATTTTATTTATGTAGCGCCTTTTCTATGCTCAAGTATGATGGAAGCTTTATGCAGATTGTGTCACTGTGTGCTCCATGAATGTATTTGCAAAGAAATAATGCTACTTTTTTTACATCCTCTAAAAGTTAAACAAAGAGGTTTATTCAGAGAAAAACAGTTGGGCGTCAGCATAGATTAATTGCAGAGGTAGATAAAAGTAAGGAAACTAATGCTGTACCAGCTTCATTATAATGGAAAATGTGTGTTTTTTTAACATTCAAATGAAAAACATTGTCATTCTCATACTTAATATATTTGAATATAACTGATTAAAACCTCAAGATAATATGAATAAAGTTTTTGTGAATTTGTTCTGTGTGTTACAGAAATGTTAGTTAAGAGATATGGATTGTGTCTGGCTGATCACAGAAAACACCAGTGTGCATGTTCTACAGGAACTCTGTGAATGTCTCTAATTTTTATAACATTTATTTTATTTGTATGTGTTTGATTGTTGTCTGTTCCTGCAGTTTATGATAGGAAATTATAAGACATTGTTTTGCTTTTTACATTTCCTGCCACCATTGCTGTATTTTTCAATCAAAAAATTAATGATATTAGAAATAACATAGTATATCTCCCCAACACTGAGGATCCTCTTAAACCCCAGTACTCCGTTACAAACAAATTAAATTCTTTCACCAGGATAGATTTACCTGATTTACATAAAATAATTTCTCAACTGAAACCCTCCACCTGCGTCCTTGACCCAATACCAACAAGTTTTTTCAAAGAAGTATCGGGCGTGCTAATTAATAATATTCTTGACATAGTAAATTCCTCATTAGATGCAGGGGTCTTCCCAGACTGTCTTAAGACTGCTGTAGTTAAACCCCTACTTAAGAAAAATAATCTAGACCCCTCTGCTCTTGAAAATTTTACACCCATCTCTAACCTGCCTTTCTTAAGTAAAATTCTAGAGAAGGCAGTCATTATGCAGTTAAATGACCACCTAAATAAACATGCTATTCTTGATAAGTTTCAGTTGGGTTTTAGAACAAATCACAGTACAGAAACTGCACTCGTTAAAGTAGTAAATGATTTGCAGGTAAATGCAGACAGGGGCCATTTATCTGTTCTCATCCTCTTAGATCTGAATGCCACATTTGACACCATTGATCACAATATTCTTAGAAATCGCCTTAGTCAATCGGTGGGCCTCTCTGGCAGTGTTTTAAATTGGTTTGAATCCTACGTGGTAGGGAGAAAATTCTTTGTTAGTTGTGGTAATTACAACTCAAAGACACATGATATCCTATATGGTGTTCCACAAGGCTCTATCCTGGGTCTGCTACTCTTCTCAATCTACATGCTTCCGTTAGGTCAGATTATCTCAGGGCACACCGTGAGCTACCACAGCTATGCTGATGACACACAGCTGTATTTATCAATAGCACCTGATGACCCCGATTCTCTTGATTCACTAACACAATGTCTTACTTGTATTTCTGAAGGGATGAATAGTTATTTTCTAAAGCTAAATAAAGAGAAAACTGAAATTTTAGTGATTGGCAATAATGGATACAATGAGGCTATTAAAAAAAAACTGAATGCATTAGGATTAAAAGTCAAGGGAGACATAAAAAGCTTAGGGGTAACTGTTGCCTGTAATCTGAATTTTAAATCACATATTCATCAGACCACTGGACAGCATTTTTCACTTAAGAAACATAGCAAAAGTTAGACCTCTTATATCATTGAAAGATGCTGAGAAAGTAGTTCACGCCTTTGTTTTCAGTCGACAAGATTACTGTAACGCACTCCTCTCAGGACTACCCAAAAAAGACATAAACCTTTGCAACTAGTGCAGAATGCAGCTGCTAGAATCCCAACTAGGAAAAGAAAGTCCGAGCACATTTCTCCAGTTTTGATGTCACTACACTGGTTACCTGTGTCATTCAGGATTGACTTTAAAATTCTGCTTATGGTTTATAAAGCCTTAAATAATCTTGCCCCATCTTATATATCGAAATGTCTGACATCTTATATTTCAAATCGTAACCTTAGATCCTCAAATGAGTGTCTCCTTAGAATTCCAAGAGCAAAACTTAAAAGAAGTGGTGAGGTGGCCTTCTGCTGTTATGTATCTAAAATCTGGAATAGCCTGCCAATAGGAATTCGCCAGGCTAATACAGTGGAGCATTTTAAAAAACTGCTAAAAACACATTACTTTAACATGGCTTTCTCATAACTTCATTTTAATTTAATCCTGATACTCTGCATATCCAATTCATTATAATGACTATTCATGGTGGCTCTAAAATTTGTACTAACCCCTACACTCTCTTCTGTTTCTTTTTCCGGTTTCTTTGTGGTGGTGGCTTGCGCCACCACCATCTACTCAAAGTACCGTGACATTCCAACATTGATGGATTAAAAGCCAGAAGTCTGCATGACCATCATCATCAAGTCCTTCCATGAGAACCTTAAATATAAAGAGGACTATTTCATTTATGTTAGGTAGAATGCCCAGTGGGGACTTTGCGGTCTCGTGGCCTGGAACCCCTGCAGATTTTATTTTTTTCTCCAGCCGTCTGGAGTTTTTTTTTGTTTTTTCTGTCCTCCCTGGCCATTGGACCTTATTGCTATTCTATGTTAACTAATGTTGTCTTATTTTAATTTCTTACTTTGTCTTTTATTTTTCTTTTTTTCATTATGTAAAGCACTTTGAGCTAATTTTTTGTATTAAAATGTGCTATATAAATAAATGTTGTTGTTGTTGTCTTTGTACTTCACAACAGCAGTGATCAGGCGCAAATTTAAAATAACTTATCATCAGTACTTTTGTAAAACATGCTATTTATGCATAATGAAAAATAAAATTAAGTAAATAAAGTGAACTTTTTTTATTGTAGGTGAGAAAACCTGATTTTTGTGTAGTAACATTTAACCGTATGTATAAGTCACTGCAAAAAGCATAATGCAAATGTCAGAACAAAAACACCTTGAAATGGGAGTTGTTTTGCTTTGTAATAAGAAGACAGATATATCATAAAGGATTGGGGCCGGTGATCCCTGTATAACTGAGAAGTCAAAAATAACAAACAGTTTAACATATAAACAGTCATAACAGACGAGAGTCACAACACAGAATGAGGCAAGAGCGTGGTAGAGCCAGTTAAAAGGCAGGTGAGGCTGAAGACCACAACCTGGACCTCCTGTCACTCGTCTTCCCATCGCATGTCATCGGATCTGCAGGAGAAATGAGAGGAGATGCGTTAGGTGACAACACCGACTCTCGACTCAGGGAGGAATTACCATTAGACAACCCCTGAAGTTGTTTTCCATGCACGCGTGTGTGACAGCTTTTATTTATCAAAAAAATCTGCAAGATTTCCAGAAATAAGCTAAATTATTTTATACATTGTACACAAATTTCTTAATAAGTATGTAAATATTACAGGGTAAACAAGATTTAATGTCTTGATATAAAAAGTCTTACCTGCTTAGATTTAATTTTTCACTTTTTGCAGTGAAGAATAATTAATTCTTTAAAATGTTTACAGAATTGAGAAATAAGCATCTATTGTTTTTAACAGGGTACTTAATAAGTCAAGATAATAACATAGCACTAAGAAAGTATGGTTTCTGTTTTCTAACCATGTGAAGCATGAATAACATAATGTTAACTGTAAGAAACTATGGTAGTATCAGATTTAACAGTATAACAACCATAGTTCTTGACAGATACCACAAAAATACTATGATTGTACTGTAGAAAAACATAATAAACCATAGTAACATCTTGGTGAATTTTGATAAGGGTAGCATATTAATGGTAGACAAACATGAACTTGGTGTGTTGATAATTTGGATTTTTGGACACCAAAGAAATAATTTTGAAAACAGAGTTTCTACAAGATTAGTGGAGTAAAAGAATGGTCCTCTTGCCGCACAAAGTCAGGCTAAAAAGCCACCTTACGTAATGAAGTGTTTTAAGTTGACAGTGGATTGAGGAAGAGAAAGTAATAAATGATATAGAGAGTGAGATAAAACAGCTAATGAAACTGAAACTGCACACGCTTTAAGGATGGACCTAAGTTGTAAATAAAAGTGATTTACATGATTTATTTAATTTTATTTAAGTATGTATAATATGAAGATGTGGTTACAAGCTTTGCCAAATGGGATGACCACAAAAGCTAGTTTGTGTAGCCTGTATAGAGACTTGCTATTGTTAAAAGTGGAAACAAAGAAAAAATTCAGCAGGAAAAGAGAATGTGGATTTCCTAGGAAAGTAACTAATAGGTATAGGCAGAATTAAAATGCATTAAAAGGATGATATATTTAGAGCACAGAACACAAATGTAATTTTAGAGATGAGTAGCTCCAGGATATTGTACCAGAAGTATCCGTATGCTTTTTTGAAGAGTGGTGAAATGCAGGTTGCTGTTTGCTTACTGAGCAATGTTTGGTTACTACATCACAAAGTCATTTTCCTGACATGCTGTTGATGACTTCAAACAGCAGTTTGTCGATACAACAGAGGCTTGGCACCCTGTGAGAACAGCACATGACATGCTCAAGCTGTTAGAAGAAAAAAAATGAAAAATATGTTTTCATTGACTGTTGACACATCCAGAAGTATTAGAGGAGTAGCTTAGTTAATCGGTGTTCTTTTTTTAATATAGACAGATTTAAGAGGAAGTCCCTGTTTTGCATGAGACACTGTAACTGTAGTAGATGAGAAGATATTGATTACTATCATTACAATGAGGCCAGAATTTGACTTCATGATACATTCTAATTTACTGCAGTACACTTTCTACATAGTGCAGCCTTAACAGCAATAGAATTATCATTAAAATTGCTAACTTCATTTGATCAAGCATACAGTTTAAAGAATTTATGCCTGTAGTGTTTGTGGATTATGATGAACTGCTTGTTTATCATGATGTACAATAAGTAAAAATAGATCAGGAGCTGAAACAGCACGTGAGATTGGATTTAGTCTAGCACAGCTTTTAAGTTGTGCTTAACAGAGGGAATGTTCACCTACAGTAAATGCTACTGAAAGTATGAAAACTTTAGTCTTCAATATGAAGGTATTTAAGTCATTTTAATTTTAAGAAGGCAATATGTTTAAAATTATAGAATGGCAGATTTAGTCAGTGCATTTCACTTCTCCAAAACAATTTGAAACTGCAGAAATTATGTATTTTCCTATCTATATGGCTTTCATTAAAATGGAATATTTAGTTGGATGATTATCATTTTGTCAAAATTTTAGATCTTTAATTGTAAAGTGGATTTCTTCTAAGTATTGTGAGGGATGGCCGGCTAAATATTCCGGTCCACAACTCCAGGCCGCCAGATGGAGCCCTCGCAGCAGCAGGGATGGTCCCCAAATTCCAGCAGGGCGTGATGGACATTGGACATCCCCATGCTGGATACCATGGGGACCACCAGGAGCCGCTGTAGGGAGGCTCACAGAGTGCTACGTGCCCTATAACCGGAAGTGCGTCATGATCACATGATCGGAAGGAACAACGTGCTTCCGGGTTGAAGAAAAGGACTTTTAATCTGACCCGGAAGTGATGAGGACTTATGGATTGTTGGGATGGAACCACTTCCGGGTCAGGGACTATAAAGGACTCTGGGAAACCCCAGACGAGTGAGCTGAGCTGGGAGGAAGGGTGACTAAGTGTCTGGGAGAGAAGGATTGAGTATTGTGTATTTAATAATTGATTATTGAGTATTGTATAGTGTTTATGAGTAGTGTGGAGTGGAGGGTGCTTAGTGCACGTAATTATTATAAAATAAATAATAGTTGTACATTTACCTGGTGTTTGGCGTGGTACCTGAGGGTTCAAGGGAGCTCTAGCGCCCCCTACTGTTACAGTATCCATAGCAACATTTTCTCATTTGTATTAAAGGGTTTTAAATAAAAATGTTGTGCCAATAAAATGTCTGAAAAAGTGAATTTACCAAGCAGATTACATCTTGCCTGAAGAAGGGGCCTGAGTTGCCTCGAGAGCTTTCATATTGTAATCGTTTTAATTAGCCAAAAAAATGTGTCATTTTGCTTGTCTTTTGCAGAAGCTAATCTTAGCACAAATGAAATACCTTGAACCCCATTTTTTTTTTTACATTTTTTGTCCTTAAACCATACTCCATTTGGAAGGTTGCAAGCTTTGACAGTAGACAGCAGTTCACACACACACACGCACACACACACCCGCAGCCTTATCCCAGCATGCACTGAGCATGATGCAAGAAAAACCCGCGGACAGGATGCCAGCCAATCGCAGAGTGAGCACACACAAACACACACACACACGCACACACTGTTTACTATACACCTGAGGCTTTACCTCATCCCTGTTTAGACGTTTATTGATTCTAAAACTGTTACTTTTCTGTAGCTTTATATCCCCTCAGAGAAAATTTAAAGTAAATTTTAATGACAGAAAATAAAAACAGTAATAAAAATACATTTTATTAAATTGTGTCTTTCAAGATATTCAAGGGCACATTACAACTGAGTTTTCTCTTCTTCATAAATATTTTATGCATCAGAGTCTCTAACTAACAGCATGATGGGTTATGGTTTTAAAGTGCTTGAGCTGATATTTATATTTATATCCTATAAAATGTTACTTTATAATGTTTCATCCTTTTCTAATAATTACTACATAATAAGAACACTGTTTACTGTTACTGTAAGAATTGCACTAATTTATTAATACTTCATTCAAATATTAATATGAAATTGTGTAGTTAAGCATCTAAAATCATAAGTAGTTGCTTTGGAAATATTTTTAATCTCTCTTTCCTTTATTTAAGAACTTTATTGTTCTTAAAGTGCTACTGGCTAATAAACAAATGTTAACACAGTGCACCTAGGAGCGTTGCGGTCTGCTCTGTTCAAAGCATTAGCTTTTGTTCTCTTTCATGCAGACCTGCAAACTGTTTACAAAGCAGACATTGTGGAAATTGAAAAGGACGCTGGTTAACACTGCTGCATTTTAATCCATGGGTGGTCACTATAAGTATGCAGTTGACATCTTTTCTACAGGTGTAGGTGGGTTTTCCATCCTCTTTCAAAAAGACATACATATGTATTAAATTAAAGGGTTCGTGACTCCCGCCTTTCGCTGTGTTATTGTGAATGGTTGATTTAAAAAGCTTAACTTTCACTCATGACTGTTTTTTCACTTGATGCTGCCAGGATTCTGTACACACCACAGAAACTGTGATATGCTGATGGTATGGCTCTTTCAAAAATCTAAGGCTTTTATTAACAATTCAATGCCATTTCATCAGTTCACTTCACATTTATTGTTATTTATACAAAGTACTATGAAACCCATATCTGCTTTTTTCACTACATTGTGAATCTCGCTGTCTAGGCTATTTGTTAAATGGTGCGACTCAAACCACCTATAACTGAACACCAGCAAAACCAAGGAGCTGGTGGTGGATTTTAGGAGAACCAGGCCCCTCATGGACCTCGTGATCATCAGAGGTGACTGTGTGCAGAGGGAGCAGACCTATAAATACCTGGGAGTGCAGCTGGATGATAAATTAGACTGGACTGCCAATACTGATGCTCTGTGCAAGAAAGGACAGAGCCGACTATACTTCCATAGAAGGTTGGCGTCTTTCAACATCTGCAATAAGATGCTGCAGATGTTCTATCAAACGGTTGTGGCGAGCGCCCTCTTCTACGCAATGGTGTGCTGGGGAGGAAGCATAAAGAAGCGGGATGCCTCATGCCTGGACAAACTGGTGAGGAAGGCAGGCTGTATTGTAGGCATGGAGCTGGACAGTTTGATATCTGTGGCGGAGAGATGGGCAGTGAGCAGGCTCCTGTCAATCATGTAGAATCCACTGCATCTACTGAACAGTATCATCTCCAGACAGAGGAGCAGCTTCAGCGACAGACTGCTGTCACTGTCCTGCTCCACTGACAGACTGAGAAGATCTTTCCTCCCCCACACTATGCGACTCTTCAATTCCACTCGGGGGGGGTGGGGGGGTAAACGTTAACATTATACAAAGTTATTGTCTGTTTTACCTGCATTTTTATCACTCTTTAATTTAATATTGTTTTTGTATCAGTATGCTGCTGCGGGAGTATGTGAATTTCCCCTTTGGATTAATAAAGTATCTATCTATCTATCTATCTATCTATCTATCTATCTATCTATCTATCTATCTATCTATCTATCTATCTATCTATCTATCTATCTATCTATCTATCTAAAATAACAACATAGAATATAATGGCCAATAACAGGAAAAATTTGAAAAAAAAATGTTATTACAACCCATGGCAGAATATAAGTGTTAATAAAAAGAATTTCTGAGGCAAAAATACTATTATAGGCATAAATTAATTTGGTGCCAGGGGCTTGTTGGGTTGTCATAACTCCACCCATGACAGAGGCTGAGAGCAAACAGCCAAAAAGGAAATGTATTCCTACCTCAAGAAAAATAGTTCTAATAATCTATGATAAAATAATTATTTCTACTTTCCTTTTGTCATCTCAAGGATCTTTCATAAACGTGGAAGACATATTTTCTTAAATCAGAACCATTGCTACTTCAAAGTATGCATTTGGTAAGTTTTGAGGCTTTTTCATTCACCTATGGATCTGCGTACCATTCAATTCCATGGTAAACTGCAAGAGCAGACAATTTACCTTTTAAAATGCATGATAAAAGCTTCACTTTAGAATGCAATTATATGTGGCAATTAATAAATATATATCATGATTATGAAGAAATAACATGGAATTTAAAAAGTGCCAAACCATTTTAAAACAACAGTCCTCGTAACTTTATAGATGTCATGATCTGTCTTTAGTATTTCAATTTTTCTAGGCTTTCTTGGTTTCTAAAAATATCTAAAACATCATTTTGGGGGGGGGGTGGGGGGTTTCAGAGACCAAAGAATCCAGTGGTATATTTCTTGTGTTTTTAACATAATATTAAAATGTAATTCATTTCCATGCAGAGCCATCTTTTTTTTTTTTATTATGGGCACTGCCATTTGACAGATGCTATGCCATTGACGGATAAGATCAACTGGAAGTGTGAAGTGCATGACATCACCAGGTTGAAGGTATAAAGGTCAGCGTCATGTACTTCTTGGTTGTCCAAGTTTGTGAATACAAACTAAAACCCTTGCTTAATTTTATTAGAACTTTATATTGAATTTTGGCTACAGACCTTTTCTTTCATTTGACTATGTCCTTCACTTTACTTCTTGGATCAATTGTTAAAGTATTTTACTGGTGTATCACTCACCTTAACTGCAATTTTAGTTTCTCATTCTAAACTTGTTTCCATGACTCCTGATTTCCAGTTTTTGACCTCAGTTACTTCACATTACCAACTCAAGTTTTCTTATTTCAGTTTTTTATATGATAAAATTAGCTATGTTCACAAAAAAAAAATCAAAGTCTCTGAATAAATTCAAAAGTTAAAATGTGTTCTGTATTTCACTGTTGGTTTTTTTATTTTTTTTTTTAATTTTATTGATTTTATTGTAATCATTCCATACAAATAGATCAGTTTTTACAAAAAATAGGATTGAAAACAAATCAACCCTATCAACAATCAACAAATCAAAGTAAACATATTTTCAGAAAATAAATAAATTGACATGTGTTCTCGGTTTCAATGTCCTTATTGTGTGGCCATTGGTGATAGATGTTATGGCTTTGCAGGGCTCACTCAAATTAAGGTTTCATGTAAATTTTCCAAAAACAGGCCTTACTTTCACAACTCAAGAAGCAGGCTTTTGGGCCTGCACTTCATTCCTACAGTATGGGAACACAACATCATAAATAGACAAAATTATCTACAATCCAAATGTGCCATGTACTTCTATCCTAACATTCAGCAGATGGAGAATGGCTATTATTAACATTTGCTATAACACAGCATGTGCTAGTCTGACATAAATAATATTAGAATAAATGAAATCCAAGTAAAAAGCATTTGGTCATTTTTATATATCATGAATGAACTTTCTCCAGACTCTAAGGCTCTTGAAATAAAAAAAAAATCTGCAGCTTTTTTCTCATAGTGAGTAAAAATACATATTTGTTGATATTAATCAGAGCCTTAAACATGTTTTATGTGATTGGCAAAATGCAGTCATATTAAAAAAGATTGAATGAGATTTTTAAACATTATATAGTGACATAAGAAGCATTGACAACTTATAGTTACCTTTGAGGATTTAAGCAAGGACGCAGTTTTGTCTCATTTCATTTCACCTTCTCAGCTGCTTTTCCTGGTGAGAGTCACGGAGGCAGCAGGCCAAGCACTACTGCCCAACTTCTCTGTCCCCAACTACAGATTCTAGCTTTTCATGGGTGTTGGGGAAGTGGTCTAAATTAGCACCTTAGGCACAGATTAGCATAGATTGGGGTCAAGAATAAAACACATTTTCACACAATAGATTTAAAATGAATGTTTAGTAGAAAGAGTAGACTTGTCTCATTTGGAACCACCAGATATGAACACTAGTTACATGAAGACCGTACAGAAGTTAAAAGAAGAAGAAGCAGCAAATTGTAATGGAACTCTATTAAAAGTTATTACTTGTCTGGAACAGGAGTACATCCAAGTCCTTCACGTAGTCACTAAAATCAAATACACCACTGGCACATCTCTGACTGAGCATGTTTTGGGTAAAAGTTAAAACAATCTTTTCAATGATTTACTGGAAGGACTGTGAAAATGTGACATCTTCTTCAAAAAAGAACTCTCTTCTAATATCCCATCCCTGATGAATGAGCAAAGGTACAAAGGAGACATTTTCTCCTAACATTCATTAATTATCAGCTGGAGTGGAGTTTTGGAGAAATGCACAGGACCTTTCTTGTAATATTTAAAAAAAGGGTCCTTTACAAATATAATGATATATAGTGATTTTGACTTTTTGATTATGAAACACTGTCATGTTAAAAGCAGCTTGCCATATGTACTTTGTCAACAAATGGGTTGGGTGTTTGCTGAAGAATTATTTGAAAGTTTGGTAATTACAAAGAACATACAAAAAGTTTCTGCACTTTTTTTAAACTGTATTTACTGTATTAAGAATTTCAAAAACAAATTACATCAGTTTTCTACATAGTCACCTTTGTTTGCAATGCAATTTTCCCAGTAATTGTACCAACTTTTTAATACCCAATTACTACTCCTCCTGCCTTTACCACTTCCAACGAAAATATAAAAGTGCGGAAACTTTTTGAATGTTCCTCGTAGTTTAAGTAGAAAGTGCAATAACAGTAGCTCTGTTATATTGTATTGTCTGGCTATGCATGTTTTTGCTGCTATCTATAATGTGCTGTTAGTTCCCATTTATGATGTCAGAAGCATGGTTTTAAATTTTATGAACTTTGGATTCAAACAAGAGCATTGCTTATGACCCCCGTGCCTAACTGTACAAGCATATAAAAATGTAGCCCCTTGACTCTAATAACAGAAGCTCATTTGGGAGACATGTTGTTTAATTGAAAAAAAAAGAAAAAAATCATAGTTGTCTTGGATACAGGCTGACCACGTCATACATAGATTACCTTTATAAGATCAGTAAAAGATCTGATGAATTAGAGAGGAAAGAGATCACTAAAATGGTGATCAGAGAGAAGACAGCAGGGGACAAAATGTCATGCCGAGAATGCTAAGACTGACTTCTGACACTTCAAACAATGCAGGAAATGGGCTGCCTAGCAAAGACTTAACATCGAGCAGTACCAGGTCATATTGGTCTTTATTGCCACACTTTACTTTGCTTTTGTGTTATGACACTATCAATTTGATCTATAATACATGAATAAAAATGTGTAATTTTTCTTCTGCCCATTCTTTTACTCTGTCTAATTTCCTGAAGTTACAGGATGGCGGAAGTACTTAACTACAGTACCTGATAGTGTAATGAATATGTGGTTGGAAAACAAGATATCGAAACATACAACATTGGCATTTTTGTAATAATCTAATTAAAAGCAGATTCACTCATATATTCTGAGACCGGAAACACATGCTTCAGAAAAGCATACCCAAATAACAAAAAATGTCAAAACAGGAATCTGACTGTTTGCTGTTCTACATTGCTACTGGTCAGTGGTCAAAATTAGAACAGATATTAGGTGGGAGTTTGTGCCTTGCAATATGTTGCTTTGTCTTAAGTACTGTCAAAAGGTAGGCAGTTCATTTATCTTCACTATTTGTAATGAATGAATATTTAATAAAATAACATTAAGCCCACTCATTACAAATTTAGGCCCACCTTTTTATGAAATCCTGGTGCTGCTACAGGGGCATAGGCAGGAAAGACCAAGACAGACTAGACCCTGGCAATGAATATACTGTTTTGTGCCACCATTAATTTTTTATCCTAAGATAAATTTTGCAGCTAATTTAACTCAGGTATCATTGCTGTGTAAAAATGAAAATGTCTTTGGACTATTTGATGTTACTGAAACAAAAGAGAAGATGTTTCCAGAAGTAAATCGACTACTATGTTTTATATGTTGTTCAAATTTCAACATGTATTCAACTTAGAAAAGTTAAAAGCAACGAAAAAAGATGCAGCTCTTAAATTCTCTTGAAGCTGCTTCCAAGAGAAGTCTACATAATCAAAGCTTCTCTGGAGCTCTGTTTATTTTCCTGCCATTTGACTTCTAGCATTTGTTTAGAACCTTCAGAAGTCATGAGCTCTTAACAAATATGTGCCAAAAATCATATAATATTTCTAATCATTTTTCAGAGTGCTAATGTGTTGTATTATTTGCCACATAATAGGCTACAGGAAGGAAAGTAGTGTACATTAAAAATTCTTTGTCAGCAATACAGAAAGAAGATTAGAACACTCCCACATCATGTAATATCAAATTAAAAAACTTCTCACAAACATGTTTTTACTTTACAGATGATCAACAATATACAAAGCTGAGGGCCTTTTCACTTACCAAAATACCATCTTTATAAATTCCTCCTGTTTCTATGTGGATTTTTTTGGTTTCTCCAGTTTACCTTGTGGAAGATGAATGTTCTCTTCGTTCCCTTGTACTAATCCTTGTCTAAGGAGTTAAGCAGAAGTAAGCTTTAAAAACATGCTTTGCTGAGCAAACATAAAAAATATTTGTCTAAATGACTCAAGGTTAAAGCATTCCACACATGAGTCAGCCTTTATCACGTTTTCCCCTAGCTTACATTTCAACGCCATAACACAGGAGCCAAGAAGATCAGCTCGCACAGGGGTGTTTTAGAAACTCAAGGATTTTGTAAAATAAATTTGTCAACTGTTGCATCTCACAATGATATTAAATCACGCATTCTAGGGGTATAAAAACTTGCCCCACCCAATAAACAGGGTTCAGAAGAGCCCTGACGCTGTCATGTAATATTGATTGCCTGCTTTTCTGAAACCTGCTCACTGTGACGATGTGAAAATAAAGCTGCTATATGACCACACCTGCTGTCTTCTCTAAGTGATCGTCCACGCCTCTCAAACCCCAAAAACATGAATGCTTGCTTTATGATGGCTTTAAATCAGTCCCACTTATGGGTTTTCGCTGTACTTCATGTTCAATATAAGCTCAAGGCCTGAAAATTCCGAATAGGACTTAATGTATTAGACAATGGATTAATAGATGTTTACTCAAATGGATTGTGTTATATATTTCGATGAGCACATACATGTACATTTACTAACATGTATATTTGGTATATTATGGACTCTACTGTGCACCTGTAAATGTTTGTGAGAACAGGAGGAGAAATATGAGCTTTTTTTAGGAGTCTGAGGAATTAAAGGTAATGGTGAGCTTTCTTGACAATTGTCTTGTGCTTACTTCCGTTCTTCAGAGATGGTCACTCCAAGAAATTTAAATCGGTTCCCCTTCTCCAATGTAAATTTGAGTGTGTTCTGCCTTCTTCTTCCTGAATTCTATTACCAGCTCCTGGGTTTTGCTTTCATTAAGAGTGAGATTAGTGTCCTGGCACCACTGAGTCAGCAGCTAGACCTCTATTCTCTAAGTTGTCTCATCACTATTGGTGATGAGGCCTATGATAGTAATGTCACCAGGAAATTTTATGGTAGAGCTGAGGTCTCTCCACACAGTCATACGTGACAAAGGAGAACAGCAGGGGACTAGTCACACTACCATGTGGAGTGCATATGCTGAGGGTTGGTATAGAGGATGTGATGCTGCTGATCTGAATATTCAGTGGTCTGCAAGTTAGAATGACCACAATCCAGTTGCAGAGGGTGGCACTAAGTTCCACGTTGAGCAGTTTGTTGCACTATCAAAGGTAACCATCAGTGTTACATGCTGAGCCATAGTCTATAAACAGGCCTTAAGCATGGCAGTTTCTGTTATCCAGATGTGCAATGATGCTATGAAGTGTAAGGGTTATGGCACAGGTGTCGAACTCTGGTCCTGGAGGGCAGCAGTAGCTGCAGGTTTTCATCCTGTCATCTTGTTAATAAGTGACCAGATTTTTCTGTTAATTAACTTATTTTGCCTTAATGTAACTAACTTAACTCAGGCCCATTTGTTGTTTCTTTTTCCTTAATTAGCAGCCAATAATGAGACACAAAATAAGCTGCCACATGACCAGCTCACAGGTGCCCATCACATAATATCTGAAAATAAAGAAAGGTGAAGGTCTCAGTAAGGATGATCTCTCAGGTCACCAAAACCTTTTGATGATGTTCTTAGAAAACACAGAAGATCAACAGTTTTGGAAATGTCTGCTTTGGCAGAATGAGAACAGCAACAAGCCATGGAATTAAATAACGGGCTTAATTAACAGCATTAACAGACAAGAATTGGCTTGTCATTAAGAAAGTGATTGGAGTGAAATTGGTTGGAGTTTGAAGCCCCAATTTAGCTGGTCATTTGTTGGCTCGTTTCATGTCTCATTTCTGTTTGGCTGTCATTTAAAGAAGAAAAGAATCAATTCAGAGAACTGAATCCTTAAAAACAAGGCTATTAAAATGAAGGAAAAAGAATTTAATTAGCAGTGAAAACTGATCATTGATTAGGAAAAGGGCTAGAATGAAAATCTACAGCCACAGCAGCCATCCAGGCCCGGAGTTCAACACCACTGGGAAGAGCCACCTTCAGGTGGAGGCAACCATGACACCTGTCAGGGGCCCTGAGCAGTGGGAGGCTCTCTTGCACGAGGCTAAAGCTCGAGCCTATGGCTGAAGACCTTCATGAGCCCGACCCCTTTGAGCTCACTTCCTGTCTTCCCCTTTAAAAGCCTCCACCTTTTCCCTATTCCCTCAGTTCTGTCTTGGACTTGGTTTTGTGCACAACAGTGCTATCACTACTCTCAATTTGCAGCCAGGAAACCAAATACACGGGTGGCTGCCCCAAACCTTGCTATGGCTCTTTGTGGCTTTTGTGACAACAGTATGTATATAAAATTACGGGCTATTGCCACAGTTTAAAAAAGAATGTTAGAAGCAAGGATTAATTTGCTTCTGCATATATCAGAAATGGAGTAAGCACATATGTTATTCAGGTTGAAAAGGTGTGTGCCCCTCAAAAATATAGGGGAGGTAAGAAAAGAAAAAATACAAAATAATAAACCAAACAAAACTTAAAATAAGGCCCCATTGGCAGCTGATTAAACAAATATAATTTGCGTAAGAAACACTCAAAACTCAATGTCCATTAAGCAACAGTCAAGACCACAAGAACAAATAAGTCAGGAAATTAGAATTTTAAATAAAGAAATGCAGTAGGGTCATAACTGAGAACGTTTAACATTCACCTTGCAAGATAAAGGATCAACTAAACAGCCAACACATTTTATGATGTAAATGGACAAATAAAAAAGCAGCCACTGATTTAGGGAATATCTCTGCAACCCCGATGAATTGGAGGCTTCAGAGCCAAAGAGCTCCCTCTTCAGACCCTCACAAAGACAGCCACAAAAAACAGATTAATTATTGAAAATAGAAAAAAATATATATTTTGTGCACTTTTGAGCTAAACAAAACACGAAGAAAAAAAACTTGGTGTGTCAAGTGACGTCACAGGCAAATCTGCCTAACTTAGCTAGTATAGAATGAAGAGTTTCATCATCATAAGAAAAGGAAAATATCTAAATGGTTCCTTAAAAAAAGTGTTAGCATGCAATTGGCACAAGCCATTGCCACCAAAGATCTATGATTAAATCTTTCTGTGGAAGTGGGAACTGCTGACAAGCTACCTGTGACATCAATGGAGTAGACCGTGTCAGGCCAATCCAGCATCATGTGAGCTCAGCAAGAAATTTTTTTCCCCTTGTCTTCCCTGCCTACTTCTTCCCCTTGCAGACAGCCATGAACTTGCCAGCCACGGACCAAGGTAGAAATAACGATATGTAGAATTTCTGAAAAACACTGAAGTTGAGTTTCAAGATGTTTCATTATTATTGTGTAATTATATAAGTAGAGGGTTCTTATCATAGAACTGACCATACCCTGGGAGGAAGGAATGCCAATTGCACATGAGCAGAAAAGAGCAAAGTATTCAGATCTGGCAAGTGGATGGTTGGAATGCAACAATCAGCCCTGTAGAAGTTGGATACAGGGGTTTTGTCAGCACAGCAACCATCCAACTTCTTCATGGTGCTGATATGACTAGGTCAACATTAGGGAAGGCTGCTAGAGAGCTAGCAGAGGAGGCAGATAAAGCAAGCTACTGGCTGTGATTACGGAAGAAGGACAGCGTTTTGGAGTCAACCTCCCATTAAGGGCAGCTGCAGGGAGTGGTGGGGAGACTTCCCCATTGAGCTAGTGCTTCACTGGGTAAGGGGGTGAAATATCAGTGAATGGTGGCTCTCAGCTGGAAACCCTGCAGCTGACCCATAGAGACTGGTGAAGTTCTGGCAAGTAGAAACGCCATAGCAGGAATAAGAGTTACCTGTATGATGAAAGGATAATGTGTTAAAATATAAAATACATTTGTGTTTGTTTATTTATTTACTTATTTAAAATAATATAACATACATGTTAAATATGAGTGAAATATAAAGTGCAAAAATTGGTGCTTGGCACCAGTTTTCAGAAATGACTTTTTTTTTTCTATTTTCTAAACATTCCACAACTCTCCATCATTACAACAAATGAGCACTGATATCCTGACAATAGGGAAAAATCTTACACAATCTACTTATACTTTTTTGCGGAAACACTGCCCCACATTACAATTACACAGGTGGAAGAAAAAAGACAAATATGAAACGTTGTTAAGAATCTCAAAGTAACACGGAACCTTTCTACACATCAATGAAAGAGGTATATGATGAAGTGAGCAAACATATCATGCCGCAAAGTTTAAGGTGCAACAGTAACCTGTCTAAGTGACTGAGTGCATGGTCAGGGGAGAAGTCCACTGGTAGTTCAGAGAAGCTGACTTATAAAGTTTGTTTTTTAGAACTTGTGCTTCTGGCTCCATGACAATCTTCTGGAATACTTCAAATGTATATTGAAGTTCAGGAGGATAACAGAGGTTTAAACCATACATTATTCCAAACAACAGGGTAATTAATGCAAATCCTGCCATACTATCTGGCCTTTGAGGACAATCCCAATGTCCTCTGGCTGATTATTGGCATTTTCCTTGAAAACAAAAATGTCCACAGTGGTTTCCTCAATGACTTTCTGATCAAGCATTTCACCCAAAGTCTGTAGAAGACAATGTGCAAAATTGAGAAGTCATATTTAAAAAAAGGTACAGGGTTGTTCACTATACAATTTAATGGGTAATTACTGTTGAGTTTGTACTTCAGAAAATTGGATTTAAAGGTGAAATGCTTAAAGGTACCTATCATGAAAATGTATTTTGCTGAAATAAGAAATTTTTGTGCTAGTATGTCAACATGCAGTGCTGTTTCAGATGTTTAGAGACTGAGCGTTTGGTCTTGCTGTTTCACCCTTGTACCCAAACAGTGCAGGTGCCTTATTTCACATATAAGCTGATTGGACAATCAGGGGACAGGCCAAACAAAAACAGGCCAAAATAAAGGTATAGCAACAGACATAGCCCGTTTAATCACAAGAGATTAAGATGGGTGGGAAAAAAATGTTTAAAAATTAACTGCAATTCTTGGTACAAAAAACAAACTTTATAAATGACTTCTTAAGACTGAATAAAAATATATAAAAAATCTGATATGTCACCTTTAATGCTCAAACTTAATAGTGGTTGCCAAAATATAAAACTATCACACAGTGCTAGCATGAGCCAGACGATAAATACATTTCAAAATCAATCACGGATTAATTCAAATCCTTGGTTTAGGATGATGTGTAAAAAACCCTCCAATATATCATGGTTGTTTTTTTATTTTTCTGGTGGACAGCCGGAAACAACATGAAGATGAGACAGATTTTTGGTAAAGACACACTCATGTATAAAATCAAAGCAACTGGTGTTGTTCTCATTGGCTGTCTTTTCATGATCTACATAAAGCTCTCTAGTTCAATGGCAAAAAAAAAAACAGCTCCAACATAAAAAAACTGAAATGAGAACCTTTTCAGTGTAAAATACAGAAATAAAATCTGCTAAGAAACTTTTAATGAAGCCAGCAGTACTGTAAGCTAGCAAGTTATCAGCTGCTACACTTTGAACTGTACCCTTAAGAGATTCACCTAATAAAGGAGCATACACACCATTGTCCTCTAGAGACTTAAGATCTTCATGTAGAGGTTTGAGGTATTTGTCATAACCATACATCTTTATGTTATCACTTTTACAAATGACAGCAAGATAAATGGATGATAAAGACGAGTGTCAGCTTGGTGGAAGGTTTCCATGTATCCAATAAATAGCACAAAGCTTGTGTTTCTTCCTAGAGGTGCCTAGAGAATTACAAGTTTCAAAATGATCCACATAAAGACATAGTGATAATCTTATCTCACCAGCATTTAAGAAGCTGTTTTCCTTAAAATGCAAACCATCTTCTGGGGATCTAAATTCATGAAATGTGTCAATTGTAATAGATTGCTGTCCTTTAATTTTTTCCAATAACCTTACCAAGAATTGCTTTACTACTTAAAACCTACTGCAACAACTTCAGAAGTGTGACGTGTTGAAAACTGTGTGATCAAAAGTGAAACATAAAAAATGCATGTAATATGAACTACTGTAAATACATCTTTGTAAATAGGACAACCTATCATTTCCCTTTACTTCAGTTTGTATTTATCTTTAGTGTTTCATGCAGATATTATTTTTTTTGCAATGTTGTATATACCCAGCTGTTCATTTAAAATTTTTGTGAAATGGTTAGAGCATGGGAAAGGTGCCATATAAATAAAATGTATTATTATTATCCATCTCTCTCAGTCTCTGGTCTCAAAATGAGGCCCCATTTCCTGTTAGCAGCCGATATATTTTTAGGGGCAGTTCTGGAAGTGAGGTCAGGTTTTTCAGGGCCTTTTCCCTTGGAGCTGCAAATGGAAAAGATCAGGTAGCACCCTCTCTAGTTCTGGGGTAGAATTACTCACTTGCAAGCTTTAAGGTCTCAAGTGTGTGCGTGTGTGTGTAAAAAGAAAATTTCATATATATGAAGGTAATTCCATGTCAAGCCAGGGGGTGGCGGGGTACACTAAATTTTCTCCTGTAATCTCTACAGACCAGCCGTGGGAAAATCTGTCTGACTCAGGATTGATGATGTCACTTCCAGTGCCTAGAAGGATGTCACTTCCAGTTCCTGTGCCTCGGCTGACATCAGAAGAAGGTCACTTCTGGTTCCCCTACGTCACTTCTGGTCTGACTACTTAAAACTGCCATCTTTACAAACCCTCATCAATTCGCATCTGGACTCCAAACAAGACACTTCTTGTACAAAATTAACCCATTGCAGCCAGGGATAATATACAGGTGGCTGCCCCAAACCTTTTCAAAGTGTGTCGAATCTGATATTTTCACAGTGGTGTAGTCGTCAAGATGATGATCTCCTTGATAGACCAAAAGTCAGACCTAAACCAAGACTCGACACACTATACAAATCTGCAACCTAAGAAAAGTCGGATGGGTAAGTATCGCTCCTGAGTCACCAAGTAGGGGTCAGTCGGGGTGTGTCGGGGAAAACTTGAGTGTGCTTCGACCCATCAGCCTGTTAAAGGTCCATGGGAGTGAAGAACCAGGACCCACAGGATAGAGCCTGGTGCATCTGGGGACACACTGGGGACTTGTTATGGGCTCCTGAGTATGGGGACTGCCCATAAATATCCCACAAAAGGTAAGCCTTTTGTTAAAAGTAGGAGAGAACCCAGGCTGACAGGAGAGAAGTGTAATGACCTGGTCCTTCAGTTCAGCTAAGGCAACAAAATATCAGGCAATGACTTTGTGGGCTAAAGTGGTTTGGTGGTTAAGACCACACGAAAAAACGAGCCACCAAATTGGGGAGCAGGTGGCCTATGCTTTACTGCTCCAAGCATTGCCCAGAACAATTACCCAGCCGGCCTGGGGTTATACTGACATCGTCTCCTTAGCTGAGACTATGGAACACCTCAGGGCAAAAACATCCTTTGGAGTATCAGACCGGGACTCATGTGAACCCGGGTGTACTTGCATCCCTAACATTGAGTCTCGTGGCTACAATGCAAGGCATGCTTGTGTGGAACCTGATGCATGTCAGAGGGCTCCACAAATCAATGAAGGGGTCTGAGGAGTGATGCAGGGGGAGATGCAGTGTGCACTCATTAATCATCTGGCCTTCTCGCACACGGGAGAAGTGCTAGTTAATGGTCTTAGAGTTACATCTTTATTTGACTCAGGCAGTAACATTTCCATTGTTGCTTGCCATCTAGTGTTACCGCAACAGTGGCTAAAGATTAAGACCAGTATAACCTGTATTCAGGGGGACATCCGATATTACAGATCCGCCAACTGTTACATCTGACAGGTCAGCATGTTGAAAAGGTTGGTGGTAGCGGTGATGAATAATCCTCCCTTCCCCGTGATACTAGGTAGAGACTGGGCAGACATTAAACGCAGTGTCACAGCCACTACTTCCACAAGATTGCTAGGTCTAGTCACGGACACGGAATCCGCACCCTCAACTTCCTCTACGTCATGTATTAGGCTGGCTGAGAGATGGACTTCGGCCTCTAATGATGATGGAGAAACTCCCGGGACGTCTCAGCAGGGCACGTCATCAATGAGCGCTGACCTGACTTGGGATGAAAACCCGCCCCTTGAGGTCAAATCCCATCCTCTTACACGTCTGCAGTTTCAATTTAGGCAGACCCCGGCTTCATTTAAAAGGAAGCAGTGGAATGATGACTCCCTTAAATTTGTAAAGAATGCAGTTGTTCTGATAGAGGGCCAACGCACAGCACATTTTATGCCGCAAGGTCCCTACTTTGTATTGAATAATGACCTTTTATATCGGTAGCCGAACACGAGGGGGAGGTGAGATCACACCTGTTAGTACCACAGACTTACTGTCGTCAGGTCTGTGAACTAGCTCATGCCCATCTCCTGGGAGCCCATCTGGGCCCCAAAAAAACATTGGAAAGAATCAAACTCCTATTTTTTTTCCCGGAATAAATAAGGAGGTCCACCGCTTTTGCACATACTGCCCGGAGTATCAATTACGGCAGATTCCTAGGAGGGACTGTGCTCATCTAGTTCCATTACCCCACATTGATATCCCTTTTGAGTGTAATGGTGTTGACCTGGTGCTTCCCCTAGAACCCTCGGCCAGAGGTAATAAATATATAATGGTCCTGGTAGATTACGCTACCCGGTTTCCTGAAACTGTTCCGCTGCACTCAGCTACTTCAAAAGCTATCGCACGGGAATTAGTGGGGGTCTTTGCACAAGCGGCATCCCTAAAGAAATCCTTGCAGATCAAGGGACGCCTTTCACCTTGCAGACGTTCAGGAAGACTGCCGAGCTACTACAGATAAAATATTTAAAGACTTCGGTATATCATCCTCAAACCGAGGTTTAATTAAATTCTCAAGCAGATGTTACACAGAGTAGTCGATGAGGATGGAAGGAAGTGGAGGGATCAGCTCCTCCACTTTGTCCTTTTTGCATATCGGGAAGTCCCACAAGCCTTTTGAATTGCTATATGGATGACAACCCCGGGGCATATTAGACATTTTAAAAGAAGGCTGGGAGGAAGAGGCCCAACCTAACACAAATCTATTGGAATATATCGCACAGTTACGTGATAGATTTGAAAAAATTAGACCTATACTAAAAACGCACATGGAAAAGGTGCAAGCAGCCCAGGTCTGATGTTATAACTGTGGTATGTCTCTGCAGGAGTTCACATGAAAGCTTAGGGGACACCTTCAGAGCTCCAACAAGGTAACATGAGTCTTCATCTGAGAGTGAAAAAAACACTAAATCATATGTTAAATACAGCATTTTCCTTGGGTTATTAACTAGGCCATTACAATAGCATAGTATAATATTATATTCCTTTGTAAAAAATACTGAACTGTATTTAATATATGAAATGTGCTACATTACAACTACTGCTACCATTACCATTATTATTATTATTATTATTATTATTATTATGTTTCTGAGTTTCCATTAAATTTGAGCAAGTATTTACCCTGAGCAGATTTAAAATATCTATATATATAATTCACTAAGCCGACAGAACAAGCAAGACAACCATGGGATACGCACAAGCAAGACAACCATGGGATATGCACGGCACAGCCGACAGAACAAGCAAGACAACCATGGGATACGCACGGCATAGCCACGCCCGCCAACTCATAGAGACCCGCCCACCAACGCTAAGACCATGGGATATAATGACAACTCACACTGCCACGCCCGCTGACAACACAGAGCCCCGCCCAACAACGATTCACTAAGCAGCCAACAATGGCACACACCCGACAACAATTTGAGTGACAGCGAAATCACTTGCCAAGAATGTTTTCATTAATCAAGTATGAAAGTCAGAGGTTCGAAGACGGTCACATACTGTCGTAGTTCCGACCATAAACGATGCCGACAGGCGATCCGGCAGCGTCATTCCCATGACCCGCTGGGCAGCCAACTGGGTAACCAAAGTCTTTGGGTTCCGGGAGGGAGTATGGTTGCAAAGCTGAAACTTAAAGGAATTGACGGAAGGGCACCACCAGGTGTGGAGCCTTTCGCTTAATTTGACTCAACACTGGAAACCTCACCCGGCCCAAACACGGAGAGGATTGACAGATTGATAGCTCTTTCTCAATTCTGTGGGTGGTGGTGCATGGCTGTTCTTAATTGGTGGAGCGATTTGTCTGGTTAATTCAGAAAACGACTGAGACCCCCGCCTGCTAAATAGTTACGCGACCCAACAGCGGTTGGCGTCCAACTTCTTAGAGGGACAAGTGGCTTTCAGCCACGTGAGATTGAGCATTAACAGGTCTGTGATGCCCTTGGATGTCCGGTACTACACTGAATGGATCAACGTGCGTCTACCCGGCGCCGAGAGACATGGGTAAGCCGTTGAACCCCATTCGTGTTGGAGACCGGGGCTTGCAATTGTTCCCCACAAACGAGGAATTCCCAGTAAGTTTGGGTCATATGCTCGCACTGATTACGTCCACGCTCGCTACTACCATGGTCGGGTGACTTGGTGGAATATATATAGAAAAGCAGCCGGAACCGCAAAGAACAATGAAAAGACAACGTGGCTCAGAGGTGCATGTGGACTGTACACAGACGAAAGTGACTCAGGTGAGGAGTTGGGGGCGGGCACATGAGCAGGCAGTGCGTACTGAACGATGATTGTATGTTGGTTCGTAGCGTGCATTGTTGCAATGTTACTTTTCTTGGTGGTTTATTAAATTATGGATTTTTCAAATGTTTATTTTTTCCCTGTGCTTAAAAATCATTAAAAAAGCGGCGTGATTATGCTACGTATTCTACGCCGCGGATTGGCTAGTACCTAATGTAAATCTAACTCAGCTGGGGTTTCCCAACTTGAATGTGTTTATGCTTAAATCTTCACTTCTTTTGTGTTTGGTAGAGCCACATAAGAGGAGTCATATGTAATTTGAGTTGGCTAGATTAAACTGTAAAATTAACAAGTCTACTACACATTCTAAACGATTACAAACTATCAGATGCTTACAGCGGCACATAGTTACCAGCTGGAAGAACTCCATATTGAACATTTAAAGGTAAAGAATGTCAGAAGGCCTGTTCAATGGCATAACTTGGTACCCTTTCAAGGGAGGCAAACCAGAATCTGCTGCAGGTACCTGGCCCTTTTAAAGCTACTAAAGACTCAGGGGTAGAGTTCTAGCATTTTCTCTGCATTGGAGGGTCACATCAACCCCAGCAGTGACTCTGGGGCTTATTTAGAAGACAGCGTAAAATTACCTTAAAGTGTGATAAAGTTCAGGGTCATGTGTGAGAGACACAGAGTGAATGACAGGGTGCGAAAAAGAGAATTCATTGGCGATGTCTGAAAGTCACTTCACCTACTAAACAGGAGTTCAAGATCTGATGAGGAAAGCTCCAAAAGTCCACATGACTGATTTATGATTTGATCATGTCTACTTTGTATTCCTCCTTTCTGGATCTTTTATAATAAATATGCCACATTTAACCTCCTTAACATTATTCTGGATGTGGAAAAATGTACCAAAGACAAACACTCTTAATAATTTAGTCAGATACATGCAAGGGATCATTTAAACTTACCAATTAACCCAATATGTATGTCCTTAAGACAGCTCTACTACCCAGAGATAAACCAATGCAAATATAAGCAGAACTTGGGAAAATCACAGACAGCGATCAGGTGGAAGATTCCAAGAGCACAGTGGACCTATGAATCAGAAATGCTAATCATTGCACCACAATGCCACTGCTCACTGTACATATACAAAAAGAAAGAGTGAAATGGAGTGAAAGCTTAAAACTGAGGACTTTAATGAAATGGATATTTAATATATCTTTTGAAGATCATCCATTAACACAAAATAAAAGTAAAATTTGAGAAAGGGAGTTCTAAAATCCTGTCTTGAAGTATCCAGTGTGGTTGGTGATTTAAACCTTGGCAAATTATTAAGAAGATCAGTATCTGACTTTCATAATATACCTGAAAAGGGTATATTATTTTTTAAATAGAGTATGTCATTTTGTTCTGGAGTTAATAATGTGTTTTAAGAAGTTTCATTCTTTAATTGCCATTGCTATCTACAGGACATTATTTTGTGCTCTGATAAGATACTCTGATTGCCGTTTGCTCTGTTCTTCAAAGGTGACAGGGTGTTGCTCTCATTTCCGTGTAGGAATAAAGGAGATGTCAAATTCAAATGTCTTTTAGCCACTGGGTTCTTGTGCTGAGCTACTTGTATTGTGGAGATGAAAGGCTAAGATCTATTTTGTCATGTGCCTTATTAAATATTTAAACTCTGACCTCTAAAAATGTCTTGTGGGTTGTGATTTAAGATTTAATGTTTTAAAGTGTCTGCAAAAATGCAATGTTCATTATATACTTCATTGAAAAACAGTGCTAGAGCTATTACAAACCTGTAATTAATGGCAAATTAATGTTATAATAAAACAAGAAATTCCTAAGCAAGTTTCATCCTGTTCTGTTGGGCATCCTACTTAATACTCAAAAGAGGCACAGTACAGCTTTGTGATTTCAGGCTGTTTGTAAAGTAGAAACTGACAATAGCAGCAATGATGACTTGGGTTGCACACAAACCCAATTTTAAGAGCTCTCATGAGGGATTCTATTCAAATCCCGATGTTAGCATTAACTACCCTTCAAGCGGCAGTCTTCAGTCTAATTATCCACCAGTTCTCTTGTGGTTTACCAGTCCAAGAAATCAGGAGTCACTCCATAACTCCGGGTGTAAGTACTTGGTGGGGCCAGACCACTCATTCAGCAAAAGCAAACAGCATAAAACACACCATTAAATTAAGCAAACTGTCACACAATATGCATTTTGTTTATTTCAGTAATGAAAATTTTTAAGTGTACAAACAATATATTTTATTCAAATTTGTAGAAATTTACAGTTAGGTTCTGACACATTTTTCATTACTGGTTAAACAATTTATTGGGTCACAGATTGTTAATGAAATTCTTTTTATCCATAATTATATAATGCCTTGAGGTAAAATTGTGCGATATTATAAACATCAAAGGACATGTGGGATTTTTTTTTTAGTTCAAAGTGGTTCTTCTTAAAAGATGCTGTTAGGTACATTTAGTCTTTAATGTGTAATGAATCAATTAAAAGTGTTATCTGTTATCTTGGCTTTAATTAGCATTTTAGTAGAAAAAGAAAAGAAGTTATTGGAAAGCTTGCAGCTTCAAAGTTAAGTAGTACTTTGTCTAAAGTACAGAGAGATGAAACTTTTACCCTTCATTTGTAGTTTCAAAGAAGGCCAATATTCATTGTAATCGTGAACCCTTAACCTCTAATTTCAGCCTTTTTCATAATAGCTGTATAGAGTATTCAGTCCAGACATTTTTTATGATTTTGCTATTAAAATTGTGTGGTATAATTGTAATTGTATTGTATTTCCTTTGAATAGATGAAAAAAGGTATGTTTTCAAAGGTTTAGTTTTCTGGAATGCCCAGGTAAATCCAACTCTATAATTGGAAAAATTATCAAATGTTGTCTGTCCAAATGTTATTGCAGTATTTTTCCTGTGGAGCGATCCATCAGTGAATGCAGCTAACCTGGCAAGAATTATACATGGGCTCAAATTATTATGTATATTTTTATATGTCTCATTCAACGTTTTTCTGTGCTATAGTAGTAGTAGTAGTACATACCACCACAAACTAGTGCCGTGACAAACAGGAATGTTTTGTTTTGATGTAACATTTGTTTTTCTAATTTTGTAATTATTTTATAGCAGACATGTCCTACTCCAATCCTGGAGGGGCACAGTGGCTGTAGGGTTTTCTTCCTAAATTTTCTTAATCTGTGACCAGTTTCTGCTATTAATTAACTCTTTTCCCTTCATTTTAAGTGCCTTTTTTTAGATGTGGGCCTCTGAATTACTTCCTTTTTCCTTAAATGGCAACCATAGAAAATTGAGATATGAAACAAGCCAATAGATGACCAGTGATGAGTTAGAGAATCATCCTCTACCAACCAACACAACTCCAAACCGGTTTCTTAATTAGAAGCCAATTGTTGTTGTTTATCAAGCCCAATATTTAATTCCATGGCATGTTGGTGCTCTCATTGTGCCACAGCAGACATTTCCAAACCTGTTAATTTTTATTTTTTTTCAATGAGCACCATCAAAGTGTTTTGCGGATCTGAGCAGATGGATATTACTGAAACCTTCACATTTCTTTATCTTCAGATTTTATTTGATGGACACAGGTTAGCTGGTCATGTGTTGGCTTGTTTTGTATCCCAATATTATTTGGCTGCTAATTAAGGAAAAAAGAAGCAATTGAGAAGTTTGATAATGTTTTGTCTTGGTAGAGTAATATATTGCTCTACTTTCCCCTATTGTATTATTAATATGTAGCCTTTGTCAGAATGCCTAATCTCACAGACTTACCACTGTTTATAAGGTATTATAGTATATAACTTATCCCCACCTTCCCTTCTATATCTATAACCTCAGGCAATTAGATGTAGTAAAACGACAAGCAGGAGTTAAGTTACACATAAAATAAAGTATTATTGATAATAATCATAAATAATAACAATATGCAAAGTACATTTGAATATTGGCAACCATACAACCTGATTAAATGGTGATGTGTAGTTTCAGGAGGCACACAGACTTGTAGTTATTTAAAATGTCTCTAGTTAAGGCATCATTGGTGCTCAGCTTTCTTCAGAACAGGCCGTATGCCTGTTCCAATATGGCTGCTAAGATGTGGTCTCCATTGTGTTGTCTTCATCATCAGAGGTTAGTAAGAGATGCTTCTTTCAGATGTTAGTAAGAGAGTTAGTGTTAGGTTAAGCAAGTAAATTTATAGATGTTCTGTCCAACCCCTACAGCCAATAGGGCATCATAGTACTTAAAGGCCTCTGAGACAAGCATACCTCAGACCAATGGGGAAATAGAACATCTCAATACCTGCCATCCCCCAAAACCATTTGTTGAGCTAAAGTTTGCCAGTTAGGCAACCTGGCTTCCTTGCGGGGGGGTTGAAAGACTCTAGCAGAGAAACACCCGTGTCAAGCACCCCCTTCCCCCAACTCTGTCGTAAAATTCAAAGAGACTCAGTCATAAAGGGGGGCAAACACGAATGCCTCTCACCAAAGTAACACAAAATTACATTGCTTTGCCTAAATTACAAATAAAGACATACAAAATATTTATCAAGTTAAATGCAAAATCTCACATTACAACAGATAATTAAAATAAGGTCAATTGAAATGAAGGGAAAATAACTTAATTGGCAACAAAAACTGGTCACTTATTAAGAAAAGGGTGAGAATGAAAACCTGTAGCCACTGAAGCCATCCAGGATTGGAGGTGAACAGCCATGTATAAAGTAAGCTTAGTCCATAAGTGGAAGTGTGCTAAATGCAAATAAATTGAATTAAGTTTTCCTCATGTTTGATTATGTGTGCACAAATTTCTATGAACTATGTTTTGTCAAATGCTTCCAAAATGAGTATGTCAGCTAAAGCCTCATATTATCCTGCAGTCCCAATGCATACAAGAATATCACCTATAGTGTTTCTAAATAACATCACCTTTTGCCTTAGAGGATGATCAGTGAAAAGGCCTCATCATTTGTATTTAAGTGCAACAGCATCCTGGATATACAAAGCAGACTCCATGATTTTTTTTTTTTTTTAACAAAACGTTTTCCTATAACTTCACCTAGTACATTTAAAAGATAGATTTAAAGTTTATAAATACATTGCAGGAGTCTGCATAGTGTTTTTTCTGACTCCATGATGTTACAGACAGGTGACAGATTGTGTTATCCATAGTACAGTTTATGAAGTGTGATTTGACAGATGTGAAAGACAATAAATATGAGTTGGTGTATATGCTTGTGTAGTGGCAGACATGTTTTTTCCGGCGAGATTAGATTCTAGCCAGAGATGTTTTTGTCAATCTCCTCACATTTTCACATAAGGAGGGTGGAATTGTATTATAATTTTTCTTGTTAGTTTTGATCTTTCCCAAACAATTTAAAAACCTTGCACTCGTTTTAACAAAGATGAAAAATAGGACAATTGAACTATTTTGATGAAGACTATGTGTGGACTTTGTTTCTTAATTCAACTAGGGGGCTCCGCCCCCTGCTCGCTTCGCTCGCCAACCCCTGGCGTTGGGACATGACAAAGAGTGAGATGTATGAATTAGATATAGAATAGTGTGCAGCTTTGGATGATGCGCATAGAAATATCAAATAAAGTATCAAGAAGCGGAAAGCAAATGTCCATGCGTTGGAATGTAGGTGTGTTGTTTTCATCAGGACGTAAATGTAGAACAATATCTCTGTGAAATGGAGGCTCACCATGTTTACTTTGAAAGACAATTGCCACTTCATTAACGACGGGCAGATTGTATCGTCTTGGATCTTGTTCTTTGTCCTTTATCAAGACCAAAGCAAATGTAGTTGCCGCTATACCTTCTGCATTTGCTTTTGTATTTGCCTCCTTTTAAACTTCATGTAGCATTTTTATAGACTTAGCTAATGGGTGATTGTTTATGACATGAGAGACGTTTCTCATTATAAGCTCTGTGCATTGTTTGTTTTCAGGAAGGTTCATGCGTTGATAGATTGCCTCATCTGGATCTAGGATGTAGATTTGTGCATATTTGCGTTGTTGATTTGTTTCAGGGTGCACTGTTCCAATGCGATGCAATATTTGTCCACATATGCGAAAGCAGTATGGGCCATTGCCTTTTGGTGGCCTGATATGTACTCCGGTTGATGGAAAAGCAAATGAACTATTGTAGGATCTAATGCAGTTCATAAAGTTTTTACTTTCAGGCACATCGTTAGTTAGAAGCTTCTTTAGATATTCAGGATATGAATGTAAAGGAGGCAGTCTAATCTGACCTTTTTGACAACAACGTGTAAATTCATTACTTGTATTGCCAGTTGTTTCTTCTGTGAAGTTAAGTGAATGACAATGATTGCAAATGACATTCATTAATCCCAATGAATTTTCCTCAATAGTGGATTCCTTATTGAAGGCGTTTTCAGTCATTTTGCGTAAGCGTTTAACAGGTGTGTGGCGTTGATGTCCACAACGGGCATGTTTCGCTTTTTGCGTTTGATTGCCTTTTTGTTGCATGTCCATTATTTGTGACGCGCTATTTTTTTCTTTTTTTTTATTCGCCTCCGCTTTGCGCAAAGTCCGTTTCAGTCTACGCCGTGCATTGTTTGTATCGAGCCTTGTCCGTTTTTGTATGTCGGTCATTTGAGCTTGGTGCTTTTCGCGTCTTGCATTTTTTTTTTTCTGTCAGTTTATTTGCGCGTTGTTCACGTCTCCGTTCATTTATTCTGTCTCTTCGCTCCCTTTTTTGTATGTGTGATACGCGAGCTCTTTCAGTTTGAAATCGTGCTTCTTTCGATGCAGCACTTTGACACGCGCGCTGAATGCGTCAACGTTCATTGTGTCTGTCTATTTGGGCATGTCTTTGTAACGGTGTCACTTGTGCTTTGCGTTTTTTGATCCGAGACATTTTTAAGCGCGCTTTATGCGCCGCCGTCTATTTTCTTGTTTCTTTCGTGTTCGTGTGTTTGTTCCCGTTATCCTTTCCGAATTGTTTTGTACCCGTGACCGTGTATTCATGACTTGTTTCTTTCTTAGCATGCGAAATATCTTTGTGTGTGTCCCGTCCCTTGCTTGTAGGGTCTGTGGGGCGGTTTTGTGTTCTTTTTTTTGTCTTCCATGGGCTTGTTGAATCCCCCTCTTGGTGTGTGTCCCGTCCCGTCCCGTGCCTGTAGGGTGGGGGGGGGGGGGTCGTGCCTTGCTGTTGTGCGCTCGTCTGTTCTTTTTTTTTGGTGTGTTTAGTTTCGTGTGCAATGTGTTTCGTGCTTTCCCCGCGTTTGACTACTTTTTTATGTGCCTTTTCCCTTTTTAGGTGCTTGTTGCGCCTCATTTCTGTGACTCCTTTTTGTATGTGCTCACTCCTGTTTTCTGTGGTCTTGTCCGCCTCTCGCGGCCCCTCATCCGCCTCTCTCGCCCTCTTTTGTCCGCCTTTCTCCGACTCTCGCGGACTCTTTTTGCGCCTGCGCCTCTCGCGGACCCTCATCCGCCTCTCTCGCCCTCTTTTGTCCGCCTTTCTCGGCTCCTCAGCCGACTCTCGCGGACTCTTTTTGCGCCTGCGCAGTACGTCTTTTTGCAGCTACGGCCCATTGCCGGATGTGCCTGCGTCCATCATCCGGTTTAGCATTCTCGGTTAGTAATATGGATTGGCCATTGAACTCTTAGAGTTCCCAAGCTGCTCATTTAAGAAACAACTCTGTCTCAGTTAGTTCTACCTGCTATAAAAACGTTTTATTTCCCTCTGTGTTTCTCTAGAATCTTAAATTCTGATCATATTCTTTGTAAAAGTATTTTTACTGGAATTTTGGTCACGTAAGTATTACCTACTGTCACACACATGCGAGTTGGAGGCAGTCAAAGAGCCTAAAGGTGAGTGAAATATCGCGAGACAGAGGGTCATCACGTTGTGCTTACCTGAATCTCTTTTCGCCTACAGAAAACCTGACAAAAACTAAGAAGCTCCACTTCCGGGTTCAAAATGGCAGAAACGATGTCACTTCCGGTTTGTCACAACGACATCACTTCCGGTCCCACAATCCACTTCTTCCTGTTGGAACGGTTCACTCGTCGGACCCAAAAGGTATGTGGAGCATCCCCTGAGCCCACCCGACAACCTCCCGAACCTGCCATCCCTAGAAGGGACAGACCAGTCGGTCTCCCTCGCTGTTTCAAGTGTGGGGAGATCGGACATCTGTCCCCAAACTGCACTTATGAGCCTATGGATTGTTCATTAGTTAAGGGAGAAAGGTATTGTGCCACAGGGATTAACCCTTTGTCTCTTCCCTATACAGGTGCAGTTATTATAAATGGCCGGAAGGTAAGAGCAATGTTTGATTCCGGGAGTAACATTTCTATTGTTGCTGCCCGTTTCATTTTACCGCAACAGTGCACTAGAATAAAAACTAGTCTGAAATGTATTCATGGGGACATCCGGTATTATAAAACTGCCAGATGTGTGGTATCCGTGAACCAGAAACTAACTAGTATGGCCATGGCTGTGTTACCGGATCCCCCTTTTCCAGTCATATTAGGAAGAGATTGGAATAAAATTATCAGTGGTAAAACCGGGACTGTACCTAACAAGAATTTGGGCTTAGTAATGGAGAATACTGCTCCGACTGCCTCCACGCCGTGTCCCACAGTAGCACAGACCCACACGGGTACCCAGTGTGAAGAAATTGATGTCCCATCGTCCTCTGCAGGATCTAGTACAGTTGATGTAGAGGACGTGGCGGCAGAAGCCCCACCCATTGAGCTCGAAAGAGATCCCATTCAAGATTTAACTGCTCAATTCCTATTAACACCATCCTCCTTTAAAAGAGAGCAATGGAATGATGATTCATTGAAATTTGCCAGGAATGCGGTAGTATCAACCGAGGGTTATACAACCCTAGATCCCATGCTACCGATGCCGTTCTTTGTAATTAAAAATGAGTTATTATATAGAGTGGCAGAACACGGGGTGAAGTGCGAACATTGTTGTTAATTCCACATACTTTTCGGTGAAAGGTATGTGAATTAGCACATGCTCACCTTCTAGGAGCCCACTTAGGCTCCGACATGACTTTGGAGAGAATAAAACTCCGAGAGATAATGAGGAGGTCTGGCGATTTTGCACTTCATGTCCTGAGCGTCAACTTCGCCAGATTCCAAGAAGGACTAGAGCTCCTCTCGTTCCCCTTCCCCTTATAGATATCCCTTTTGAACGGGTTGGAGTTGATCTCGTAGGACCCCTAGAACCCTCGGTAAAGGGCTTTAAATACATTTTAGTCCTAGTAGATTATGCCACTCGTTTTCCTGAAGCTGTTCCTTTGCGCTCAGCTAATACTAAAAATATCGCACGGGAATTGGTAGGAATATTAGGTCGTGTTGGGATACCCAAGGAGGTTTTAACAGACCAAGGGACTCCCTTCACTTCGGAAACATTCAGGGAAGTCACCAAATTACTCAGGTTAAAACACTTGAAAACGTCGGTCTACCACCCCCAAACCGATGGGCTGGTAGAACGTTTTAATCAAACATTAAAACAGATGTTACGCAAGGTAGTTAACAAGGATGGAAGAAACTGGGATCAGTTACTTCCTCTCATTTTGTTTGCATACCGGGAAGTACCTCGGACCTCTACGGGGTTTTCTCCTTTTGAATTGCTGTATGGAAGACAACCCAGTGGGCTTTTGGATATGCTAAAAGAAGGATGGGAAGAGGAGGTCCTCCCTACTTCAAATATTCTTGAATATATCACTCAGTTACGCGATGGATTACAGAAGATTCGACCTATTCTAAAAGAGAATTTGGAAAAAGCACAAGCAGCGCAGTCACGTTATTATAATAGGAACACCACCATTCTGGAATTTGTCCTTGGTGATCATGTTATGGTATTAGTCCCAACCTCCCATTCAAAATTGTTAGCACATTGGCAAGGCACTTATGAAATTAAAGAAAGAAAGGTACTCGTTGACTATTTAGTTAAACAACTTAATCGTCGACCGAGTGAACGAGTTTATCATATTAACTTGCTGAAACTGTAGAAGGAAAGGGAACATGATCCCTCCTCCGGACAGCCCAGTTCACTTTTTATGTCCTGTGCTCTATTTAAATTTTGGTCCCAATTTGACACCCGAACAAAGACAAGATCTCGAAACAGCTATCTTGTCTGTACCTAAGTTGTGGATGAAGTACCTGGACGAACTGCCTTGATTGTGCATGATATCATTACCGACCCTGGAGTGATTGTCAGAGAGAGACCCTATAGGCTCCTGGAGGCAAAGAAAGTGGAAGTAGAGTTAGAGATCAGACGAATGCTGGAATTAGGGGTTATTGAAGAAAGCTATAGCCCTTGGTCTAGTCCAATTGTCTTGGTTTCTAAACCCGATGGGTCATGGAGGTTCTGTAACGACTTTCGTCGACTTAATCAGGTCTCTAAATTTGATGCGTATCCCATGCCGTGAGTAGATGATTTGCTCGATCGACTGGGGAATGCTCAATTCCTGACTACTCTTGACATGACAAGAAGGTATTGGCAAATTCCCTTAACCGATTCCGCTAACGAAAAAAACACTTTTAGTACACCCATTAGACATTGGCAATACAAGGTTCTTCCTTTTGGTTTGCACGGGGCGCCAGCTACTTTCCAACGTCTGGTAGACACACTGCTACGGCCCCACAATTCATATTGTGCCACCTACCTGGATGACGTCGTCATTTATTCCGGCACATGGAAGGATCATGTATGGTAGGTTCAAGCAGTACTCTCCACGCTAGCGTCAGCCGGGCTTCGTATTAACCCGAGGAAATGTTTCTTTGGATTAAGAGAAGCCAAATATTTAGGTTACCTAGTGGGTGGGGGTGTTGTTAAACCACAATGTCTTAAAATTACTGCCATCATGAATTGGCCCTGTCCGATAAATAAGCAGCAAGTACAAGCATTTTTGAGATTGACCAGTTACTATCGCCATTTTGTACCGCATTTCTCAGATATCGCTACGCCCTTATCTGATTTAACAAAGAAACGAGCACCTTTAAAAGTGGTATGGGATGAATCGGTCGATAGAGCATTCAGTGACTTAAAATTGGCCCTTACTTCAGCACCTGTATTGAAATCTCCTGACTTTTCTATTCCTTTTATTCTCCAGACTGACGAATCGGCCACAGGATTGGGTGCCGTGCTGAGCCAATATGTCGACGGTGCTGAACACCCCGTTATGTATCTGAGCTGTAAAACCTGCTGGAGCGGGAGACTAAGTATGCTGCGGTGGAGCGGGAAGCCTTGGCATTTAAGTGGGCTATCACGTCATTAAGGTACTACATATCGAAGTGTAAATTTACTCTGGTGAAGGACCATGCCGCTTTGCAGTGGATGTCTCATCGGGAGTCGAATCCTCACGTCACTAGGTGGTTTTTGGATCTTCAACCTTATCATTTTAGTGTTACTTATCACAAAGGTTCCTTGCAGGCCAACGCAGATGCTCTCTCCCGTGTCCACGACCTCTCAGTGCAGGTCGCCTGACCGGATGGGTCTGGGCTGAGGGGGTCATGTCACGCACGTGCAAGTTGGAGGCAGTCAAAGAGCCTAAAGGTGAGTGAAATATCGCGAGACAGAGGGTCATCATGTGGCGCTTACCTGAATCTCTTTTTGCCTACAGAAAACCTGATGAAAACTAAGAAGCTCCACTTCCGGGATCAAAATGGCCGAAACGATGTCACTTCCTGTTTGTCATGACGAGATCACTTCCGGTCCCACAATCCAGTGCTTCCTGTCTCCAATCATCATTTCATGCCAACCATTTCCTGTCCCATCATTCCCTCTGCTATTTAAACGCCATTTTGTTCACAGTAAAACATTCAATGTACTGAAAAGTCATCTGAATCAGTGTCGTTATTATTGTCTGGACGACAATATATGGGGACTGTCCCCAAACCTTTTTCTGTTTGTAGAAGTCTTTTTTTTGCGCAAGATCATTTATTACACTACACAGAAACTTATGTCCATTCACTACCTTAGGAAACATCTCACAGACAACAGTACTGTCACTCTTACGTTTTCAGTGAGGATCTGGAGCACTACAAGAACTCGGCAACCTGATTACTTCACTTGTACAAACTTTATTCATGTGTTTTTAACTTAAATTTAATGACTGGCTCTGATGAAATAGCAATAGTACCGCAATGCATTGACCTGAGAGAAAATGGGAGAAGATTTCAGATTAATTGAGAGTACAATGGCTTTACTTTTTTTGGACATTGATAAAGCACACCATAGACATATTTATCTTTATAAAAAGGTTGGAGACCACTGTGCCTTAAGCTATTGTTCTATTACATATTTACAAAAACGTGAAGTTAGGATAATTGTACATTCTAATGTTTGATTTAAAAATTTTTTAAATTGACCCTACTTTTCCTTGATCTTCATTTACGGCCCTATTTCCAAAACATCTGGGACATTATGTAAAATGTAAATAAAACCAGAATGCAATGATTTGCAGATCATGTAAAACCAATATTTTTAATAGGAAATAGTACAAAGACAGGCTTTTAATAAATGATAACTGATAAATGTTATTGTTTTTTGAAAAACACATGCCTATTTTGAAATTTTTTGAAGTTGGGGCAGAGTCATGTTTACCACTGTGTTGCATCACCTCTTCTTTTAAATAACACTCATTCCTGTAGTTTTGAAAGTAAAATGCTGTCACACCCTGAAGTAGGATTTCAGCTGCTCAGTCGTTTGGGGTCTCCTTTGTTATATTTTACACAGTGTCCCAACTTTTTTGGAAATGCCGTTGTATTGTATAATAACAGCTGGCCCTGTATTTGATATTTTTTGGAGTGGCTGCGGTAGCCCACTATGTCAACCAAGTTCTGTTTAGTTTTTATTTTTTTTTTGGATTTTTAGCCAGGACCCCTCCTGTGTGTAATTTGCTTTATAATCCACATTTAAATTAAAGAAGGATACATATTCAGTAACATAAACCCATAGTGACACAGAATAAACAAATATAAGAAAAAGGAACTAAAACGAGGGACGGAGCCCTGGCCAAACAATTAGACTTCTTAGGTGCATTTTCTTTTCTTTCTTTTTTTATTGCTAAATTATTGTGTTTAGGTTTTGCAGCTATGACCTTCCTTTATATCTTTAATGATTGCTCTTTCCTAATTTCATTTGGCTTATTTTGTTTTTACTATAAATTTATCAGTATCTTTTATTCACTCCTTAAAGTTCTTTGCCTTTTGTTATTTTTTTTGTTTGCAAGTTTATAGCTCCTTTTGCTTTTTTTTTCTTGTTAACATGATTTAATCATTACTTTTTTCTGTTTTCTTTCTTTTTTGCTATTGGTTTAATTCATCTAATAGTTGTTGTTTGATTTAGTTATTATTGAATAGAAATGTAATTTTAATAGTAAATTAGTTCTGGGGAAGAAGTTTATATTTTTGGTCATCCCATTAGTACTTAATCATCATAATAATAAAACATAGAAGAGTGCCTTTTGTCCTTCATTTCTTGGGGCTATACTGCATATATCATCACAGCTCACCTCAGTGGTATTTCTTTCATAAGACTTCTACAAAGCGTTTCATTTCTAAATGATCAGCCAGAGGATCCTAGCAAAATTTCGATTGAAGTTGCATAGCTTCTCTGTCAAAATGGTGTGTGTAATTTAGAGATATATATAGAAGGTACTGCATTTCTGACAGCTTTATATTAATATTGTATGTTCAGTCAGATACTCACGCTGCATCCCTTTGACATTGGTAGGAGGCTTAGTGGACAACAGAGATTAATGACTTATAGATTAAAAGAGAATACTTTTTTCTGGAAATTGCTGATGTGGTCATAGAGTAAATATCCTGCTTCTCATATCACTGTAAATAGTATACTGTGTAGAAAGTGGTGTAAGACAGAACACATCTGCAGTGGCAATTCTTGGTATAACATTTGACAAATTGATTGCTTCTACATCAAGAGCACGCTCTTGAATTACCAATCAGAATTTAAAAATTGCCTACCGGGTATATGAGACTAGGCTAACAATGTGAGGTGCTCACTTGACTTTACACAGAGCTCTTGAAAGTGAGGCAGAAAGGCAAAGCTATTGTCTCTGCACTTACTCCTAGACAGAGCATCCTGCAGAGAGCCCCTCGAGTATCATTTGTCATTTAAAGAGTTTAAATAACTACTATAAGTGAGGCACCACCTTTCGGCTAGGTTCCTATAGGTGCTCTGTATAATTTATGGAACCCAAAGGATCTACAAGTTGATGGAGAGCTGAAGTGACACTGATTACACTGATTCACTTTGACACTGGGATTTTCAACAGTCTTCTCATAATAATTGCTGTCACATTGTGGCAATTGCTGCCCCACACTTGTGTGAGTGTGTCTAGCAATGAAAATGTTTTCAACAGCAATTTGGTTGAAATCATTCAGGATTGTGACACACCCATACTAGGTATTGTGTTAAATAGCACTGATGTCTTTGCCTGGCATTGTATATCATTATTTAAAAGCACTATTTCTTTTTTGTGTATTTAGGTTTTTGGTTTTTTTCTGGTAATAAAAAGCAAGCACTTTAAAGGGGAACATAAGCCATGCTCGGTTGACCAGTTTATTACACACACCCTCATTTCATTTTTCTATTATCCAACAGAGGCAATTTGTGTTAGGGACTGGCACAATCTCTTTATGTCTGCTTGTACTTTACACACAGCTTTATTTGGCACACAGCTACTTCACATTACATGTAGGTGGTGCAGTGGTAGCACTGCTGCTTTGCAGTAAGGAGATCATACCAGCATATTAATTCTGTTAGACCTCAGTGCAGCATTTGACACTGTCAACCATGACATTCTACTGTCCAGAATGGAGAACATGCTGGTTATCTCTGGCACTGCCCTCCAGTGGTTCAAGTCCTATCTGACTGATAGGCAAGAGTTTGTTAGTCTTGGCAACAGCAGATCCAGCTCAGCATCGGTCACACAAGTTCCTTAGGGCTCTATCCTCGGCCCTCTTCTCTTCTGTATTTATATGCTTCCCCTTGGGCATATTATTCATAGCTATGGACTGGGTTATCATTTTTATGCAGATGACAAAAGTGCAATTTCATCAGAGTTTTCTCAGCACACAACTTGCTTCGGTGAAATTAAAACCTAGATGGAGCAGAACTCTTTAAAATTAAATTGCAACAAAACTGAACTCCTGCAAATTGGCACTAAAGCGCTACTTAAGAAAATTAGGTCCTTTTCAGTCACTCTTGACGGTGATTGACTCTTGACACTCTTGACAACCAAGACGATCTTCTACAACCAAGACAATCTTCTTAAGATCGGAGTCTGATGTGAGGAGAGGGATATGGTGGAATTCATTCACTCGCACAGTGTTCTGGTGGATATAGCCAGGACACCCAGCTCCCCGTGGATTACCATCCCCAAAGGCCGACAACGAAGGCGATGCAGAGAGAGGAAACAGAAGAGAGGATGCAGTGCCGGCGTGCTAGCTAGACTACAGAGACAGTCTCACAAACCTCTGCTTCCAAGCCTTTTCCTCTCTAACGCCAGATCTATTGTCAACAAGATGGATGAACTGAGGCTTCAGGGTGCATCAAACTGCATGATCAAGGACAGAAGCTTGTTTGTGTTCACAGAAACCTGGCTCCATTCGTGCATACTGGACTCGGCTATTGAGCTAACAGGCTATACATCGCAGCGCTATGATAGGACTAGAGACTCCGGTAAGAGCAGAGGAGGGTGTGTGTGTGTACATCATTAATAACTGGTGCAGAGACGCAGTGATAGTGGATAGCCATTGCTCCCCTGACTTGGAGTACTTGACTGTGAAATGTAGACCTATCTATTTACTGTGGGAGTTCAATGTGGTAATGATCACCGTTGTTTACATACCACCAGCTGCTAATGCTAACTTGGCTCTGAGACATTTATACAGCAGCGTTAGCAGCCAACAGAGCCGTTACCCTGATGCAGTGTTCATTATCGTAGGTGACTTTAATCACGTGGATTTAAAAGCAGTGCTCCCCTAGCTCCACCAGCACGAAAAGTGTGCTACTAGAGGAGCCAACACACTAGACAAGGTCTACTCAAACATCAAGATGGGCTACAGAGCTAAACAGCTTCCACACCTGGCCCAGTCTGACCACATGTCACTGTTGATGATTCCTGCATACACCCCTCTCCACAAATCTGCTCACCACCACAAGATCCATCACAACCTGGCCTGATGACGCCTCGCTGCAGGACTGCTTCAACAGGACTATCTGGAACATTTTTGAAAGTCCAGACCTGGAACTCTACACCGACAGTGTACTGTGTTACATCAAAACCTGCACTGACACTGTCACAGTGAAGAAACGTATCCGTGTCTATCCAAATTAGAAGCCCTGGATGACAAGAGAGGTTCAGCGGCTGCTAAAGGAAAGGAACACTGCCTTTAAGTGTGGTGACAAGGCTCTCTACAGCATGACACGGTCCAACCTGAAGAGAAGCATCAGAAAGGCTAAGAGAGACTGCAGGAGAAGGATTGAGGAGCGCCTGGACAGTAATAAAAGTAGGCAGGTTTGGCAGGGAGTCCAGTACTTCACCAACTACAGGACCAGCCATGGAGCTGCTGAATGTGACGCCTCAATGGCAGAGGAGCTGAACCATTTCTTTGCTTGCTTTGAGATGGAACTACCAGAGGCAACTGTTACACACGTAGCAGCAACTCACAACAACATCACCCCTTCCCTTAGGGTGTAGGAACACGAGGTGAGACGCTCGTTCTAGGCTGTCAATCCTAGGAAGGCAGCAGGTCCCAATGGTGTCCCTGGACGTGTGTTGAGGAGCTGTGCAGAGCAGCTGGCTGGGGTCATTACAAAGATCTTTAACCTGACACTGTCCCAGGCCTCAGTTCCTGTCTGTCTGAAATCCACCATCTTACTCTCTTTACCAAAAAAATCACCCATAACCTGCCTGAATGACTATCGGCCAGTAGCGCTCACCCCGGTGTTGATGAAGTGTTTTGAGAGACTGGTCCGGAGTCATATCATGTCCTTCATCCCTCCCACCTTTAATGCACACCAATTTGCTTACAGGGCTAACAGGTCTATTGAGGACGCTGTTGCTGCTGCTCTCCATGTTACCCTGTTCCATCTGGAGCACCAGGGGAGCTACACACGTCTCCTCTTTATTGATTTTAGCTCTGCTTTTAACACCATCCTCCCACACAGATTGGTGGGCAAGCTGCTAGCCCTGGGACTCCCGAACTCCACCTGTATGTGGATTAAAGACTTCCTGACAGACCACACACAAAGGGTTAGGGTGGGCCCTCACATCTCCTCGGCTATCAGCATCAGCACAGACTCTCCTCAGGGCTGTGTGCTGAGCCCCCTGCTCTTCATGCTGTACACACATGACTGCGACCCCGCCACAGCAACACCATCGTCAAATTTGCAGACGACACCACTGTCGTGGGTCTCGTCTCTGGGGAGGATGAATCCGCCTACAGGGACGAAGTGAAGCGGCTGACAGCATGGTGTACTGACAACAACCTGCTCCTGAACACAAGTAAGACCAAGGACCTCGTTGTGGATTTCAGGAAAAAGAAAACGGACATCAAACAACTCTACATCGGAGGGGACTGTGTGGAGAGGGTGCCAGACTTTTGCTTCCTGTTAGTCCACATCATGGAAGACCTGTCCTGGGGTGTGAACACAGCTGAGCTGGCGAAGAAGGCTCAGCAGAGACTTTATTTCCAAAAACTGCTGGTGTCCTTCTATCGTTGCTCTATCGAGAGTATCCTGTGCTACTGCCTCTGCGTGTGGTTTTCCAGCTGCACAACAGCACAGAGGAAAACACTTCAGCGGATCGTAAGGACTGCCCAGCAGATCATTGGCCTTTCTTTATCCTCTCTGGATGAACTGCACAGCTCTCGCTGCCTCAAGAAAGCAGAAAACATCTTAAAAGACTCCTCACACGAAAACCTTGGTATCACAATCCCTCCTAACCCACTAACAGCTGTGTTCGGTGTTCTTCCAGACGGATTTGAAGTGGAGAAGGACAAGCAAACGGTGATTGCATTCACTACACTTTTGGCACACAGACTTATTTTATTAAATTGGAAGAATCCTAACTCTCCTCTGATAAGTCAGTGGGAAACCGATGTCTTATATTATTTGAAATTGGAAAAAATCAAATTCTCAGTTAGAGGATCTGCACAGAATTTTTTCAAAACCTGGCAGGATCTAATCAATATTATTTTAGAATAAGAGAAATAACTATTGCCACATTTATTTTCCTTCTCCTTTTTTTATTTACCTATATATATATTTCTTCCTTTCTTTTGTTTATTGTTGCCTTATTAAAAAGCCCTAAGCAACTCTCCTTGGCTAAGCTCTCCTTCTCAGGGGTGGAGTTTGATTTGTCTTCAATTTTTTTTTTCTTTTTCTTTTTGTTATAAATTGATCTATTTGTATGGAATGATTACAATAAAATTAATAAATAAAAAAAAAAAAAGACTCCTCACACACCGCTCATAACATGTTCCAACTGTTACGATCAGTCAAAAGATATAGGAGCATCAAAACAAAGACTAATAGACTGAATAACAGTTTCTACACTGTTGCTATTAGGGCATCTGAATGCCACCTAATCACCTCCAATGCAGCAATGCAATAGATGACATCTTGTGCAATAGTGTTCATGTGCAATTAAGGTCTTAGATAGATAGATAGATACTTTATTAATCCCAAGGGGAAATTCACATACTCCAGCAGCACCTTACTGATACAAAAAACAATATTAAAGATTGATTATAATGCAAGTAAAAACAGACAATAACTTTGTATATTGTTAATGTTTACACCCATGGGTGGAATTGAAGAGTCGCATAGTTTGGGGGAGGAACGATCTTCTCAGTCTGTCAGTGGAGCAGGACAGTGACAGCAGTCTGTCGCTGAAGCTGCTCCTCTGTCTGGAGATGATACTATTTAGTGGATGCAGTGGATTTTCCATAATTGATAGGAGCCTGCTGAGCGCCCGTCGCTCTGCCACAGATGTCAAACTGTCCAGCTTATGTTGAATGTTTGTGTTCTACCTTATTTCTTCTTATCCTTTCTTATCCTTTTTAAAATTATATTTTATTTATATTTTGACACCGTAGGGACTGCACCTAATTTTGTTGTATTTGTTACAATGACAATAAAGATATTCTGATTCTGATCTCATCAGACCTTCTACTGATGCAAGGAATCTTGGTGTCATTTTTGATTCCTCCCTTCCTTATTCCACCCACATAAACCACATTAAGAAACTTTCTTACTTTCACCTCCATAACATATTCCATGTTCACTCATTCCTCTCCTTTTCTAATGCTGAGAAACTTGTCCATGCTTTTATCACATCCCGCATCGATTATTGTAACTCGCTGCTGGCAGGTGCCCCTTCTAATCTTATATCACATCTCCAGTTGATTCAAAACTCGGCTGCAACAGTCCTTACTCGAACCAGCAACAGTGAACACATCACACCCATCCTACTTCGCCTTCACTGGCTCCCTGTGTCTTACAGGATTGAATATAAAATTCTATTAATAACCTACAAAGCTTTAAATGGCCTTGCACCGGACTACATCAGTGACCTTCTAAATCATTATGCTCCTGTTCGCCTACTAAGGTCCTCTGATTCTGGTAATCTTGTTGTGCCTCATACTAACCTGCACTCTGTGGGTGACAGGGCCATCAGCTCCATAGCACCCAGACTTTGGAATGACATCCCGAAATGAATTAGATCAGCTGACTCCATTCATTCTTTAAAAAACAACTTAAAACTCATCTATTTAGGAAGGCTTTTAACTTAACTTAACATTCTGCCCTTTCTTTCAGTTTACCTCTCTGTTCAGGTGCTCGGGATAATTTGTGAGTCTGTTATACCACAAATTAGGTTATTTGTTAAGTTTTTCTTTTAGTATTGAATTTAGTATTTTACTCTGGTTTATTGTCTTTTATTCTATTTAATGCTTTGTTATCTGTTTCATTGTTCTATTCAGGAAAACATTTGTATCCCATGTTACATATACACTGCTGTTTTTTTTTCTAAGACTCTGTGAAGCTCCTTGAGCATGGGAAAGGTGCTATATAAATAAAATGTATTATTATTATTATTATCATGGGTTCACATCCCAGGTTCTCCCTGCATGGAGAACACTTTGAGCAGTGAGAAAACCTCTGCATAATTGTAAAGAATTATTATCATAAATCAGGTTATCAACATATAGCGCTTGGCCTTGCTCTCATCCTTCTGGGGAAGGTAGGGGCAGCTTAGTGAGTTGCCATAACATCAAAATTAATTCAAATCTCATAACAAATTGGGATCAATAAATAAATAAATAAATAAATAGAACATTAATAATCAAAATGTTAATTCTTTACACACTGAAAGCATCAACTTGCTGCTTAAAATAAAACAATCTGGGGGAAACAAAACTGGATCTGGTGCAAACATTTCTTTTGCTCAGGTAAAGTTCTCTTGAGCTTCTGCAGTCCAAATAAATTTCTGGGCAGCCCTCCAATTATCTGGAGAGTGTTGATGTAACTGTGGGAACCCTAGGATAAACTTACAAGAGATGATCTATATCTATATCCTATATCTATATTCTGATCTATATTTCACTACGCCATTACCATTATATATGCATCAATTTTCCTTTGAACGAAAATCTCAAGCAGTTCCGGCAAGATATAGAAATTGTCCAATGTTATACAGTAATCCTTGATCAAGCAAAGGGTCCATCAGTGACAGCACAGATAATGTAACAACGTCTTATTGACTGTACTTGACACCCCACTTGGTCCCTCAAACAGTCTGAAATATTGAGTTCCAGCTATATCATTAGCTTGCTTTGCACCGCAAACAGAATTTGATACTGCATCCTGCCTGTTTGTATGTGATATATTGTATCCACAACATCATATGAAACTTCTGTCAATACTAAAGCCACAATCGAAAACATGCATCTTCTGCATGTTTTTGATAATCATGTGATACATACCCTGCAGTTTATATAGATTATGTGCTGGGTGATTGGCTTCACCATAGTCATCATTATTAGTGAAATGCAGGTGTTTCTTAATAACTAAAAAATGACACTAACTCATAACTTTGTCAAAAATGGATGTCTGTAACAACAAGCTTGTGGATCAGTATAATCTCTGGGCTGGTTTACCCATTATGCTTTTCAGTATCAGTAGACAGCAAAACACCCACAAGTTGTCCACAGCAACAAGTAAATGCTTTACGGTGACTTTTCTGATACTGCTGAGGATAGCGTGGTATTTCAATAACTATTTTAAATCATCGTCAAATTGTAAAGTATCCAAATAATCATGATCACCAGACATCTTTAGACTGGGGATACCTGTAAATGAAAAATGAGGAGGTGCAGGATTGTTAGCTCCAAACATGAACATCAGTGACACTTGCAGGTCAAAATGTGCCAACAAGGTTTCAGTTTCACTGTCTGTTCCACTATCGCTCATTTGTCATTGTGTCTTTGGTGGAAGACCCACCCCTCTCATGAATATTGATAAGTTACCATAAAGCTTGCAAATATTCATGATGTATTGCAGCATGATGTTAATTCATCCAATAGATGGTTGCAGAATTCTTTCTTGGGAATTTGTTTGGCAAGGAGATTAAACACTATAAAGGAGATTACACAGACCCCAAGGAATAATTATTTTAGCAAAGAATTCAGAGCCGGAGTCACACTATCAGAGTTAAAAGATCCATCACTTTATTTTGATGGGTATTGATAAATAATTCTTATTTCATTAAACTACTGTTCAAATATTTTGCACTACACACCCCTGCTGAAGAAGGACTTTTTTGGTAACAATTTCACACATTTTTTTTAGAAAATGTCCATAATAACCACAAAAAAACCAAACTTTTCCCTTAAACATCTTTCTTACTACTTACTATTATATCTTAAGTTCTTTCTTGAATTGCTGACATGAAAACCTCCCAAATAAACAAGTAACCCCATATAATTTGATCAAAAATATTATTAATCATGACATACAGATCTTCAACCCTACTTTGAAGATCCAACTGATCAGATTTTATCTTGTCAGAATTCTTAGCCCTATCTGTGTTGTAAGTTATTGTTTGTTTGTTTGTGTTTTTGGCTTAAGTTTCAAACTGGTAGCACCATCTTAAATAGGTAGAGGCCATGGCAGGCAAATGGCGTCATCACCATAAACAACACAGCTTCACCCAAGTAAAAAGCTACAAAATTGTGATGTCTAGAGAAGGTAAACAAAATGGCAATTAGATGATGTAATGAAAATAACAATAAAAAATTCAAATAAAACATAGATTCGTGATATAAAGAAGAAGAAGTTGAGCCGAGAAAAACACTTTCTAATACTTAAACATAAAGCTCTTTATCAACAAAATGTTGCTGTCTGCATGGAAAAAATTAAGCAAGACATGCAGAGATGGTCTACCCTTCATCTCACTTTAGCTGGAAGAATTAACTCTGTCAAGATGAATATCCTTCCTAGCTTCATTTTCTATATTAAAATATGCCAAAATATATCAATAAATCATTTTTTAAGAAGTAAGATTCAATCATTTATTTGGAATTCAAAACATCCATGTATCCAAAGGGAGACCTGACCATGGCTCTACCTAACTTTCAATTTTATTACTGGGCGGTGAATATACAAGCTATAAAAACATGGACATTGACACAAATAGATGAACAAACAAGGGCTTGGTCTGCAATAGAAATAAAATCCTGGGTTGGTCTCGTCCATTGCGAGAGATGGACATCTGAAGCAGAGCTCCGTTAGCAGCGGTGTTATTTTTTAATATTATTTCTTTATTATCCTGAGATATCCTGTATTTATCCAACCCGAGGGTTCTACTGCACTATATGCAAACATATATAAACATGGTCGGTAAGAAAGGGGCTCAGAAAGAAATAGACAAGAAAACTAAAGCTACATCCAAACCCAGAGCAGAAAGTCCAAGTTCAAATGCAAGGTACGGCCTTTCAGAGACTGACCTGGAACAGATGGGCGAAAGCCTTGACTCCTCAGGACCATGGTCCACTGCATCGTCTCCAGTTGAGAGTGAAATGGGGAGCGAATGTGCGAGTGACGCAGGTCACAATAGCTCGCCGATTGGAGAAGATCATTTGAAACTGGAAAAGGCCTTGCAGTCCACGCTTTCACCTACTCCACGTGAGCCGGGAACATCGGCAGTAATAGAGCCCGCTGCTTCACCTACAGTGTTCGAAAGCAGAAATGACCTGTCCGAACTGAAGGTGATGATCGCTGCGCTAAAGCAAGATATAAAGAAAAGTGAGAAGGCAAGTGAGAAGCTGCTATGGCGGAAGCTGCAAGAGCTGCGGCAGGATAACAAAGACTCGGAGAAACGCGTATATATCCGCTTTGAGGCGGCCTTTAATAGCTCTGCTGGATAAAATTGAGAAACACATTCAGGAAAGCGCATCTAAACTGAGCACACTTGCCAATCAGCTGGAGGATGTTAAGCAGGCATTCACGACACGAATTGAAATAACCGAAAATCTAGCATCCACCGTTGATGAAAAAGCAACAGCTGCCAGTTCTGAATGCAAAAAACTTGTAGACAGACTTGCTGCTCTGGAAGATGGAAATAGAAGGAATAATATTAGAATCGAAAGTCTGCCTGAGAATCGTGAAAGTCCAAACCCAGTGAAATTTGCAGCTGAACTATTTTCTAAAATAATTGGAGAGGACTTTAAATCAGATATCGAGATAGCAGCAGCTTATCGCATACGCGGATCAAATACCTTTAGACCTAGGTCTTTTATTATCCGCTTCGAGAGATTATTATGTAAGCTAGATGTGATGGCACTCCTCAGACGCAAGCAAGAGATTATATTTAAAAATAACCACATTTGTATTTTCCCTGATTTCTCTCCTGCAACAGCTGCTAAACGTGCAGCCTTCTACAACATTAAACAGCGGTTACGGCAAGCCGATATCAAATACAGTCTCTTGTACCCTGCCAAACTGAAAGTGGATGTTCAAGGCCAATACCACGTCTTTTCAAGCAAGGAGGAAGCAGAAAAGGAATTAAGAAAGCTGATCCCAACACTATTCTGAAATACAATAGTGAGTCGCATGTAACGGTTGTCACATATTGTTTTTATTGTATGCTTTTAACTGTTTCTGCCGCTTGCCCTTTAGTGATGATGATCCCGGCAATTAAGGTCTATGGGATATCTCTTTAAGGGGAGTAGGGGTCCAAACAACGCCTGAGGGTCCTTGCCGAAATGAACTTTGGTATGACGTAAATCTTCCTTAAAAAGGCAAGGAGGCGCGTAGTTTAAAGGGAGGAGAAGAAAAAGTAAAGGAGTGAGGAGTGCGGAGGAAGAAGAAAGTTTGTTTAGAGAAGTAGCTGGGAAGGAGAACGGATTTTGGTAAAAGAAGCGATTAATAAAGCACGGAAGGCTCCGAAATCACGGTTGGACGCAACGAAGAGCTGTGCGGGCTAATCGGAAGGATCTTCGGAGTGCACGGCTTTAAGTTGGATTTGTGATGAGGGCAGCGGCCATGGAAGGACGCTAACGCTCAGACTCCCGGGTGAGACGGATTGCAGTTTTTAACGAAGAATCGTCGCCAAGCCGGTGAGATTGCTCCTTTTTACCATTTAATACTGTTTTCTAGTCAGCGGATCTTAGTGACTGAATTACTGGATTATTCACTGACTTCCCAGGCCGAGTGGCTAAACTCTCTAAATCAACAGTATATAAAAGGGACTGGGGAACGAAGGGGGGGGGGGGGGGGATTGTGAGACTGTGTATATAATTTATATTTGTATATATGTGAATTACTACAGATATTTACTGTGAATTTATGGGGGGTGTTGTTAAATAGGATATATCTCTGTTTCTTTTCCTGGCTTTCTTTCTTGCTTTCTTTCGGGATATTATATAAGGAGTGATTTAACGGGTGTTTATTATTGGTGTGATTTATAATATACTGTATATTCTTTTGATTTGGCTAAACAATTGTTGGGTAATTATTTCATTGTTTTTTTTTTGTATAAATCCATAAACAACTCCATCTGGGGACATCAAAATTGGGTCGAAGGTTCTGTCGGTTTTCGGACATTATAGTATTATTTTTCCTAAGAGTAGGAGTTTTTCGTGTGTTCCGGGCTCCTCATTCAACAATTAGGGGAGTTCGCTACATAAGTGGTGGCCCGTACGGGGACCGATTTGAACCAGGGTTAATTTATTTGGTTTCCTTTTTTTATTGTGGATTTATAGACTTGGTTAGTTACCCTAATATGGCTACTGAGGCTTTAGAGCAGGGACTCGATGGTGATGGAGATCTGCAGGCCGAAGAATCCATGATCTTGGGCCCACACATCACTGTCAGGGCTGGTGAAAGGGTCAGAGAAGTCACGGGCATGTTGCAACGGTTGTATGTGGATGACACCCTGGGAACCAACAGATCAGACACCAGTCTTCCATCTCCTATAACAGAACTATTCGATAGGGTCCAGAGAATAGAAGGACGGTTGGACCAGATGGTGGAGACACTGATGGCACAAGAAGAATCTCTTAGAGAATATATGGATGCCACTTTTTCTAATCTTGAAGAAGCTATGAACTCCCAGGCGGAAGATATTCTTAAAGAAACTGTGGCCTGTTTTGAACGGAGAGATAAGAAGTGGCAGTCAGAGTTGCAGGAAGTGATTCGTCAGAGTACTCAAGGAGGGTGGCGTCCATTTAGCCATTCAACTCCATCAGGACAGACCATATTGAGACCAGCAGTGTTGCCTGCCCCATCAGCAGCATTGCGCATGGACTTTCCCAAGATTGGGGAAGCTTATACCACCGATGACATTTTACGATTTGTGGAGCAGGGGGATGCCTTTATGGAGGTGCACTCTCTGACTTCCAGTGAACTTATGGGGGTTTTGAATGCCTCTCTACACGGAGCAGTCGGTTGTTGGTGGCAGGCTGCTAAACGGACTATTGATGATTGGGCTTCATTTAAGACAGCTTTTTTAGATGCCTTTCTCCCCTCCGATTACTATGAAGAATTAGAACGGAGATTACGGGAAATGGAGCAGCAACCAGGGCAGGCCATTCGGGACTTTGCATATGAGTTTCAGGCCTTATGTCTTAAATGGAAACCAGACATAACCGACGAAGAAATTTTGCGTCGCTTATTGGGAGCATGCAACTCGAGACTGGCTGGGACACTCAGGGGCATGGTGAGAACGGTGGATGACCTCGTCAAACTGGGATCAATGGTGGAACGAGACTGGGCGGCTAAAAGAGGTTTTAGGCCGTCGAAAACAAAACAGGGTGAACCAACCAACACTGGTAATAAATACCAAAAGAAAGAACCAACGGAAGGTCGGCTAGCAACTGTGTTTGGACAACCTCCCCTTCTGGTGGTTCCAGTTCAGCTGTGAGGCTTATGGGGAGAAGCCATAGTGGATACAGGGAGCACATTTACACTCATGCATCTCAGTATGTGGCAAAAGATTAAGACCTCGGAGGACGAACTGACAGAGTCCACTTCGGTCAAGTTTATACTGGCGGATGGCAGAAGAGGGGTCGCTCTGGGAAAGGTTCAGATCAAATACAAACTACAGCAGACGATATGGAAGACAGACACTTTCATATTGGATGATGCCCATCTGGCCATGCCCTTACTTCTAGGGTTGGATTCCATTATGGCTGCACAGATGACCATTTGCCCTTCTCGAGGAGAGTATACATTGCCTGGGGGTGGGGTGTTCCAGTTTGGAAGGAAAGGATCAGAAGAGCTCGGCCAACCCATTTCCCAGTTTTATTTAGCGGTGGAAGAAGTCCTGGACAAGGCCTTGGACCCACATATAATTAACCAACCGGAAGAGGTACGTCCATTGTTAGACAGATGGCCATCAGTATGGACAGACCAATTGGGGACTACTCAGATTGTCTCCCATAATATTTATACATCTGACGAGTTGCCCATTAAACATCGGGTTTATAGAGCCTCTCCCCAAAAACTTCAAATTATTAGAGAAGAGCTTGCTAAGATGCTGCAGGCTGGCATAATTGAGCCATCATCTTCTCCATGGGCTTCGCCAGTGGTGTTGGTTCGGAAAGGGGATGGATCACATTGGTTCTGTGTGGACTACCGAGCCCTAAACGCTAAAACCCGAGTGGATGCTTATCCTATGCCCCTAGTCCATGACATTCTGGAATCGCTTCATGGGGCAACAATATTCTCCACCTTGGATCTACGTTCCGGGTATTGGCAGGTACGGATGGGTGAAGACAGCGTGCACAAGACAGCGGTGATAACTCCTGATGGCTTGTACCAATTTCGGGTTATGCCCTTTGGGTTGGTCAATGCCGGGGCTACATTCCAGAGGTTAATGGAACAAGTTCTGAAGGGGTTACTCCGAAAAATTTGTTTTGTATATATAGACGACATCATTGTGTTTTCACCTACAAAAGAGCAACATCTACAGGATTTGGAAGCAGTGTTCCGTCGTCTCCATCAGGCCAACCTGACCTTGCACTTAAAGAAATGCCATCTGATGCAATCCCAATTGACCTTCCTGGGCCATGTGGTTTCAGCAAGAGGGGTGGAGGTGGATTCCGAGAAAACCATCGCCATACGGGACTATCCAACTCCTACCAACGTGAAAAGCCTACAACGGTTTTTGGGAATGGTAGGTTGGTACCACAAGTTTATACCAAACATGGCAGACGTGGCAGCACCATTACATCAACTCACCAAGAAGGGAACCCCGTGGCAATGGTCACCTGAATGCCAGGAGGCAGTAACACAGCTGAAGAACACTTTGCAGAAGCCGCCCATCTTGGCACAGCCGAATCTACAACTCCAGTTTCACGTGAATACGGATGCAAGTAGTGTGGGACTGGGTGCGGTTCTTACTCAGTGTGACAGCAGTGGGGAGCATGTCATCGCTTATGCCTCAAGAAAATTAAGGGGACCTGAGCTTAACTATTCAGCCAGTGAAAAGGAGTGTTTGGCTGTAATTTGGGCTGTGGAAAAGTGGCGGCACTATTTGGAGGGAACTATGTTCAACGTCTACACAGATCATAATGCCTTGACCTGGGCGTTTAAGTGCTCAAAAACTTCTTCGAGGCTTACGAGATGGGTTCTTCGATTGCAAGAATTCAAGTTTCAGGTTTTCTACCGGAAGGGACATCACAATATAGTACCAGATGCATTATCCCGGATCCATGAAGATTCCCAAGAGGCACTGGTGGCTGTGGTCAAACCCTCTGTATCTGAACTGCCCCTGGACTTACAGGTTATCGCTCGAGCTCAGACAACTTGTTCTGTTTGTCAGGGGTGCAGGGAAGGGTCAGGGGGTAGATCTGGAAGTATTAAGTATGAGGAACTCCAAGGGGTGCTATATCGAGTGATCCTGTCAAAATATGCAGGCCACAAATATCAGCTAGTGGTTCCCCAAGAGCTAATTTCAGATTTCCTCCAGTACTTCCATGATAGTCCTTTTGGGGGACACCTGGGGAAGACCAAGACCCTGTTGAGAATCCTGGAGGTAGCCTGGTGGCCCACCATCCGTAAGGATGTCTGGCTTCACGTTAAAAGCTGTCACATCTGCCAACAGTACAAGATTCCCCCAGGAAAACCAGCAGGATTATGTCAATCTACCGTGGTAAATGAACCAGGAGAAATGATAGGGGTAGATTTGATGGGACCGTTCCCGAGGTCCAAAAATAAAAAGACTATACTATTAGTAATAGTAGATTATTACTCTAAATGGGTGGAACTGTTTGCCTTGCCCAATGCAAAGGCAGGGAAGATCTGCTCCATTTTAAGGGAAGACATCTTCACTCGTTGGGGAGTTCCAAAATATATGGTATCTGACAGAGGACCACAGTTTACGGGTGAGATGATGGAAAATCTTTGTGCCAAATGGGGAGTGGTGAAGAAGCTTACAACAGCCTATCATCCCCAAACGAATATGACTGAACGGGTAAACAAAACCCTTAAAACTATGATTGCATCATATGTGGGGAAGAACCATCAAGACTGGGACTGCTGGTTGCCGGAACTTCGATTTGCGCTCAATACTGCAGTACACGAAGTTACCGGAGAGACCCCTGCTCTATTGGCTGTTGGTAGGCAGATCAAGGGACCCCTGGAGCGTCTCATTAAAGCCCCACACCCTAATTCAGGGTCTTACCTTACGAAACACCAGCTAGTTACCTTAAAGAAGCAAGTGGAGAGTCGTGTGGTGAAGGCCAAAGCCAGACAAGCCAGGTCTTACAATAAACACAGGAAAGAGGCCCACTACACTGTAGGGGATCTGGTCTGGATTAGGTCTCACCCACAATCCTCTAAAATAGATCAGTTTGCTTCCAAGCTTGCGCCAAAATATATTGGTCCGGCAAAAATACTAAAAATGTTAGGACCTAATAATTACAGGGTTCAGTTTGGTACGGGAACAGAGTCTAAAAGCGACACGATGCATATAGTGAACCTAAAGCCCTACTTTGGTCCCTCTCCAGAGGGGGGGGGTGGGGATTATGTAACGGTTGTCACATATTGTTTTTATTGTATGCTTTTAACTGTTTCTGCCGCTTGCCCTTTAGTGATGATGATCCCGGCAATTAAGGTCTATGGGATATCTCTTTAAGGGGAGTAGGGGTCCAAACAACGCCTGAGGGTCCTTGCCGAAATGAACTTTGGTATGACGTAAATCTTCCTTAAAAAGGCAAGGAGGCGCGTAGTTTAAAGGGAGGAGAAGAAAAAGTAAAGGAGTGAGGAGTGCAGAGGAAGAAGAAAGTTTGTTTAGAGAAGTAGCTGGGAAGGAGAACGGATTTTGGTAAAAGAAGCGATTAATAAAGCACGGAAGGCTCCGAAATCACGGTTGGACGCAACGAAGAGCTGTGCGGGCTAATCGGAAGGATCTTCGGAGTGCACGGCTTTAAGTTGGATTTGTGATGAGGGCAGCGGCCATGGAAGGACGCTAACGCTCAGACTCCCGGGTGAGACGGATTGCAGTTTTTAACGAAGAATCGTCGCCAAGCCGGTGAGATTGCTCCTTTTTACCATTTAATACTGTTTTCTAGTCAGCGGATCTTAGTGACTGAATTACTGGATTATTCACTGACTTCCCAGGCCGCGTGGCTAAACTCTCTAAATCAACGGTATATAAAAGGGACTGGGGAACGAAGGGGGGGGGGGATTGTGAGACTGTGTATATAATTTATATTTGTATATATGTGTATATATGTGAATTACTACAGATATTTACTGTGAATTTATGGGGGGTGTTGTTAAATAGGATATATCTCTGTTTCTTTTCCTGGCTTTCTTTCTTGCTTTCTTTCGGGATATTATATAAGGAGTGATTTAACGGGTGTTTATTATTGGTGTGATTTATAATATATATTCTTTTGATTTGGCTAAACAATTGTTGGGTAATTATTTCATTGTTTTTTTTTTGTATAAATCCATAAACAACTCCATCTGGGGACATCAAAATTGGGTCGAAGGTTCTGTCGGTTTTCGGACATTATAGTATTATTTTTCCTAAGAGTAGGAGTTTTTCGTGTGTTCCGGGCTCCTCATTCAACAATTAGGGGAGTTCGCTACACGCATCCTGTCATGGCATAGCAAGGAGATATCAGCTACTATCTGATCCACTTGTAATGATACGGGTATTATAATTATACATCCTTTTCATTACTTGGACACTTTCTGTTTATGTTTTAATTACAGTTTAATTACAGTTATAGACGTGTGTGTGGAAGAAATTAACCCTTTTTCTTTTTTTCTTACTATACTAAAGGAGACTGTTTAACATCATACCCTTGGTTTATTGTTATTATTCCATTAAGACTTACTATGCTTATCCTGGACCACTTTCTAACACCATCCCCTGGGTTTATTATCTTATTACTTTAAGATTGCTGAACGTTATATTTTATACTTATAGTTTGTTAATGATTATATATAATCATAGTTTGTTAATGATTATATTTTAGGCATATAGTATTTAGACTATATTGGCAATAGATATCTCTACTTTTTAATCCTAAAACGCTGCTGCGTGGGGGCTTGTTTTGCTTTGGATATGTTCTATCTCTAGGTATGTCAGAGGACCAAGACTTTGTGAAGTGGGGTCCAGCCTCACATGGGGAGGCAAAAGGGGGGGTGGGGGATAAGGGGGTAGAGAAAGAGAGCAGGCTATATCCAATCTATCCTTTTAATCCTTATAATTATAACTACCAACGTAACAACAGGCTGCATGGCAATAACTCTTGGGGATATAGGAAATTAAGGTTAAAGCTGTCTCACTTCCAGTTAAGACTATAAAATGACATCAAAAACTCAGAATCAATATCTCCATGATGGGACAGTCAACTTTGTGAGCTGGAATGTTAAAGGCCTGAATCACGAATTAAAGAGAAAGAAAGTACTTTCTCACCTAACAGGTTTAAACGCCAAAAATAGTATTTTTACAGGAGACCCATTACTAAGCAAGGATCAGTTCCGTCTGCAAAAGGACTGGACTGGCCAAATGTTCCATTCTAGCTTTACAAAGAAAACTAGAGGGGTGGGAATTCTCATACATAGAACAGTCCCATTTGTAGCATCAGATGTAGTATCTGATCCGGAAGGGAGATATGTGATGGTCATGGGCAACTTATTTAACTGTAAAATGATTTTGATAAATGTTTATGCACCTAATGTTGATGATAAGGAATTCATACAAAACATATTTGCATCCATCCCCAATGTGAACACTCATAAAAGTATAATGGCCGGGGACTTTAATTGTGTTTTAAATCCACTCTTAGATAGGACTCCTGTCACAGGGGGCATGACATCTAACACTGCAAAGATAATTACACAGTTTGTAACTGACCACAACTTATCAGACCTCTGGAGGTTTCTAAACCAAAACTCAAGAACATATTCTTTCTACTCACCAGTACATCATTGCTACTCAAGAATAGATTATTTCTTTATAGATAATAATTTCTTGCCTACAATTAAATCTTGCAAGTACGATGCTATTGTTATTTCCGACCATGCACGTCTGATCTTGGAGTTAAAATCACTATGCCCCACATACTCACCTCGTAGATGACGTCTTAACCCACTTCCATTAGCAGACGAGAACTGTATAAAATTTATATCCAAACAAATCAGTTTCTTCCTAGAGACAAATACATCCTCAGAGGTCTCTGCAGGAATACTCTGGGAAACTCTAAAGGCCTTCTTAAGGTGACAGATTATTTCATATCTTTCCCACAGGAATAAATTAGAAACCAAGAAAGTATCAGAAATAAAAAACGAAATTACTAGAATAGATGAAGAACATGCCTGGCTTCCAAGCGAGGCTCTACATAGGAAAAGGCAGGCTCTGCATTCAGAACTCAACCTCTTGACAACTAAACAAACTGAACAACTAATTTATAAATCCAGACATCATTACTATGAACACAGAGAGAAAGCGAATAAGCTTTTAACTCAACAAATCCACAAGCAAGAAGTTTACAATGCAATTCCTGTAAGCACCAACACGAACGGAGACGAAATCATTGTCCATAAAAATATAATGCACACATTTAGAGACTACTATAAATCCTTATATTCAACTGAATTCAAAGAAGACAATACACAATCTAATGCATTTCTGGATACATTACAGTTGCCACAAATAGATACTTTTAGTGCGGAGGAACTGGATAAACCTCTAGTGCTATCAGAATTACTAGATGCTATAAAGTCACTTCAAGACGGGAAAGCAGCAGGCCCTGATGGCTACCCTGCAGAATTTTATAAGAAATTCTCCGTTCAGCTAGCTCCCCTCCTATTAGCAACATTTACAGAAGCTAGAGACAATCAAATTATACCTCAAACTTTTCGCCAAGTATTAATCACCGTCTTCCCTAAACAAAATAAGGACTTATTACAATGTGCATCATACAGACCAATTTCACTTCTGAATAATGATGTTAAGATACTCTCAAAAATCATAGCTAGAAGGATGGAGAAAGTGCTGCCTTCGGTAATATCACAAGATCAAACTGGATTTATCAAGGGTCAACACTTATCCTCCAATCTTCGACGCCTGTTTAATGTAATATACTCACTAACAAAGTCAAACACCCCAGAAATATTATTATCATCGGATGCAGAAAAAACATTTGACATGATTGAATGGAAATACCTTTTCACTACATTAGAGAAATTTGGGTTTGGCCCGAACATTTGTGCATGGATCAAACTACTGTATACCAATCCAGAAGCTTCAGTTTGTATTAACAACATTTGTTCAGACTACTTTAAATTAGAACGTGGTACCAGACAAGGATGCCCCTTGTCACCACTGCTATTTGCAATCGCCATTGAACCACTGGCGTTTCACTGTCGAAATGCTGATCAGATAAATGGGATTATCAGAGAAGGACTAGAACAGAAAATTTCTCTATATGCAGATGATATGGTACTGTATATTTCAAACCCACAAAATTCTGTGCCTGCAGTCTTAACAGTACTTACAGAATTTCAAAAGATTTCTGGTCTCAGAATTAATTTGAATAAAAGTGTGCTCTTTCCAGTGAATTCTCAAGCACACAATATTAGATTGGACACCTTCCCTTTTATCATTGCTGATCAGTTTAAATCAAAGTCAAAAGTCAAAGTGAACTTTATTGTCATCTCAACCATATACAAGTATACAGATAGACGAAATTGCGAAGCTCAGGGTCCACAGTGTAACAATATGACGTGCAAATAATAATGTAAAAATAGAATTAAAATTTAAATTAAAATTAAAACATAAACAAGACAAGACATTGTGCAAAGACAAGACAAAGAAGTAGCAGCAATATCGATGTGTAAGATATGTAATATAATAAATAATAAATAATAGATATAGATAATACAAAAATTATCAGTGTATGATAATAGTTGTTTAAGACATGTGTAAACAATGACAGGTCAGAAGGATATCAAGAGTGTCAAAATACTTAAAGGTCAGTAAGAGATTTTCAGTTCTTCTCTACCTGCACACTCGTCTTTACAGGACAGTGGCTCGCATGTATAAAAGTTCTGTTTTTAAAGGTGGTTGAGGCCGTGTGGAAGGGCAGGGGGCAGCCTGGTGTTAAGGAGTCTAACAGCTTGGGGGTAAAAACTCTCCTGCAGCCTGGCAGATCTGGCTTTGATGCTGCAGTATCTTCTCTTGGATGGCAGAAGTGTGAAAAGTCCATGTGAGGGGTGTAAGGGGTCCTGCACAATGCTGCAGGCCTTGCGGACACTGCGTTTGTAAAAGATGTCCTGTAGTGAAGGGAGAGGCACCCCAATAATGTTCTCTGCTGTCTTCACTATCCTTTGCAGGTGCTTGTGGTTGGATATGTTGCAGTTGCCATACCAGACAGTGATGCAGCTGCTCAGAACACTCTCAATGGTGCCTCTGTAGAACATGGTCAGGATGGAAGGGGGAAGACGTGCTCGCTTCAGCCGTCTCAGGAAGTGTAGTCTCTGCTGGGCTTTCTTGATTAGTGATGAGGTGTTATGTGTCCATGTAAGTTCCTCAGTTATGTGCACACCGAGGAACTTGGTACTCCTAACAGTCTCCACATCTAAACCGTTGATGCTGAGTGGGATGTGGGCAGGACGTGATTTTCTGAAGTCCACAATTATCTCTTTTGTCTTGTCGACATTGAGAGATAGATTGTTGTCTTCACACCATGCGGATAGCCGTTCTACCTCATCTCTGTATGCTGTTTCATCATCCCTGCTTATCAGTCCCAGCACCGCCGTATCATCCGCAAACTTGATGATGTGGTTAGTGTTGTGCGTGGCTGTGCAGTCGTGAATCAGCAGGGTGAACAGCAGTGGACTAAGCACGCAGCCCTGCAGTGCTCCAGTGCTCAGTGTGATGATGCTGGAAGTGTAGCAGCCAATCCGAACTGACTGGGGCCTCTCTGTCAAGAAGTCCAGGATCCAATTGCAGACGGTGGTGTTTAGGCCCAACCTGCTCAGTTTTACAGCCAGCTTTTTAGGGATGATTGTGTTGAAGGCAGAGCTAAAGTCTATGAATAGCATCCTGACATATGTGTCTTTTTTATCCAGATGTGTCAGGGAGAGGTGAAGGGCAGAGCATATGGCATCCTCAGTTGACCTGTTTGAGCGGTATGCAAACTGAAGAGGGTCAAGGGAGGCAGGGAGATTAGTCTTTATGTGTGACATGACTAACCTTTCGAAGCACTTCATTATGATTGGCGTGAGTGCAACTGGTCGGTAGTCATTCAGGCATGTCACTGATGACTTCTTCGGCACTGGTATGATCGTGGTCGACTTGAAACATGCTGGGACTGATGACTGGCTCAGAGATGTGTTGAAGATGTCTGTGAGGACACCAGCCAGTTGACTGGCACATTCTTTGAGCACACGACCAGGTATGTTGTCAGGTCTTGCAGCCTTGTGTGGATTGACTCTGGATAGAGTTCTCTTCACGTCATTTATGGAGAGATATAGTGCCTGGTCAGTGGAGGGAGGTGTTGCTTTTCTCGCAGGCTCTATGTTCTGCACCTCAAACCGTGCGAAGAAGTTGTTCAGCTCATCTGGAAGGGAGGCATCACCATCGCTTCTGTGTGGGTTGGGCTTGTAGTTTGTAATTGTCTGAACGCCCTGCCACATACGATGTGTGTCTCTGGTGCTGTTGAATAGTTTGTTGATCATCTGCGCATATGCCCACTTAGCTCTCCTTATAGCGCGAGACAGGTTGGCTCTGGTCATCCTGAGGACGGCCTTGTCTCCTGATCTGAAGGCTGCATTTCTGATCTTGAGCAGCTTATGTACTTCTGTTGTCATCCAGGGCTTTTGGTTGGCTCTTGTGATAACATCCTTGGTGACAGTAACATCCTCTATGCATTTAGAGATATAGCCAGTCACAGACTCTGTGTACTCCTCCAGATTGATGGAGTCACCATTCATAGCAGCCTCTCTGAAAATGTCCCAGTTTGTCATTTCGAAGCAGTCTTGGAGAGCTGAAACCGCACCATCCTGCCACACTCTGATGCTCTTGTGGGCTGGTTTAGTGCGCTAGGGGTAAACATCACAAGTAAACACAAAGCTCTTTATCAACAAAAGTTCGCCGTCTGTATGGAAAAAATTAAGCAAGACTTGCATAGATGGTCAACCCTTCATCTCACTCTAGCTGGAAGAATTAACATTGTTAAGATGAATATTCTTCCTAAGCTTCTTTTTTATTTCAAAACATTCCATTATACATCAATAAATCATTTTTTAAGCAATTAGATTCAACAATAACCTCATTTATTTGGAACTCAAAACATCCACATCTCAGAAGAGCGACCCTACAAAGACCTAAGGCAGAAGGTGGCATGGCTCTACCTAACTTTCAGTTTTATTACTGTGCAGCAAACATACAAGCTATAAAAACCTGGACACAAATAGATGAACATACACAGGCCTGGTCCACAATAGAAGTAAAATCCTGCAGTACTTATTTATATTTCCTGCTTTGTGCCCCAATAAATGCAAGGTATCGGCAATATACTAATAACCTAATTGTGCTTCACTCACTCAGAATATGGAACCAATGTAGAAAGCATTTTAAGATGGAGAAGCTTTTATCGGTGGCACCTCTGCAAGAGAACCACCTCTTTCAACCCTCGCAAACATATGCAGTTTTTAATATCTTTAAAAGATTTGGGATTAAATTGCTTAGAGATATTTATATAGACAACATCTTTGCATCCTATGAACAATTACATTCCAAATTTAACTTTCCAGCTACACATTTCTTTCACTACCTTCAAATTAGGAACTTTATTAAACAGAACCTGCCCGATTTTCCTCATCTTGCACCCTCGTCCACGCTAGAAAAAATATTGCTCAATTGCTTTCAAAGATCCAAGAGGACAATGGGAAAAAGATCTCTTAATCAATATATCAAAAAAGGAGTGGAAAACAGCAATGCAGAGACTTCACTTGAGCTCCATATACACAAACCATATAATTATTCAACTCAAAATTATATATCGAGCACATCTGTCTTGCATAAAACTGTCCAAAATGTTTCCAGGGCAAGATCTAACCTGTGAACGCTGCAATCAAGTTCCAGCCTCACTGGGTCACATGTTTTGGGCCTGCACCAAATTAACATAATTTTGGACCAAAATGTTTAAGTGCCTTTCAGACAGCCTTGGTATCACAATCCCTCCTAACCCATTAACAGCTGTGTTTGGTGTTCTTCCAGATGGGTTCAAAGTGTAGAAGGACAAACAAACTATGATTGCATTCACTACACTTTTGGCACGCAGACTTATTTTGCTAAACTGGAAGAATCCTAACGTTCCTCTTTTAAGTCAGTGGGTAACCGATGTTTTATACTATTTGAAATTGGAAAAAATCAAATATACAGTTAGAGGTTCTGTACAGAATTTTTTAAAACCTGGCAGGATATAATCAATAAAATTTTAGAATAAGCTCTTAAAGCACCGAGGAAGCAATTATCTCCTCATCTCTTTTTGCTCTCCATGCATCTGTACTGGTCTATTAAACTCATAAATTTAAGTATGTCTACAAGCCTTAAGCTTTACTCTGTTGGCCATGCTCTCTCTCTCTCAGGGGCGGGGGTTGACTTGTTTTTTTGTTTTTTTCTTCAATCTTATTATTTGTAAAAATTGATTGATTTGTATGAATGATTACAATAAAATTAATAAAAAAAGAAGAAATAAAATCCTGTAGTTTATATTCCTTGTTTTGTACCCCAGTAAATGTAAGTTATTGTCAATATACTAACAAGCCAATTGTGCTTCATTCACTCAGAATATAGAACTAATATAGGAAGTATTTTAAGATAGAGAAGCTTTTATTGGTGGCACCTCTGGAAAGATAACCACCTTTTTCCACCATCTGAAACATATGCAGTTTTTAATGTCTGGAAAACATTCAGGATTAAATCACTTAGAGATCTGTACATAGACAACGTCTTCGCATCCTATGAACAATTACACTCCAAATTTAACTTTCCAGCAACACATTTCTTTCACTCCCTCCAAATCAGAAACTTTGTTAAACAAAACCTGCCTGTTCCTTCTCTGTTGTTAACAACTTGACGTTCTCGTCTTTCACTGGTCCACTGGCCATTGTTCGAAACTTTCCACGTATTAGTTTGGGTAATTTTGTAAACCCCCCATGATTTCCTTGTTCAGCAGCTTCTTCGGCCTCTTTTGACAGTCAATCTATATAGCATCTCTTGTAGTCTACTTGGAGTTTATCCGACAATTTTACGGATATTTTGGATCCAACATCCTCTTCTTCATTTTACGCCTTTCTTCTATAGCTAAGTATGTCTGTTGTTGTACCCATTCTTTGGTCTTCTTTCCCCTTCTGTACCCTAGGCTTGCTTTGGTACTCTGTTCATAGACTATTGTGATATTCTTCCACATAGTGTTAATTCTTTCTGTTCCTGACACTTTCTCGTTGAGGTCCTGTAAAGCCTGGAATCTATTCTTCAGTTGTGTGGTAAAGGTGGATCTTATATCATTGTATCTCAGCTTCTCAACATCAAAGCATTTGTGTAGCTATATTGTAGTTCTTGTCCTTCAGTTTCGACACTGCTACCACTAGATGGTGGTCATTTCCTACATCTGCTCCTCTCCTAACTTTTACATCTTGTAGAGATGCCGTTAATCAACACATGGTTGATGTGGTTCTATTTCGTCCATTGGGTGAGTACCATATCATCTTATGTATCTTGCGGTGTTGAAAGAGAGTCCCTCCAAAAACAAGATTGTTCATGGCACAGAATTCTAGAAGTCTTTCACCAGTTTCATTTATTATTCCACAACCATGGGTGCCCATAACTCTGGTGTTATGTTTGTTGCTCTTTCCCACCTTGGCGTTCCAGTCACCCATTATAATTGTCAAATCATGTGTCACACACGTGCGAGTTGGAGGCAGTCAAAGAGCCTAAAGGTGAGTGAATTATCGCGAGACAAAGGGTCATCACGTGGTACTTACCTGAATCTCTTTCCATGTACAGAAAACCAGAAGAAAAATAAGGACCTCCATTTCAAAATGGCCGTGATGACGTCACTTCCGGTTCCATAATCCTTTGGTTCCTGTCGACTCCTGATGACGTTGGTTCCATTTCCTGTCTCCAATCGTCACATCCGACCAACCATTTCTTGTCCCATCATTCATTCTGTTATATAAACGCCATTTTGTTTACAGTAAAGTGTTCAATGTACTGCAAAGTCATCTGAATGAGTTTCGTTATTTATTGTCTGGACGACAATATATGGGGACGGTCCCCAAATCTTTATCTGTTTTTGTTGAAGTTATTTTCCTCAAGATTGCAACTTCACACATGACAAGTAATTTTCTTGCCTTCTTCTTGTAGTTGTTCATAAAACTGGTCTTACTCTCTAGTGTCATTATCATTTGTTGGTGCGTAACACTGAGTTATTGTCACATTCAGTTTCTTTCCTTTCAGCCTAATTCCATTCCATCAAACATTTCTCTAAGCCTTTCTTCAAAATTAACGCTACTCCTTCATAGTGTTGACTATCTTCTCTGCCTGAGTGTAAGACTGTTTCCCTAGTGACCATTTTTACTTTGCCTGATCTTGCCCATCTACTTTCGCTGACACCAAGTATGTGTAGGCTGTATCTTCTCATCTCTGCTGTTACCTGTGTGAGTCTGCCTGTATCATACATTGTACGAATATTACACATTTCTATCCTGGTCTTGGTTCTCGCTGTATTTAGAGCTTCCTTTATCATGTCATGTCAGTAGCTTCCTAATAGCTTTCACTACTGCCAGTCTTATATGCCTCACATGGAGACTCAGGAAATCCAGTATTGTTATCATGATGCTATGAATAAAAGTATTATTTTGTTTATTTCCGCAAGAATATTTGGGCTAGTTGTTGAAAAATTGTCTATTGCCTCATCCAAACCACAGACAGAGAAACTGTAAATTGATTTGTGTAGACTCTTGCCAGTTTATGAATTAAAATATCTCTTCATAGTTATGGCTTGAACATTAAAAAGTGATCTCCCATTACCCATCTGTTATACTTTAGCCAGGGCTTTGTCTCTAGGTCTAGTTTCTTTGTTTCTTTATTTATTTATTTTGTTGTTTGGGTATTCTGTTGCAATGAGAAGTCAGGCAAAATAACATCTTTTATCAACTAATTGAACAGATAACAATAATACGGATATTACTGATATGATTACACTTCTCAGTCTCATTTGTAAGGATACTCTGGATCTGGTCGCACATTTAACGTTAAGGAGAGCCGAGGTAAAAGACCATGTTCAGCCCTGGTTAAATGACGCCACTCATGCACTCAGACTGGAATGCAGGCAGGCTGAGAGTAGGTGGAAAAAGGACAAACTGCAGGTCTCTTATGACACTCTCCTGTCAAGAGGCTGTGAGAGCAGCAAAATCAGACTTTTTGTCTTGTTTAATTGTTAATGCTGCCTCAAGACCTGGGGTGCTGTTTAGCACCATAATCATTCTCTTAAACCCACCTGTCAGTGGCTTCCCTGAGAGTATGCCTGAGATCTGTGAGCTTTTTCTCAACTATTTTATAAATAAAATCCAAGCCATTCGTTCCAGTATTACTCTACCAGGTGTTGATCACTGTGGGTTGACACCAGTCCCTCTAAGGTTAGTGCACAGCCAGTTTACTTTCTTTCAACCTAATTCTTTTTCTGAGCTAGCTGATATACTCCTGCATATGAAATCTTCATATTATCCGCTAGATATCTTACCCTCGCGCCTATTTAAAGATACTTTCAGAGCTTTTAGTCCAATTGTTTTTGCTATTATTAACAACTGTCTAAAATCTGGTGTAATGTCTGACAATGTTAAACATGCAAAGAAAGAAAGAAAGGCTACTTAGCTTAGCTCCCCCTGGCTCAGTCTTCTACTTGTTCTTTGAAGTCTCCACAGATTTCTGCCTTATCCTACAGTAGCCACTTATGAGTTACTTTATATTAACAAAACTTTTCAGTTTAATCAAAGGTGACATATTAAATTGGGAGTCCATTTTTGTACTTACAATATGAAAGTACATTTTTAATCATTTTAGCTCAGCAGTTTCCCCAAGTCCTATATGTGTGAAATAAGCATATCCAATTTAGGTATGCAATGAATAGCCAGTAAGGTTTCTTCCTTTAGTCATACAACATGTAATGTACTAAATTGGTGCTTCTCATTTCAGATTTGAAAGAGGACCAGTGAATGTGATTATGACAATAGCAGGTTCTGCCTGATGAATGATTATTATGGTCTACTTAATAGATTCCATCACCATAGGACTCTCTTAATTAGCTTGATTTAAAGGTTTTCCTATGGAAACAGATTGTGAAATTTAAATAAGATTTAGAAAATGTCAGAGAGATGCAAATTATGGGAATAGTGTAGTCTGAGATCACAAAAATGGTTCCCATTGTGTAGTGAGGTTATGCAGTTTCTAAAGCTCAAAGCTTTCTCACAGTTCATTTTCGTTATTGGCCATATCTGACAAGCAATACAAAAATTATTGTTATGGTAAATTAACATTCATGTTGTATTTGAGAACATTTTCCTTATTTAGCAGGATTGGGCTTCTGCATGGGAAATAATTGTGCAGGTTGTACATAACAAGACACGATATTCTCAGATCTACTTAATACTATTAAGGGTCCAGAAGGGCAGGTAAAAAAATCAAAAATCAGCACTGGTCTGGGTGTCAACTCATCCATCATATGTGCCAATAATGAATATGCTTATACTTACACTGACACACCAGGGCATTTTAGATATGCCAAATAACAAAATCAGTATTTGGGGATTTGGGATTAAAACTGAAGTATCCAGAGGAAAATCCACATGGACAAGGGGGTAACATGCAAACTCCACATAGATAGCCTCTAAGTTCTGTACAAATATACCAATGCAAAAAATGATTATTATTAATACTGTAAATACTGAAATTGAAATTCAAGGTTAATTGTAATCACTCTTACAGTTTTAATACGTGTAAAACTGATACTCACCTCTTTATTAGTCCTGTCATAGAAATATGTCTTCTACTAAAAGAGCTACAATTTTAGAAGTGCAAGTAGAGTTGATAAAGTGGAATGTGCTAAATGAAGGTGTTTTTGAATGTTACAAACTTTATATCTGTACACCTTTTGTATATATTTGTCTAGCGTGTACTTGCTATTTACTTTAGTCATTAGTATCATCTATTTTTGTGAAACCATTGTATTTATTAAGGGAACCACCATTTTAAACAATTTTTCACAACGCAGTAATATTATAGTTGGCAGAAGGGCTTTGTTGCCATCAGTGAATAGTATTTAGAACGTTGGCACACTAGTCATTGAATCGAAGATTTTGAATTCTCAAAATCAAAACTTTTCAACATGCCAGTTAGAGCAAAATCTTTCTAGAGGGTTAGGACTATGTGTTGTATTTTGGCTTGCTTGATTATTTTGGGTAAAATCTCTTTGAGGTTATTGACTTCGAATTATCCAATATGTTTCCTGGTTTTTGAGAAAAAGATTCCTGTTGAACCGAACAGGGTGTAATGTGTGGATAGGTGAGGAAAGGACTAAAAGTCATTGGCCTCCTTGGAGACCATATACAAACTACCTATACAAACTGAACCTGAATTAGAGGTGGTCACATTATTTAAAGTAAAAGTTCATCCAATTTTAAATTGTTTTAATGGTTACCAAGTTTCTTAAATGGTCCTACAAGATTCAATCTTGCCCATCATCTCCAAGTTAACTAAACACATATTTCTGCCTTTATTATTGGTTCATTGAAGTGGAAGTTAAACTTTTTAGAATATACACAACAGGACAGCATTTAAAATTGAAATTCTAACATGTTCAAATGATATCTAGTAAACACAGATTTGCTATGCTGAAGCTGCCTTTTGATTTCTGGTCACTAACTCTGTAACTCTTTCACTGTAGGATGCGCTGAGGCAGCCCGGAAAGTAACAATTCCATTGTCTACATGGCTACGTGGACATTGCTGTCACTGATGTGAACGGGCACAGAGCAGCTTTGGAAAGTTACACTGGACAGTAGTATATATTGTATGCGCTTTATTTACACTTTCTTTCTTGCTTGGTTGTCCAGTCATCATATTGCTTTGAGCTAAGAGTGAAGCATGAACCTTGAATTAAGAATCAGAAGTAAACATGTTTGCATAGGTGAGTGTTCTGGTGTGGAAAATCTTCAAGTTTTTAACTGCAAACTGTTGGCATTAAATTTTAATAATTGTGCTCAAACAAACAAGGATGAACTGAATGTATAGGACATATAGGCATTGCAAGCCTTTTACAATTACTTTATTACCTAGGAATGAGAAATGAGCACATACCACAGAACCTGTTTTAACTTGCACATAGATGGATGCCAATGATCAAATTAGTTTACAGCTTGGGAAAGGAAGGAGTGTGGAGGTACTTAAAACACTTTGATCAGAGTCATTCGTCATCCGGACAAGCTGGTCAATCACATGTGTGCAATATTGCTCGTCCCAAAACCCTACATGTGATTTTTACCTTAAATATGGCTCATCTGATGGACCAAGAAGAGAAAGGAAAACAACAACAGAAAGGCACGTCCGAGATCAAAAGACGTGAGATTATCTGATTTAGACGTCAGAAAACATAACTATGAACAACAGCAATCACTAAACCAAAAGCCGCCCAGAACATCCCAGCTTTTTAAGACTGTATATATCCAGTCTTTGCTACATGTTTGTTTTCCATTTTATTTTCTTCTACTTGGTATTGTTATACATTAATAAATACCACTTTGCTTTTATATTTTCTATACTTTGTCTTTTATCTAGAGTTATTAAAATAATAAACGGGTACCAAGTGTGAGTTTGATGGTTACTGTCACATTCACAGGGTTTATCAAGGCTACTGCAGTCGCTCCTCAGTAATTAGAACCCCTACAGTAGGGGTGTCCAACTCCAGTCCTGGAGTGCCGCAGTGGCTGCAGGTTTTCATTCTAAATCTTTTCTTAATTAGTGACCTGTTTTTGCTGCTAATTAACTTCTTTTGAATTAATTTTATTTGACTTGTTCTTGAAGACTCAGACCCCTCAATTGTTTCTTTTTTCCTTAATTAGCAGCCAAATAATAATGAGATACAAAATGAGCCAAAACTGTGACCATCATACAATATCTGAAAATAAAGAAAGGTGAAGATCTCAGGAATGCTGATCTGCTCTTAGAAAAGAGAAAATCCACAATTTCGGAAATGTCTGCTATTGCACAATGAGAGCAGCAACAAGCCATAGAATTAAAGAATAGGTTTAATTAACGACAAGACTCGGCAACTCATTAAGCAACTGGTTGGAGTGAAATTGATTGGAGTTTGAGGCCCTGACTTAGTTGGTCTTCTGTTGGCTCACTCACTTCACATTTCACTTCTGTTTGGGGTGCCATTTAAGGAAAGAAATGAAGCAATTCAAAGGAACGATGAAGAAATTCAGGGAAACATTTCTTAAAAACCAAGGTCAATTAAAATTAATTCAAAAGAAGTTAATTAATCAGATCACTAATTAAGAAAAAGGTTAGAATGAAAACCGGCAGCCACTGTGGCCCTCCAGGACTGGAGTTGGGCACCTCTGCCATATAGTAAAAGCAAAACATACTGTAGTTTACTTAGTAAGAAGCTTATAAACTAAAACAGTTAGGCTTTTATATGTGTCACAACAACACTTGCAGGTTTGTTAGAGCTGGTGATTGTGAATTGCTGTATTGAGAATTTTATTCAGAATATTACGGAGTGACTGGTAATTGGCATCATTCAAGACTTTGTTTGGATGTGTGTGTGTATACTTCTGCGTTTATATTATCTTCAGGGGCAAAAGTAGATGAATTCATTAAATTTCCACAGTAATACAGTGAGTTAAAAACTATTAGTGAAAATCTGAAAACTAGCTTAAATGTTCTGACCTGTATATTGAATATAATCCAGATATGTGCATTTAGAAAATGTGAAAATGTATTTTTCTTGTTAAATTTATTTTTGCCTTTCTGAGTTACAAAGGAAAGAGAGAACAAGAACTGGTGTGAGGTAAGAGACTGTCACCAGCAGATGCCTTTTTTTCAGAGCCTAAGTAAATACCAGATCATTTTCTTTGGTGCCGGCCCCTCCATGAGCCTCTGCTGAGGGAGGCAGGTGAAGATAAATACAGACAGAAGCAAGGATAACTGAGTCTTTATAGTGCCTGCATCAACATAACCAATAAACTTCCAAAAACAATTGTGCTTGCACTTATATGAACTATAAGACTTTAAAGGAAGTGTTGGAAAACCCTGTTGTGCTCACTTAATTTTTTTTGTAGAGGGCATTCACAAATTGCCTTTGGAACTGTTCAGGAGGTGTCTTTCCCCACTGGTCACCTAGGAGGACAAGGTGAAGTTCCAGAGACTACATTTGATCTGTGTTAACTCAGAACAGGTTGTCATTTTAGCAGTCAAATGTTCTAGTCCCTTCTGCCAGTGTCAGAAAGTAAGACACATCTGTACAGGACTGATAAGCCCTTGGTTTAGGGAATAGTGACGGAGCCTTATTGAGTGAGATCTAATGGGGGCTGGAAAGCCCCTTTGATTTGTATTGGGGTTTGATTGTTGCTTCTCATTTCTAGCAGTAATTAAAGAGTATGTGTCTGAACCTCTGTGATGGCTATCTGATGTAATCTGTAAGAACACCAGGTGTGCAAGGACAGACCCAGAGTCCCAACTGTTTCTGTCATGTCTGCACAGTATTCTCGCCAGCAACCCCTCAGTAGCTCTAACCTTTTGTTTGGTCTTTGCAGCAGCCACACTGACTAAGCATCTGACCTATGCCTTTTCTGTTCACCCTACTCTCCTTGTGGACAACATTTTGTAGTGTGCAGTTACCGATTTGTTGTTTTGGTGGGTGGTTTATCTGAATAAGAGTTTTTAGTCTAATTTTGACCCTAACTAGTCCCTTGATCTAATTTTACTTTCCCTGTTTTTGTTGAAATGCCTTGTCGTTTTGAGTATTCCCGTTCTCGGTCTTTGAACACTTACAAGTTCTGACTTTCCCACTCAAGATTACATGTTGGTGTGTAAAAGACATTCTGGTTAAGACCTGTGCTTGTGCCTGTGCTGTGATTTCTGACATCAATTCTGTCTTATGTTAGATGCTTGACCTCATCCACTCTAAATATAATACCAGTAATTTAAAGAACACAGTAGACAAAATATTTGTTTCATTTGTTCCATTAACTGGATAATGGTTAACGTCATCCTAATAGGTTTTAAATTGAGTCAGCACAGATAAAAAGTAGCATTTTAACAGAAGTTTACGCAGGTTAAGTGATTTTCACTCATGGAATGTCAAAGCACAACTTAAGGTTCAAAGTATCACTCCTTGGCTATCAAATAACAATGTCTTCTATAAAGTGTGCTATAAAAAATAGAATCTTTTTTTTCTCCATGGCTTTTGCAATTCCTCCAGAAACAGTTCTTATCATAATATCTAGCAACACACACTGAAAAACATGAATAATGGTAATCTGATAAGGTGATGTTGTTATGAATAGCTGGAAATTATATTCATGAATTAGATGTAGAAGATATGTAAATACAGTTAAATCCAGCTAAATGTCAGTTTGAAAATAACTAAAAGGCATGTAACTGAAGAGCAATTGTGCACAATCTCTAGGCAAACATGTTCGATTTGTCGTATGTTAATATAGTTTGAGTACGGACTTGGGAACAATAAAACTGAACAAGGCTTTCATTTCTTTACTTTGAAATGAAAGCAAACCTCTGTAGTACATTTTTTGATATTGCATTGTATCTCTTTCCCCATGTCTTGAGTGCGGTTCTCACAATATGAAAAAGATATTTAGGAAAAAAAACCATTTTGTATTATAATGTGTAATTTTGAAAAAGAACCATTGTGTAGGCAGTTTGTTCTTTATAAGATAATCAGTAAAACATGTGGCACTAAAATAAACAACTTTCATGTAGAGCAAATTTAACATTTCCATTTTAGCAACACATTCTTTTGTTTTTACCATAAAAAACTACAGCTTCCCAGTAATAACATTGGTGATGCAACTTTCCTAAGTAGGATACTTTTCTTTCTTCTTCTCATTCATGCAGTCTGGATTCTGGATTTTAACTTGCATGCCTATGAGCCTTCATATCTGCCTGTTGCTCAACTGGTCTCTTCTAAGCGCCTCCTGTGATGTACTTGACACTCAGTATATGGTGCTCTTGTGTTTAAGTCTTCCTGTTAAGGAGGTGAGGTTGACAGGTGATTGGCTTTATCCAGGATTGGTTTCTGCCTTGTGACTGATGTTGCTTGAATAAGCTCTAAAATTCTTTGTTAGTTGTGGTAATTATACTTCAAAGACAAATGATATTCTATATGCTGTTCCACAAGGCTCTCTTTTCGATCTACATGCTTCCATTGGGTCAGATTATCTCAAGGCATAACACGAGCTACCACAGCTATGCTGATGACACACAACTGTATTTATCAATAGCGCCTGATGACCCCGACTCTCTTGGTTCACTGACACAATGTCTTACTTGTGTTTCTGAATGGATAAGTAGTAATTTTCTCAAACTAAATATGGAGAAAACAGAAATTTTAGTGATTGGCAAAAATGCATATAATGAGGGTTAAAGAAATAAACTTGATCCATTAGGATTAAATGTCAAGATGGAGGTAAAGAATTTGTAAATCACATATTAACCAGATTACTTGGAGAGCATTTTTTCACTTAAGAAATATTGCAAAAGTTAGACCTCTTATAACATTGTAAGATAGTGAGAAATTAGTTCAAGCTTTTGTTTTCAGTTGGCTAGATTACTGTAACGCACTCCTCTCAGGACTACCCAAAAAAGACATCAATCGATTGCAACTAGTGCAGAATGCAGCTGCTAGAATCTTAACTAGGAAAAGAAAAACCGAGCACATTTCTCCAATTCTGATGTTACTACATTGGTTACCTGTGTCATTTAGAATTGACTTTCAAGTAATGCTTTTGGTTTACAAAGCCTTAAATAATCTCGCTTCATTCTATATTTCAGAATGCTTTTCACCTTACGCTCCAAGTCATAACTTTAGATCTTCAAATGAGTGTCTGCTTATAATTCCAAAAGCTAAACTTGGTGAGGCGGCCTGCTGCTATGCACCTAAAATCTGGAATAATTTACAGATAGAAATTGGCCAGGCTAATACAATGAAACACTTTAAAAAAATCTTATTTTAACATGACATTTTATAATAGCTTCATTTTAGTTTAATCCTGATATTATGTATATGCATTTAAGTATCATTATCATTCATGGTGGCTCCGAAATCTGTACTAACCCCCACTTTCTCTGCTGTTCTTTTTCAGTTTTCTGTGGTGGCGATCTGCGCCACCACCACCCAATCAAAGCACTGTGATGTCCCTACATTGATGGATTAAAGGCCAGAAGACCACATGACCATCATCATCAAGTTCTTTCATGTGAAGCCTGAAAACTATGAGGACTGATTAAGATAATTTATGTTAGGTAGAATGCCTAGAGTTGGGCTGGGTGGTCTCATGACCTTGGAACCCTTGCAGATTTTGTTTTTTTTTCTCTGGCCGTCTGAAGTTTGTTTTTGTTTTTTTTGTCCTCCCTGGCCATTGGACCTTACTTTTATTCAATGTTAATTAGTATTGCCTAATTTTATTTTTTATATTTTTGTCTTTTTTTCTCTTTCTTCATCTGTAAAGCCCTTTGAGCTACATCATTTGTATGAAAATGTGCTACAGTGGAACCTTGGTTCACGACCATAATTCGCTCCAAAACTCTGTTCGTAAACTGATTTGGTCGTGAACCAAAGCAATTTCCCCCATAGGATTGTATGTAAGTACAATTAATCCATTCCAGACAATACAAACTATATGTAAATATATATCTATTTTTTAAGTTTTTAAGCACAAATATAGTTAATTAAACCATAGAATGCACAGCGTAATAGTAAACTAAATGTAAAAACATTGAATAACACTGAGAAAACCTTGAACAACAGAGAAAACTAACATTGCAAGAGTTTGCGCTATACTGTAGCCTTATGACCCAATCGCTGTAAACACTCTTTTTAAATGAGTTTTAAGCACAGGGGAAAAAAAGGAACATTTGAACAAATTCAAACTTTATTTAAAAACCAACCATAAACCACCAAGAAAGTAACATTGCAGGAGTTCATGCTAATGGCCTTACAACCCGATCGATGTAAACACTCTTTAAATGAGTTTTAAGCACAGGGGAAAAAAGGAACATTTGAACAAATCCGAATTTTATTTAAAAGCCAACCATAAGCAACCAAGAAAGTAACATTGCAGGAGTTCACGCTATGAACTGAAAAATGAACATTTGAAAAATCTGTAATACAAAAACTAACCATAAACCACCAAGAAAACTCACCCTTGCATGAGTCGAGTTCTGACATGAAGGAAGTGAGGAGGAACTGAGTGGAGAGGAGGTTACAGTTTTGTGGGAGAGTCTGGCTCCGCGATGGAGGGATGTTCTCCTTCAGGTGTTTTCTCTGTGATTTCTTGGGTTTTTGGTGTTTTTAGCTGTTTTAGCTGGTGGATCAGACTTCACGAAATAGCGGTCTAATGTGACTTGCCTTTTTCCTACGCATTAAAATTTTTCAGACCATATCGTCAACCAAATTTAGAGGGTGTGCCGGTGCATTGTCCATCAGAAAAAGGCATTTTTTAGGCAGGTTATTCTCTTCGAGATATCGCTTCACGGCGGGAGTGAAAGCCTCGTGCAGCCATTCCAAAAACAAGGTCCGTGTGACCCACCCCTTCGTGTTTGCCCTCCACATCACAGGCAGTCTAGCTTTGTTTACATTGTGCTGCTTGAAAGCACGAGGGTTCTCAAATTGGTAATCAAGTAGCGGCTTGATTTTTACGTCGCCACTAGCGTTAGTACACAGCAAAACGGTTAACCTGTCTTTCATTGGTTTATGGCTGGGCATAGCCTTCTCTTCCTGGGTAATGTAGGGTCCTCTTCGGCATCCTCTTCCAGAACAATCAGGTCTCGTCGCAGTTGAAGACTTGAGGCCTTCGTCCTCCACTAATTTTGTGAAATTTTTCACGAATTCTTTCGCAGCTTCAGCGTAGGAACTAGCAGCCTCTCCATGCCTTACCACACTATGAATGCCACTTCTCTTGCGAAACTTTTCAAACCATCCTCTACTGGCTTTAAATTCCTCACTTTCGCTATTCGTAGAAGGATAGTTTTGCAGCAAATCGCCATGAATCTTCCTGGCTTTCTCGCATAACATCGCCTCGCTTACGCTATCCCCTGCAAGTTGCTTCTCGTTCATAGCAATAGTTTTTCCAGTTCTTCCAGCACTTGAGGCCTCTGCCTGGTTAACGCTGTAACGCCTTTTGCAACATCAGCTGCTTTAATAGATTCTTTCTGCTTTAGAATAGTCGAAATCGTAGATTTTGACTTCTTGTACTCGGCAGCAAGATCAGTAACACATACGCCATGCTCATACTTTTCAATAATTTCTTTCTTTACTTCGATTTCAATTTTCTGCAAAACTTTCTTCTCAACACTCTTCACTTGCTTAGAAGCCATGGTTAACTGCAAAAGCACACGAAATACTGTAGAGCACAAAGAGTTCACAGGTAAAGCACGCACGTCTGACTGAGAACAATGAACAGGGAGAGGCTGAACATGTGCTTAAATACAGTAATCAGCACGTATGAACCAGAAGGGAAATGAAATAGAGCACAAAGAGTTCACAGCGAAATCACACATGCACGTGCAAGCACGCACGTCTGACCAAGAACAATGCAACATGTGCGGAAATCATTGGCGCGCAGAAACCGAAAGGGAAACTGGCTTGTTCGTATACAGAGTGTGTGGTCGTGAACCGAGGCAAAAGTTTGGCAAACTTTTTGGTCGTAAACCAATTTGTACGTGTACCGAAACGTTTGTGAACCGAGGTTCCACTGTATATACATAAATATTGTTGTTGTTGTAATACCCTGAAACATTAACACTGGATTAAGCAAGTTGGGAAATGGATTGATGAATGGATTGATTATTAATTATATTAATATTTTAATTGAAAGTTCTAAATCATTACTAAATGTAACGTACATAACATCAAATTCTAAAACTTACCTAAACCTGGGCACAGGATTTAAGCCAAGGATTTGTGAGGTAACACTGCTACAAACTGCACCACAGTTGTTATTTTCACACACTCCTTATCGTGTAAAAATGTTGAACCTTAAGCACAAATATTAAAATGTAAGCATTAGTATAAATTATTCATAACATTTTTCTCTGTGTATATATATTATTATTTGTTTTAACACCACCATGTCCCTAATTAAGGTTTTAGTTCTTTCCATTAATCAACATTTTGGTCAGACCTTTTAAATTGTGTTAGTGTGGATAAAGGAAAGTTTCTACTGATGACCCCAGGCCTTATTTCTAACCATGATGATGCATACATTTTATGTAAAGTACCTTTCCACTCTAAAATAACCTCAGTAATCCAACCAAAGGCAAAGAAAAAATTGTATTTTTATTCACCTAGTTGAATCATGCAGCTTCAGCCTGTCTGCTATCAAATAGTGTACTGTTAGCAAATAGTGAAAAAGCATCAAAACCAGATACTTTCTCAACACTATTACAATCTAGTAAACAAGAAAATTAATAAAATATTTTTCTCTTTAATCAGTAAATTAATCTTTTGTTTGTTTATATAAAATTTACATGAAAAAACAAAATATCTTCCTCTTTACAAGACACTTTAACAAAAAGAATGTTAAAAATATCTAACCTCAAATGAGAAGGAAAGAAGCCAAAAGTCAAACAAAAAACAAGTCTATTTTGAGAGATATGTAATGATGTAATGTTGCTTTCCAGAGGTTTAATGGAATCACTTTTGTTCTGCAGCTACAGTATTTCAGTGCATTTTCAGGGAGTTTTGAAAAGAACAAAACTTTCTTTTTTTTGTGCTGTTTATGTTCTAGTGCTTTCATTGCTTTTTGCAATGCACATCACGTGTGCAGTGGTTTGTGACACGATGGACACCATTTGCACATGTCTGAATGTTTTCAGTCAACAGGTTTTTTTCACTTGGGTTCCTAAAAAATAGGCTTACTCCTCTTATTTTGATGCTAGCATGTTATATAAAAGGTTTCTGCTTGACATCCATTGAGTTGCTGAAAAGTCCAGCTGGCATACTGCAAAATAAATAAATAAATAAATTGCAAGCAAAAAATGTGCCACTGAATCACATAGATTGTGTCTGTGACAAAATGGAAAAACAGCACTTGGTGCAAAAAATCCTAAAAAGTCCTGCCACTAGCCTTTAATAAATAAGAAGCTAAATGACTATACTAAGCTCAGTTTATACCTGCCTATTTAAATTCTCCCCTGAAAGTGTGCATTAGCAAATTCCATGTGTAAAGAAACAGAAGGACAAAAACCACCACTATTGTGCACAGGTACAGATGGATAAAGATGCTACAAAATTTTAAAAAAGAAATTACAAAAATAAGGAGCCTGGTAATTCCAGAAAAAAATGATGATCTGACAACACCTCCATGTCTGCTTTTATGGTGTCTTGTCATGCCCCCACAATGTCTGTCTACCACATGAACACACCTCTATGATGTCATGATGTGCTACACACATTGGGAGCTTACCAACAAACAAAACAATGCAAAAATGCTGAAAAAACACCAGCAGTCAGTTACAGAACCTGCCATTTATTATATGGTCTTTGAGCTACACTTTAATGATTTTAAATTGTGATTACTATTTCTGTGTGGTGTTTTACTGGTAATGATTCATTGTTTAAGAGAAAGGGTCTGTCTAGAACATAAGTGGTTAACATTTTCTGCTAAGGCTATGCACTGTATAAATTCCATTTTGGCAACAGACAACGCTATATACAGTACTGTACATCTGTAGTCCCATAACATAATAATAGAGCTCAGAAATCCAGATCTTAGAATGGGATGTAGCAGACAACCGGATGTAGTGAACAGCTTCTCACACACAACATGTGTATATGATATCTCTTCTATGCAAAATGATTGCGCTGCCAGTACTGTACTTTCTATCATTATTTTAATGTGAACTTTCCCTACTTACAAATAAAAAGTTTACCATATAACAGTGTATTCTTTGACTTTTAGGCAGCAGCTCTCAGTCTTATGTATTGTGTGTCTCTGCAGTGTTGGAGAGTTATCCATCTATATTTAGTCAAACCAGGTAGTCTATAGTATCCCATATAGCTATATAGCCCACCTGAATCATGGCACCACTCAGGTGAATTTTGACAAAAGTTCTCTCTGCAATGAGTAAGCCAGATATCAAATCTTTCAATTCCAAAGTGCACTTCTTCAACTTTAGATACAGAAACTCAGGCAGTAGATGACCAGCAGATCCTTTCCATCTTTCACAGATATTTTCTGTTGTGAATGATGCTCCACCTATTGTTATGGCTAGAAAACCTAAGACTGCACATGCGGAAAAATGTCAGGTGGAACCCTTTGTCTTACAGGGTCTTTTTGGTCCAAAGTAGCCTTATTTTTGTAGTGCAGTACAGATCAAGCTATGGTAGGCATTGGTTACAGGCTACTGTCTTCAGTTTTGATCAGCTTTGTATGAGAAATTGTCAGCACTAGAAAACTTTTTTTTAAGAATGAGTGTAATGTCAATGGATCATTTGTTTTGAATATAACAGGTTTCCGAAGAATACATTACATAATTCATTTCAAGATCATGCCATGAGAGATGGGTGGAAACAAACTTCTTTTTTTGACCTTTTTAGACCCAGTTAGCTGTATGCTGTATGAAACATGCATCCATTTCAGCTTCACTGCATTATGTGAATGGGGATATCTGATACAGTTGCATTAAAAGTGATGTTCATTAAAAAAGTAATGTTACTTTCTATTTAAAACTTTCAGGATTGCACAGATAATGTTCATTTTGATTTCTTGGGTGCTGCCATTTTGTGTATCTGGTCACCGTTACGCTATGTGGTTGCTAGACTTATGCCATGTTACCTGTAACTTTTTGGTGGCCATTGTCACATGTGGGCATCTGAGGATCACCTTTTGGGCTCAGATAAGGTATGCAATAACCCACTGGAACAAAAGGGGGCACCAATGCCAACAATTCACATCACTTTTCTTCTTTGTAGCTCTGAGAAGAGGTCCAAGGAAAACACCTCAGCCATGACCCCACTAAGCTCTTCTGGTCTGGGCGATACAAATCCGAGGGCTCCCAGAAGATGGTATCTCAGGCAGAGGAATTATGTTCCACATGACAGAGCTCAGACCCAGACCCAGACCTGCTTGATGGAGCTGAGAATTCAGAGAAGCCACTGATGCTTGAGAGGCATATTTTGCTGCCATTTTTTGTTGTGCCACTGCACGCTTGTTTCTGTTCTATTTTTTGGACGCTAGCAGTAAACAGGGAGACTCAGTTGGCTCCCCAACTTTACTTTTGGCTCTCCTCCTCCTTATTTGCGTTCCACACCATGTTACAGAAGATAACATGATTAAAGTACTATCCAGATATGGTGGAATATATAGGAAAGACCTTGCAAAAGAACCTTTTATACTTTTGAGATATTTTCTAGTGTTAACATTTTTAATGCCTCTAGCCTAGTTTTGACTCTGAACCTTGTGATCTATCTTTAACTTTTCAACTTTCCGTGTTTTGACTTAGACCATGTCAGATTCCTATATGTAACACCCCAAAAATCTTCTACCACTTGATTCACTATTTTAGACCCTTTAGACTTAAAACCCGGGTCCCTTTTAATATGCCCATCTGGATCTTTCTATTTTAAGAGCAAGAATTCATCCTGTATTCTTTGAAATTATCTCATTTTGCCTACTACTCTTAGAGGATATTAATGGCAGGCCACATTTCAGGTCTTTATTGAGTTGGTGACATCTGTGATCAGATCATTCATCAGATCATTGTTAAAGGCCTAACTAAAAAATTAAGTTTTTAACACTCACTGGTGGTCCAGTTGAAAACAGCAGAAAAAACCCCACTATGTTAAATATAATTTCTAGCTGCGGAATCTCACATTCACAGTGTTATGGTCCAGCTAGGCAAAATGATTTAAACAGATTTGAAGTCTTTCCCTGTAATCTCTGTTTAGCTGCTTAACTAAAAGCAGCTTCAGTCTTTCCTGCCTTATTATACTCCTGTCTTGTTTATGCTATTTTTGCTCAGTCTGGTGCCTACCGAAAGGGACAAAGGCTATTTTTTTCTGTTTCACTGACCATCTTCATAGCAGTTGTGAATTATTTTAATTCATTTTTCTGAGGCTGCCATGTCCTTTGCTTCATGATCCTATTTTTTGCCCTAACAAAACATTTTTCTATTAAGGAATTCAATTTTGTTCTTGATAGTGATTTTGTCCAATGCTTGAGCCAAAGTATCAACAAAAAAAAACAGTAGCAATCCATAATGAAAAAAGTAAAGTAAAAATATTTTTATTTTGTTTGTCTACCTGGATTATGACAGGTTCAAAATATTGTTCCTCCCTGCTCCTTCAACACCCAGGGTCTTAAAATTAGTTTGGTGATGTTCAGCTCATTACAGGCTCACCAGTTACTGTGGTTAACCACACACAAGATAGCAAATAGAGTTATAGGTCTCAAAAATGAGCCAAAAACATACCAGGGCCTTCACTAGTCTGTCTCAAAAACAGGCCTCACCCCCAGAAGCCAGATCCCAAATTTAAAAGACAGTCTTTCAAGGCCTGCACAGGCCCAAAATGGGGAATAGGCTTTAAAGATCAAAAATATTTTGAAATAAACTAGAATGCCCTTCATAGGGGAGCATAACTGTTAATTTCTAGTATGAAATGACAAAGAAAAAGCAATGTTTTTAAAATTCTAATAATTTATTTAAATAGAAAAAGAAGGAAAAACAAATAAAGGCAAAATGGGTTTACCTAAAATAGCAACCAGAGGTAATGAAGACCAAATCATAAATTCAAAAATTGGTAATCCAAAGGCAAAGCAAAAAACCATGTACAAAGAAGTCCATTATTTAAATCCATTTATTACTCTTTAATTTAATATTTTTGCTGCTGGAATATGTGAATTTCCCCCTGGGATTAATAAAGTATCTATCTATCTATCTATCTATCAAAAGTAATACTTACAATACAAACACATGAACTGCAAAAATACCAGTTATACTGTGATGACATATTTCAGTCAGAATATAAAGGCTGAGAGTTAATCCTCAGCTAAAATGGGCATGCATGAGGAAGTTTAAATCATATACCACAATCTTTTTTACAGAGCAATGTAATAAAGAGACTTCACCATGGCGTAAGCACTTAAACTAAGAAATGCATTGGTTTATATAACATTTCTTATTGTCTACACGAAATACTCTCCTTGTTTTAGTTCTTCCCACCATTACATAATGTCCATGTGCACCATTAACTAATGTCCATTACCTGACGAAACATTATTACTTCATACACTGTGCAGGTGTCTGAAACTTATGTATTGATCAATTGTCACCATTAGAGTCGAGACTAGGAGGACCCACACCTAAGGAACCAGGCCACTCAAATGAATAATTACTTTACAGCTGTCTGCATTTCTAAAACAATGGCCCTAAGTTTTCTTATACAGTATTACACACTGGCTTTGACTTGTCATTACCTCATTCTAATGTCCGAACAAGCAAGGAAACAAGTCATTAATAATTAACTCTTAAAGTTAGCTAATACAACACATTTTGCTTTAACTTGATTGAGAATGCATTGATCCATAAGTTTAAATTCACTGTACAAGTAGTTTATCCAATAATAATACATTCTAATCATCAATACCAATCAATCAGGCTAATTCTACAGGAGACATTTTAGCTCCTTATTAAATCAGGGCTTCTTGTATGGAAAGTAATGCACTGTCTTTGTGGGTACCACTATGTCGGCACAGAAATTAACATAGTTTGTGATGCAGTGACAGAGTCGTTCAATATCGTCTCCACATTATCTATCCAAACGTGATGAATTATTGTAATGGTAATGTCTGGATCATATCAGTTTTATTTAATGATCTGAAATAACTTCATTAAAAGGAGAAATGCTTATTTTTGGAATATGCAAAAGACAAAAATAATGAAACCTTAAAATTGGAAAAATACAGAGGCTATAAAAGCTGTCCCAAAGCAGCACAAAAGCACAATGTACGCATTTTAAGACAAAGAGGGGTGATTATTGGGAGGCTACACTATAACATAACAGAAAATTAACTATCCTGCCAATAATTGTGAATCTCATTATTTTTAGAATCTGTATTAATGTAATGAATCATTTATTATTATTATTAATTTATTTTTTGTTACTGTGCCAATGATGTGACATCAGCTTTATTTTGTGAGTCCTGGGGGGTATTTTTGTACGTCGCTTAAATCATCCGAGATCAGATGCCTCATCTTGGATAAGTTAATGCCGGTGACACTCATCCGGGATAGGTCAGTTTTTCAAACGCAGCTGTGTATTAGATTAGTCTAGCTGGATCTAATCATACGAGATGAATGCACGCGCCCGCGCTGAGTGAAAAGCCCATATATATTGAGTCTAGAGAACATGATCAGCAAGTCTTTGATAGGCTGTAACAAAATGACGAAAGAACGGGCGCATTTTTTTTTTTTCACACACGTGGCACAAGACCTTTTATTCGAAGGACATGAAGACAAAAGCAGCCCAGACCAGAAAAGACGGCTAGCAAAAAGTGGCCGACAAATTAAACGCTAAGTAGTGTGCTTTGTACTTACTGAATGCAGCGTTTCATTTCCTATGTGTCAGATTAATTATTATTTAATATGTCATAATTCCAGATCAAACGTGAGCACAAGGAGAACATAGGAACAGGTTAAAGTGAAGTACAAGAATATACTTCAAACTGGTAAATATTGGTATATAACTATTTAAAGAATTGTTGACATAAATAATCATATATAATATAAAAAACATTGATTTTAAAGCTAATAAGAAGGCAGACAAGCAAAAAACAGGTGGAGGTCCACGCGGTCCAGACCTAACCCCTACTGAGTTGGCTCTCCAGCAAAATGCCCATCGCCCTGTTTCTGAGGGCATTCCAGGGGGAAGCTCCTCCTCAGAACCAGTGGCAGGATGCAGTGGTCACTTCATTTCAGGTAAAGGATGGTCATTGCATATATTTGTCCTCCATGTGTGCCATAGGTATGTTCCATATAGCCCTCTTTTTTGTTGGGTCAGTTGCAGGGAATGTCATTTCCCTTGAACCTGTGTCTGACCAACGAGATATTGACGAAGGTCAAATATTTGATGAAGTCACTGTGTCTGATTATTCATCAGGAGAAGAGGTACATTTTCCAAATAATGTTTGATCAAACTCCACTCTGATCAGTCCCATGTGCCCCAATCACATTTGGAAATCCTGGTAATGAGAACGTTAGGCTGATTGAGATTCTTCATGGAACTGTGGGTGTTTTAGCCTGTGTATTACCTACATGCAATGGCATGAAACGCCTCTTTTATTGTCTGCACACGCAGGTGTCCAGGAAACACTATGAAAACCCGAAGGAAATATTTCAGAGCCAAACAGACTTTATGAATTGCCTGGCAAACTGCACTTTTAGTTAGATTTTCCGCATCGCCCACAGTATATAAAAAAGTGCCGCTTGTAAAAAACCTCAAAGCAATGCATACTGTCTGTGTGGTTGTGAGAGCCCGACTTCGCCTAGTTTGACTTTGAATATAAGGTGCTAATAAATCTTTGAGGTAAAATATTCCCCCTCAGCTAAAGCGGTATCTTTCGAAAATAATTTCCTCTGAGAGCAATAAAGGATCTTACCGATCGCGCAAAACCCTCTCTATATGAAATTCTCTTCGTATAATTTGCGTACCAATATCAATTGGTCGCTCATTCATGAACAGCAAAGCCATGACTGGATGACTTCCACGCACCGTCACTGATTAGGTGTGTAAACTAATCCTTGTTTACGTAGAACAAACCTGCTCCGAGCAGATTTGAGGATTAGGATGTGTTGCTATGACAACACTTCCAGCAAGAGTTTCGAAAAACCGACAGATCCAGGATCAGGCCAAATCGTCAACAATTACATCCAGTTAAACAACTAATCCACGTACGAAAACTACCCCCCATGGTGTTAATCTGTTATACTGTTTACCATCATGTGATGGGTTTCATTGTGACATGTGATGTTGTGACTTCCCACCTGTTTAAAATGGCAGATTGGCAGCTTTGTTATCCCTGTTTGGGATTTTAAAAAGATCTTCATTATGTGACTTTGTGATTATTGTTTTGGTGGGGAACTTCTGCTTCTTATTTTGGTTTCTAGAATCTGCTGTGACTCTTGAGAACACTTTGTTTTGGTTCTTTTGGTTTCTTATCCCTTTTCCAGGTTTTTATTTTTTTTAATCATAATTTTGCTTCTTCTAAAAAGTAAGACCTTTGTTTCATCACCTGGGGCCTCATGTGTAAAACCTTACTTAGATTCCAAATTAAAACTTTGTTTATGCTGGAAAGGCAAAAGCAACATGGACACAAAAGAAAATGAAGCGGAGTACTGCAAGAGTAAATAAAACCTCAAATAAAAAAAAAAAATACAAATGTGGAAGCAAGTGACAGCAACTGAGTGAAGAGAACAATAGCAATGTGCAGTCATGTTGTGTCCAGGCTGCTGCCAGTAGACAGCATGAATAGACGTAAGATATTGTTATTGAACTTATAAAGAATAAAATCATTTTGTCAAGTAAAGATTACTTTTGCAATACATACAAGTCTCTTTTGATCTGATGTACAACATCCAAACATCTTTGAATTCCCATTGCATTGATGTCCTGGTCAAGATGAGTGCACGCATGGCTCTGAACATCTCAGGTGGCAGCAAAGGCATCTCTATCTTTAGCATGTATTAGTGGTGCAGATCCCCTGACAATGGGGCTAGTCCAACATATATTTTAGATGGAAAAGAAAAGAATGGGGGGGGGGGAGTGTCCTAAATCCATTGGATGAGGTGAGGAGTCCCAAAGATCAGGGGCTGAACCCTTTAGATTGGAGCTAAAGCCCTGGAAGTCACCCTCTAACAATGACTTTAAGTGTCAGCGTTTGTCCGTGTTTCTGTGTTATGTGGCAAGAATGGCAAACCTTTGTGGAATTGTACAGCAGTGTGTAGCCCACCAAGTCCAAACACCTGGCATTTACCTTCTAATGAACCAATTGTCCGGTCTACCACTGGTTGAGTGTAGGAGTGCCTTTCATGACATCTTCTCTCTTGTTGTGTACCCGCTATCACCTAAAAAAATATGTAAGTTGTCTTTAATGTAATACAATTAATTTTAAGCTTATCAATTAGGCTTAATTACCCAGAAACCAACCATCACACACAACACAACCCTGAAGTCTACTTTCCACACTAATTGATAAATGACTGTGGCATGGTGGCACCGTGGTAGTGCTGCTGCCTCACAGTAAGGAAACTAGGATTTGCATCCCAGGTCATCCATGCATGGAGTTTGCATGTTCTCCCCATATCTGTGTGGGATTTCTCCCACAGTCCAAAGACATGCAGATTAAGTGGATTGACAAATTTAAATTGGCACTAGTGTTTGGTTGGTGTGTGTGTGTGTGTGTTTGCCCTGCAATGGACAGGTGCTCTGTCCAGAGTTTGTTCCTTCCTTGTGCCTTGTGCTTGCTGGGATAGGCTCCAACACCTAGTAAGTGAGTTAGAACAATAATTTAGTTGACAAAATAAAGGAATCATGTTCAGCTGGGCCACCTTGCAACAACATTAGTCAGACAGATTTGAGCATCAAATTCTAGTTGAATATTAATTGAAAGAATGTAGTTTCAGTTTACAAAAGCAAATTCATTGTGTGATGCTGAATTTATTGCAACATACAAACAGTCAATTGTACTGAGTACATTTAGAAAATCAGCAATCGCTGCAAATTGCCTTTTGATCTTGGCTTGCTCACCCTGAACATAAGAAAATTGGATGTCTCTGGATAGCATCTTAGTTATACTTCCATACAGATGGCATGACACGGCTCAATGATGACTGCAAGATTCTTCACTGGTCAGCCAGTTCACACAGAACAGTTTCTGTCACCAAGTCCCTGAAGGGCTGTTAAAACCTGTAATAGAAGAGGATAAGCATAATTTCTGTGTGATGGTCTCTGTGATGTAGGCTCCGATTTACCACACAAATCGAAGAGAACAACTCTGTCAGCTTATAAGCAAGTCATCTTCATGAGGCAAAAAATCATTGCAATCCTTAAAATGTTTCTCATGCAATCTCCCGTAGGTGATATTCTCAAAAAGAGCTAACCACTGCCTTTGCCTGTTGTGTCAGACAACAAAATAGATCAACTACACACTAGATCAATTAACATTAAGCATATACATTAAGTGTTATTACCAACATCGACGACAGATGTACTGAGAGAACATGCCAGTTAACTTTGATATGATTAGTTAAACAACATGTGACTGCATTGCCACAGAAATGCACAATCAAATGAGATTTTCTGTTCACTTCATAGTTCTGCCGCCTGGAACTGTTAAAATGTCAACATCAAAACTGTCTGCATTAAGATTTACGGATTGTCAAAATTTGCCATAACATTACATCAATTTTCACACCAAGTTCAGGCTTTAAAAATCACAACGTCTGTTCAAGAAATGGCTTAAGCATGTTTCCGAGCTTACATTATATATATTGTATCAGCTACCTGTTTCTTTTTTCTGAAAAGAATTTTGTCCAGACTTTTCAGACTATATTTAACTTCCATTCTGCTGTCTGGCTAATCAAGATTCTTTCGTAAGGAAATTGTTGTTATGGCTTGCCAACTTCTCCATCTTGACAAACATCAACCAAAGACTATGAAACAATCTCTCTGTCTTATTAGGCGCCTGCTTTTTACAGTATGAGTTTCACATCATATCTTGGGCTTTCTGTTTCCTTCTGTCCTTTACTACCCAGACAATGCATTGCAAGTTTGACCCCTATATTACAACACTTTTTCCTACAAATGCTTGTGACAATGCAGGTTCCACTTCATGCTCCCATCTCCATTTTGTGGATCAGTGAAGACACAACGAAGAAAGGGGATGGTGCATAAAGGTGCTTTTATTTAACAACAACAAAATCACATTGTTCAAAATAAATAGTGCAGTGCTTCAAATAAATAAATAATCCAATAAAACCAGTGCAAAGGTGGAGGTTAAAATCCCTTAAATAAATCCATAAAAACAAGGTTAAAAACAATGGCTGGAAGCAGTCTTTTAAAACACAAAGCCTGGTGTATTCTTCTACTGGTGACTCCCCTGCTTATCCTATCCAGGCTATGCACCAGGGGAGTCACCTTACCTGCAGCTGTCCTTTACGTCTGGTTACCTTTCGGTCCCTGGCTCTGTCAGACCAAGACTCGGGTTCCCCAATGGCCAGGACACTAACGCTGGGGTTCGATCTCCTAAGCCTTCCTGGCTCCCACTGCCTACCGTGGCCTTATGCAGCGAGCCAACCACCTTCTGGGTCACTCCAGCTCCGATTATCTATTTAAAACTGGGCTTTTTCATCTGAGCTGTGGACCCACTATACCATAATACTACACTGATTGAGGGGGGACCAATAGGTAATGCAGCTGTTGCCCTGTGGTGTGATGATTTCCTGCCCAGTTTATTTTGCTGGTGCAGATTTTGCCACACAATTGAATTCTTTTTGAACTTGTTTTTAGTACTCCTTTAGTTCTAAGTTTGTTTGTTCCCTGGTTGCTTTCCTGTTTTTGAAGGAAAAAATCTATCAATTTACTGATATTGTCACAAGTATAACCATGACCAGCTTATACTATTGGACACATCAAGCAGGAAAGGCCCAGACATTTTCATTATCTCTCATCTATGTTCAATATATATTAGAAGCACTAATTCACTTAAAATGTGCCAAAACAGGACAGAATCTATAGTGCTAAGTTTAAGTGATTATAGGGGCTAGAGTAGTGTCTGTTTTTGGGAATGTGTTGGCCATGAAGAGTATTTGGACCTTTTATTTTGAGTAAACACAAAAAATTTAAAGCCACATGAGTAAAAGAAAAAAATAAAAACTTTTGGCTACTGTTTGAGTTGATTGGCAGTGATCTAGAGACGATTGTGCCCTGGGTTCCTCATAGGGAAAATCTGGTTTAACTGAAACAAAATGTTTGCCATCTTTGCTTGGATCATGATCTTGAACCCAATTCCCCTTTCATTTACTGCTTTTATGTAGCTCCGTTTATCCAAAATGGTTTGCTTCATAGGATGGTTCAGGCAATAGTGTGATGCTTGTTCAAATAATTCTAAAAACCAATATCTTTGTTTTAAAAATGTTAGTAAAATTACAAAGCAAAACAGTCACACAAAAATTGAACAAAAATTTATATTAAAGAAAAGTTCTTGTTTAAGAAAAGTTCTGTTTAAGGCTTATTTATCATGTTTCATTTCTTTCTAGTTTGGTCACACAGTTGCATTAGGTACGTCAAGCATGTTCATTTCAAAACGATCAGAAAACCGTATGCCAATATCCTATTTATTTGCAAACTGCAAGTATATCTAACAGTCCATGGTAGCAATGAAACATTTCCAAACTGTTTCTAGACTGACTCCTAGACTGTTCCAAATTGTTTCCTTAGCTTTCCTTGATGTTCACATTGTTGAATGCTTTTTTTTGAGTGTGTGCAATTGTGTATTTGATTTTTTTTGTCCCATCTGATCCATGTGTTCAACACACAGATTTATTTGTTGCAGTTTGTAGAATCTCAGTGGATAGTTTAGATAGATAGATAGATTCTGTGAGCTAGCCTGAAGAAAAGAATTATTCCCTTTTATGAAATGGAAAAAAAGGTGACAGCCTGTGCTGATGAATGTCACAATTTTAGTTTACTCAGATAACTAATACAAAATTATACAGTATAAATAGCTGCAATCATGGCTCTAATTAGAGAAGGCTTGGAGAATTAGAAAGCCATAAATCTGGATTTAAATGGTAAGGCAAACAGAGACATCTCATCACAAGCAGGTAGATTGTTTAAGGTTTAGGGCCATAAACATAAACGTTTGGCCTCTTAAAAGAATTCTTTTTTATATTTGGAATGGTAAGACAACCTGTGTGTTGTGCTCCTAGTGTATGCTTTGGAGTAAACACTAGATAGATAGATAGATAGATAGATAGATAGATAGATAGATAGATAGATAGATAGATAGATAGATAGATAGATAGATAGATAGAGCTATATGTTACAGGAGTATTTTAAAGATTCCTTTAAACTTATTTGATAGCCAGTGTTAAAAGTAAAGAATGCAGTTCTTCTTGGTTCTTACTTTTTTCTCTTTCATTACAGTTGTTTAGTGAGCACTGAATGTTTAACTTTTTTTCGTCTAATTACCAAGAGGGATAGGATGCTGTTGTCAATACACCTATCCAGACCCTACGGAGGCCAAAATATAAAAAGGCACATCTATGAAATTACACAAATATATGTTAGGGATAAGTGAAGGGAACACATAAGTAGAAAAGGTATAAAATAACAAAGTTTGCAGCCTTTCCGAGCCTAGCTATACAGTTATATATTCCTGCTATTTGACTAGGAATGCTTTTTTATTTTTATTTACCTAGTATTGCAATGCATTCCAAAAACTCACCTTACAGAACTTTCTCCCTTTCTTTCTACTCTCACTTCTCATCTTTTTAGCTGAATTCTTTTCCCCAACTTTAAGCCAAATTAACATTGTCCTGCGGTCAGATTTGGTGCTATTTATACAACAGAGTGTTGCGATTCTGGCTCTACAAATGAGGGTGAGGCCTTCTAAAACCCCCACAGAACCTATCTCACCCCAGGCAAAACTGACCTGGGAAAATGAGAGGCTTAAGGCCCAACTAAGCATTAACATTTTAAAAAAGCAAATCTCTTAAAAAGTCTCACCAGTGAGAGAAACTGTTTAAACTCTAGTAGGGGGTAGAAACAAGTCCACAAGAACCTTTATAAAATTAAAGATTTATTAACAAAAAAGGTAAATAAAAGACAAAAACTCAAAATAGCAGAAACATGCAAAAAAGGAATTGCCAAAAAAGGGCAGTCAACAGTAACCATGTCCCAATACATAAATCACAAGTCAAAATTCTTAACTACTTATGCAAGAGGTGTCCCATTGGCATGAACATGTCATGGGCATATAAGGATATAAAAAAAATAACAGTTTCAGGTAGTGACTTATTTACGGTATAGAAATCCACCAAAGGGATAAACAGCACCATGAAGCATTTTTTATCTTCTTTCTAATAATTCTCACTTCATACCCGATTCCCCCACCAACACACCCCATCCCAAAACTGTCTGCACCTATTCCGTCAACACTAGATAGTCTTGTTGACCACTATAACACAGCCTTTCATTCAGCATTAGATAAAACAGCACCTTTAAAACATAAGGAGGTTTCCTTTAAGCGCTCAGCTCCTTGGTATAACTCAGAATTGCGATCTATGAAAGCAGCTGGCCAACGCCTTGAGAGAATGTCACGTACAGTAAGTCTGGCCTCACTGTTCATATACAGGCTTTTTCTGACCATCAAAGAGCTTACAGAGAAGCACTAACTGCTGCCAAGAACACCCATTATGGCAGAATAATAGAAAGTGGCCATGATAACCCGAGGGATTCATTTTCTGTAGTTAATAAACTAATCGAACCCGCATCTGGCCCAACTACCTCTTCTACTGAAGTCTGTGAGGAATTCCTCCACTTTTTCCATAACAAAATTAAAGCTCTAAATAATTCAACTAACATAAATACATCATCTGTTTATATCTCTTCCTGTTTTCCCACTTCATCCAGCTCCTTCTCTAAGTTCTCACCAGTCACATCTGCATTTGTTAATAACATGCTTTGTAAGATGAGACCGACTACTTGTGTACTGGACCCCATCCCCAGCACACTGCTTAAATCCTGCTTTCATGCCATAATCCCGACTTATACAACAATAATAAACTCATCCCTTGACACTGGCTCTGTGTTGATCACTTTTAAAATCGCTTCTGTAACCCCAATGTTAAAAAAGATGCTGACAATCTTAACAACTTTCGGCCTATTTCCCACTTACCTTTTCTGTCAAAAGCTCTTGAGTGTGTTGTAGCTTCCCAACTCACCAATTACTTAACTTCTAATAATTTGATGAAACCCTTTCAGTCTGGTTTCAGGGCGCGGCACAGCTGTGAAACTGCTCTGCTATGGGTAACCAATGATTTGCTTATGGCAGCAGACTCTGGACAAACCAGCATATTAATTCTGTTAGACCTCAGTGCAGCATTTGACACAGTCAGACATGACATCCTACTGTCCAGAATGGAGAACATGCTGGGTATCTCTGGCACTGCCCTCCAGTGGTTCAAGTCCTATCTGACTGATAGGCAAGAGTTTGTTAGTCTTGGCAACAGCAGATCCAGCTCAGCGCCAGTCACACAAGGAGTTCCTCAGGGCTCTGTCCTCGGCCCTCTTCTCTTCTGTATTTATATGCTTCCCCTTGGCCATATTATTCGTAGCTTTGGAAACTGTTTAAACTCTAGCAGGGGGTAGAAACAAGTCCACAAGAACCTTTATAAAATTAAAGATTTATTAACAAAAAAGGTTATCATTTTTATGCAGACAATACTCAACTCTATTTCAATGTCAAAAGTGGAACTTCATCAGAGCTTTCTCAGCTCACAACCTGCCTTAGTGAAATTAATACCTGGATGGAGCAGAACTCTTTAAAATTAAATTGCAACAAAACTGACCTCCTGCAAATTGGGACTAAAGTGCAACTTAATAAAATGAGCTCCTTTCCAGTCCATCTTGGCGGTGATCTCATCAGACCTGCCTCTACTGCAAAGAATCTTGGTGTCATTTTTGATTCCTCCCTTTCTTATTCCGCCCATATAAACCACATTAAGAAACTTTCTTACTTTCACCTCCGTAACATATCCTGTGTTCGCTCCTTTCTCTCCTTTTCTAATGCTGAGAAACTTGTCCATGCTTTTATCACATCCCACATTGATTATTGTAATTCCCTACTGGCAGGTACCCCTTCTAATCTTATATCTCAGCTCCAGCTTATTCAAAACACAACTGCAAGAGTCCTTACACAGACCAGCAGCAGCGAGCACATCACAGCCATCCTGCTCTGCCTTCACTGGCTCCCTGTGTCTTACAGAATCGAATATAAAATCCTACTAATAACCTACAAAGCCTTAAACGACCTCGCGCCAAACCACATCAGTGACCTTCTCCATCACTATGTGCCTGCCCGCCCACTAAGGTCCTCTGATTCTGGCAATCTTCTTGTAAACCCACACTAATCTACAGTCCATGGGTGACAGGGCCTTCAGCTGTATAGCACCCAGACTCTGGAATGACCTACCGAAATTAATCAGGTCAACTTACTCCATGAATTCTTTTAAAAAACAACTCAAAACTCATCTATTCAAGAAAGCTTTTAGCTCTACTTGACTTTATTACCCTTCTCTCAATTTACCTTTATGTCAAGATGCTCATGTAACCTGTATGTGTGTGTGCTAGACCACCAGTTATGTTGTCTGTTAGGCTTTTATTCCCTGAATTCATTGTCTTAATCTTCATTATTTATTTATCTGGTTTGTACAATTCTATATACTGTATACCCTGCCATTCTATTTTAAACTCTGTGAAGTGCCTTGAGCATGGAAAGGGGCTATATAAATATAATGTATTATTATTATTATTAATTAGAAATTGGGCAAAATGTCTTGCAAGGCTGTTTCGATCCTTTCAGTGGTGTTGTGGAAAAGGAAGTTGGTGGTGGATTACACAGTGAAAGAGTCTCATATGTTCACGTGCGGACGACAGCCCCCTGAGACTCAAAAGTAGGTGAAAAACTCTGGCTTAGTGTCTGCATAACTGGTTCTGTGCTCAGGACTGACTGTTTTCTGCTTTGTGTCCAGGGCTGCCACCAAATGCATTTTCCACACCCCTGTAAGCCAGCACTGGAAGACACTGGTATGAAACAAAACAATAATACCTGAAACATAACGAATAAATGACAAATAATTAGAGCAATATAAACAGGAAAAATCATAATAAATAATTCAAATCGAAAAAATGAATGAAAAAGTTGAAAAGCATAGGCCAGGAAAGGAACCCTGGCCAAAACTTAATGCAGGGACTTTAAATTTGAGATTTTTTAAGCAGCTCCCATCATTGTATTGACCTGTGGCTTTTACTCTGTTTTATAAGGTCACTTCTCCAAAGATGTGCATTAGGCAAACCTACCAAATGCTTGGTGGCTTGTCTTTTGACTGCCCATAGCACCATCTCTCTCCCTCTCTCTCACCTAGTCATGTTGTTTCAACTGCCTACTCAGTCTGCAGAATAAAGAGCAAACACACAGAGTGCACTGCTCCTAAATGATCCCTATGCCCCACCTACGGACTGCTATTGTTCTTGCCAGTATCACTATTTCCTTTTCTGGGCTCTCATTTCACCTTAAAGGCATGCTGGCACCACCTCTGATACCAGTGAGTTATCATTTCCTGCACGGTGGCGCAGTGGGTAGCGCTGCTGCCTCGCAGTTGGGTGATCTGGGGACCTGGGTTCGCTTCCCGGGTCCGCCCTGCGTGGAGTTTGCATGTTCTCCCCGTGTCTGCGTGGGTTTCCTCCGGGCGCTCCGGTTTCCTCCCACAGTCCAAAGACATGCAGGTTAGGTGGATTGGCGATTCTAAATTGGCCCTAGTGTGTGCTTGGTGTGTGGGTGTGTTTGTGTGTGTCCTGCGGTGGGTTGGCACCTTGCCCAGGATTGGTTCCCTGCCTTGTGCCCTGTGTTGGCTGGGATTGGCTCCAGCAGACCCCCGTGACCCTGTGTTCGGATTCAGCGGGTTGGAAAATGGATGGATGGATCTTCCTTCTCTTTGTAAGGACCCACTGTTAACATAAATGCATTCCCCTCCTCTGTTGGGCCACCCATCGTTCCCTTAACAAATTTAAAGACTAAGATAATTCTCTTAATTGGTAATAACCCTTCTCATCTTCAAACTGATGAGGAATCCATTTTTAAACACTCAGGAATGTTTCTCAATGTCACAGCTCATTTGGTTGTTGGCAAGAAACATAGTAAATAATGTGGAGAAAAAATCACAATGCTTCTTCTGGCTGTTCTGTAACTGCAAGGCTTGTATGCTTGACAACCTTTAGTCTGACATTAGAGAGCTAAAGTCATGTTAAGAATTAAATCATGTTAAGAAAGGCAAAGCCTTATGGAATTATGTATTTTTAAATGTAAACGGTTGTTTCAGCGAGTTCAAAATCACATGGGTCAGTGCTAGGTAAGAATATTCCAGTATCTCGTTCTGTATTATCATAGGACTAGGAATGAAGTAATTTCTTGTAATCTCCCAAATTAATTAGGGGAAGTTACTTTCATTTATTTATTTATTTTTCACACTGTATTATAATAATATGATCCAGACCCTATAGAGGCCAAAATATGAAAAGGCACATCTATGAAATTACACAAACACATGTTAGGGATAAGCGAAGGGAACTGCAGGTAGATAAGGAATTGAAAATCCTGCCTTTTTGACTTGCTGGTTAAAATAATTGGATAAGGGCATTGACTTTTAAGCTTTTACTTATAAGTTACATTTATTTATATTAAAACCAATAACATTGCATTTAGAGTGACTATACAGAATCATACAACCTGGGTGTCATAAATCTTCATTTTGTCCAAGCAGTAGTAGAAAGATGCTTATAATCGTTCCACTCTCAAGTGTCTTCTTTTCTTGCAGATTTTCAAGCAACTCAAGCAAAGCAAGTTTATAGAGAGCAAAAGATACAGAACTCTTTGGCAGTTTTTAAAACAACAGCTGTGTGGTGGGGGGCCTCCAGTGTCAGCTTTGCCCTTCTCTGAGCCAAACAGGACAACACTCAGAGGGGATGTTGACATTATCTTTTGCAGTTTTTCACAGCACATGAAAATGCTTTTTACAGTGCTATAATCAGAAGGCTCAAGGTCAGTTTTGTAAGATTCCCTGCAAAGTAAGCAAAATAATAATAAAAATAAAGCTTTATAGCCCTGGTTAGTATGCCAGTCTCCCCAGCATGCACTGCACATCTGTTGATTGACAAGACTTCAGACTAAGAAGACAAAAGTCTTCTTACCTGAACAGTTTAAAATATCTCCTGTGCACAAGGCAATACTTTACACGTACAGAAGAGGAAACTATTTGGCCTGCCAGGAAACATAATGTCGCAGCCATTTTGGATTCCGGGATGCAATAGGATATCATATGGCAAACAAAACAGTAAAACTAAAGAAAGTAATTTTAAAAGTATAGCTGAATGCAGAACATGAAGAAGCAGCACTAAATAAATCTTTTCTGTGTTTTACAAACATACAGTACATCTGATCAGATAAATAACATCAATTCAGAACAGGTTGGGGCAAAATTCCAGCAAGAATAATGTTTAAGATGGGATCCCAAATTCTGTAGCTGATATGAAGATACATACTATAACATACAAAATGTCAGCAGAAGGACAAAATCACAGACTCAAAAAAATGAGTCGAAATCAATTGAGTACAAACAATTTTTTTAGGATTTGAGGATGTTGTTGACCTCTGCATTTAGTGCAGAAGTTATGTTGTCCTGCCTTAATACATTATGCATTATGAGACTTCAGATATAGCAGCTCATCTTTATGTGATAACATTATTATAGTTCTAGCTTGACAGTCACACTGATAACATATCTGAAGGGTCTTCATTATTATTTGCTTGATTATTATAATGTCTTCTATCTTTTCAGAAAAAAATGTCTTCTTTTGTCCTTGGAGGTGAAGAACCTAAAACAGTAATTTCTATTAATGAGCATGTCTTGTGCAGAGAATTACAACAGTCAAAACTCAAAATGATAATTACAAATTGCTCAGTTTCCTAAATACTGCTTGTAGTTACACAGAGACACCTGCTATGCTGTTACACTGTCATTATAGACTAATGCTTATACGTTTATAACATTTACAGTAAATGTTATTAGTCTGAATTTAATGTAATGCTGTTGGTTTGTGAATGCAAAGTGGCTAAAAGTAAACAGCATATTTCAAATAAGATCCCATGCTTGTTTCCAAACTCAGTAGTTGTCTGTTGTACTAGAAGTGGCCCTAAATGTAAATGCAAGACAAAGTTTTGCACATTTTCAGTTAGGATTTTGTTTTATGAGTGTGTTAATTGGGAGCTATTTTTATGATAAATACTTGCACTTCATCCTGAGTGTGCACTTTTTGTTAAAGTATCATCAAGGCACAAATGACATCAGGTCCTACTATTGAGTGATTGTCATCATGCTTTTTATGCTCTGATGACAGCTTGTTGTTAGCACTTTTCAAAGTGTAAATCTTCCACATGAGATTCATAAGGAAAAATAAGGATATGGTGCTATTCTCTTTGCTCTCAGACATACAAAGAGCCAATGCCATTTAAATGCATTTTTGCACATTTTTAACACCTTGATATTATTTTTGTTTGGTATGGATTTTTTTGTTTTCCTGTTTTCTCCCTGGTGTATATGGGTTTTACTCACGCTTGATCTCACAAGCCACTTTTTCATGAATAAGTCAAGTTAAAAAAATCAGTCAAAAAGACAAAGGAAAAGTATCTTTTTTCATCTCTTTATCTAGTGTCAAGTAAGAATCCCACCTCTGCCACCATTTGTGATAGTCTGGATCAACTCCACACTTCCACAGCCTCTTCAACTGTAACTGTCAATAGTCATTGACTGAGATGAGCCGGGCAAAGGAACACATACACAAATATATATATATGGAGTTAGGAAAGCTAAAGAGCAGGTAGAGACAAATATTGCAGAAAAGGAGAACGATGACCAAATAAATTCTTTAAATATTTCAATAGTAAGGCAACGATCAAGAAGGAGGTGACGTATATTAGGAAATGAAAAGATAAGCTAGAATATACAGACAGTGAAATAATGAATGCTATGAAATTGCATTTTTCTGAAGTTTACCCATGTGAAGAAATCAGTAACCTCCCAAAAGTAACAGGGAATAATAAGGAGGTATTTAGTGATTTGGAAATTGCAGAGGGGGTACTGTATAGATTAAAAATGCTGAAATTGAACAAACCACCCTCACCAGATAACATTTATCCTCAAGTGTTTAAGGAGGCTAGTGAGCTCATATTAATGAATTAATATTAATACATATTTTTCAAAATTCACTTCCAAAGAGCAGATGATAGCTGGGGTTATCCCATTATATAAAAAAGGTGCTCAGGTGAACCCAAGTAATAGGCTGGTAAGTTTAAAATAAATTGTAGGTAAAGTAATGGAAATAAGAAAAAGACTGAGTATCATGTGTTGAGAACAGTTGTGTTAGTGAGAAGTTAGCCTTAGTTAGAGGAGTTTATGCTTTACTAGTATGCTGAAATTCTATTAGTAAGCAACAAAAGCATACGACCAGAGAAATGTGTGTATGATAGTATTTATCTTAATTTTCAGAAGGCTTTTTACGAGGTATCCCATGAAACACCAGTAATCAAACTAAAGAAGTTGGAACATGGTGGGTACAAAATTGGCTCAAACAAAAGAAGCAAAGGGTTTTGGTGACAGAAATGTTTTAAGAATTAGGTGATGTCGAAAGGGGTGTTCCTCAGGTGTCAGTGCTGAGGCCGCTGGTCTTTTTGATCTACATAAATGATATGGGTAGATATATAAAAAACAAGCTGGTTAAGTCTAAAAATAATGCCAAACTAGGTAGAAGGGCAGATAAAGGTAGATGAAATTTATTACACATAGGAAGTTGAATAAACCATGGGATGTTTGAAAATTAAAAGTACACCTTATGAGAAGGATCTAGGAGTAATATTGGACCTGTCACTATCTACCTCAAGACAGTACTGTATACAGAAGCAATCAAGAAGGTGTTGAGTACAAGTCGAGGGACATTATGATTAAGCTATTATATATTACACACTAGTCAAGCCTTAGTTAGTGTAGTGCATGCAGTTTGGTCTCCATATTACAAAAATGAGAGAAGATGGACTAGGTTAGCTCTGAGACAGAGCTGTGAAGCTAATCTATAAAGAAAAACTGAAGAAGTTAAACCTTTTCATTTTAGGTAAACAGAGATTCAGTTGTACTATTAGTAGTTTTATTTTATTATTATTATTATTAGTAGTAGTAGTAGTATTTTATATACTTTGTTATTAGTAGTAGTTGTATTTTATGTTATTATGTATTATACTTATTATTGTTATTATTTGTAATAGTGGGAGTAGTAATATTAAAATGGTTTTTATATCACATCACAAGTTATACTGTTGGCTATTTCAAGTAACAAAGAGTAACAGCACATTGATACCCTGGACCATTCTTCTTATTACTACTACTACTACTACTACTACTACTACTACGACCTTCAGTTAGAACAGAAACAATCCAACTGGTATATCATTGCCATTAAATACCATTGAAGTCCAAATCTATGGGTTTCCCTCCATATTGCAGTAACTCTTCCACTTCTCAGTTTTTCAAAACTTAAGCTTGAGGCCATCCATGGTACAAGAATATAATGAGCAGCTTGGCTATCAGCATCAGCTGAGACCTCACACAGAAGCTGTCATGTGATGACCTCATAGATGACTTTGCCTTCAGAAAATGCAGACATGTACTGTGATTTGAAACAAAGAGACTGAAGAAACCCCTAGACATTCACTTTCAAATCTGAATATTTAAAAAACAAATTTGTATTTGAAGTTAAAAGTTTCAGTTAAGTTTGTGATATGTGCCTATTTGTTTATATATTGTTTATGAATATGTTTGTTTAAATTAAAGTTGTTAGGAGAAATACTAATGTTGTGGATTTAGGGTGGTGTGGGGGAGTCCAAGAAGATTCCGCTTTGGGCCCCTGTTTGGCTAGGAATGGCACTACTGCTGGGCACAAGCTGTAAGGAAGGACAGAAAGAGATTAATTTGTTTTTATTTTAAGTAAATAGAGATTACAAGGCAACATGCTAGAAGTGTTTAAAAATATAAAGACAGTAAGCAGGATAGATTGTAGTTGTCAATTCAAATTTCATTCTTCAAAACAGGATAAACTTCTTACCACAGTGAGCTATAAATACAAAAGACAAGTTACTAAGTAATATATGTAAAATTAATTGGGCAATAATGACTGTACATGCATAACTAACTTTTCCCTAGGTTGGCAGAACACATGTTTTGAATAGAGCTGTTTTATATGACAGTGCTAGCAAAATTCTTCAAAACCAGTTCGAACGCTTACCTGATTCTAAGTGTCAAAAGCCTCACTCAATTGGTGAATCTTTCATCAGCAATCTAAATGCATTGGGTGCACAACTGGAAAATATTGCAGACTTAATTAATCCTCCTTTTTCTTAAGTCTTTGTTGGGAGACTTATTGATGCCATTTTTGTAAATACTAAAATGCCACCCAATCTACCACTTAATAGTCTAAATTTGCTAAGTCAAACGTGTCAGTCAGTCAGTCATTGTCCAACCTGCTATATCCTAACACAGGATCACGGGGGTCTGCTGGAGCCAATCCCAGCCAACACAGGGTGCAAGGCAGGAGCAAATCCCAGGCAGGGTGCCAGCCCACCGCAGGGCACACACACACCCACACACCAAGCACATATATATATATAATATACAGTGGAACCTCGGTTCACGACCATAATTCATTCCAAAACTGGTCGTGAACCGAAGCAATTTCCCCCATAGGATTGTATGTAAATAAAATTAATCTGTTCCAGACCATGCGAACTGTATGTAAATATATATATTTTTTAAGTTTTTAAGCACCAATATAGTTAATTAAACCATAGAATACACAGCGTAATAGTAAACTCAATGTAAAAACATTGAATAACACTAAGAAAACCTTTAACAACAGAGAAAACTAACATTGCAAGAGTTTGCGCTATACTGTAGCCTTATGACCTGATCGCTGTAAACACTCTTTTTAAATGAGTTTTAAGCACAGGGGGAAAAAATGAACATGTGAAAAAAGAGAAAACATTGCAACAATTCACGCTACAAACCGAAAAATGAACATTTGAAAAATCTGTAATACAAAAACTAACCATAAACCACCAAGAAAACTAACCTTGCATGAGTCCAGTTCTGGCATGAAGTGAGGAGGAACTGGGTGGAGAACAATCTGGTGTCGTCGCAGTTGAAGACTTGTTGTGGGATGTAGCCTTCGTCCTCCACTAATTTTGTGAAATTTTTCACGAATTCTTTTGCAGCTTCAGTGTCGGAACTAGCAGCCTCTCTATGCCTTACCACACTATGAATGCCACTTCTCTTGCGAAACTTTTCAAACCATCCTCTACTGGCTTTAAATTCCTCACTTTTGCCACTCGTAGAAGGATAGTTTTGCAGCAAATCGCCATGAATCTTCCTGGCTTTCTCACATAACATCGCCTCGCTTACGCTATCCCCTGCAAGTTGCTTCTCATTCAGCCACACTAGCAACAGTTTTTCCACCTCTTCCATCACTTGAGGCCTCTGCCTGGTTAACGCTGTAACTCCTTTTGCAACATCAGCTGCTTTAATAGACTCTTTCTGCTTTAGAATAGTCGAAATCGTAGATTTTGACTTCGTGTACAGGCGGCAAGATCAGTAACACAAACGCCACGCTCATACAATTCAATAATTTCTCTCTTTACTTCGATTTCAATTTTCTGCAAAACTTTCTTCTCGCTACTCTTCACTTGCTTAGAAGTCATGGTTAACTGCAAAAGCACACGAAGTACTGTAGAGCACAAAGAGTTCACAGGAAAAGCACGCACGTCTGACTGAGAACAATGAACAGGGAGAGGCTGAACGTGCTTAAATACAATAATCGGCGCATACAAACCGGAAGGGAAATGAAATAGAGCAGAAAGAGTTCACAGCGAAAGCACGCATGCTCGTGCAAGCATACACGTCTGACCAAGAACAATGCAACAAGTGCGTAAATCATCAGCGCGCAGAAACCGAAAGGGAAACTGGCTTGTTCGTTTACTGAGTGTGTGGTCGTGAATTGATGCAAAAGTTTGGCGAACTTTTTGGTCGTAAACCGATTTGTACATGTACCGAGACGTTCGTGAACTGAGGTTCCACTGTAGATATATATATATATATATATATATATATATATATATATATATATATTGGGGAGACTGGCTCGGACACAGACAGCCAGACACACTCATGTCACCCAACACACGTTTATTTACAACTAGCAAAATACCCGCACTTCGCAGCGGAGAAGTAGTGTGTTAAAGAGGTTATGAAAAAGAAAAGGAAACACTTTAAAAATAACGTAACATGATTGTCAATGTAATTGTGTTGTTATTGTTATGAGTGTTGCTGTCATATATATATATATATATATACATACACACACACACACACACACAAATATATATCTACATATACACATATCTACATATATACATACTAGCAAAATACCCACGCTTCGCAGCGGAGAAGTAGTGTGTTAAAGAGGTTATGAAAAAGTAAAGGAAACATTTTAAAAATAACGTAACATGATTGTCAATGTAATTGTGTTGTCATTGTTATGAGTGTTGCTGTCATATATATATACATATACACATATACACACACATATACACACATATACAGATATATTATATATACATATACACATATATTTTTTATATATATATATTTTATATATATATATATATATATATATATATATATATATACACATACATACATACATATACAGACATAGATGCACTTACAATAACATAGAAATCAATATAAACAACATTAACATCATTATCATATGAGAATATGAAGTAATATATAAGAAGCACATTTCATATAAATATAAATTATTAAACAGTAAAATCTTCTTTTATAATTTGCTACCGTGGCTTTTCGTTGGTCTGTCCAGGATTTTAAATCACATGTAGCTTGCAAACCGTTTCACGTATTGACTTGAAATGTGGTACACATATAATACGTCACGTCTGCTATCCGCTTTATGGGTGATGAATGTATTACTCTTTTTATCTTTATTTTATTTTATTGTAGAATCAACTCCTATCTGCGCACACTAGGGCAGCCGTGGGCGGATGCGTATGGTGTATTCACTCCATTTTATCGTGCATTGCGTTGTCACTGGTATTTTGATAAAAGAATTTGAACAACATATAAGAAGCATATAAATTATTAAACAGTAAAACATTAACATTTAAGAAGTAAAGTTACATTGAGTACTACTGCAGTGCCTTCGGGTATACAGTAATCCCTCCTCCATCGCGGGGGTTGCGTTCCAGAGCCACCCGCGAAATAGGAAAATCCGCAAAGTAGAAACCATATGTTTATATGGTTATTTTTAGAATGTCATGCTTGGGTCACAGATTTGCGCAGAAACACAGGAGGTTGTAGAGAGACAGGAACGTTATTCAAACACTGCAAACAAACATTTGTCTCTTTTTCAAAAGTTTAAACTGTGCTCCATGACAAGACAGAGATGACAGTTCTGTCTCACAATTAAAAGAATGCAAACATATCTTCCTTTTCAAAGGAGTGCAAAGCAAGCAGTCAAAAAAAAAATCAATATGGCTTTTTGGCTTTTAAGTATGCGAAGCACCGCCGGTACAAAGCTGTTGAAGGCGGCAGCTCACACCCCCTCTGTCAGGAGCAGGAAGACAGAGAGAGAGAGATAGCGAGAGACAGATAAAAAAAATCAATACGTGTCCTTCAGGAAGCAGCTGCACACAGCCCCCCTGCTCACACCCCCCTACGTCAGCGCAAGAGAGAGAGAGAGAGAGAGAGGGAGAGAGAAAGTAAGCTGGATAGCTTCTCAGCCATCTGCCAATAGTGTCGTTTGTATGAAATCAACTGGCCAAACCAACTGAGGAAGCATTTACCAGAAATTAAAAGACCTATTGTCCGCAGAAACCCGCGAAGCAGCGAAAAATCCGCGATATATATTTAAATATGCTTACATATAAAATCCGCGATGGAGTGAAGCCGCGAAAGGCGAAGCGCGATATAGCGAGGGATCACTGTACCTCATTTTTTCTTTGCCCATTAAATGCTTAAATGTATACATTTTTTGGTGTACCTACCCGAGAACACGCGACATATAACCGACCGTGGGAGAAGCATGGATTTTAAACACGCGTTGAGTTCATGTGCTGGTCTCCCTCGTGGAATAACTGGTAATGTTTGACTAAAATCTACAGCGAGTAAAACGACATTACCTCCTTTTTTTTTTTTACGATCTCTGAGATCTTGCTTTTTTCGGTTCAAGGCTTCATAAGCTGTTTTATGTTCAATGTTGTACTTAATAAGTACTAATTATCCCAAACCATCATCTTTGAATGTTGCAAGACTTTCGCCTTGTATGTAGATCGGGGTAATTACATTCATTGCATTCCTAGTCTGAATCACAATCTGATTGTATGGGTGGTTACCTGGCACTGTAGGGTTGCCACCCGTCCTTTAAAATACGGAATCGTGCCGCATTTGAGAATGAAATTGCGCGTCCCGTTTTGAATCAATACTGGACGGGATTTATCCCGTATTTTTTTTATCATTTTTTTTTTAAAGCAGCGTCTCATGCAAATCATCCCACACGCATTTTATGAAGATGCCTCCTTTCCTACTTTTGATTGGGTAATACTTGATGTCATCGTTAGTTTGATTGGTGTTTTTAACTGTCCAGTGAGGAGGGCGTGCGTATGGTGTATTCACTCCATGTTATCGTGCATTGCGCTGTCAGTGGTATTTTGATAAAAGAATTTGAACAACATATAAGAAGCGTATAAATTATTAAACAGTAAAACATTAACATTTAAGAAGTAAAGTTACATTAAGTACTACTGCAGTGCCTTCGGGTATACCTCATTTTTTGTTTGCCCATTACATGCTTAAATGTATACATTTTTTGGTGCACCTACCCGAGAACACGCGACATATAACCGAGCGTGGGAGAAGCATGGATTTTAAACACGCGTTGAGTTCATCTGCTGGTCTCCGTCGTGGAATAACTGGTAATGTTTCAGTAAAATCTACAGCGAGTAAAACGACATTACCTCCTATTTTTTTTTTTTACGATCTCTGAGATCTTGCTTTTTTCGGTTCAAGGCTTCATAAGCTCTTTTATGTTGTATGGTGTACTTATCCCAAACCATCATCTTTGAATGTTGCAAGACTTTCGCCTTGTATGTAGATCGGGGTAATTACATTCATTGCATTCCTAGTCTGAATCACAATCTGATTGTATGGGTGGTTACCTGGCACTGTAGGGTTGCCACCCGTCCTTTAAAATACGGAATCGTGCCGCGTTTGAGAATGAAATTGCGCGTCCCGTTTTGAATCAATACTGGACGGGATTTATCCCGTATTTTTTTTATCATTTTTTTTTTAAAGCAGCGTCTCATGCTAATCATCCCACACGCATTTTATGAAGATGCCTCCTTTCCTACTTTTGATTGGGTAATACTTGATGTGATCGTTAGTTTGATTGGTGTTTTTAACTGTCCAGTGAGGAGGGCGTGTCTTTTAAGTAGAGTCTGTTGGCACTGAGATGTGGCGTCAGCGCCAGAGTTGAAGCCCCTAACGTTGCGGTCAGCAAGTCGGCTAACATCCGCCATGTGCCGTCTTTCAGTTGCGAGAAGCAGATCATAGAGTGGTTGAAACTGTTGCCCCTAATGTTGCGCCACAGCGTGTGGTTCGTTTATACCTCGTGTCTTCTCATTAAACTTTTATCTCGCGAATATGTTATTGCAATCCGCAGCGGGAGCGTTTCTATAAACTTAATTTAAACTTACGTTTTACACTGTGCTTTGTTTCCCTTATGAACATGCTTGTATGCTTAACTCGCTCCGTTCTCTATTGTTTAATTAATTTTTTGCTCTTCGCTGTTTGCGGCTGTTCCTCCATTTCCCCCTACTTCGTTCTTTTATCTCGCGAATATGTTATTGCAACCCTTAACGGGAGCGTTTCAATAAACTGATTGAAAATAGTTTTGCATTTACCTTTTTAGTAAAAGGCGAGCTTTTAAGCCTGAGAAATCACCCCGTAAATGCACACGTTTAATTGGACATGTGTTAATATGTATGGTTACACAGTATTAAAAGACAGTGAACAACGTCAGTTACCTTTCTTCCCGCGTTTGATAAAAGGTGATCTTTTAAGCCTGAGAAATCACCCCGTAAATGCACACGTTTAATTGCACGTGTTAATATGTATGCTTACACAGTATTAAAAGACAGTCAAAAATTAATGTCATTTACCTTCGTTCCCGCGTGTGACTCGTGCTGTAAATGTCTTCCTTGTTTTTAGTTCACGTGATTACGTAGGAGGCGTGATGACGCGATACGTGACTCCGCCTCCTCCATTACAGTGTATGGACAAAAAATATGTTCCAGTTATGACCATTACACTTTGAATTTTGAAATGAAACCTGCCTAACTTTTGTAAGTAAGCTGTAAGGAATGAGCCTGCCAAATTTCAGCCTTCCACCTACACGAGAAGTTGGAGAATTAGTGATGAGTGAGTCAGTGAGTGAGTCAGTCAGTCAGTGAGGGCTTTGCCTTTTATTATTATAGATATATATATATACATATACACATCCACATATATATATATATATACACATACATACATACATACACACATACACATACACATACATATATATATATATATATATATATATATATATATACACACATACATACATACATACATACACACATATATATATACACAGACACATATATATACATATATATCTGCATATCTATATACATATCTACATATATATACACATATCTACATATATATACACATATATATAGATACATATCTACAAATATATACACATATATATATACACATATATATATACATATCTACATATATATACACATATATATACATATCTACATATATATATATATATATATATATATATATATATATATATATATATATATATATATATATATATATATATATAGCTGATTACCCAGTGGATTCGCTCACTGAGTGCAAGAGAAAAAAATAAAATGTAGTATGTATAAATTAAGTTTGTTAATTGCCAAATTTATTTTTCCACAAATAAAGAGCACTTACAATAACATAGAAATCAATATAAACAACATTAACATCATTATCATATGAGAATATGAAGTAATATATAAGAAGCACATTGCATATAAATATAAATTATTAAGCAGTAAAATGTTCTTCTATAATATGCTACCGTGGCTATTCGTTTGTCTGTCCAGGATTTTAAATCAGCTGTAGCTCGCAAACCATTTCACGTATGGACTTGAAATTTGGTACACATATACTAGGTCACGTCTACTATTCGCTTTCCCACACATATGAACATATATATATATATATATATATATATATACACACATACATATACACACACATACACATATATACATATACATACATAGTGCGTTGCAACACGGGCTGTGATTGTTACATGGGAGGGAGACGGCAAATCACAGCTTCCCGCTTTCTAATCGGGCCTGTGATTGCTGCTTTGATGGATGCCCAGATCCCACAGTGTTTCCCCTTAGGAGAGGCGTTAGGCAAGTGTAATTGAATAGCGGTGCTGCAAGTTATTACTCTGTTTATCTTTATTTTATTTTATTGTAGAATCAACTCACAGCTGCGCGCACCAGTGCGTCCATGGCGGATGCGTACGGCTGCCGTTTTCATTCTCTACCACCTTCGCTAATCATTCTTGAGGCAGATTGAAGACTTAAGTGCCAGCTTAACTGAAAAATTAAAGAAAACATACTAAGTTTTAAAAAAAATCAGTTTTAACGGGAAAAGATGCCGACGAAAGAAGAGAAGCAGCGGGACGCTAGGGTGAAGAGCTGCTCATTAAGCAGTAAGCGCATCAACCTCTTAGCAAACGAATGGTAAACGTACAGAGAAAGAGGATAAATACTATGAATGGTCATGTCAAGTGTATTCACTCCACATTATCGTGCAGTGCGCTGTTACTGGTATTTTGATAAAAGAATCTGAACAACATATAAGAAGCGTATAAATTATTAAACAGTAAAACATTAACATTTAAGAAGTAAAGATACATTGAGTACTACTGTAGTGCTTTCGGGTATAGTACATTTTTTGTTTGCCCATTACATGCATAAATGTATACATTTTTTGGTGTACCTATCCAAGAACACGCGACATGACCCGGCAGGTAAAGATTTATCGCTCCAGCAATTTTAACTCTGTTACAAAGTCATCTAATATGGTATTGCAAACGGCAGCGGGAGCGTTTCTATAAACTCAATTTAAACTTACTGTTTACACTGTGCTTTGAAGATGCATAGTATGCGACACGTGTTTCGGCGTAATTGTGGGCTCATCAGGCGTACATACTCACTGCACTCCCTTACGGGAATCGATCCTCAGACGTAGAGGCGAAGCCCCTAACGTTGTGCCACGGCGTGTGGTTCGTTCATTTGACAGCATGTAGATCGGGGTAATTACATTGCAGGCATTCGTAGTCTGATTCACAATCTGATTGTATGGGTGGTTACCTACCAGGTAACACTTGTGGTTGGTGAGCAAGTCGGCTAACTTCTGCCATGGTGCCCTCTTTCAGTTGCGAGAAGCAGATCATACAATGGTTGAAATAGTTTAATATATATAGCAAAATCACCGCGCTTCGCAGGGGCGAATATGGTATTGCAAACGGCAGCGTTTCTATAAACTTAATTTAAAGTTATGGTTTATACCGTGCTTTGTTTCATATTCTTTTCCTACCTTATCAATTGTGTAATGTGTTTTTTGAACAGGTTTGATTCATCGAAGTGATCACTCCTGCTGCGTTCAGTCACTTCACGTGAGCCGCTCTCTTGTGTGATGTTGCGATGTCCACGGGTTTATTTAATGTTAGCTAAGACCCGGCAGTTAAAAGTTTCTCGCTACAGCAATTTTAACTCTGTTACAAAGTGATGCAAACTCTCGTTTATACCTCGTGTCTTCTCATTAAACTTGTATATGGCATTGCAAACGGCAGCGGGAGCGTTTCTATAAAGTTAATTTAAGGTTACGGTTTACACCGTGCTTTTTTATACCTCGTGTCTTCTCATTAATCTTGTATCTCGCGAATATGGTATTGCAAACGGCAGCGGGAGTGTTTCTATGAAGTTAATTTAGACTTACGGTTTACACCGTGCTTTTTTATACCTCGTGTCTTATGAAGATGCTTGTATGCGTCACTCACTCGCTTCTTATTGTTTCACTGCCTTGTCAATTGTGTAATGAATGTTTTCTTCAGCGCTCTTTGGGGCTCCTCCTTCTTTTCTACGTACTGAGTTCACAGTCAGTTCACGTGATTACGTGGGAGGCGTGATGACGCGACACGCAACTCTGTCTCCTACGGCCATCTTGCTGCCTTTCATTACAGTATATGGACAAAAAAGAGGTTCCAGTTATGACCATTACGCGTATAATTTCGAAATGAAACCTGCCTAACTTTTGTAGATAGATAGATAGATACTTTATTAATCCCATTGTAGTTGGACAATTAGTGATGAGTGAGTCAGTCAGTCAGTGAGTGAGTCAGTCAGTGAGGGCTTTGCCTTTTATTATTATAGATACTATTTACAATTATGGTGCCACAAACCCCAATCTTCCCCAAAGTCCAGGCCAACCACTCTGCCTCTTCGGACCGCCTCCTTCTCTCTTTCTATCAACTTGTCCTGCTTCCACCCGACTCCAGCCTCGAATGAAGGGAGGCGGCCCCTTTTATCTGTACCCGGATGTGTTCCAGGTGTGCACCGGCAATCCCGCGTACACGCCCCAGTGTGGCGGAAATGCCGGCTGTCCTCCCGGAAGCACTCCGGGTGTTCCCTCTCTTCTTCCCCCCAGCACTTCCTGGTGTGGCGGAAGTACTGGGGTCCAGGGTCCTTCAGGCAGGAGGACGCCCCCTGGCGGTGACCACGGGCCCCTACAGGGTTGGGCTTCCAAGCCCTGTACCCGTGGCCCCCAATACAACCAGGGCAGATGCCCCCTCGCTGTCTGGAGGAGGAATGAGCCCTCCTCCTGTCTTCCTGGGCGTCCCAGATGGGGCTAATATATATATATATATATATTATATATATATATATATATATACACACCTAATTTGCAACATATTTCTCTTGTCTTAATTATTTCCGCCATGGGTTACCGAAGGGATATATATAGAGGTTCAGGTATGTCATGCATTTCAATAAAGAACACAATCCCAGGGAGCAAGTGCCACCTACTGGTGATAAACCCCATCCAAATTGAATTTCTTTTGAAAGTTCTAAAATGATTAACATCAACCTTACGCGTGCTACCTTGCTATCTTTAGCGCAACAGCAGCAACATTCTGCAGCTGAACAATTATGTCAGCCCTGCAAAAAAAAAAGTAGTTTCTAGAAAGAGGAATTCCAAAACAAATATTGCAAAATGTTTCTATGCTTCAGATTTTTGTATGAGAATAAATTGTACCCCAGGTGTTGTGTTTTACACTTAAAACAACAGTAAACTAGTATATTAATAAAGACAGACACAAATGCAGAAGTGATCAAACTTCTTTCATTTTATGTGTATAATAAGTTGCAGCAGTAACGTGCGCATTAATACCAAGGTGCAGGCACATCACACATTCAATGCAATTATTTGTAACATTAAATAGACCTTATATTTAGTCTTAAATTCTTACATATACATAACACCAGGCATCATAATGGATAACGATTAACACCACAGTTCTGCAACAAATAAGCACAACTACTTTAAAAATTGTTTTCTTTAACCTGAAATCATTAATCCACTATAATCAGGCAACAAATCTCTTCCAGCTTGCAATTGACCAAAAGCTTGCATTTGAAATTCATGTGCAAGTCTCTTTCTAGTTTTTGGTGTAAATCTAGCCATTGATATGAAAGAATAGAAAACAATATAATAGATGTGTTTTAGACATTTACATCCATTTATTTATGTGAATGTCTTTTTTGCAATCAAGACAAAATATCAATCAATCACTTTGGAAGGTGGAGAGTGATCTCCGAAAGCCCTTCTCTACAATTCATCCCAGGACTGATGTCATTACATGTGAAATTCAAGGTCACCTTCCCCATTAACTGAGCTCTTTAATGTTTTAGAGATTTTGCTAAATTTATGTAGCAAAAAACATGTACACTGTATAACCTTCATTTCCCTTACTGTGAAAAAACAATGTTAGAGAACAAACTTCTTTTTGCTGTTAATGAATCAAAAGATGACTGCATTCAAAATTCGTTTACCTTTAACTGATGCATACACCTCTTTAGAAAACAAGGTTTTGTTTTATTGAGTACTGTTTTAGTGGTGCAGGCGTAAATACATATTTATTTACTATTATTTCAGACAGCTTTTAGTGGATTCTGGTTCAGGGTTAATTGATTCATATAAAGTTATATAACTACTTTGAAAGCTACTTTTTTCTGACTGTGGTTCATATTATGTGTGTGGCACACTGCAGATGTGGTTGATTGGGGGGGTGCAATGAATATCAAGATATTGGGAAAAATTATGGACAGCCAACACAGACATCATCAAAATAGCCAGCCTTCACCTTTGCAGCATCTGCTATCAAGTGCCCTGGAAAATCACAAAACTAACATCTCAGAAAGAATGAAAAATTTTGAATAAATTTGTGAATTCTTACCTTCCATATTATGTCATTTATTCATTCATTTTCCAGCATCCTGTGATGATACATTTATGTTTTTTATAGCAGATTATTTTAGCTATAGCAAATTCCAAATCAAAATGACATGACTACAATTGTTATGGGGACATGCAACACAAAATTTTATGTATTGTTAATTATTCTGTAAATGTGAGTCTGTGAATCAATGAAGTACTGAATGGTGAATCACAAGCTAAAGCTAAAAATTAAGAATAGAAAATCTTTAAGAAAAGAGACTTTATTGATGTGTTCAGTACAAAGAATGCAAGAAACAGCAATGCTATTTGGACAGCTGTCAATAGGCATAAACACAGAGAAACACTCTACTCTGTATAAAAGCCATTTCAACAATCATAACAGTATTCTCATAGATTTTTACTGTGTACAAGCAGACATTCATAGAGTTAGGAACTGGACATACTTCTTCAGCAATACTTTTCATTAACAGTTACATGAGAAAAAAGACTTGATACATTTGAAAAACATGGCATGTGCAGTACTGCGACATGACTTAGCTTGTACAAAATAAGAAAATGCATTTTATAGAGGCATAAAATCAAATTGCAGGGAGACCTTATATTTTAGTGAGATAGACAGAATGGACAAAAGAAATGCATGCGTTGTTTGTTATGCTCATTGGACCCTAAATGGACAGTTTGCTCATCTATCTGAACCTACTAGCATCAAGCAAGCAACAAAGTCAATAAAAAGCCAAAATGTTTATCATGTCCTAGCCTTCTTTAGGTGGGAGGGAAATGGCTGCTGCAACATCATATAGATAGATAGATAGATAGATAGATAGATAGATAGATAGATAGATAGATAGATAGATAGATAGATAGATAGATAGATAGATAGATAGATAGATAGATCTTTATTGTCATTGTCACTTTTACAAAGGAACAACGAAATTGAAGGTGCAATCGACTCAGTGTGAGGAATAAGAGTTAAAAAGACAAGAAGAGAGAAAATAATAACAAACCGAATAGTAATAAATATACAAATTGCACTTGTTGACTTAAGGTCTATATTGCACATTGGAAGAATAATATGGAGCAGTTTTATTCTGAGTTCAGGGCCATGATTGCTTTCGGATAAAAGCTGTTTTTAAGGCGGTTTGTCCTAGTTTTCATAGCTCTGTATCTCTTGCCCGATGGCAAAAGCTGGAAGAGGCAATGACCGGGATGTGATGAATCCTGTGAAATGTCTATTGCTTTTTTGCGGCTTCGGGATGTGTAGATTTGTTCCAGAGTGGGGAGGGTACAACCAACTGTTCTCTCCGCTATCCTGACGACCCTGTGGAGCGCTTTCTTTTCTGAGGAAGTGCAGCTGCCGTACCACACACACAGTCCGTACGTGAGCACACTCTCGATGGAACAATGATAAAAAGCAAGGAGCAGATTTTTTGGGAGGTGGTTCTTTCTGAGAATTCTCAGAAAATACAGTCTCTGCTGCGCCTTCTTTAGCAGCTCCTTGGTGTTGGCGCTCCGGGTCAGGTCATCCTCCAGCTCCATACCCAGAAACCTGAACACCGGGACCCTCTCCACACAGGCCCCGCCAATGATGAGTGGCTGGATGTCAGTTTTGTTTTTCCTAAAGTCAATAACAAGCTTTGTTTTTTTGTTGTTGAGGAGCAGGTTATTGACTGTGCACCACTCTGACAGTCGCTCCACCTCGTCCCTGTATGCTAGCTCACCCTCCTTGCCCGAGATGAGTTCGACCACTGTCGTGTCATCCGCAAACTTTATAATCTTGTTGCTATGGTGAGTGGGGACACAGTCATATGTGTAGAGGGTGTAGAGGAGCGGGCTGAGCACACAACCCTGCGGCGTCCCAGTTTTGAGGCTGAGAGCAGTGGATGTGTGGAGACCCAGCCTGACCCTCTGGGAGCAACCCGACAGGAAGTCCAGTATCCAACTGCAGGTGAGTGATGGAAGTCCCAGATCTGCCAGTTTGGACACCAGTCGTTGTGGGAGGATGGTGTTAAACGCCGAGCTGAAGTCTGCAAAGAGCAGCACACATGAGGCCCTATTCATTGTGATTTTCTAATATAATGGATATGTTGGTTCTTGAAGCCAATGAGAAACCTTCAACCAGACAAAACAACACGAAAATACACACTGAAAAATATTGTTATATCTCAGCCAGGGTTCATGAAATGTATGTATTTTTGACATCTTTGTTCATTTTTTATTCTTTTGTATGTATTAATTGTATTTGCCATCGCTTGTGTTTATATTTCAATGCCTTGGCTATGTTCCATGTGTTTTGAGTGTGGTTTCCCAAGGAGCGAAGCTACCTGACAATCACCAACAGGAGCTGCCCTCTGTCCTATGGCAGATCATTGTGAATGTGCTGTGGGAGTTTGTGTTCCTTTTTCTGTGCTTTTCTGAATTATTGGGATTTTGATCTTCTTGCTCTGTGTTTGACTTTGTTTCCTGATCACTGTATTGGGACTTGTTTGCTTTGGATTGCCTTGTGTCTCGGGCAACTCTGTTCTGCTTTTGTACTCATTGGAGCTTCTGTGTAATTGGAATACTGCTTTGTGAAGAAAAAATCTTTTATTTTATAAACATTCCACAAGGTACTTTTCCCACCCCAGTGGGCATTATTGGAAGGGCTTTTATAAGTTTTGAGACTTGTGTGCTTTGGCACTCCTAGTCCACAACAGATATTGGCAACTATTGATACATTTAGTCCAAGCTTGGAAAATGTGTTTTATGATCAGAATCAGTCAGTGTGGTTCACAGGATGGGGTAGTGATATGGTGTATAAAATCTACATATTATTCTCTATATTTTTATTATTATATTTTGCTCAATCCCAACAACTTGAATTCTGATGCAGGACACGTGTATAGGCATTATTATAAAAAAGGCATATCCTCTTCCCTTACATCTCACTTTTATAACAGTTGTTCACAGCATAGTGCTAAATTGGTATTACAGCCAGGGAAAGGAAGACTGAGCTGATACCTCAGGATATTGATTACTTTATGGATGGACATCTGGGACAACAATTTGGTTTACAGCCAGGGAAAGGAGGACATGGCGATGTTTTAGGCAACATCAAAAAACTTTATTATCTGGGAAAAGATAGACTAAAGAGTTTGAGCAAAATTCATCCATCATATTGACAGCCAGCTAATCAGGTGCATTCAACAATCATGTGTTGTGAAACCATGGCATGAAACTTTATGATAAATATGCCTCATTTGAAAGCAACGTCAGAAGAGAAACAGCGATGATGGAAGAGCAACGTCAGAAAAGAAAACAAAGACACGTATGACCAGTTTTCATCCAATCATTAGTTAACAGTATCTTCATGAACATCGATTGCTAAATCAAACGCTGCCCTGGAACATTCATCCTTGACATCACTGACTCCTTTCAGTAAGCGTTTTCTAAAGACTATATATATCCAGACTTTTCTATCAGTCCTACTTTCTATTATTTTTTGTTCCAGTGGTATTATTATTCCTGTAATAAATACCATGCTGCTTTTAACTTTCTATGCTTAGTTTTAATGTCTATAGAGTGATTGAAGTAATAAGTTAGATTTCTTTGAGCACCTGGTACAGCCGGAGATTTGCCATTATCTCTGTGCTGCAAGGTTTATTAAATCTGCGAGTGAGAGCTCCACCTCATAGTAGGGAACAGAACATAAAGTAAGGTATTCTTGGCTGATAAATGGCCTATAGTCAAGAGTGCTGAGCCTTGTGGAAGGCAGCCGGGGTCCATGCCCATCCGGAACGCCCCTGCACACTATATTCAGGGGGAGCAGCCTGGGACAGTGCAATACCTCCCCCTGGACGCTAGATGGCTGGAGCGGTGCCTCGGATTCCTGCAGGGCTCCATGGGACTTGGAGTTGGGTGCAGCCCTGTTGGGTCCCGCAGGCACCGCCAGGGTGTGCTGTACCTGGGACTCCTGAGCCCGCATGGGCAACATATTCATCACACCCGGAAGTGCGGCTGGAAATTGGCAATCAAACACCTGGAGCACTTCCGGGTGAACTATAAAAGGAGTCAGCGACCACCACTCAGGGGTCAGAGTCGGAAGGAGGAGGACAAGGTTGCCTGGGAGGAGTGGTAGTAGGAGAAAGGAGTGCTTTTGTGTGGTGTAGTGTACTGTATTTGGGACTGTTTTGTGGCTGGAGGGATTACGGGGAAGACGTGCCCTCCAGCTGAAGAAAAATAAAAGTTTGTTTATTTTACGAGTGCCTCCGTGTGAATCTGTGTCGGGTCAGACGCTATATAGCGCCTTTCTTATAGCCTTTGTATGTTTAAATGTATTCTTGTAGACCAAAAGTAATATTTGGGTCTGAGATATTAAAACATCGTATGTTATTCATGCCGATAATAAGTAAGTCTCTTGAAGTGCTGAGTGACAGGCTGTGTTATTCCTAAAAGCACTTGTGTGGTTTAAAGTGCTAGAGGTTAATCAGCGTGTGTGTGTCATTCATGGGGCACTGTTGTGGTTAGGGTCTGTGTGTATGCATATAGCTATGTATGTGTGTGTTCATCTTAAAGTGCAACAGTAGACCAACCCGATAACGAACTTGATGAGTACACTTACCCTTGAGAAAACAGGTAAAGGGTAAGTAGAGCGAAATACTACGATAATACAGGTAGCATGGCAAAAAATGGTTTTGGGTTACACATATAAATGACATATAGACCATATAGACAGCTCATAGCGGAGGATGTTGTTTGAAAAGGAAAAAATCTTTACACATAAACCTGGAGGAGGTGTTATATAATGTACATTACAAAAAACAAATGTATCTGTCTTTACGCATAAAGTGGACGAATTAAGTACCCATGATTATATTAAAGAGTTATGTTATTTTTCTTTTATGTTGATTAACTCATTAACGGGAAAATTAAAGTAAACTCCACTTATCGTCATCCGAAGGTCTTATGCGATACTTGTGAATCCTCCTAACGGTAAACTAATTTTACAAGGATTAAATATGGCTCAAAAGAAAACACTGTACAAAATATAACATGTTCATAAGCTTAGATACTGAGAGTAAAATGTCAAAGGAACTTGCTATTGATAGAATTGTGGAAATATTAACAGGCTTTAGGCATCAAACTATTTACTTTGACTATTTCCTTTTATAAACTTTTTACATTCTCATCACAGGGCACCATAGGACAGTTTTAAATAATTTATTTTGAAATGAGATATACATTTTTGGGGCAAAAGGGAATGACAGTTAAGTGGAAAGCCAAAGATTTATAACCAGGAATTCAATTAACACTAAGAGAACCAAAACAAAATGCAGACTAAAGATGTAGCTGAAACAAAGGATTCTTAAAGTAAGAACCAATCATTATTAAATGAAGACACTACAAAAATATACTAAATCATATAAAGAGGCTTTTTTAAGTCTTTAATCTAAAATCCTGCATTAATGAACATAGTGTGTCACAATCTTTTACAGCATCAGAAAATGATGTGTCAGGCCATCAAATTAAGCTATGTCTTGGTCCCAGCAACTTGCATACACGAACAAAACACCAAAAATGGTATCAGCTGCAATAAAATAAAATGGCCTTGGATAAAAGGTAAAAAATTGAATGACAATGCAAAAGAAAAAAATGTAAACAATAAATATGTAGGAATAGAAGTTGCTAGCAGACATTTTTCAAATGTGTCTGGAAATTAGTTATTTACCAGCAGAAAGATGAAGGACTGGCAGGCTGCCATCTTCTCTTGATTTCTTTACACTTCTTTGCAAGTGATTGTTGTTATGTAGCAGTCTCTCATTTTCTGGAGTTCTCTTCTGTGTCATAATTTTTAAAAAGTCCAGACATCTTATGCAATTGGGCACTTCTGTCACTGTGTTTTGAAATGTGGCAAGAAGATCTCCCACTGTGAGCAAAGAACCACAGCTCGGACATTGTGGTGTGCTCTGTGACCACACAGCATTCAACACTCCAACTGCACCTGCTTCATCTTCTGTCTTTACATTTGGTCTGCCATTTGCACAAACTGTATAAGAAGTGAAATTGTTTAGACAGGTAAAAGCATTTCAAAACAACAAAGAAAAAACAGTTACACATATATGGAGGACACTCCATTGTTCCTGTTTAAAATAAACATTGTGCCTCAAGGCGTTACTGTTTTCTATAAATATGATTAATATAAGATACTATTGGAGATCACAATGTTTGGGATCCAGGTAATGCAGAGCTACAGTTATCACTGAGCATGATCTTTTCCTTCTGCTTTATCATAAATAGTTTTAATAAGCTAAAATTGAAAAAGAAAACAGAAATAACTGAAAGGAAATTCTGCACATAGTAACAAGCTACTCCTGCTTTAGTTAACTGTCTCTTTTTGTAAATTTGTGTGTTATCTTTGGTACCAGTACATCCTGTAGAATGAACATTTTTACAATAATCTTGCTTACAAATATAAGAGGAATCAGACCAAGAACAGGATAAAGAAGTGATTTAATGTCAGTGTCAATTTATTTATATAGCACATTTAAAACAACATAGGAATGCTGTGGTCAAAGTGCTTTACAATAATGGAATAAAAGAAAACATACAATTAACATAAATAACAAACAAATAAAATAAATTAACATAAATAAAATAAATAATGAATAGAAGTAACGTTACATAATCACAATGAGGAAAACATTAGTATTACTGAAGGTCACAGAATGCAAGTGAATAGAAATGAGTCTTTAATCTTGTTTTGAACAGTTGGATTGTAGACGACTCCTTTATGTAATGAGGTAAAGAGTTCCACAGGCGAGGAGCAGCAGCTGCAAAAGCCCTGTCCCCCTTAGTTTTACACTTGGTACGAGGGACAACAAGAGACAACTGACCAGACGATCTAAGCACTCTAGATGGCTGGTTTAAAGAACACAATTTGAATAAATAGGCAGGAGCAAGCCCATGTAAAGATGTAAAAACTAGCAACAAGATTTTAAAATCAATTCGAAAACTGACAGGCAGCCAGTGTAAATAAGCTAATATTGGAGAAACAGAATCAGACTTTCTTGCCCCAAACAGAAAGCGAACGGCAGCATTCTGGATCAACTGTAACCTGCATATCAGGGATTTGTTAATCCCAGAATACAGCGAGTTGCAGTAATCAAGGCAAGAAAAGATAAAAGCATGAGTAGCTTTCTCAAGATCCCTAGAAGATAAAAAAAGGCTTGATCTTACTTAATAGACGAAGCTGGAAAAAGCAGCTCTTCTCAAAAGAGAGGTTACTGTCAAAGATAACACCAAGATTGCGGACTTGAGGTTTGCAAAAGACAGAGAAAGAGCTGAGAAGTCCAAGACCAATTTGGGCTTTAGCTGATGGACCCACTATAAGCACCTCCATTTTATTTTGATTCAGATCAAGAAAATTATTAGCCATCCAGGATCTTAGTTCAAAAAGACAGTTGTGCAGTTGATTCATTGCAGAGTTGCAGATGGGAATATACACCTGTGTATCATCAGCATAGCAGTGAAAAAAAATGTTAAATTTCCTAAAAATAGCTCCAATAGGGTGAAGGTATATAGAGAATAAAATAGGGCCCAAAATGGATCCCTGAGGAACACCACATTTAAGAGAAGCAGTAGACGAAAAAGAGGAATTTAAAGTCACTGAAAAGTGTCTACCAATTAGATTTGACCTGAACCAGTTAAGAACATCCCCTTTAAGCCCAACAAGATGTTCAAGCTGCAACAGCAATATGTCATGGTCAATAGTGTCAAAGGCAGCGCACAGGTCAAGGGGGACAAGGACTGCAGCGCCACCCGAGTCAGTAATAATAGAGCTGTCATTGAATACTTTAAGGAGGGCCGTCTCAACACCATGATAATGCCCAAAGCCAGATTGGTAGATCTCAAATAAATTATTGGAGTTAAGGTGATCACTCAATTGATTACAAATAATTCTAATATTTTAGCCAGAAATGGCAATTGGGAAATCGGGTGAAAATTGGCTAAAACTCCAGGATCTAATTCTGTCTTTTTTAGACAGGGACGCACCGCAGCATGTTTAAAAAATGAGGGTACAACTCCCTCACTAACAGAATCATTGATAATGGCTAGTAAAGGTGGACCCAAAACATCAAAGGCTTCCACTACGAGGCATGGTGGTTCAATATCAAGAGGACTGAGAGCTGGTTTAAGGGTGTCAATAGTTCTTTTTAACTGTGAAAGTGAGACAACATCAAAAGATTCCAAGACAATACCATGATTAACAGTAGGAAGTTCATAGCCAGTTGGAACAATACCACAGCGGATTGTATCAATTTTACTGACAAAGAATGAAAGAAACTGCTCACATGAAAGAACAGTACTATATAATCCCATCACAGAATGAGGGTGAATGGCCACATTAATTGAATTAAATAAGAGCCCAGGATTCTTAGAATGACGGGATACTAAATCAGCCAAGAAATCATGTTTAACTTTCTTAACTGCAACCTGGAAGTTGAATAGAGAAGTCCTAAAAATTTGTTTAGAAACAATCAGTCGATCTTTTTTCCAATGCCGTTCCACAGTTCTACAGGCGCGAAGCAGCGATCGTGTAGTTTCATTTAGCCAGGGAGCAGGTATTCCCTTATAATAGTGATAAAAAGTCATTAACCAAAGGTTTCGATTGACAACGAACGTGAATGTTAAAATCACCAACAATAAATACTTTGTCATGGGAGAGGGTGATATCAGCCAGGAGATCAGAGAATTCAGAAAAGAAGATATCATTAATTACAGGGGGTCTATAAACCACAGCAAACAACAAAGAAGGGGAGCTGCACACTTCGAAAAGTTGCAGTTCGAAGCTACTAAACGGACCCCTTGTAAGGCTCAATCACAAAAACATACTCAAAAACAGTGGCAATGCCCCCACCACGACGAGTCAGCCGAGGTGAGTTTAAAAATGAATAACCTGATGGTACCAAGTCAGTAAAACATGAAGAGTCACCATTTACAATCCAGGTCTCAGTGATGAAAAAGAAATCCAGTTTATCTGAGCTAATAAAGTCTTGCAGAATGAAAGTTTTATTAGGCACTGATCTCACATTCAAGAAAGCAGCCTTGATAGAAGTAGAAGAGCTCGCTGCGGGATGAGCACGGGTGAGCGTGCGAAGATTAGCAGCGTTTACTCCCCAAGAGCACACCGAGAAAGAGTGATGCCGCCTTAAAATGGAGAAATTAAATCCGGTATCCAGCGCCCATGGACCAGGGATGGAGTCCTGCGCAGGAGAAGGTGGGTCATAGACGGCTTGCAGGCATCGGGAATCCAAGCTCCTGGATTTGAGTCGCCGTCATTTAACAGCAATACCAGCTCTTTTTCCACAGCGTTTGCAGGTGCATTTGCGTCTCCGAGAGGCATTCAATGAACACCGGCGTCCAGGTGAAGAAGTTAGCAGATGAATAAAACAAAGGTGGAGGTTCACATAATATCCCATCAGGAGTTGAAAATTGAGAGGAAAGCAAGCAAGAAAATATGTTAAGTAAAGAATCACGATTGTAGGACAGTGGCCGTTGAGATAAACTAATACATAAAAACAAAGTTAAAACATAGATTAGTGAGACGAACAGACGGCCAGCCACACCAGTTGGTGCCATCTTGTTTCTTTAACTAGAATTGACTGTTACACTGCCTTATTCATTGATTGTACATTGTTTGTCAAAGATGTAGGTAATTTCATAATCAAACTAGGAAATATGGCCACATAACTATTAGTTACGAGTCACTACTTTGTCTCACATTAAACGTACTGGCTGAAATCAAAAAGTGGCTTTTTACCAGTGAAGCTTACATTTTCCCATTTTAGAAATACTTAATGCCTTATCACAAGCTGCCTACAAAGTAGGGATCCTGCTAGTAGTTCGGGACCAACCAGGATCAGGAGTTGACGCAAGCAGAGTCAAAGCAAAATATTAAGGAAAAGAGGATGGATACAACAGTCTCTTAAAAAATTCTGGTGCTGGAATATATACATTGCACACACACACACACAAAAATTTAGAAAGAAAAAAATAATCCACAATCTTCTTGAAGCAGAAAAATCATTCTATGTAAATAATAAATAAATATATAAAGATTTTTTCGGTGGGTCTAAATGTTTTTTGATTTCTCTGTTGTTCATTATTTTCATTTTTCTAGAACGACATGTATGAGATATTTCAGTTGGTTCCTTTAGTATGCACTTTCATACTTTACTGCCATACCGTACTACTGCTATGCACTGCGACCATCTAGGGAAAACTTAAATTGCTGCTGGAAGAAGTGTTGGTGAGGCCATCAGGGGATGCTTACCCAGTGGTCTATATGTGACTCCTAATACCCCAGTGCAGTGATGTGGACACTGTACTGTTAAAATTGGCACGGAAATGTAAATCTGATGTCCTGACCCTCTGTAGTCATAAATGATCTTTGGCATCTTTCTCAAAGAGTGGTGTGTTTCCCACTGTCCTGGCCTGGTCATTCTGGACTCCTAATCATCCCATGTCCCTTATTTACTAATTCTTTTTCACCCATTCACCACCTAATAGGTAATGTGTGGTGAGCATACTTGTGCAAAAATGGCTGCCATCATATCATCAGGGTGGAGGCTGCACATTGATGCTATTATATATGGTTCTCCACTGCCTATGTAAAGTGTGTTCAGTTGGTTAGAAAAGCGCTATATAAATGTAATTAATAAATAAATAATATTTTATTATTATTATTATTATTATTATTGTGCATTCTCTTGCTTTTTTTGACAACATTAATGCTATCTTAAATTTGGACACAAAACATGCTGCTTTTGTTAAAGCTTTAGAACTACTAGATAGTATAAATGTAAGCCAAATAATATGAGAATTAACATTTGTTAACATATTAGTTTTCACTTCTTACAAAACCAAATTGCAATATTTTTCATTGTTAATTTATTATTATTAATTTTATTATTATTATTATTATATTTTTTTAATTTTTGAATGCCAGTCATCTATTCTGATAACTGTTTATAGTGATTTTTTAGTTTATATTGGCTACGTTAATATTAGTAAATAATACAATATCCAAATTAGATTATATATTAAAAAGAAGAATACTGGAATTATTTGACATTTCATTTATTTTCTATTCTAATGTTTGCATGTAAACACTCATTTTATTGAGTGTGTCATTTTATTGCTAGCCTTAGAGCCTATTAAGATTTACGATATAAAAGGTGAAAAAAGTAGGTTATAAAATTAAAGAAATGCAGCCAATACACAGGTTCCTTAATCAAAAATTATATTGGCACAGCCTTTCAAATCATAAGCAATTAATGTCAGACCAATGTACTAAGGATTTCAGACAAAGTATTTGCTAAATTAATAGCAGGCACAGTAGATGATTTAATTTTCATTTTCTGAAAAGGTTTATGAAAGCTACTATATAGCATAAAGAATAAAAACTTTGTCCACAAAACTGTGTTTTGTTTGTTGCAATATCTTTAGATTTTAAAAATATATTGATTACTATGCAATTTAAAAGCTAAAAAACAAAATGAACACACTTTTTAAGCACAACTAGGACATTTTTGATTTTGTTATTATAATAATTCTAACTGAAACCTCTTAGGCGGCACAGTGGCGCAGTGGTAGCGCTGCTGCCTCACAGTTAGGAGACCCGGGTTCGCTTCCCGGGTCCTCCCTGCGTGGAGTTTGCATGTTCTCCCCGTGTCTGCGTGGATTTCCTCCAGGTGCTCCGGTTTCCTCCCACAGTCCAAAGACATGCAGGTTAGGTGGATTGGTGATTCTAAATTGGCCCTAGTGTGTGCTTGGTGTGTGGGTGTGTTTGTGTGTGTCCTGCGGTGGGTTGGCACCCTGCCCAGGATTGTTTCCTGCCTTGTGCCCTGTGTTGGCTGGGATTGGCTCCAGCAGACCCCCGTGACCCTGTGTTCGGATTCAGCGGGTTAGAAAATGGATGGATGGATGGATGAAACCTCTTAGTATTAATGTTTCAGCACAGTTCTTTTTCAATATTAACATGTTATACTGTATAAGAGAGTTTCTGAAGTGAGAGAAAGTTTTTAAATATCGCATATGCAACTTCACTTGCCTGTAGCTAATTGAGCTGTAAATAGAAAAAAAGACATAGATAATCACCCAAATGTTCAATCTTACATGAGTCGCGTCAAGCCATTAGCTGAAATTGCTATATTATAACAATAAACATCAAATTAAGCAGCACTCCTGAAGACTGCTTGGGAGTTATAGCCAAAAATCTGGGGAGAATATTTACATATAGAAAGCACTCTTGGCAATGTTGCACAGTGTGTTGTCAGAAACTCCACACAGAGTCATAGCCTCCCATATATTTGTTATCCTGGCTGCAAAGTCGCAAAATGTTATACAGCACTGATGTGCACAAAACCGGGTCCAAAACAGAACTGAGGGAATAAGAAAAAGTTGGAGGCTTTTAAAGGGGAAGACAGGAAGTGAAGTTAGAGGGGTTGGGCTCATAAGGGTCTTCAGCCATAGGCTTGAGCCCGGACGTGACATCACAGGGGCCGGAGCCGACAAGGTCTTCCTTCATAGGCTCGGACCCAGAAGTGACATCAACAGGGCCAGGTGGAATCTCCTGTGGATGGTCTGCAGGAAAGTGAGAAAACGAATCAGTGCACTCTGCCACATCTGACTCGGAATTGCCCTTACTCAAGCCCTTTAGCTGCCTCCCATGCGCACGTGTGTGACAGTGTGTATCCTCCTTGAGTTCAGTTTACTATTGTCCTACTTCCATGGCAGTACCTTCATTTATTAGACAAAAAGGAGTTTAAATGAAGTTGTGTATTACTATTTTGCAAAAACCATTTATGTAATTTCAGTTTATACTCAACTATAGTTTATAGTTTATAGTTCAACACAAACTGCTTAATGACTTATATTCTCTTCTTGTCTCAGAAGACTAGTTTAATAAAGGTGACTTTGTATGTAATAAAATAGATGTCCGAAGGGCCCAATTAGTATGCTGTGTGATTTGTAAATTCATAATACATTAATAAATAATATGGGTTGGTACAGAAATAATAAATAAGATGAATATATTACTAAATTCCATTTTTCAAAGGGAAAAAAATGAAGAATATAATATATTAAAACGTCCATCTTGGTCCCATCCCCTCCACCTGAATTTTGGTGCATCTCTTCACCCAGTCATCATCTGCCTTTTGCTCCACATGCCGAAGCTATCTTTGTGTTTTTCTCCTCAGCATACCATCTATAACCTCCACACCAAATCTTTCTTTTAACGTGGAATTCATATTCCTCTAAATTCTCTTTATAGCTTTGCTTCTTGGTCCATTTTCAGGTCTCACTGCCATAGAGCATGCTGTACTACTTCTCATAAAGCTTTCGTAAACTTCTAAATCAATGCCAGAGAAAGACTCCTCTGGAAGTCAGAAAAGAGACTGACTCCAAGATTTGATTTTCTTTCATTTGCCTCTTACTCTGATTATAACTGTTGTGCTCCCCCCACCCCGTATGCACTAAACATGTTACTTAAGTAGCAGAACTCCCCAACTTTTCCAAACAACCTGATTGCCAGTATTTAATACATAAAAAGGTTACACTCATCATTCGCATACTACCCATCACACAACTTTGATGTACCCACTTCTGACAAATTGTGCATTGGATGAGTTTCTCTAAATACTGTACCTCTACTGTATGTGCTGCATGGCCATGCACCCGCTTCTTCAAGTCCAATGATCACCTTGGTCTTTTCTGCACTTACCTTGGGGTGTTTTGCAATAAAATAGGCTTTTCATATTTATATTCTCCTTTGATTCTATTTCACTTTTTACATACAAATACAGTGTATCAGTTTGTGCATCATTTCGTCATGTACATCTGTGTGGTTTCAAGTGGTGGTCTGGAGACTGCACAGTTTTGGTGAGATGAAGCATGAAAGTATGATACTTAGTAGATGTCACCTTTGCTCTTTTCGTTTCTGCCATGTCCTTTCTCAATCATTTTCCCGTAAGGAACACGTGACTACAAGTCTCTTTGCTGAGGTTACTGCTACCTACTTTTTTTTTTAATTTCCAGAACATATCTGGTCATGAACTTTCAATTAAGACCAATGTCGAGGTTTTAGCCCCAGACGTTTGCAAGAAACTGTGGGACAAATAAATAGACCTAGACCTTGGTATTTTATTTATATAGATCCACACAATTCTATAGCTATGCCAAAATCTAAGATGAACTAGAAATTCATTGTCATGCAGCACTGAGGACAGCTGACTTCATGCCATAGATAGATAGAACCTTATTTGTACCCAGTGGGAAATTTGGCTTTTTACAGAAGCTCTTTAAATAAATATATAAATAGGTAGATAAATAAGTAAATAAGTAAGTAAATATACACATACACTTTGGTCTGAACATGCACGAGAATGACTATAAAGTACGACAATTAAAAAGAAAGAAAAGTTCTGACATGGCTGTCACAGTCACAGTGAAGCATTATGCAAACGTACTACTCTTGGTATAAAGGAACCCCAGCAGTGTTCCAGACACACTTCTGCTGAATAATTTGTTGGCTGAAACGTCATTATTTCCTTTGCTGCTACCTCCAGGGGGTCCAGAGTGCATCCCATAACTTTGCCTGCCCTTTTAATTAGCTTGCTAATTTGGTGGGCCTCTCTTGAAGTGATGTTACCAGCCCAGCACGACACAGTGTAGAAAACTGCACTAGCCATCACAGAGTTGTGGATGATGTGAAGGATGTCACTTCCTACATTAAAGGAACACAGTCTCCTAAGGAAAAAAAGGCTTGCTCTACCCTTTCTTACAGAGTTCCCCTACGTTCTGAGAACAGTCCAACATGTCAATAATGCCATGATGCAAGGAAAAACAGTAACATTGCAAGAATTTTCTTCCTAACAAAGAACAGTGTATTTTGGATGGTATTTTCAGTTACTAACTATTGCATCCCACTATGCATCCCACTTTGAGTATTATTTTTTTCATTTGCAATAGACAAACCACTAAAACATGATACGACCAATGCAGGGGTAGGCAACGTCGGTCCTGGTGAGCCGCAGTATGTGCAGGTTTTTGTTCCAACCCAGTTCCTTAACGAGAACTCAATTATTGCTGATGAAGCACATATTGCTTTAGTGACATTTTGATGCTTCATTTTAGTGGTCTCGCTTGTTAAGGTTCTCCAACCTTAATTGCTTATTTCAATCTTAAACTGCTGCATTCAGTGTTTTAATTGCTCCTTATTAGCAATAAGATGTAAAAGACAAAGCAGCCAGCAGTTCTCCAGCTAGCTTTTTTCCAATTACATCTGTGTGTGTTCATCATGCACTGTTTGATTTAATAAAACACTTAATAGAAAAATGTGACAGACTGAAAATGATCTGTTTTAGGCTTCATATCATTTGGATGATATCCTTGGAAAGGAAAAAAATCTACGATATAAGAGCCTTACATTGCACAGACTAACAAGCCATAAAATTAAATAAGGTCTGAGATTGGCAATGATTGGTTTCTAATTAAGCAATTGGGTTGGAATGAAAACCTGTAGCCACTGCGACTCACCAGGACCGACGTTGCCTACCCCTGGACCAATGCATTAAAATGCTCATGAAAATGATATTCAGGGTTGTGAGGAGCATTGCCTGTGTGGACAGTACTAGATGCAAGGCAATGTTAAACCCTGGATAAGGTGCCAGAAGCTCACACAGGGTTAATGCCACATCTTTTAAAATAAAACTTAATTCGGCTAAACTGAATTAGCCACACAACTTTTTTCATTAGCAGTTTCAAAATGAAATTAAATAAATAAAAATTGGACACAAGGACATACCTGTAACTGTATATAGAAATCACACCCACAATTGTCCTCAGTATGTAAACCCACTGCCACTGGAGTCTACTGTAAAAACCTGCTGAACTTTGTAATCAAATCATAAATACACCAAATTTATAAATATAAAGATAATAAATACACCAAAAAGCCAAATATTTAAATTATACATTATTCAGAACAATAACACAGGGCAAGATGGTCTTACTGTAAATGCCATTCTTTCATTGATCATTCATAACACCGAAATTTTGCATTCAGAAAGCACATTTTCTGTGTCTGTATTATATTTGTGTACAATACTACATTATTACATTACACTATACTTACTGTACTGTATTTTATATTGGCCAATGATTTCTACGTGAATAGACACCAGCAAAATGTCCCTTCTGGCAGCGACCGAACACTTCCACACAGTAAGTCTATGTTGAACAACAAAGGCTGCTATTGGTAACTGAGTCAGTCAGTGAATTGTGTTCTGTGGATAAAATTAATATATCACACACACGGATGTCAAAGGGCAGCATGTCAGGCTTGATGGAGTTCGCATTAGTAAGCTTTTGACCTGGCATCCACCAAGGGCATCTAATCCTCTAACTTAGAGTGAATAGCCATAAAAGACACTTGGGAGACCAGAAGATCTCCCGCTTGGCAGGCAACAACAGATGACTCATAGTTAGAATGCAGCTGTTCAGGAGAGAAAGAGAAGTTAAGGAGCTTTGATTGCCCGTGGCACACAATATTGAGCACACAAAGACATAAATAAATTATACAACTCAAAGCAACTACAGTCCAATACAAAGAAAAAGTACTAAGAGCCCCCAAAACCTGACAATAGAGATTATATGATGGCAGTTGGGTTGTATTTATCAAAGATTTATTAAAGTCTTGCATTTAGATCCACAGTGAAGACATGTAGAATTTAGACATTGTATTCTATGAGAAGAGTTGATAACAATAAAATCTATCCTCAAATTGACTAATGTAAAGGACAGCTAGCTACAGAAAATTATTAAGGAAATTCACAATAACCTTTGTAGGTTCAAAAAAGAAAAAAACAATCTAAATAAAGGAAAATGCAGTACATGTTGGTTTCCAATGGCTATCATCCAACTAATCAACTACTCACCATGATTTCAATTCAATTCAATTCAAATGAAATGTTTTGTCCCAAGAGAGATATTTTGGAGTTGGCAGGGTTTTTGCAGGGAGACCAAGAAATCACATTAACAAAAGAACAACCAAGGATCTGTACAAATGAATAAAAAAATGTTGAGAAAATAATACTTTTGATACAGTATCAGAAATATTTATTACATATAAAAATTAGACCAACATTAAGACTCAGCCAACAATTGATAAGTGTTCAGCCCACAAGTTAAGCCTTTGGATGTTTATTAAAGTGAAATATATTTAGAAGATTAATAACAGTTGGAGTAAACAAATACTTAAACCTGTTTTTATCCTCAGAAACTAGAACCTTTGACCTGTGATAACAACTGAAATTAAGAATGTAGTGGATGAGTTCTGCCTAAGAGAATATACTCTGCTTTCTGTAATACTTGTTTATTAAACAGGTCTGTCAGATTTGACTACTGGGACCTTATTATTTTACTAATCCATTTTTGATGTATCCTATTTTTGTTGTCATCATTAAGATTAACCAAGCCAGGAGAATATAAGACAGACTCAATACAAGATTTGTAAAAAATTTACATAATGTTAGAGTTCAAACTAAAACACCTCAGCTTCTTTAAACAGTAGAGGCGCTCATGTACCTTTCTGAAGAATGCTTCTATATTTTGATTAAAACTCATTTTTAAGTCTATGATTGTCCCATGATATTTATAACTTTCAACAGTCTCTACTGCTTGGTCCTTGTTTGTTGTTTCTTGTGGGTGAGTATTGTTTTTTATGTTTTTTCTAATATTAGGATGTAGAAAAGACTTATCCCACCAATTAACAAAATCATCTACCACTGGACAATGACTTATTTTGTTTTAATTTAGTAAGCTTACAATCACCAAGTCATTGACCCAGATGAACCCATTTTGAAATTTACTCCAAAAATCATAAGGGTATAGAATGTACAAAAGAGGTAAAAGAACATACCACTGAGAGGACTCTGTAGTTGAGGACAAATCAGGCAGAAAATAATGAACTTTCATTCTTTCAGTCCTGCCCGCTAAAAAAGTCGGTCAGCCACACTACAAGGTAAAGGAATACTCCACCGAAATATTATATTTTTTATATGTTACTTACCCCATGTAGTTTGTATGGTTAAGAAAAAAATTTAATATCATATTTTCATGCAGAACAAGAGAAAACAGTTTATGGTAATATAGAACCCAATGGTGACCAGCACTGTACACTGAAATGCAGATCTGCTTCTACCCCTCGTTCATTGGTCAAGAGTTCTGTCTTCAATTCAAAAGCACAGTATTGTGGGAACGCCTTTCCTGTTTGTGACATGTGCTGATTTTTCCAGAAGCAACTATCTACTGCATAATTAAACTGTTAGGTCTCTGTGTGTGCGTGTGTGTGTGTGTGTGCGTGTGTGTGTGTGTGTGTCCAGTTCCTCTGAGCAATCTAATTGGTAAATTTGTCTTGAGTAAGATTGGTCAATTTGAATTTGGTGACGCGATCAAAATAGGAAGAACAATTGTGACACACACAAGAAGGAGTAATGGCATATGAGGCATGTGGAGAGTCTCCACCAAAGACAGGAAGTATAAAAGTGGACAGGAGGCAAGCAAGGCACCTTGAAATGGCAGAGTGTGAGAAGCAGGCAGAAATAGTATGTGCTCAACAGATGGATTGCCAGTCAAGACAAGGTCAGACATACACACATACAGAGGAAAGGTGCTAAGGTACACGAAGGGCAAGAGATATCAAATATTTAATTTATTCTGTTACATGTCTTTAAGAGGTAATGTGGCTAATTAATAATATTTTAGGAAAAATGCATGGGTTTTGCTCATTTTGAGAATGCAACTGGATAATAGACTTGTGAATTATGAGATACGATTAAACATAAGAATTTTTTTCTTTTTTTCAATGACTCTTTTCACATTATTTTCTGTTGTACGGTTCTGGTCACCATTGGGTTCTAGTATATCTAATACAGTATAATAAATCTAATAAACAAAACACTTGCGGAACAAGTGTATTGCAGGATTCTTCATCCCTTCCTCAGCCCAAAGGAAGGGGAGAACAAACCAAACAATGAAGTTGGTTCTGACTTTAAAGAAACTAACAACACACCCCAAAACACTATGAGAGTGTCAAACACATGATCATTCTCTTTGAAACGAATACATTTAAGAATTTAGTTATTTTGGTTAATTTGTTTTACTTTAGGTTTGTAACTCTTATGCAAGAAGTTTCAATGAGGACTTATCGCAAATGGAATATTGGTACATTGTTAGGATTAAGTTTAATAAACATTGTAAGACATTATGAAAGTCGCTGTTTACACAAGAGATGCCAAGAAAACACTTCTGATCCCATAATAATGGTCATAATTTAAAAAAAAAATTTGAAATGTAATTTGGCTTTCAGTAGTTTTCATTTATTTTTTCTTCCTGTCATACCCCATGCTGTTTACACCCTACTGCAAACCGTGATTTTCGTCAATGTACACCAATCTAACCGCAGTGTCCCGGAGTATTGTAGGCATTATTGTGGTCTATTTAAAAAGACTTCATTTGCTGCCTCTTTACTTGTTTATGAGACACGTTAATTTCAAGTTTTTTACTTTAACCTTTTCATTTTATCTTTTGTTATTGATATTTTCTCATGACAATTTATTATTGTTTTCACCAGATCTAAGAACATTTTTTGATAGCTAACCATATTTCCACATCTCTTCAGCTAACCATGTCACTCAAGTTTAATCTATCCTACAAGCTTTCTTAAACCATACGTCAAGCTAAAAATAAATACTGAGTGCTCAAAAGGAGATCAAGGTGCAGTATGGGGTGAAGTTAGATCACAGCACTCTGACATTACCAGCAAGTCAGACAGAAAGGATTTCAGTTGGACAGAAGAGCTTTTACAAGTTTTATTGAAATTAAATGTGTTAAATTTTCATCCATTTAAACAATTACATTAATTACTGATATTTTTCTAGGACACACATGTACCACTGTTTATTTAATTCAAAAGAATACAATTCATAAATACATAGTCAATTTTTCTGCATCACCTGTAGCATAACCAAGGGATGGGCAAGTGAGGACACACAGTCAGTAATGGATGGGTATACAAACGCTGGTGCTTTTATTAAAAAGAATACAAAAACAGAAAGTGAAGTGCTTTTTCCATTGACAAATAAATAAATACCATCCAAACATCCAATAAATAGGCAACCCAGTTTTCTTTGTGAAGGTTAAAATGCAATAAATAACCACCAAAGGTAAAACAAAGACAGGCTTCGCATCATAAACATCTAAAACTCAAGGCCTCTGTGCTGCACCCTTCTTCTGTTTCTCTGCTGCAACTCCTCCATTTTATCCCCAACCTCTCTCCTTTTCTTCCTTTCCTTTAGCCCAGCACGTATCCTACCATTGTTTCCCTGGCTCACACCTCACAGATCTCGCAGTTGGTGGAAATATCAGCAGCTGCGGTCCCTTCCACCTCTGGCTTTCAACAGGACTGCCTCTGTCAGCGCATGTGCCATGTCACTTCAAGCCAGCTCTGCAATCTTCCTCACACCCAAAACTGGCACCTTTCTGGATCCTTAGGGAGATTCTCTATTGTTCCCCGCTACACCTTGGCTGTTCAGCAAAGAACCGATTTGCCCCTGGAATGATAATCTCTTTGTTCCTCCACAAGGCCCTGACCACCAGCCTCAAGTCCTTTGTAATGGCTGATTCAAAACTTCCAAATTATCCAGTTTCCTTCTGTTTGTCCTTTCCTTTTATTGGGATTCTCTCCCCTTATATATTTCCATGAGCAAAGTGTATCTCATGCTAACTGCCAGGGCCAAGTAAGTAATCAAGGCAGATCACACCCTCATCTGCACCTGCTTTGCCAACCCCACACAACTATGCGCAAGCATGCGCACCCACAGAAACCGAGCTTGCTATTTATTTATTTACTGAAAAACTGACCAACCATTGCTAAGCTACAGACATCCTATATCACACACCTTCCCCCTTAAGCTGTCAGTTCCACAGGAAGGTTCCATGCCTCAACCAACCCAGTGCAACTGGTAGCTCAGGTCCGTGGCATGGCCCTATCACTGCACTACAAACTGTTCAATAAAATAATAAAAGCACTAAAAAGAATCAAATAAGTACCCCACAATAAAACCAAAATGTCAAAAATCCCCCTTTGTAAAAACAGGTTCATAAAAGGAATAAGAACTTTAAAATAACAATTAAAAGCAGCAATAAATAAATGTCCATTAAAATTCTAAAATATTCTAGTCTCACGTGAGCTTATGGGTTCTTTAAAAGTTTGGCATGTAACCCACTTGCTGTTCCTTCTTCTAATCTTTGGTCCTCACAGTGTTTTGATTTTTGGAATTGATGAGTACTCACCTACCCCTTGCTGTATGTGTGTGTCCTTGTTTGCTCGGCTCATCTCGGTTATGACTATCAACAGTTTCTGGGTCAAAGAGGCTCCTCGGATGCAACAGGAACATGGAGGAAAACTGTACCATCACAGTAACTAGTTCTGAAATGAGCAAAAAAACTATTTTTCCTGCCTGGCTCAAAAAAAACTTTAAACCTCCATAAACTAGGCCTCAAGGCTCCAGTGAGATCTAGAGTCAAAAAAACAAATCAAGAATCAGCCTGGCCTCAAACTCAAGAATTAGACTTCATGGCCTAAAACAAATTCAGTCCTTGATTTAGCTGTCAAAATCCAAAACCCAAAAAGTTAACTTAATATTCACCAGAATATTAAAGAGAAGACTTATGATAAAACAAATTCAGTCCTTGATTTAGCTGTCAAAATCCAAAACCCAAAAAGTTAACTTAATATTCACCAGAATATTAAAGAGAACACTTATGATAAAACAAATTCAGTCCTTGATTTAGCTGTCAAAATCCAAAACCCAAAAAGTTAACTTAATATTCACCAGAATATTAAAGAGAACACTTATGAAAAAACCTGCGTAGTACTGAAGCTTACTCAGACCTGTAGAAGTGTAGGGACAGAACTTTTTAAACAGGAGTTCCATAGTTGGTGCATTAAGGAGGCCCTCCCCATAGTTTCAACATAAAAGGAAAATTGCAAGATAACAAAGAGAAAAAACTAACTTGTAATATTTAAATTGTACTCTGTAAAGAATAATAAAAATAACAAAGATGACAGAAACATTATGTGAAACAAATTACAAAAGGATACAGAAAATAAAATAAAAATAAAAAAAGGAATCAAGGACACTTGATGCAGAAAGAGACAGTGGGTATAACAAAGCAACTAGCAGGCATCAGCTTGGTTATTGTCAGGTATGACAGCCCGGTTGAGTACATTTCATACTATTTATGTTTTACCATTTCTTTTCAGCATTTTACACTTTCTTGCATTTTTGGCTGATGATCATGTATTGTTCCTGAGACTCACAATAACCAATACAATCACAACATCAAAGAGACTGAGTTAGGTGATGTGTTAGGTGTGGCAATGTGAGTTTGAAGGCTATTTTATTTTTTATCCCATTCAACCATATCAAATTGTTTTTTCGGTATCTAAAGATAATAAGATCTCTAGGGTGTTAGATTTAATAGGTGAATATATTATATTAAACAAACGTTGAAGGTTAAAAGTTAAGTGTTTGCCTTTAATAAATCTGGTTTTGGTCTAGTTAAGATGACCATCCTCTTCAGACTTCTCTTCCTATTTCAAAGCATCCCCATATACATTAACAAATCATTTTTTTAAGAAATTAGACTTAATCATAACCTTATTTATTTTAAATTTGAAACATCCATGCATCCAAAGGGTGACTGTACAACAACCTAAAACAGAAGGGGGTATAGTGCTACCTAACTTTCAATTTTATTCCTAGGCAGCAAATACACAAGGTATAAAGACCTGGGGCCTCATGTATAATACCGTGCATAGAATTCACACTAAAACATGGTGTATGGACAAAAGTGGAAATGTGCATATGCACAAAATAATCTACATGCACAAAACTGTATGTAAGCCAACTTCTGTGCACTTCAGCTCCATAAATCCTGGTCAGCATGAAAGCCTGCTGCTCTTCCCCGACTCCTCCCAGAATTTTGCATATTTTAATATGCAAATCAATATAAATAGCCCCTTCTGTTTAGTGTCCCATTAAAAGACAATGGCAAAAGCATGTGAAAAAAAAGAAGAATTTCAGCAAACGCAAAGTGGAGACAAAGAAAAAATGTACTATTTGTTGGCTTACGCAGTGGTATAAGCAATAAAAGCATGGCGGAGTCGCTCAAAGGTCAAGTTCAGAAAGCCGCACATTGCCCGAAATAAAAAAAGAAATGGACAGATATCACTGTCAACATGAAAGGGCGAGTCACCGCCTGCCATCTGTTTATTCTGTTGCAGACAATATTACAAAAGCTGCTTCCCGTGCTGATGACATGATGGTGCTTTTGTGCCAAGTATGTCTTCTGGCGCTGGCTGATCACACACCTCTGCCTCGGAAACTGCTGGGAGGCCATCTAGCTGTGTGCTTACAGACTGTTCTGGAATCACAAAATGCAATAGTGGATGCTTTAAGAGGTATGGCCAGTGAACTAAGGAATATACCGTGTAAGGGCTGTACTATGTAATATTGACTACAATTTTAATGAATTGGTTAAAAAATAAATGCTGCATTTGATTACCTGTTTTTACATTCTGCTAATTACATTCAAGCGAAGCTGTCATGCTATGACTGAACTTGAAAAGAACTTGAAAAGGAGCAGGTAGCGCACAATTTATCAAATTCTGCCTTTGTAAAGCCGGCTCCAGTTCAGCACAAAGCTCCGAGAGGATAGCTCTTAGAAATCAAAATTGACTTAGAAGCCAGTCATCATCATCTTCTAATTCTTCCATTAGCTAGCAATGCTAAAACAGCTATGATAGTTGGAATAGTTTGGGCATTCCATGCACCATTATATTGTTATTGGGTGTATGCAACATTTTTGTGCGTATACACCATTTATACATGAGGCCCCTGGACATCGACACAAATCGATTAATATACACAAGCCTGGTCTACAAGAGAAATAAAATTTTGCAGTATTTCTTTACATTCCCTGCTCTGTGCCCCAGTTAATACAAATTACCGTCAATAAACAAATAATCTAATTGCCCTTCATTCTTTCAGTATATGGAACCAATGTAGGAAGCACTTTAAGACATATAAGCTTTTGTGTTGCACCTGTACATGACAACCACCTTTTTCCATCCTCTAAAATAGATAAAGTATTTAATATTTGGAAAATGTCCGGGATTAAAACACTTAAAGATTAGTACATAGGTGATGTGTTTGCATCGTATGAACAATTACGTTTCAAATTTAACTTCTCATCAATATAATTTTTCCACTGCTTTCAGGCTAGAAACTTTGCTTAACAGAACCTGCCCAATTTTCCTCATCCCCCACCTACTTCTCTTCCAGAAGAAATACTGATCAGTCTTGAAGACTCAGATAGCATCTTTACTATTTATAAAAATATTTTAAAGTCCCTTCCTTTCAAAGACACCAGAGTACCTTGGGGAAAGGATCTATCACTTGATATTTCAGAATAGGAGTGGAAGGCAGTCATGCACAGAATAAACTCTAGATCCATATGTGCAAAGCAGTCAGTCACTCAACTTAAAATCTTTTATCAAACACATTTATTTTGTTTAAAATTGTCCAAAATGTTTCCAGGGAAAGATTCAACCTGTGAACATTGCAATCTAGATCCAGCCTCACTGGGCCCCATGTTCTGGGCATGCACCAAATTAACAATATTCTTACAAAAATCTTTGAATGCCTATCAGACAGCTTTGGTGTCACAATCACTCCTAATCCATTGATAGTTGTGTTTGTTGTACTCCCAGACAGACTTAAATTGGAGGACAAACAAACTGTAATTGCCTTTACCTCACTACTAGCACGTAGACTTATATTGCTCAACTGGAAGACTCCCACCCCACCACTTTCAAGTCAGAGGATAACTGATGTTCTATACTATTTGAAATTGGAAAAAATCTAATTCTCACTTAGAAGATCTGTTCAAAACTTTTTAAAAATATGGCAGGATCTAATCAATAATGTTTTAGAATAAACTTCCATTTCTTCCATTCTTGTTGCTTTTAGCTTTAGTTGTTGTCTCTCCTCTCTTTTTCTTGGGCGGGGACTACATTTTGCTTGGCTTTGTTAAGTTTGTCTTGATTGTATGGAATGATATCAGTTTCTAATTAAAATCCATAAAAATAATGTAAAAAAAAGGAAAAGCCAAATTCCATCTTTTGACATAACCTTTGCTACTTTTAACTAATTTGTGCTCCTATTTTTGATTGAGCTTTGTTAATTTTTTGAATAAAATAATTTATTATTTGTTTTTGTTTATATTAGTTTTCCGCACCATGGTGATTATATCCATTACTGGTTAGGTAAATTAGGCTGGTGCCAGTCATCGCTGCACAGATTTAGACAGGTGAGGCAGTTTCTTGGAGGCTCTACAAAGGTTTTTACCCCATCTACTGTTGCCTTTGTTTATGTTTCCTTGCCACTGTTTAAAATTATGGAATTATTTAATCTTTTGTGTTACCAGAAAACGTTATAACACAGGTTGTGGCATGTGGTGTGGTTGTTCCTTTAAATATATCTTTCATGGTTTGATTCGCCAGGTTTTGCTATTAGCTTTTGTTGTCTTTCCAATTCTTAGGATTCTTGTTTCTTTTTCTGTTCCAATGACTTTTTCCACTTTTGTAAATGTGTCATTGGCTTATTTTTGTTGGTTAGTTGAGCTGTGATTTATTTGTTTTTTTGTGGTGTTAGTATTTGTAAAGTTTTACTTTGACTTTGCTATAAACAGTTAGAGATTCACCCTCAAAATGTGGTAAATTGTACATAGCAATTTCTGCCCTTTGAATTACATATTTTCAGCACTACATGTAAGTGTGTATTTTTTGTCTGCTTGGAGACTATTTTTGATTTTTGTCAGATCCTCCTACACAATCATCGACCTCCATGTTTTATTCCTGCTGATTTTTCTTGGAGTAATAGCCCTTTCCTTTGGATTCACACCATGGTATTTCTCTGTTCTGCAGGTAATTTTACTTTTCTTATTCAATATTCATGCACGTGTTAAAAAACTCCTCTGCAGATCTTCTCTTTTTGGAAAACAAAATGTTGCTTTTGTCTTCATGCCTTGCTCCAGCACCAGGATCTCTGCATTGGGTACTTGTGTACTAAACAGACAGCAGTGAAACATCCCCCATGGAGCCCAACACTGGAATGGTATAAATAACAATTGTATGTACGTATTTCTGTAATATTCCAATTTCTATAATTTTTTTTTTTTTTTTTTTATCCCAATAAATATGTTATGAATTCATCAAAACAATTCTGTTTTCCTTGGTCATGCTGTCTGTTTAGTACACAAGTACCCTGCATTGTTATACACTCCATGTAACATGATGTTATATTTTAAGTGTATTCTTAGAGGAGAATGAAGAGTATTTTTGTCAATTTATTATCGTCACGTGAATCCATCAAAGTCATCTGCAAAAGTCATTGGTATCAGCAGAAAATGTGCAACTTTCATAACTTTTGTGGTGCACAAGTATATGTGATGGTGTGATTTTAAATAATCAATATACCTTTATCTTCCCAAAAATATTAGTGATTTTAAAATCACTAATATTTCATCACTGACAAATCCGAGAATTGGTATGTGAATTAATGAGACATGGAAACAGCAAATTAATGTTTTGTTCTTCCTCACAGTACTCCTATTTTTCCTTTATAGGAAACCATGTGTTTCAGGATGATGTGGTGGTTTGTCTGTTATACATTGGTGCCACTATGCTAGACTGCTTTAGGTGTTTTTCTTCTGACAGACAGCACTACGTTGAAACCGCCTTCCATAAATTGCTTACAACACATGTTACCCAGGTTGTGCAGCACGTAATTTTTAAATTAAACTGACAAAAATGGAATATTGCAAATTAGTCTCAGTTTTTAAGATATTTTTGCTTTTGTTTCCACAGGGCAGAGCTGTAGTGCTGAGGACACCAACTCCCCATTATGGAGAAGACCGGCCCTCGCAGGACATGCCGATGAGCCCAACAAGTCTCATCTGGGAGAGGGGCACTGTGGAGGACAGCCGGGGTCCATGCCCGGCCAGGACGCCCCTATGACACTGGATCCGGGGGAGCTGGCATGGGATGCACGCTATGTCCCCTGGAACACTTGGTGGCAGTCCCCCTGGGTTGCATCAGGGCCACAATGGTGGAACACTGGAGGTCATCCCTGTTGGGCTCCATGGCCACTGCCCGGAGGAGCTGCAAGGCTTAATGAGCCCGTTTGGGAAGTGCCACGCCCAGAAGTGCAGCTAGAAGTAGGTCAACGAGCACCTGCAGCACTTCTGAGTGGGCTATAAGAAGAGCCTGCCTGCACTACTCAGGGCTAGAATCGGGAGAAAGAGGACGAGGTTGCCTGAGAGGAGTGGTGGTGCCAGCGGAAGGATTGCTATGTTAAAAGTAAGGTGCTTTGGGACTGTGTTATACCTGTGGGGTTCACGGAGAAGACATCCCCCACAGGGTAAGAGTGTTTGAGCTGTGTTAAAGTGCTTGGGACTGTGTATTGCCTGTGGGGTTGACGGGGAAGATGTGCCCCACAGGTGAAGAAAAATGAAAGATTTCTGCCCATTTATACGTGCCTCAGTGTGAATCTGTGCCGGGTCGGGCGCTTATATAGCGCCTTATTCACAACATGTTAGTAGCCTACTGAAAACATTCTTCTTTCATTTAAGAATTGTAGTCTGTGTTAGACCAACTTTGATTTTCACAGAGGCCAAGGGTTGATCCAATGTTTTTATAACATCTAGATTGGACTGTTGTATGGTTTTATTTTATGGACTTTCAATGTCAGTTTTTAATAAACAGCTGAATGTCCAGAATTGTGCTGCTAGAGCTCTGACTCATGCAAAATCCTGGAGCACATAACTGCCATCTCTGAAGAAACTACACTGACTGCCAGTTTAATGACATATTCTATATAAAATACTTACAAAGAATCAGCCAAATGAATTCACTCCTCTGCAGTGGTGGTCATGAGTAGTTTCTAAAAGTAAGAAGAGGATTGTGGATGACAGTCTTCTCAGTCTTTACTCCAGCCTTGTGGAATGCTCTTCATCAAAGTCTTTGTGATGCTAAATCACAGCTAGTTTCTAACGGATATAAAATGTTTGTTTACTATATTTTACTGTTGTCTATGTATGTGCTTATTTAATTATTTATTTTTGTTCAGCCCTTTCTGTATCAAATACTTGAGTATTCTTATGTATACAATATATTAAATATTATTTTTATTATTATTACAAAAGCTTAAGTTGTTTTGTGACAACATACATACACCGCAGTGCAAAAATATCCATTAAGGCACCAATAACTCCAAAAGAATAGTTAGAGATCTGCATCTTGTTCCAGTTTTATGAAGTATTCTATTGGGTGTGTTCACATATAAGCATCTACTGCAGAAGCCCATGTCCACATGAAACAACTCCCATACTGGACCAGTTTTGTTAAGCTGTGGCACATTGATACTTTAAATAAATTTGTTGACGCAGTTCAATTTCCATTCAGAAACCACAAGCAGAGTGCTGAAAAAAAGTTTTATAATTTCAAAATTTCCCATTGTAAAGCATTGGCAAATTTCTGACCTCGTCCATTTTCAAACAGAGATGTTCTGTGCAATTTCAACAACAAATTAGTTTACTGTTCTAATTTTAACTGAAGAGCAGTTGCTTGAACTTGTATATTTTGTATGTTGTCATCTTTTACTCATTTGACAGCCGCTTGGATACCCACTGCAAGTCAATCATATGGTGCGAAGAGCGCACAAACTCCTTACACAGCAGCACCCTTTTCCTGCTACTGTACTTTAGGGAAGTTAACCATTAGAGTACAAAAAACAAAGTCACTTCTCCAGAAATAAATGGATCTGGAAAGCAATTATGTAAGCATAAACAAGTGATTGAACAATATAATCTGCAGATTATTATTATAAAGCATTGACATTATCAACTTACAGCTAAATGGCATTTGAAATAATTATTAATTACACGGAAAACTTGCAGCTGCCCTAACTGATATAAACATAGGAAGGGTTTAGAAATGGACAGTGGGGTCACAGGGTGGAAGGCTTCTGTAACTTAAGACCCTGATCTCTGGCACCCAGACCCTGATCTTTCAGTGCCAGATAAACACAAACAATCATGGCAAGGCTCTGATCTTCTTGCCCGCCATGTTCTTTTTGTTTTCAATGTTATGCAATAACTCGGTTTCTTTCCAAGTTCTTACCTATTTATATAATATTAAGGAATTTCTGTATTTTAACTAATATTAATAGCTAGGCAGGGAATCTATTTTAGTTCATTTTCTCCTTTCATAGGGTAATAGTGATACTTATTTTATGCTAGTATTGGACATGTTATATTAACATATATTTTTCATTTGCTAATTATTGGGTACTACTCTATTGGGTATTCTTTCAAAAACATTATGTGTAAGAAAATTTAACAACAATTAATTATAGACCTTCCACCATTATCACACATCAGTTGATGCCATTTTCATATCACTTGAATTGCAATCTGCTGTGTATGAAAACGATGGAGCCAAAAAGCCTATTTGTGCTCCATTTTAAAGTGCTGTTAAAAAGCACATCTTTAATATAGTGTACTAATACATGTAATTGCATTTTATTATCGCTACTAGTTTTGAATATCACTCATTGTTACATTGCTTTTTTGTTAAACAAAAATTGCATAAAAATAAGAAATGCTCCAACTTTCATATTAGTTAACTAAGTTGCCAAACGCACTTAAACGTGGTGCCATGCATACATTGTCTAATATGATTGCCATTTATCTTCTTTTTGTTTTGATTGCTGCCGTTCTATTGTTTCCCAAGATGGCCACCACATCTTGATGCAGTAAGGGAAGGGTGCTGCAGTTACATGATATGATGAACTGTATCATATTATTGAGAAGGTGTGTCTAGCCTAGTAGTTTTAAATTTCACCCTTCTTTCCATGCCTCTCACCTTAAGGCAGTGATACCTTGTAGATCTGCACCAAGGACTCATGTATCACTAACAGTCATGGTAGAAAGCCACCCAGAGTACATGTTACAGAAAATCCCTGATTTCTGTAGAACTGGTGTCAGGTAGTAATAATAGTAGTATTAGAAGAAGTAGTATTATGATAATGTGGCAAGCCAATGTAGAGTGGCCCAGTTTTGTTTCATTAGAAACCTTTGCTCATGACAGCAAAGAAGAAATAAAATGCACAGCAAGGGGAGAGGTCACCAAGGAGACAGAAGAATATAGCTTGTTGGATTGAATTCTCTTACTGTTTTTTCAGCAAAAAACACCAGATGTCTATATACTGTATATCTACTCTCTCTATATATATATATATATATAAAATCCTAAGCCTAACAGTGACGTTTTTAATGTCACATTTTTTGTCACGCTTTAAATTGGGGTTATTTTAAAACCTACATATATATGTTTGTATCATTCTTTTCAGAATTATCGAACTTTAATGTGATGTTGTTAGATTTTCAGATTATTATTCCGTTTTTTAAATTATAAACTAAAAACTATCAAGAACTCACAGGACTTTGTGCTAAAATATTTAACCACGCCCGGGGCCAGAAATAAAACACAAGCAGTAGCACAGCTGCTGCAGAGGCTTTTAAGTCTTCGACGTGCCACATGAGATGCAGATCACACGACATGGCAGGAGCAGCAAGCCAGCAGCTGATCGAGCAAAGAGAAGGTTAAAAAAAAACAACTGCATTTGTTGGTTTGACACGTCTCATTTAAATTATTAAATTTTTTCCGTAAAATGCCTGTAATTTTCTCTGACAGTAATACTGGCTTTGCTGTCCGTAATATGCGTTTAATTTTCTGTCACAACAGTGGGCAATCAGCAGATTCTCCCCAGCAACTGATGTAATGTGCGCGAAAATAAATTTACTTTTAAAAGTCATTGTATTGTAATAGCATTAAAATTCATATATTTAGGAAAAACCCTTCAAAGACTGACACTTTACACTTTACCGGGCCAAGCTTCTTAATCACAAATCTAACATCCTCAGAGTGAACACTTGCACAACAACAAACACTAATCCCACCTCTTTGGGGAAGCTGGTCTCCGCGTCTCAGTACCCGATTGGATTTTTTGGGTACCCGATTGGATTTTTTGGGTTTTATGTTTTAGGTCTTACCTCATTTACCGAAATCCGATTGGATCGGCCGTGCGATATTTTATAGCTCCCGCCCTCTCTGTCTTGTGTGACACATCAGGCGGCCTTTGAAGCATCGCACCCGCGCATGCGCACTTCACCAGAAGACACACACACGGACACTGGACGCACACAGGGGTTTTATTAAAGAGGATGTGTATATATATATCCATAATGTTTGGGATAATGACACATTTTTCCCTGATTTACCCATGTGCTCCACAGTTTAAAATTACAAATCAAACAATTCAGACATGATTAAAGTGAACATTGCAGTTTATTATTTATGGGTATTTGCATATTTTTTTCTACATGCCCCCCCCCCCCCATTCAAGGCCCCATAAGAGTGAAGTTACAAATCCCTTGCATGCAATGACTACTTGATGTCATGCAATTGTTAGACATCAGCAGGTGCTGAGGATCTTCTCTCGTGATGCTCTGCCAAGCTTCTAATGCAGCCATCTTCAGCTCCTGCTTGTTTCAGAGGCTTGTCCCCTTAGTTTTTCTCTTCAGCATATGGAAGACATGCTTAATTGGCATCTACAAATAAATAAATGTATTGTGAAATGTGACAATAATTAAACATCAAAATAACACGTGAGCATAAATAATTAAATGTGTCAAGAAATATGGTTTTGTTGTTGTATTTACTTAGGTAGCTATTTAATTATTTCAGTGACACTGCATGTAATATGAGATACTGAAAACTTTGAGTATCACTTTACTTTCCTTTGGGATTGCTGTAGCTCAAAAGTTGTTCAAAGTTGTGACTGTGTGTCTCTGTGGCAGATATGGATGTAAGACATAGCTGGCCAGAATTGCTGAGCAAATCAGCCACTTTAATTCAAGTATCTCAGAATATTTCACACTCTCAGGAGTTTGCATCTTAAGTGTCTATTGTAAATGTAACAATGGATGAAGATTTATGTCCACTCGATAATTCACCAGTGAAAAAAACAGTACTCGCTGGAGCTCACCCATAACTTTGGTTATTGACAATGACAGTTTTTTATCTATCCATCCATCCATCCATCCTCTTCTGCTTATCCGAGGTCGGGTCTCGGGGGCAGCAGCTTAAGCAGAGATGCCCAGACTTCCCTCTCTCCATCCACTTCTTCTAGCTCTTCCGGGAGAATCCCAAGGTGTTCCCAGGCCAGCCGTGAGACATAGTCCCTCCAGCGTGTCCTGGGTCTTCCCCGGGGCCTCCTCCCGGTTGGACGTGCCCGGAACACCTCACCAGGGAGGCGTCCAGGAGGCATCCTGATCAAATGCCCTAGCCACCTCATCTGACTCCTCTCGATACGGAGGAGCAGCGGCTCTACTCTGAGCCCCTCCCAGATGACTGAGCTTCTCACCCTATCTTTAAGGGAGAGCCCAGACACCCTGCGGAGGAAACTCATTTCACCCACTTGTATTCGCAATCTCGTTCTTTCGGTCACTACCCATAGCTCATGACCATAGGTGAGGGCAGGAACTAGATCGACTGGTAAACTGAGACCTTTGCCTTACGGCTCAGCTCCTTTTTCACCACGACAGACCGATGCAGAGCCCGCATCACTGCGGATGCCGCACCAATCCGCCTGTCGATCTCCCGCTCCATTCTTCCCTCACTCGTGAACAAGACCCCGAGATACTTGAACTCCTCCACTTGAGGTAGGATCTCGCTCCCAACCCTGAGAGGGCACTCCACCCTTATCCGGCTGAGGACCATGATTTGGAGGTGCTGATTCCCATCCCAGCCACTTCACGCTCAGCTGCGAACCGATCCAGAGAGAGCTGAAGATCACGGCCTGATGAAGCAAACAGCACAACATCATTTGCAAAAAGCAGTGACCCAATCCTGAGTCCACCAAACCAGACCCCCTCAACACCCTGGCTGCGCCTAGAAATTCTGTCCATAAAAGTTATGAACAGAATCAGTGACAAAGGGCAGCCCTGGCGGAGTCCAACTCTCACTGGAAATGGGTTCGACCGGCAATGCGGACCACGTTCTGACAACGGTTGTACAGGGACCGAACAGCCCTTATCAGGGGGTCCAGTACCCCATATTCCCGGACCACCCCCCACAGGATTCCCCGAGGGACACAGTCAAACGCCTCTTCCAAGTCCACAAAACACATGTAGACTGGTTGGGCGAACTCCCATGCACACTCCAGGACTCTGCTAAGGGTGTAGAGCTAGTCCACTGTTCCGCAACCAGGACGAAAACCACACTGTTCCTCCTGAATCCGAGGTTCGACTATCCAACGGACCATCCTCTCCAGAACCCCCGAATAGACTTTTCCAGGGAGGCTGAGGAGTGTGAACCCTCTGTAGTTGGAACACACCCTCCGGTCCCCCTTCTTAAAGAGGGAGACCACCACCCCAGTCTGCCAATCCAGAGGCACTGTCCCTGATGCCCATGCGATGTTGCAGAGACGTGTCAACCAAGACAGCCCTACAACATCCAGAGCCTTGAGGAACGGGCGTATCTCATCCACCCCCGGGGCCTTGCCACCAAGGAGTTTTTTGACCACCTCGGTGACCTCAGTCTCAGAGATGGGGGAGCCCACCTCCGAGTTCCCAGGCTCTGCTTCCTCATTGGAAGGAATGTTAGTGGGATTGAGGAGGTCTTCGAAGTACTCCCCCCACCGACCCACAACGTCCCAAGTCGAGGTCAGCAGCGCACCATCCCCACCATACACAGTGTTGACACTGCACTGATTCCCCCTCCTGAGATGCCGGACGGTGGACCAGAATCTCCTCGAAGCCATCCGAAAGTCGTTCTCCATGGCCTCCCCAAACTCCTCCCATGCCCGAGTTTTTGCCTCATCAACCACTGAAGCCACATTCCGCTTGGCCTGCAGGTATCTATTAGCTGCCTCCAGAGTCCCACAGGACAAAAGGGAAGGGTAGGACTCCTTCTTCAGCTTGACAGCATCCCTCACCGCTGGTGCCCACCAACGGGTTTGGGGATTGCTGCCACGACAGGCACCGACCACTTTACGGCCACAGCACCGGTCAGCCGCCTCAACAATAGAGGCACGGAACATGGACCATTCGGACTCAATGTCCCCCACCTCCCTCGGATCAAAGTTCTGCCAGAGGTGGGAGTTGAAGCTATTTCTGACAGGGGGCTCTGCCAGACGTTCCCAGCAGACCCTCACAACACGTTTGGGCCTACCAGGCCTGACCGGCATCCTCCCCCACCATCGAAGCCAACTCACCACCAGGTGGTGATCAGTTGACAGCTCCGCCCCTCTCTTCACCCGAGTGTCCAAGACATGTGGCCGCAAGTCCGATGACACGACCGCAAAGTCGATCATCGATCTGAGGCCTAGGGTGTCCTGGTGCCAAGTGCATATATGAACACCCCTATGCTTGAACATGGTGTTCATTATGGACAATCCGTGACGAGCACAGAAGTCCAATAACAAAACACCACTCGGGTTCAGATCATTCCTCCCAATCACGCCCTTCCAGGTCTCACTGTCATTGCCTACATGAGCATTGAAGTCTCCCAGCAGTACGAGGGAGTCCCCAGAAGGTATGCCCTCTAGCACCCCTCCAGGGACTCCAAAAAGGGTGGGTACTCCGAACTGCTGTTCGGTACATACGCACAAACAACAGTTAGGACCCGTCCCCCCACCCGAAGGTGGAGGGAGGCTACCCTCTCGTCCACTGGGGTAAACCCCAATGAACAGGCTCCAAGTTGGGGGGCAGTAAGTATGCCCACACCCGCTCGGAGCCTCTCACCGGGGGCAACTCCAGAGTGGTAGAGAGTCCAGCCCCTCTCAAGGAGATTGGTTCCAGAGTCCAAGCTGTGCGTTGAGTTGAGCCCAACTATATCTAGCCGGAACCTCTCAACCTCGCGCACTAGCTCAGGCTCCTTCCCCTTCAGAGAGGTGACATTCCACGTCCCAAGAGCCAGCTTCTGTAGCCGAGGATCGGACTGCCAAGGTCCCCGCCTTTGGCCACCACCCAACTCACACTGCACCCGACCTCCTTGGCCCCTCCCATAGGTGGTGAGCCCATGGGAAGGGGGACCCACGTTGCCTCTTCAGGCTGTGCCCGGCCAAGCCCCATGGGTGCATGCCCGGCCACCAGGCGCTTGCCATTGAGCCCCACCTCCAGGCCTGGCTCCAGAGGGGGGCCCCGGTGACCCGCGTCCGGGTGAGGGAAAACGCCGTCCAAATTTTTTATTCATCATAGAAGGTCTTTTGAACCGCACTTTGTCTCATCCCTCACCTAGGACCAGTTTGCCTTGGGTGACCCTACCAGGGGCATAAAGCCCCAGACAACAGAGCTCCTAGGATCATTGGGACACACAAACCCCTCCACCACAATAAGGTGGCGGTTCGAGGAGGGGACAGTTTTTTATTTCATGGTATATTTCTGTAATGCTCTTTGGGTTTACTGGCATCAAACCTGCTTTCCATGTTTGAAATTGTTTGGGTTTGTTTGGCAAAACCTATCTTTTGCTCCTTTTTCATGTATTGCCTTTTATCTCTTAGTGGTATTCTTTAATAAATAAGTAAACATAAAAGATGTTTTCCCATGTTTGTACTGTAGTACTAGGGTGTTGTACCGTGTTAGCCATTATGAATGTAGAGAAAAGCCAAGCAAAATGACACCTTTTATTGGCTAACTAGAAAGATTACAATATGCAAGCTTTCGAGGCAACTCAGGCCCCTTCTTCAGGCAAGATACATCTTGCCTGAAGAAGGGGCCTGAGTTGCCTCGAAAGCTTGCATATTGTAATCTTTCTAGTTAGCCAATAAAAGGTGTCATTTTGCTTGGCTTTTCCCCATGTTTGTACTGAAACAGAGATTTTTTTTTTAAATGGTGCTCCTTCTTTTTGAGGGATTTTAAACTTTATAAAGAGTTAACTCCATTTTTGGTTATGTTATTTTATTTAAGGCTGCACTGCATAAGGTGAGGCCTTTTCAGTAGGTCCAGACTTGCAAAGAAGATACGTTGGGCTTTTGTTCATATTTGAGGTGTGCACTCCATTATTTTAGTTTTGTATTGGGAGGGATTATGACAGCCGATATCTCTGCACCATAAAATAAAAACAGTTGTGGTATAAATTATCTAACAAGCCATCCCCCTGGTCTCCAAGGTCCCAACCCTGCCCCTTTCTCTGAAATGAAATCTTTCAAGACAAACGGGATGACTTGATTGTGTATCTTTTTTAAAAACACAGAACTATTAAAACAGTATTCAGAGTTTAATTAGAACTGTCAAATATATTTAACTTATACTATCTCTTTCCCTATGTGCACTTTCAGCTAATTTCCTTGTTTTTGTGCACATGTGAATGAGTCTTCACCAGCACTCTCTCTCTTGACTGCTTTCCCATAAAGCATGCCCTGCTTCCCAGACTCATTATTTTCAAGGCAGCTTTCTTGCATCCTGTCCGCTTTTATATATACACTAGCCAACCCGCGGCGTAGCATATGCTGCATAATTATGTATTGATGGGTGAACACTTCCTGAAAGACACAGTTGTCCAAATGGGGTTGGTTTTGAGGATACGACTGTAGGTGAATGAAAGGATGAAACTCTGGAGAGGGCAACATACAATACAGCGTTTTACACGCGGCATACAGCGATTCACATCGAAGCATAGACACCGCTAAGACCATGGGATACCCCTCACAAACTGTTTTACACACTGCATACAGCGATTCACATCTGCGATAAACAAATTGCTTTACATGCTGCATACAGCAATTCACATCCGCGACAAATACGATTCTTCTTAGATGGTCCTGATGCATCCACCCTCGTTCTCGAAGCATACACACTGCCTGGTCATGTGCACGCTCGCAAGAGCAACTAACAGAGACCCGCTCACCAACTGTAATGACCATGGGATACCCCTCGCAAACGGTTTTACACGCCTCATACAGCAATTCATATCCGCGACAAACAAACTGTTTTACATGCTGCATACAGCGATTCACATCCGCGACAAACATGCTTCTTCTTATGGGGTGGGTTTGAGGATACGACTGTAAGGGAACTCTGGAGAGAGCAACATACAATTGTCCGTGACTGAAAACTGGAGGACCACCGCGGCGCCCCCACCTCCCAAAGCGAGGGATGGGGCTGGATGGCAGTCGCGCGCGGAGAACGGAACGGGGTGTGAGGGGAAGGATGCCCAGTGAGGATGATGTATTGATGGGTGTACAGTCATCTCTTAGTCATCGTTCAGTACGCACTGCTTGCTCATGTGCCCGTCCCCAACTCCTCACCTGAATTGTTTTCGTCTGTGTATAGTCTACATGCACCTGTGAGCCACGTTGACTTTTCATTGTTCTGTTTGTCCATGCCAGGTGAGGTCTAATTAAGCCAAAGGCTCCACACCTGGTGGTGCCCTTCTGTCAATTCCTTTAAGTTTCAGCTTTGCAACCATACTCCCCCCGGAACTCAAGGACTTTGGTTGCCCGGCGGATCATGGGAATAACGCCGCCGGATCGCCAGTCGGCATCGTTTATGACTTTCATTCTTGATTAATGAAAACATTCTTGGCAAATGCTTTCGCTCTCGCGCGAATTGTTGTCTTAGTGAATTATATATATAGATGCCTCCCATGCTGCTTTCTCCACCTTGTACTCACACTTCCTCTTTCATCTCACCACCAAAGCCAAACTGACCAATCAGATTGCTTAGAGAGACTGGGCACACAGACTTTAGTGTTTTACTATATGGTTAATTGCTACAAATGACAGCTCTGTATCAACATCAGTGTCTAAAAGCTGAGCAGCCTGCCTTATTATTATGACTTACCAAAAATGTATTTAAAGTTTTAAGAAATAATGTTTCCATTCATCCATTAATAATCAAATCGACCTAATCCAATCCAAACACAAAGTTAGTTCCAAGAAAGACAAAAAGACAAAAAAAATATTAAAGAAAGGGAGAAAAAGATAAGAATAGACTGTACCGCCAAAGAAAAGAATTTAGCCACCTTTGCAAAAGCTACTGACAGACAGCATAGATAAGAAAAGCTTTAAGGCCTGCCGGTTGGCATATATTGTCATTAATAAAACAGACAGACTTCTGCTTCTTAAACCTGAGATCTCTGACTAACTGCTGCTTTATAGAACTGTTAACATTCTCTACAGCAGCAAAAAATGAGTTTTTTGTCATTAAATAGAATGGAACATAAGTGCAATAGACCTAATTTGCCTTTACTTATTATAATGGTTTTAAAATCACAGTTTTAAACAGCCTTTCAATGTTAACAGTCTTCATTTTAGTTTTTAGTTTAGGCTCAGTCAATATGCAGTTTCAAGCTTCAAATACACTCTGTGTCTTACTGTATGTGGTTGCTGACATGACACTCAATGCAAAAAAGAACAATGCAATTAAAAATAAATACAAAGGTGTCCTGTGTTACATTTTTGCTGTAACTTTAAATGGGGAATAAAAGAAACTAAATTTAATTTATTCCCATACGTTATTTATTGACCATCTTTTCTTGCCAACAGTATGGAATGGGCTTCCCTCACTATAAAATATGTTGGCTCCTGTGGGCCTAATCCATGGTCCACTGGGTTTATCTATTTTTTTTAAGAAATTTGTAAAATGGAAGAATTGATTAATGACTGCATGGAACTTGCTTGAGCAACGACCAGTGATTTTCTCTGGGTTTTTTCATGTGCTTTACAGGGAGGCAGTCTTAACTGCTTCCAGTCTGTTCCTACTTTGATCACTTTCCCTGCACAGAAAATCACATTTTTATACAGGGCTGTGTTTTCAAATTTCCTTTCAGTTGATAGCTGCAGTCAAGTTTTCACCTGCTCCTTTTGGGCAACTGTGTATAAGTCAAACACATTTTTTGCTTTGCAGATGCACCATGAGGAAATATTTTAATGTATTAACAATAATAATTTAAAAAATATATCTAAAAAAACACATTACATATATGTGTAACACTCAAAATATTTAACCTACATTTATATATATCTACTCAATATATATAAAATCCTAAGCCTAAAAGTGCAACGATTTTATGTAACGTTTTTTTGTCACGCTTTAAATTGGGCTTATTTTAAAACCTACATATAAATGTTTGGTATCATTCTTTTCAGAATTTATTGAACTTTAATATGATGTTGTTAGATTTTCAGATTCTTATTCCATTTTTAAATTATAAGCTATAAAATATCAAGAACTCACATCCCACGAGACAAGAAATTGTGCCAAAAGATTTAGCCATGCCCGGGGCCAGAAATAAAAAACAAAGAGTAGGACAGCTGCTGTACAGGCTTTTTAATGTTCGAAGTTCCGTACAAGATGCAGATCACGTGGCACTACCGCAGCAGCAAGCCAGCAGCAGATCAAGCAAAGAGGAGGTAAAAAAAAAAACTTTGTTTCCCCATTGTATCACCGTTTAAAAGGGGGTTTCAGACGAGCGACCGCATCTCCTTGGGGTGTGTTCAGCCCCCCTCTACACAACACAAGGGCAGAGAGGCCAAGTGGCTGGTGCGTAGAGACATGCCAAGGGGATTGGCAAGCGAAGCGAGCAGGGGGGTACCCCCTAGTTTGAATATACAGTACATACTTACTTTTAATACAAGTATTTTTTTTTGGTATCCGTTATTTGTAAATGTTTAGGATATAGTGGGTTCGAGGTTGGGATGTGGGTGGATTTCTTGACTTGCTTCCTTTATGTGGTACTGAAAAATATTTACACTTATATCACATTACATTCTGTGTGCCACCTTTGGGGGAACATAGGATTTTACCAAAGAAACATTAAGAATTATGGGTTCAAATCCTGCTCCTGACATTGTGTGACCATGAGCAAGTCACTTGACCTGCCTTTGCTGCAGTTGGAAAACCAAAAGAAATGTAACCAATTGTATCATAAATGTTGTAATTCGACTTGGATAAAGGCATGAGCCAAATAAGTAAATGTAAATATAAATTACATATATTTATTTTATGTGTTTAGAATAAAAATAATAGTCCAAAATGTTCTGATCATCAAAGAAAATGTAAAATAATAACAGGGTTGTCTCTTTAACTGTTTACAAGGGTGTAGTGGTACCTGGGAAGTGTGAAGACCACACAGAAGATGTTATCTCTGGTAAGTGGGCCTGTAGCGAGCCTGTACTGGAGATACCCAATCAAACCCCAAACACCAATGTTATCATGTGTCCTTGTATGTACTATTTTGTTCACTGGCAAAGTTATGTATGATCCAGAGAAGTGGTTCATCCTGGACTTATTCACCTTTCATAGTTGTTATGGTTTTTTCATCTGAGGCATTCAGGCAAACTGCATGGGCATCTCTAGAGACCAAACCACAGAAGATGGTCTTTAACCATTTAACTGTATGATTATTAAACGTTTTTGCCCTTTTTTCATTACACTGTATATGTTAGCTACTTTCCAGGATCTAAGATGACCAACATGTCATGATGTCATAGGATCATGTTCAGTCAGTATGATGGACTTGACCGTGTAATTGGCATGTGGTGTGGTTACAGAGTCCTTCAGTCTAGAAAGGCATTTTGTAACACTGTATAAGGTGACTTGGAAGCACTATCAGCTCTTTAGAATGTTTTTGGATTGTCCAGAATGCTAAGAACTTCACATTCAGTTATTTCCCCAATCTTTCTTGGTCACTCTTTCCATATAGTTAGATTTTTTAAATACTTCTCCCACTTATCCCTGTGCATGTGCACATTATTGTCCATTGTATTTTGGATCATGTTTTTTCTTAGTGCTTCTATTTTTATTGATTTTGAGTTTTTATTTTTTCAGTACTGTCTTGATGTTTTAATGCTCATTAATGTTGCTAGCTAAGCAAGCTGGTGCCCACGCTGACTGTATGGAATGATGCAAACTCTTTCAGGCTCTATTGAAGTACTCCATCCAGTTTTTCAGGCTAGAGATAGATCTATGTGGTATTTCTTCTTTTTTCTATATTGTGAAAATATCCATGAAACTCAGAGCCATGTTGTCAAATATTTTAATTTTTTATTTTATCCGGCCATGCCATCAGGAAGAAACAATATCACCCAAATAAGAAAATAGGTCTATAAAAGAGTAACTAATGAAGAAAAAAAAATCTTTAGGAATCTCCAAGTCAAAGTTCTGACTTCAACCCAACAGGAATACTGTGTTAAAATGAATAGTTCATGATGGACAGCTAATAAATATTACTGAGCTGAAATATTTTACTGAGGAAGAATAGGTCAAAATTCCTTTACAGCAGTCTGAGAGATCTTTCAACAATAAGAGGAAATATTTGGTGGTGCTTAATCTCTCCGCAGTGGTGTCTCCCTTTGTGTCGGTAATAAAGTCACACCAGCTCAGTCCGGTTATGGCCAGCTGACCTTGAACCTGCCAGATGTAATTATGGATGTTTTTTAAGCATAGCTTATCCTTTGATGAACTTTATGTGTCCTGCTTCAGAAACACACTCAACATCTGTACATTTTTTTTTCGGCAACCCCAAAACATGGATTTTCAGATGGATCAAACACTTGTGCATCAGGACTGGCACCAAGATGAGGGGCATCTGGATGAATTACAAATCCGCAAGTTAACACATTAACATGACACTTTTTTTTGATTTCTGACTACCAGCTGGTCCAGAAGCTCTGGCTGGATACCCTATCATACCGATTGAACAGTTGCATTAAACAAAATTAGACAATGTAAAACAAACAGTTAAATCAACTGAACATACTATGTGTGTCCACGTTTTCATCATACTAAAATGTGCACACTGGAAAAGCAAGGCAACCAGCTGGTTGCAGAGAGCTTTCTCTGCAGCACATGAGCATGACATGCTGTTTAACTGCACAGGCTCATCAATCTGTAAAGTGACCTACAGGTGGACAGAGAAGTGTGTGACATTACAAGGCATGGAATGAAATGTTTATTATAATAAATGATTGATGGTGAGGTTAATGAATGAACATGGTCCTTCTGAACAAAGTTTTATGGATAAACAAGAGCAATGTGACACTAAGGCAATCAGTCACTACAGGCAGTCCTCTAGCCATCATATTATATTTGTATTATTATCATGCAAAATAAGACTACCCTTACTTTTTAGCAAGTTATCGTACCTTTAATATATTATATGACATCTACTATCACTAATAACTAGAAGGCTGACTAATTTAAGCACATTACACACTATTCGTTTTGTGTTTAAAGCTCTTGCAATACCATGAACACAGAAACACTGGAGCTAAGCGGAGTTGCTTTGGCAGGGAGATAACCAGTGCTGAAACATTCAGTACAGAGATCCACAACTGCAGTGAATAAATGTCAACAGACCACTGTAGAACAGAACATGTAAGTTTAGGTTAGCAAACTGCTAGACAAAACCTGTAGGGAATGGGGTTCCTCTCTTTTTCGTCATTTATCTGTGACACCTGCATCTTACCACTACCTCCTTGTTTAACATGTTTGATACTAATCACATACAAAGAACAACAGAAAATTAAAATGAAAATTGCTTCATCCATAAATTAGCATGGCATATGATTGTAGTACTAGGGTGTTGTACTGTGTTAGCCATTAGGGATGTAATGAGAAGTGACACCTTTTATTGGCTAACTAAAAAGATTACAATATTCAAGCTTTCGAGGCAACTCAGGCCCCTTCTTTAGGCAAAATGTAGATATAGGCCTGAGTTGCCTTGAAAGCTTGCATATTGCAATCTTTTTAGTTAGCCAATAAAATGTGTCATTTTGCTTGACTTCTCATTACATGGCATGTGATGATGCCAGCAAGCAAAACTGCATTAACAAGAGAGCACTTACCTTCTCATTTGAAAAGGTAATTTTCATGAAAATATTTGTATCGTTTTTTTAGATGACATGTGCTCCAGTAATTGTTTAACTTATATTATGGTCAGTTTGGGAAGATTTTTGAGAGAACAGCCGAACAATAGTCCCGATGGCTCCATTGTGTTTGCCGATCATCATTCAACAGGAAGTTGATTACCCCAGCAGGGAACTGGCAGGGAGTCGTCATACACACCTGTGAAAATGGTCTAAAGGTATTTGCCTTGGATCACCTACCCCACCGGCATTCTTACCATTACCAGAAGAGCCACTGGTATCATTGGTTGGCGAGCAATTGTTGATGTTGAGAGTGAAAAATGAAGAAGACAGCAAGTAAAAAGGCACTCTTTTTTACTCTGTCTCCTGCCTTGTACCTGGTGTTGCCAGGATAGACTTCATGATCTTAAACTACATTAGGTGGATTTGAGAAGGTATGTATGAGGAAAGCAGACATTTGAAGGTATACAAGATCTGCATTTTCAGTCAGAACTTAAAAGGAATACTGTACATTGCACAGAGTTTTAATATTTTTTAATCAATAGAGTATTTTATTTTCTTGTTTGATTCTATTTCAAGGTATTGTTGCTTTGTCAGCAGACTCACTGAAAATGAAATAAACAAAATACTAATTTATGGAATTTTAAATTATTCAGGAACAAATGAAACAGTATTTACCAAAAGAACAGAGATGCAAGCTGAGCACTGGTTGTTCCTTATTTCCATTTTACACGCCCAACCATAAAATATAATTTTTAAAATAACAGGTAAAGTTTACCCAGTAGTATTTCTGGCTGAAGAATGATTCTGCAACTGGATATCATATACAGTATGTTTGTACCACACATGTGTGTTACATTTCCTGTAACTGAGCAGGAAGTCTTAAGTTTAATTTCTAAAATGAAGCCCACTACTTGTTCCCTAGATCCAGTGCCAACAAAACTAGTAAAAAGTGCAATGGATGTTCTTGCAGCGCCTATCCTAAACATTATCAATAGTTTATTATTGAATGGCACAGTACCAGATGCACTAAAAGTGTCAGTCATTAAACCATTACTTAAAAAGTCAGACCTTGACCCACATATACTAAATAATTATAGGCCTATTTCAAATTTACCGTTTCTCTCTAAAATACTAGAAAAAGTAGTCGCCAGTCAGCTTCAGACACACCTTATGCATTACAATTTATTTGAGAAATTCCAGTCTGGTTTTCGCACTGGTCATAGTACAGAAAAGGCACTAACACGGGTTGTAAATGACATTCTGATATCCTCTGATGAAGGAAACTCATCTGTAATTATGTTGTTGGACTTAAGTGCAGCATTTGACACCATCGACCATTCTATTTTACTGCACAGGCTAGAAAATGATGTTGGGCTTACAGGCACCGTGCTCGCTTGGTTTAGTTCTTACTTATCAAATCGATTCCAATATGTACAGAAATGTGCTGACAGTACTCCATCATTATACACAGAAGTTCAATATGGTGTCCCGCAGGGCTCAGTACTGGGACCTTTACTGTTTTCACTGTACATGCTTCCACTGGGATCTATCATTAGGAAACATAATGTTAATTTTCACTCGTATGCAGATGACACCCAGTTATACCTTTCATTTAAATCAAATGAAGTTTCTCCAATGTGGTCTTTAATTAGTTGTGTTAGTGAATTAAAGGAGTGGATGAATAAGAACTACTTGTCTTTAAATACAGATAAAACAGAGATGTTAATTGTTGGAGGGAATGATGCTGATCACAATAATATTTTGTCATCATTTAACTCAATGGGAATCCCAGTCAATTTTACTGAATCAGCCCGCAATCTAGGAGTTATCTTTGACTCTAGCATGTCATTTAAAGCGCATATTACAAAGTTGTCCAAAACATGTTTCTTCCATCTTAAAAATGTTAGGAAATTAAGGCGCTTTTTAAATAAACAGGATTCTGAGAAACTAATTCATGCATTTATCTCTAGTAGGATTGACTACTGCAATGCGGTGTTCACTGGATGTTCAAACTGTTCTTTATACAGCCTCCAGTTAATCCAAAATGCGGCTGCGAGAATTATTACAAGAACAAGAAAATACGAACACATAACTCCAGTTCTTAAATCCTTACACTGGCTCCCGGTTAAGTTCAGGGCAGATTTCAAAATCCTTCTTTTAACATATAAATCATTAAATGGTCGAGGTCCGGCTTACTTGTCTGAACTTATCATGACTTACAAACCAGAGCGCACATTAAGATCTCAAGATGCCGGTCTGCTTATGATTCCAAGGATTAATAAAAAAACAGTGGGGGGTCGAGCTTTTAGTTACAGGGCCCCTAAACTGTGGAATGGTCTGCCTGCTACTATAAGAGATGCCCCTTCGGTCTCAGCTTTTAAATCCCGGCTGAAGACTCACTACTTCAGTTTAGCATATCCTGACTAGAGCTGCTGATTAACTGTACAGACTGCATCTCTGTTGTTAGTCATTAGCACTTAAACATAAGTAACATGACAGTTATAATTGTATACTAACCCTCACTTATTCTGTTTTTCTTCTCGGTACTCAAATGTGGCACTTAGTGCCACGGCCCACCTGCCAAGTTGTTTTGCCTGCCTAAGGAAAAGTCATCCCAGATGGAGGATCGCAGGAATCGTGGGAGAGAGGGGTCCTTTCATCGGATTGGCTGGCCCAGCACTGTTTCAGCTGTGGAATGGCCAAATGGGGGAGGCAGCTTGAAGGATGAGGTCTCCAGGACTCTATACAAATACAAATCTTATTATGGGATATATCATCTACTGTTAAATTCTGCTCTGTACTTCTAAAATTTATATATATTTTTTTTTTATTTCTTACTATATTGAGAAATTGTTCTGTGTACTGTACTGTATTGTATTGACCCCCTTCTTTTGACACCCACTGCACGCCCAATCTACCTGGAAAGGGGTCTCTCTCTGAACTGCCTTTCCCAAGGTTTCTTCCATTTTTCCCTACTAGGTTTTTTTGGGAGTTTTTCCTTGTCTTCTTAGAGAGTCAAGGCTGGGGGGCTGTCAAGAGGCAGGGCCTGTTAAAGCCCATTGCGGCACTTCCTGTGTGATTTTGGGCTATACAAAAATAAACTGTATTGTATTGTATTGTATTTCCTATCATAGAAAACTAAACAGGAAAGGCATATTTACAATGGGAATGCATCACACAAAATGGGCGACATCAAGAGAGACCGTGTGACTGGGCTAAACGGGGAGCCATTGCATAACTATATGCTCTAATTACAAAGGCAGCGGTCTGCTTTTCTAAAACACTGGAAGAAAGTAAAAAAAGTCTAACTTGTTTTGTCCTCCCTCCATCTTACAGCTTTTGAAAACTGAGAAATACATCAGTCTCTGGTGTCCTGCCAGATGTTGATGATCGTTAGTAGTGATTGGAATACAGAAACAGAAATTGTGGTTATCGAAGAAGAAAAAAAATCAAATGTGTCTTCGTTATTAGATATTTAATATTCGGTGATGGAAATATTATATTTTGACTTACTTATCCCAGTATAATTTTTTCTGTACTAGGAGAGTTACTGATGTCATTTGTTTAAGTCCCACTTGTTGGTACTAAGATTGAAAGCATAGATATGGCAAGGAAAAGGGCATTCATTTAAAACTGATTAGCAGTTTCCAGTGCTACAAGCAGCTTGTATTACCTTTGGCAGCCATGGTGTCATCACCCCCTGTTGACCTTGGTCCAGAACGGGACTGGGAAGCTTATGCAGGCTGGGAATCCCAAGTCTAACCCAGGCCACACAATATATATCAGTTTTCTTGGACAGGCACAGACTCAAACAACTAACAAATACCATTTTGTTGTGGAATTTTTTATGAATGAGGAGACAGTAGGTTTAGCTTTTTACACATGCATTTCACTCTTAAATATTAGTCTGAAGACAACCTGTGATAAAGTGTGGAACAACATTTCATAAATGTAAACACTTCATAAATAAATAAACCATGTAGTTCTATAATATTTATATCAAAACAAATGTGCAAAAAGCACTGAACCACAAAAAGTAGTTGTCAGTGGAATCCACAGTGCATAGATTATGTTTGCAATTTCAACTGTGAGTCTGGAATCTACACAGCCGAGCTGCTGTCAGTGTGTGGATGGTAATGCTGAATACTGTCCTACAAAGTTTGAAGTGTTGGTCAAAAAAGACCACCTTGAATTTCTTCAATAGACAAAATACTCAAAAAATGTCTCAGTGCTACAGAATTCGTCAAGCATTTTTTAAAGAATGCACTTAGTAAACAAAAACCTATGAAACATTTTGTGTAGCATATTCAGTCACTCTTCAGTCATCATAGCGCTAAAGTTTAACTGTCAGAGTGTGAGAGACACACTTTAAAAATATTAAAATAAAGTAAAAACAAGACACATGTATTAAGAAATTTAAAAATATTATGAATATTTTTGTAGGCTTCAGGGAGTCTAGTGTTAAAACCTGCACCTATCATATCAAAAACATCATCTTTCTTTTGCTCTATGATAAAGGAGCTAAGTCTTCACTATTAATAAGGTGATAAACAAAAGATGTATCTCCTACATCACTTTTCAGCACACTATAATAAGACTTACAGGATATGGTATTTCAAATATAATAGTACTGGTAGCTGTTTCCCTTGCAGAACACAATAAATAGCAGGAGCCTACTGAATGTACACTGTTTATTACCACGTTGGGTGCCTATCTAATAGGCCTGGATTCATTCCACAGATACCAGTTTTACCGAAACACACACATGTGATTAGGTAACGGAGGGTAATTGCAGTACCTGTGAGGTCAGTCAGGTAATGCTGGAACTAAGTAAAAAAACCAAAATCTCAGGGCAAGACTGTACGATTTGCAGCTCTAAAACCACAAGTTTGGAGATATAGTGTGTTGGCCTAAAATAGTCCTAAATATTGTACTATTTGGAAGGGACTGTATTACCTGCTTCCTCAGTTCTTCACCAGTTTTACCTGCCCTACTCGCTCCTGTACAGTGGCCACTTTTACCATGGAAGCACATTCAGATTGACATTTGTGGTGAATTTGACTCCCACACACCATGCCCGCTATCTCCAAATTTTGTCTGGGGGATACCACATATCATGCACATGATTTAATTGCACAGCAATCATTCTCTCTCACTTTTCTCACAACTTTTTGCATTTTATTTAGTGCAATAAACTTAGAATATACAGTCATCATGGGCCTGAAACATATTTTGCATTTTCGTGAGTCCAATGTCCTTAACCCCCACAAATCGCAAGGGATTACTATACAGTATATATATATATATATATATATATATATATATATATATATATATATATATATATAAATATAAAAATATATACACACACACTAGCCATACTACCTGCCGGTTATATTTGTAGAAAGGATTAAGGAAGGTAAGTAAAGGTTTGTGTGTTTTTTAAATGGTGACCCTGTTGTTACTGATAGCTGTCCCATCACTCATCCACACTGCCTGAATGCCTCTGCTCTTGTGAGTGAAGAATTTGCTTTTTTTTTGGGGGGTTATAACTGGATTCCAGAATTATGGTAACTCATTACTGGGTTGCATGTCTCATTCATCCTCTTAGTTCAAAGTGAATAGTTTGTAGTGTTTAACTTATGAAGAAAAGCCGGCAAAGGAAGAGTTAAGCAACAATGCTTTGATTCTTCTTTGTGTTGTGCTGCACTTCCACTCTCGAACAAGCCTCACCCAACAACCTCCTGTAAAATTGCACGATTCCTCTTTTTACATTACAGTATATAGAAGCAGCACAAGCTTTTGCCAGGGTAAGTAATGTTAAGCTCTGCCCATTTTGTCTGGTAAGCTGGCTTCACTCTTTTCGAATGTTTCACTTGCTCTGTGCCAGAAGGTGGCACTGGTGTGCAAACTGTAGTACACAAGAAAAACGTTTACTGGAACCCCCAGGGTCAAAATGTTGGGTTCCAAGGTAGTCTATCTATTTTAAGGATTGGTGACATGCAAGTGAGAGTTGCTTTGGGCAGGTCAGATTATAATATTTGTTGATCCTTCCACCCTCTAAACCCGCTTACCAGGGCAGGATGCAGCTGAAGCCCATTCTAGAAAGCAACGGGTGCATGCAGAGCCGAAGCCCATCACAGTGTAAATACACACGCTCACACATTACCTCAGGGAATGATTTAGCATCACTAGTGCACATAAAATTAATATTTTTGGACCGTGGAAAGAAACCCATGGAAACTCCATACAGGCAGCACCTGGGATGCGACCCCCAGACTCCTTACTATGAGGCAGCTGTGCTACCATTACATCATCTGGTACCAATTTCATTGATTTTAACATATTTACATTAACTGTGGCCTTAAAAATTGAAGAAAAATACTTTTTATTTAAGACTTATTTTAGTAACACAGAGCAGGCTCCCCGGAGCCCTCCTTAAAATCCTTCAAATATCATTTATACCTAAAGTTCACATTCACTGAAGGTTTGTCTTCTGTGTACTCCCAGTGTGTAAAGTAAAGGTGTCACTCAGGTCAGATTTAAATGCTGATTAGGTCATGAACATTCAAAAATGGTGCTTTTATTGAGCCATATATGGTTACTGGGAGGAGGCAATGGAGAGTAGTTAAAAGCAGGTTGTGCTCAAGTGAGGAATGACAAGCTGGTTTTCTGTTAAATTCTTCTTGGCTTTCTGTTTAACTCATCATAAACAGGCAGCCTTTGGCGCAGAGGCAAAACAAACAAAGTAGATCACTTCTAAGGGCTTAAGCAAGGAGCTCCATAAAGGTAGGTCACTAGGATGGGGTTATGTCCTGTGGGGCTCTATGATCATAAAATAATGCCTCTTTCCAGTCGACTTTGAACATGCAGGAAATGGACCGGAAATGGCAGAAACAGCTGCCCACAATTGATGTCTTCTCAGCATTGTGGAGGGAAAGGAAGAGGACATGATTGCACCACCACCTCCTCTCTCATTCCGGAGTTGTATTAGATACCTTAGATGAGCCCAAAGGGTGACCTCTGACATGCTTATAGTATTACTAGCTGTGTAAGCCCATGCAATAAAAAGCCCGGGGTCCTAGAAACTACTGAAATTGTCAGAAAAAAAACTGAAATGTAGACATGTCAGGTAATTGAAAGGAACTACTCTGGGCATCTCTTTCCTAGAAGGATTCGTTTTGCTGACGTGCTCACCTCGCTTGTACATTAGCGGCGGGAGGAAAAGTAAAAGGGATACTGTTTTGCCGATGTTAGTGGTTAAAGGACTTTGTCTTTCTTCTGAGGTTTCATTTTGCTGATGAGCTGGCCTCGTTTGTGTTATTAGCAGCTAAGCGAGTTTTCTGTTTCCTCAGAGGTGGAGCCCTTACCCAGACTCTACCTCTCACTTCTGGGCCAGACAGACACACACACTTCCACGTGTAGACATTTAGTTTTTTGTTTCCTCGGAGGTGGAGCCCTTACCCCGACTCCATTTCTCACTTCTGGGATGGACAGACACACTCACTTCCACGCGTCGATGTTTATATATACACAGCTTTAGGTTGATGTGAGATTTATAAAGGGACTTGGTGTGCATACAGTTTTACAAATCTGATTATTCTTCTTTTTTGTGTGCAATGCTTTTGCCTTTCAAGCGTTAACAAAATTTTATGTTGGATTATTTAAAATTGTTTTATACATGAGGCCACAGGAGTAATAGATCCTAACTCACCACTGCTGGTCTCCTGCACAGGTCAACAGCCATGTAGATCTACAAGACCTCAGATGGCTATGGATACTGCAGGGTGGGAGGCATTGTTGTTGGTTGTTATTTCTGTGGTTGCAGAAAAAGAAAAAACATCAAGCGTATGAAACTGTGCTGTTTTGTATGTAACAATATCCATAAGAAGTAAAAAAAAAACATCAGTTAGTTAGCCTATTATTTGCTGCTACTTTACTAGAAGTGTGTGACTTGAAAATCCCTTGTTCTTAGCTTCAGCTGAGCACACAGTTTTTTTTTTCCTTTCATCAAATATTTAATAGCTATATCTGTAGAACAGAAAGCACTTAATAGAAATGCAAGATGTAACATATTAGGTGGAAAGGAAGCTCCAACAGGTGATAAAGTCTTGGTCAATATCTGATATTGTACACAGGAAACTGTGCATGTTGTGCTAGTCTGAAAAATCATTACAAATGATAACATGAAACGTAGAAAAAGAATAAGGAAATGCAGCTAAGCACACCCAACAAGGAGTGATAGCACATTAAAAATGTACTATGCCTGAGACAAAAGCAACCAAAAATCAAAAAAAAAAACCAGCAAATATCTAAAATGTTTGTTTCTTTTTAAAGTCTTATTTTTCATTTTGAATCATAGCATTGTATGCCGACTTGTTGTCAGGACAATGCTGCAGTTAAAGTGGATTCATTTGGTTCTTTGGACAGAAACACAATCAAGCTGCTGTTGTTCTGTAAACTGGCTCTGAAGCATACTGTAGAGATTGTAGAAGGCTGGATTGTTTTCAGTAAAGAAAAACATTTTGCAGCCAATTTCCACTTGCAGGAGATGACAGGCATGTTATTATGTAAAGCAATGGAGGTGCATTTTAATGAGATGTAAACTTTTTCATATTGATACGCTTCAAAGTGAGGACAGGACAAAGGATTTTGCATAGTGGAGTTGATAACTGCATCATATAAAAATGTACCTTAGATGACCAGATATCATCACAAATCTACAGGTTAATTTACATATAAATCAGATGGCATATTTCATTGTTTTTTTATATACAGCGATGGGGATACTAATTTTGTGCTCTCCACTGAAAACAGCTCAATAACTGTTACATTGGAGAAATTTAAGAATTCCAGTGGATCTGACTGCCTGAGTAGAAACTGTAAAATCACACCATTACAACTAAACATGCAATTTCTACACAGAAGAAACTCCAGATGCAATGTAACTAGTATTTTTTGTTTTGGAACATTTTGAATTTGTTATGTTTTTAAATGCCCTCTTTATCCTGTACTGTGGCAGAGAGTGCATAAGTGTATTCTGGCATAGTAGAATGCCAACCCTGTTTGTGATAATGCTCACTTGTTATGTTTATTTAAAAAAATGGTGTACAGTACTGTATAAATATTTTAATGACTAAGTTCCAGCTGGTGTATTTTCTATCCAAACATAGCAAACTGCTGTTGTTACTGGCCATCTGCTGGATCCACAACTGTCATGATCCAGTCAGGCGAATAAAATTTTTTCTTTTATGCCTGTTTGATCAGTGATGTTATCTTTTTGAATAGTAAACATTAAACAGATAAGTGCTTGACAGAGCCATTATTAGAAACAAAGCAGTGTTCATTAAGCAGAAAATTCCTCAAGTACATATATTTTATGAAGTTAAAAGAAAACTCTGTGTTACAGATAAGCAATGGTCTAAAATAAAAAAGATAACTATAATAGAGTGTCCGAAAGTAGTCTGTGAACTCACCAGAGTCTGAGTTCAGAATACAAAACTGCTTTATGCGCAGCTGTATGTATGATGCTACATTTCCTTCAAGCAAGCATCAACTTAGTACAGGAAAAGCAGACAGAAGAGAAACATTAAAGGCAGCTGATTCTTACATAGAGATGGTCAGCTGTGCAGAAAGAAAAGAACAGGGGTGCCATTGGTTGGGTGTGTTCAGGACAGTGCACAGACAAGACAGAGCCAGGGCCAAAAGCAGGCATCCGGTACATCAATTGGAATGAACTGCTACTACTATTGTTGGATTATGGTCAGGGTTTTTTTCACTGGCTTGTATTTATTTTCTGTTTTATGGTTGTTTATGTTAATTCTGAGTTGTCATTTTAAATGTTTTTATGTTTTTTTTTCTGTTATATAATGTATTAATGATATATTGTCTCTTTAAATGTTGTGTTACTGTTCTGTGTGCTTTCTGGGTGGAACCCCAGGATGTGGGTCCATGTTAACTTCACTGATGCTGGATCCTCTTTCTGGCCGGAAAAAGAACGCAGCAGTGGTACATTGAGTTTGTGTAATCTCTTGCAAGTATTATTTTCCCCTGATATTTCTCTTTTTTTGTGATTTTTACTGTTTCTGTTCTTGGATTACTGCTTTTGGATTTTTGATTGGGCTTGGTTACCTCAGATTGTGTTTTTATTATTTTAAGCATTTTTGTTATTTTTTTCCTATTTTTGTAAATTAACTGAATTTATAAAGATTTTTGTGAGAAGTTGTCTCTTCCAGCCAGAGTTTTATGGTTTCTCTCTCCCTTATAAGACATTTTGTAAACTGTGTAACTTTTGAACTTTAAAAGCCAACTCCCTAGTCTCCCACCAACATATTTCTGGCTAGGCTACTGTTTGTGATCAAAGGCCTGTCTATGCCAAAGTCTGCCGTGAGCAGTTGGGGGACTGGCTGGCTAGGGTAAGCTTTTTCTGTGCTGGCCAGTGAAGGTCCTGACCTGCTTTATGACTGTTATTTGGAGAAAGTGTGAAAGGAGAGCCCATCAGCCACAGCTACCAAAACAGGCTAAGAAAAAATTATTCAAGTTACACAAACAAGGAATAACCAAACTTAGGGAAGAACAAACTCAAACTCTTTGAAATCTAACAAAGTAAAGCTAAAATCTGCTTGTACACAAAATAAAACATTTTTCCAACAATAAATCCTCATTTTTACAAAAAAATGTAGTTCTCCTTATACAAAAAGTATGTCTACTAACCACTACTCCTTCAATAAAAAATTCTCAGGAGGAGAGGAAAAACTCAAACCCAAAATGTACATTTTCACAACTAATTTCTAACACTAAACTTCCAAAATACAGAAAAAAGTTTTACATTAGACCAGCTCAGAGAAAAGGGGCTCTCACATTGAGCGAAAACTCAGTATTCTGGCAATGAGACTGGGACTGAAAGGTTCTTTAGGTTTCACGTGGCTTTAGGTTTCTGACTGCCCAACTGCATAATCAGACCCGCACCCCTTTGTACCTATATCTAAAACATATGTAAACATATACAAAATAGAAAAATTAAATAAAAGAGTATCATCAAGTAACAAACCAATAAATAACTATACTACAATCACAAACAAATGAAAAAAAACAAGGTAACAAATTTAAAAGAACAAATTATAAAACACAGGAAATAATAACCAAAATAAAAAAGCAAACCTTAATAGGGTCATGACAATACAATGGGGGTTTCAAAGGGAAATTAGCAGATTTAGACTAATTAATTCCTACACACCCTTGTCTGGCAACAACATTAAACAGGTTAAAGACATGGGTAATAATCAGCAGAAGCAATATGAGAAAAAGTAAAATACCATCAGTGTACAAGAAAACATTTTGAGGTATGTAGTATCTAAAACCAATATGGGAATGATTTGGTCTGAGTTGGAGAATAAACAGAATAGGAGAGCTCTGCCTGATTCTTCAAAATTCGCTAAAAAGTTTTTGTGTGCTAGCGACATTGGAATTAGATTAGTTGAAGAGGAGGAGAAATAGCAGATCAACCATGCAAACAAAGACAGGACTGAACACCATTCTAGTTATGATCTTTCAAAACAAGGAGCTGTTCTTCCTATCAAATGTCCTATTGGTGTCTAGTCCAACTAAAATCAGCATGGAAGGGACTGACAGTTGAAATATGAAGAACATACAACAAGTAGTGTACATTTCTGGATGCATGACTTAATTTGATGAAGCTAGCTTGATCTTCTTGAACCGGTTTAGATATCACGGCAAATACTTTTTCCAACAACTTGACATCAGAGTGCATCACTGATAACAGATGGTAACTGGTGCAGTCCTTACCTTTTTTTAGCAGTAAGGTAATCAAAGCCAGATTAAATTAGGGGTTAAGGGAGGAGGTAGAAATTGGGGAATAAAAAATGGAAACTTAGAGACCAAGCCATTGGGGCCTTGGAGATCTCCTAGAGTTCAGAGACTCTTTGAAGTTTCTCCATGAGCTCTTTGAGAATGAAGTCAACATTAAAGATAGTAGAGGTGTAGGACAGAGGGAATAGTTTGGAATAGAATGGAAAAAAGTTTTCAAAGATGAGGCTCCTATTAAGTCTATTAAGCATAACATTTACAGTTAGTGCACCACATTTTCATTGGACAAATAAGATTCCTTGTTTATTCCTAGACCCATAATGAATTCTTAATTTATAATACAAAAAAAAATTATAGTGCTGCATTGGATATCCTTTAAACCATTATAGTCCTCAATGAATGCACACTGTTTTCCCAAATGTTAATGCACCAATCATACACTATAAATTAGTAGTCACTTCCATGAAAAAAGAAGGTTGGAGAATTCACAGCAGTCATAAAACTATAGTTTTTAAAATTTCTTAGCAGAATTAAAACATTATTACCTAACTGAAGCAATAATCATGCAGTCAAAATCTTTGCCATTGCAATGCTATAATAAAAAATATTTTAATGAAAAAATAGCCATTGCTGATCCAAGCATAAAAATTTGCAAATGTGCATTGTATGGTTATAACAAAGTACACATAATTGCCAAAGCATCCTCAAAATCTACAAAGCTGTTCATGATGGTCAAAACTGAAACAAAGGCAAAAAAGAAGTTTATCAATAAGAGTTCTAATTATGCAGATTCACTTTCATGGAGATGATTTGTGAATGAGATGAACATTTAATTTTCCTATTTTAATTTATAAATAAAAATTTGAAAGCTTTGTTAGTTTCCTTTTATGTAGTAGTTCGTATTAAACCTGCCTGCATATATATTTAAGAAGTGTCATGGGGCACCTAAAAACACTGCAGAAGCATTTATACAGTATACATTTACATAAAAATAGCAGATAAAATCCCGGGGTTTGTAAATTAATTTTTACGTGATCTTTTTTTACGATCAAATAATTTATAACAGGTAGCATTCAAGTATCTATGTGAAATCTTTAAATTGATCCTCTCATTTTGTTAAGAATATTGAAGTGCATAAATCAACATATCTTTTTTAAGAAATCAGGTTAGTAATGAGTGTGGGCAGCTTAATAAACTGCAAAGTAGTGTTTCTGATTTATAGTAAATACAAGTATATTCTGACTAAACTAATATCCCATAGTACAAACAAAGGTGCAAACTGGGAGGATCTTATGTTGGTTAAAAAATGTATAGTGTGGAGATCAGCCCAGCTACAGACAGACACAGACTCAAAACTTCCCAAATCACGCACGTTTATTTTGCTCCTTTTTCTTCTACAGCACACCCACAGTGCACAAATCCCAACAATGCTCATAGTCCTTTCTTCTCCTCCACACCTCCCAGCAAGCTTTTTCCATCTCCACCCGACTCTGACTTCTTTGCTGGGTTCACAGCAGTCCTTTATATAGTGTCCAACCCAGTGGTGTGTCTGTTCTTCTGTCCACGTGACTTGCCAGCACTTCTGGGTCAGATGGAGAACTCACATTTTCTTCAGCCTGGAAGTACTTCTTGATTTCTGTCCTCATGACTCAGTAGTACTTCTGGGCTATGAGGGTAGTATGACTCTCCAGGTCCTTCCACAGCAGCCCCTGGTGGCACACATGGCACCCAACAGGTCTGAGATACCGAACTCCAAGTCCCAGGATGCCCTGTGGGAATTTGGGGCACCGCTACTGTCCAGGGGAACTGCCATCTAGCGTCTTGTGGGAGGCAGTGTTCTAAAAAAGCTGCCTTCCCCCACAGGGCTGTGGAGTCAGAATATAAATCTTTCGACTCCGACTCCTTAGTTTCTGGTACTTCTGACTCCGACTCCTCTGTATTTAATATGCTAATGTATTTTCCATGTTGATTGAAGGAAGGCAACATACACATCATTTAACCACAGAACTACTGGCTAGAAAGCTGACTCCCTGATTGGCCAGTTTAAACAAAAGACAAGAACCCCAGTAACACACATCATGCCATAGCACATACCTACATCTACATTATTACACTTGTTTACACTCAAATGAACTTGTTAAACACATTATATCTGAAATAAAATACAAACACTTTTTGTAATGTACCATAATCCAGATTACAATATTTGAATGTCAGGTTGTATAATAGCTCAGCTGAACTTCACACTAGTAGTAACACAACTATGCACTGGGCTTTATTCTTACATCAGATAAGTACTTAATTATGACTGTTGTTTGTGAAATGGGACATTTGAACTTTCTGTATTTTTTTTCATTACAATTTAAAATTTATTAGGAGTCGGTACATTTTTGCCAACTCCGACCCCAGGTACCCAAAATTGTCTCCGACTCCTCGACTCTGATTCTGACTCCACAGTCCTTTTCCCCCATCCTTCCATATCAGGGGTGTCCCAGCTGGGTTGAGCTGCCGGCCATCTGTTACAATAGCTATAAGCTTATATATTTGCCTCTTGTATCATTAATATGGTTTTTGAAAAGATAGATAGATAGATAGATAGATAGATAGATAGATAGATAGATAGATAGATAGATAGATAGATAGATAGATAGATAGATAGATACTTTATTAATCCCGATGGGAAATTCACAGAAGGCTAAGAAAATACACAACAAAAATCACTGAAATAAAGTAGGGGTAATGACCAAAAACAATACATTTTTATTTACAAAATAACTAAAAAAGTTAGAAAATGTTCTCAGAAATATTGTAGGGAATAAAAAAAATCAAACCAAGATAAGAAGAAAAATGTCCTAGATGGTGGATAATGTGGCTTTATACACAAAACAAAACAGACAAGAGCAACCAGGATTGTGGGCAGTCATGTTGCATAGACATGGAAGAAACAACACAGACACCTAAGGGTTTGCCATATTGAATGAAACTAGATAGATGAACAATTTGGAGGTTGGGGGATAATAAAGAAGTGAAATGATTGGGTTACCAAAATAAAAAAACAGTAACGAAAAAATCCTGGTAGCTCCAAAATAATCCAGGGCCCACAGGTCACTAAACTACAGTAACTACCAAAGTAAAAATTATTTTGTCTAAGAACATTAGCTAAACAGGAGGCTCTGTGGCTCATTTATAAATATTTATGTGTTCCTGGAAGTTTTACCAAATATTATTGTGCCCTGGATGATAGAGTATGTTCTATGAAGGATTATTCATACAAGAATTAAATACATTCCAACATGTTAACTACACTGCAATATAACACAAAAGTTTGCTAAAAACTATGCAATATGCATTGTGTTGCATAACTTCACTGAAATATACCACAATAATATTTTGCCAATACTAAGTCCACCACAAGCATATGCCCTGAACTGACATGTAATTAACATGTTGGACTGTATTTAATTTTGGCACAAATAATCTTCCATAATAGTTGACTACCAAAAGATATAGTAAGTGGACCAGGCGATAAACAAATTTTAAGGACTTTACAAAAGTATTGTTGAAAAAAAAAAAATAGGAAAAAGATCAAAACCAAAAAAGGAAAGATGCCAGTAATTAAAACCAAAATATGAGGTAAAACTCAAAATCAAAAAGAGCAAAAAATTCCTGAACATCGCTAAATTTCCTTTGTCATATTTTTTCTAATTTGTAGATTTGTCTACAAGATATTTGTTTTTATCTAAAAGGCTGGATAATGAATAATTTCACAAACACACAATGTTGGATCACATGCCCAGCAACTAGCTCTTGTTAAATATGAAATGAGAAAATCAGTTCAGGAAGAATATAAAATATTAAAATATTAGAATTTTCAAACTGCATAAACATGCTCAAATCACAATAAATAACAAGTGCCCAACCACTTAAAACAGAGAGGTGGCTATATTTTGCTCATGTTAATCCATTTGCCCACAAGAAAAGAGCAAGTAAGGAACTCAGTTCTAGTGCCATGCATGGGTTTTCTGAACAACACAGGCTTCACAGTTTCATTGAAACAGGCTCATTCTGTTCTTGATAGGTTATGAGTAGTAACTGGAAGGCTTGGATTCTGCTTGCATCAAAGCTGCTTCATGGGGCTTACAACCATTAACACCTCCCCGGCCAGGTCAGGCAATGGTAGAGTGAATCACAAGCATCTGGCGTCACCACTAGCAGGCACATAAAAAAGCGATTCTGAATAACCACAGTGCACTGCACTGAATTAATGTATTATTAGGATTATTGCCAGAGTGGGAGAAGAAAAAAACCATCAAAAACCAGGCTAAGCAAAAAGCAAAATGTATTGAAAATGGAATATTCAAAATTCACTATTCAATATTTAAAAAAAATACCAAAATTCAAAATGATTTAATTACGAGAAGATTAAATACCAAAAGTTATACTAAAAAAGCAAGATCAGAAAACAAAGCAAATGTAAAAGAGCCTAACAAAAGCCAAGCAAAATGACCAACAGACTACAAAATGAAAGTTCAAGAACACAGAAACAATCTAAAGCCAGTCCACACCTGCAAAGACTGAGTAGCCTCTTATAGTACCAACATGACTAATTACAGCACTTGAGCCTATTATTTAGTTAGAAACCCCACCCCACTTCCATCAAAAACAATTAAACTATAAATTACATAATTAGGGGAATATGGTGGTGGTGGTGGTGGTGGGGGGGGGGGGGTGTTATTAAACTAACAAAACAAATTAACAAAAGGCAGTTCACAAAATAGTAACCAATAAGAAAAGTAAATTAACAAAATTCAAACTAAAACATCATGACACAAAGAAAAATATTAATTTATAAAAGACAAGAAATAAAACTCAAAGGTGAGACCCATACCAAACCAAGACATATGCTTTGAGGCCTACAGAAGATTTACTTTCTGGATGTATTCCTAACCTTGAAAACAAATGAGCTCTGTTATGTTTAGTGACAAGCTGGTCTCTCTGCGTCCACCCTTGTGCCAAGAGGAAAAGCAAAAACAGTGTGAGTGAACTTTGCTTTCTGTAAAAAACAGATGATGTTCCAGGTTTATGAATGAGTGTCAGATGTAGGCTGACTTTGGCATCCTTCATCATCATGTGAGCGCACCCAGACAAACACTGGAAAAATACCAACAAGAAAGGAAAAAAAAGAAAACAATCCAATGTGGAGCACAGCACAAAAATGCTTGATTATCAGAAACGCAACTGTTAATTTCAAGCCTCCTGGATCACATGTTATTACTGCTTGCCAGACACCTGAGATCCCCGGAAGTCAGGCTCGTCACCATTCCAAAAACTCACTGTGTATCTCTAGGTCAGTACTCATTTAGCGTTGTGACTCCTACTCTCCGCAGCGATCTCTCCAGGTGAGTTTACAATGCTTCAAATCAAGCCTAAAAAATGTCATTGATTTGCCAATACCTTTAAGTAAATTCTTCAGTTTGAATCTTCAGAACGAGAGCGTTTGGTGTGCTCATTTTAAGTTAACAGTACTTTTTTTATATCATACTGTCAATCTGCTCCCATGTACTGTCTTTAAAGTTTTATTTATCCTTAATTTATTATATATTAAATTGTATTTTATCTTTTTAGGTTTCACTTTACTTTGCTTAAAGTCATGTGGGGTGATTCGCTTTGTATACTACAATGTATCAAAAGCAGTGCACAGTGTTTCGTTAATGTGCATGGACTGAAGTATATGGTGTTGTGCTCTGCTTTCTGTGCATTTTCTCCTCTGTGGTGATGTTTTAAAATTAATTGTGTTATGTTTGCTGTTAAAACTTTGTTGTGCATACCAGTGTGAAGTTACGTTCTCTGCTAAGGCAAATACACATTTTCTATTATTTTATACTTATGGATAAGAAAACAATAAAAAAAAAAGGAAACACTTAAAAATCCAATCACCGTATAGTTCTGAACTTTTTGCCAATAAAGACACTATGACCCATGGGATTCTTCATAGTTAAAATAATTTCACACACACTAACTTATTTCTAAAAAAACCTGATAAATTACTTTTCTTTTCTGTTATTAAAAGTATTGATTTTTATTACGAGAGTAAGCCGGCTGCTTGGCAGAATTTGACCTTCTGTTTGAAGACTGAAGAATGCATGAAATGCTCTCCATTGAATGTGAATTAAGTACCAGCAGAGAGCTACATTGAAATAGTTAATTTATTTAATTTTACCTCTTTTAAAACATATAAATCCTTCAATAACCATTTGTATTGCACATTTTTTGAACAACTTCAAAAAAGCACTTACCCTGGCAAAGGCAAAATATTAAACACAGAAATGCAATAAAATGGAATGCATTTAACAAATCAGTAAATAAATGAATATATACAGTGAGTAAGGTCAAAACTGGAAAGAACAAAAAATAAGAAAAACAATCAAGATAGAAATAAAATAGACAAACACCTGAAAAATCGTACTTCATTAATGTTTAAATGCTGAAGAAGCTGCTTTTGGAGGAAAACATTCTGAAAGCCAGTAAATTACATCTCTCAGAATAGCTTTAACTGAAGAGTTCAATAAAAGCAAAATTCAGGTTTCTTATTGATTTAAATGACGATTTCAAAGGTGAACTCAGAATTTTTTTGTTTTTAAAGATTAGTACACTGCTTAGCGGTCACACTGTTACAAGCAGTAAAGTAAAGCAGTATCAAGAAGCTTTTTTTAAATACATATTAATAATTTTTCACTTACAGTTAACACTGAAGAAGACATGTCACATTCTACTGCATATATTCCTAAAGCTAACAATTAGATCACTTTGTAAGCATTTTTCAGAAGTCAATAAAGATCATTAATTGGTCATCAGATGGCCCAGAGGCCCCAGAAAAAATTATATAGGAAATGCCTTGTTGAGCATTTGAACTTGTTTATTGTTTCACAAAAATGTTGAAAACTACAAAAATGTGTCTAGAACCTCTAAATTGTAATGCATACTCCTACTTGTGTGATGGAATGCTTGTTGGATTTTCAGGGTATAATTTTATTTTATAGATTGTTAGTGATGACAGGGGAGGAAGGATTTGGGTACCATCCCAGCAATCCTCTTAATAGTAAACTCAAATTTCCCAATCACAAAAGAAAAATGGACAATAGACAACTCTGCTTCACTGTATGGTCTCAGTCCTAGTCCCTCTTAAGGATATCTCAGATTTAATGTCCTCTTCATTTCTTGAGACAAACTAATAGTAATAATGATAATGATTCAGTGTTATTGTCATTGTACAGGAACAACAAAATGTACTTTTTGCATACTCCTTGGGGACAGAGTGCAGGGTCAGCTATTGTACAGCATCCCTGGAACAATTGCAGGTTAAGGGCCTTGCTCAAGGGCCCAATGGAGTAAAATCCCTCCTGGCAGTAATGGGATTCGAACCAGCAACCTTCCGGATACCAGAGCAGATCCTTATCCTCAAAGCCACCACAATAATAGTAGCCAGCCCAGAAAAGGTGGGGCTTCCAGAGCCTCAGGAATCCCCCTTGGAGCTGCAGGCAAAATTGGAAAAGCATTTAGTGACAGTGACCCGTCTCATTCCTAAGTGGAACCTCTTATCAAAGTATGCGTGTGTGAGTTAATTTGGTTACTTTGTTTTTCCAAGATCTTGTGTGATGAGTGTAATAATATTTGTTCCTCGTATATCAGCATGTCACAGTTATGTTTTGCATGGACAACATTCAGGAGAGAGAGAGAGTGAGAGAGGTTAGGAGCAGAAACAGCGTATTGCCGCACCCACCACATGACAAACCAACTCAGTATCCCAGATCAGGACCCGAGTGCAGCCATGCGACAGGTGATACCTCAGCACCACACAAGTTCAGATGGAATAGAACCAATGAGAGATTTTTTATGGTGGCTGGAGTGCCAATTCTGCCACCTACCCCCAGGTTTTTCCCTGCAGGTTGGAGGGCCTACATACAGGACTGGATGCAGATTAACATCATACCCAGGACGGAACATTCAGGACGAGGAGATAAATAACAATTGGAAATATAAGGAAACACAATAACTTTGTTTGCTTTATATTTGGTCTACAGAATGCTGTAAGAAGAAACTTTGATGTTGTTTGAGGCAAAAGAATTTATTTTGTCCAATCATTTCAAAGCGATCTTCATTTTTTAAAATATTGGTTATATTGGGTCGTCCATCTATCAGAATGACAAAAATGAAGGATCCCCGGGAGTATTCCCATTTTTGAATTGTCACCACCATTCAGCTCATTCTGCTTGTATAATTATTTTAAGCAGGCAAATTTCACACAGGGAATACCGTTAGTCAATGTGGCTTAAGAGTGCTATATACCCTTAAGCAAGCTGTGAACATGGTAATTTGAAAAAATGAATCAAAGTATGTGTGATCTAAGACAAGCGTATGTTAACTTGTTGTCCTTGCCTGAGTATATTATAAATGTCATTCCGTCCAGGCTACTCTTCATGACTTTCATTTAAAGCAAAGGTATGACATTTTTATCAATAGTGCTGTCAATTGTCATGGCAAAGCTAACACAAAACAAAAACAAATAAATAAATTAACTAATATTTTTTTCCAAGTTACCTTGGTCAAGTCAGCAACTGGGAGGCTAAAGAAAGAAAGAATGTAGCCAATGAGACAAATAATCTGACAGATGCTGAAACCAAAGTATTTTAGACATTTGCTTCATTCTTCTTGCCCAATATGACTAGAAGTGAGTGACTGCCTAATCAATCAGTGTTATAGTTCAGCCAGGAGTCCATTCTTGGTCTCATTTTTCTTTCGACAAATTTGTTTTCATTTTGTAATTTCTTGATTAATTTATTTTAATTTTCTATATCAGTATTTTCATTTATTTTCTGGTGTTTGTTGTTTTTAATGTGTTTTGTTTTTTATCTTGCTTTTGGTTTATTGAGCCAAAGGAGACAGGGCCCTGTTACACAGAAGCTGGTTTTCCTAAGCCTATTTAAAGTCTGAGACATTAGTTCCTGCTTGTGTTGTTTGGTTCCCACGTTTGGATTTCCTATGAAATTTGTAATTTTGTAATTTCTGTTTTTATCATGGGTAGCATGGTGGCGCAGTGTTAGCGCTGCTGCCTTGCAGTTAGGAGACCTGGGTTTGCTTCCCGGGTCCTCCCTGTGTGGAATTTGCATGTTCTCCCTGTGTCTGCGTTGGTTTCCTCCAGGTGCTCCGGTTTCCTCCCACAGTCCAAAGACATGCAGGTTAGGTGCATTGGCGATACTAAATTGATCCTAGTGTGTGTGTGTCCTGTGGTGGGCTGGCGCCCTGCCTGGGGTTTGTTCCCACTTTGCGCCCTGTGTTGGCTGGGATTGGCTCCAGCAGACCCTCGTGACCCTGTGTTAGGATATAGCAGGTTGGACAATGACTGACTGACTGATTTTATCATTTTTGTATTTTTTTAACTCTTTGTTTTATTTATTGGTTTTACTGTTGAGATTTCTGATTTTCTTCTTATTCTCTTTGGACTGCCTCTTGAAGGCAAAATTTTGTAAATGTAATTGACCATTTTTATCTGTTTTCTTGCTTGTTTTGATCATCCTTTTAGAATAAACTTTATTATTATAAGATCCACTGTTCTTGTTTCCTTGAATCAGGGGTATTATTGGTACAGAGTAGTGGTGAGCACTGGTCCACTTCAAGAACTGCTGTAAGCAGATGTATTTTTCCAGAGCATTTTCTAACACTGAACCTGGTCAATCAGTGGACCAAACCTCTTCCTTCAGGACACACTGTCTGTACATCTAAACTAGTCGTTCTGATTTCGCTACATAAAACAAACCACAGAATATTGCTGAATGCTAATGACATCCTACTGTGTCTAGGTAATGCTTATAAGGATTATAAGGATTATAAGGACTAACAGGTGGCGTAGTGGTAGTGCTGCTGCTTTGCAGTAAGGAGAGTGTGGAAGATTGTGGGTTCGCTTCCCGTTTCCTCCCTGTGTGGATAGCGCTTTGAGTACTGAGAAAAGCGCTATATAAATGTAATGAATTATTATTATTATTAAGGATCTCCTGCATGGATGACACCATTTAAAATCGTTTGAAACCATGTCAAGATATTAAATCAATTGGCAAAAGTCTTCTCTTCTACCACTCAACCCCACTACCCAATATCCTATTTTGCCAAATATCTGGGCACTAATATACTGTATCCTCGTCAGTACATGAGATCACAAACCTCTGTTGTGCCTTTGTGGATGTCATCAATCCAATCATGGTTAAATATCCCTATGTCTTTTCAGTCCTGCCTGGCCATTGTCAAGATAAATGTTGTTCCCAGATTAACGTTTATTCTACGATTCCCCTACTTCCTGCTACTTCTTACTGGTCAGAGGTTTAGTCTTTGCACCCCACATTTATTTGGAATGGCAGAAGACCTAGGCTGAGACACTACAGGTGTTTAACTTCCAGGTTTGGAAATTATTTACTGGGTTAACATGCTACTCCTTAACTGGGTAAATATCTCTAATTTAGTCTGCAACTGCCAACCCTGATAAATCAAATGTAATTGTGGCAGTTTAAGTGTGAAAACATAAAGTTGAGTGAAGACCCTATTACAGTCTATACTATCCAAATTTGACACAAAAAACAAAAGTTTACCTGCTTGGGCACAGTAACTACTAAAATTGATTCCTGCTTCCAGCTACAAGACCCCTGCAATAATAAATTTGAAATATTATAGTCTGATTCAAATTTACTGTCCGTTGTTGGAAATTAATTGAGCAACCAGTCAGACCATCCAAAACTAAGATTCAGCCATATAATTGGTCAAATTATTTAGCACCAGGAATTTGTGATGTAGTAGCTCTCTTAACTGGTTGTGGTGGGTTGTCATTGCTGTTCTTCCTAGGGGAATGGCACAGGATAGGAGATGTTTGGGTTTGTTATTTCTTATATGCAAGCATTTCATTCAACTACATATAGATTTAGTGATTATATTATTAACGAGTTCATCAGAAAAAATGCAGCTTCTATATATTTTCATTAAAATAGTTACATAACTGACATGATATATTAAAAAAAGAAAAAAAAAAACTTAAATGTGAGGAACATTCTGCAGCCAAGTTTGCCCAAGTGAATTGCATTTCTGACAAGTAAGCCCTGTGGAATTTAGCTGATGCCAAAAAATCCTCATGCTGAATATTTCAGACGTTAATGGCATCTCACGATTAAGGTTTCAATGCAGTGTTGTGTATTAAAAACCTGAAAAGATTCAGTACTCTTCCAAACTTGTAAGTAGTCTTTTTAAAAGGTCCATTATTTGTGATTTTATTAAATTTGTTACCTGTTTTTCTGGCCCCCAATTCATATAGTGAACACCAGGGGCATGTACAGCCACCCTGACCCCGACACATGCAGGCAGGACATGAGTTTTCACACAGCGCACACATTAATTTACAGTTGGGGAGCGTTTTACACTGCTCCCCACAGCACAGTATATAAAGTACAGCACAATCAGTCTTTCCTTCCTTTCCACAGTCCTTCTGCCTTCACTCCCTCTCAGGAAAGATTCGTCCAAGTCCTCCCAACTCTGGCTATCCGAATGGAGCGAGGTGGCTACTTTTATTCAAGTCCTAGGAGTGTTCCAGGTGGCTCATCGGTATTCCCTGGAATCACTCCCAGGTGTGGTGGAAGTTCTGTATAGGGCTCTGCAGCTCCCCCTGGCAGCCCCCACGGAACCCAACAGGGCTGCACGAAACTCCAGCTCTCAGCACACCCTGTAGGAATCCGTGGTGCCATGGCAGCCCAAGAGGGCTGCCCTCTAGCGTCCAAGGGTAGGTTTGGCCTCCTCGATGCTCTCTCCCCTGGTCCTTTCATTCCATTGGCGTCTCGGCCAGGAAATGACTGTGGCCGTCCATCATTATATATATACTGTGGAATTTGACCCGGACACAGATAGGCAGACACGTTGTAATCAACCCACACACATTTATTTCGGGCTTCCATATTTACAAAGTCACTACTCACAACCCCAATACCCCTCAGTCCAGGCCAATACAATGCCTTCTCTCTCTCTGTCTTCAGACCGCCTCCTTCTCTCCTCCAGAAACCTTATCCTTCTTCCACCCGACTCAAGTCCATCTCTGAAGGGAGGCGGCCCCTTTAAATAAGTACCCGGATGTGCTCCAGGTGTGTTCCCGGCAATCTTCCACCGACACGCCCCAGTGTGGCGGAAGTGCCTGCTGTCTCCCCGGAAGCACTCCGGGTGTCCCTGTTCCTCTTCCCCCCAGCACTTCCTGGTGTGGCGGAAGTGCTGAGGTCCAGGGTCCTCCAGGTATTGGGGTCCCCCTGGCTGTGACCACAGGCCCCTACAGGGTCGAGCTTCCCAGCTCTGTACCTGCGGCCCCCAGGGCGGTTGCCCCCTCGAGGTCTGGAGGAGACACAAGCCCTCCTCCAATGTTCTCGGCCGTCCCGGCTGGGTACCACCCCCATCCGGGTACCACAATACTGTATATAAATATGTTCTTGTTCATAAGTCTGAATTGCACACTGATTATTTGGATGTTTACCTACCTGGTAACGCTTGTGGTTGGTTGGTCATTCGGCAAACACCTGCCATATCTTCTCAGTTGTGGGAAGTTGATCACTGATATGTGATACAGTACCTGTCAAATAATACAGAGTACACAACACATGTTTCACCCTAACTGGGACTCATCAGGTGTACGCACTTTGTATCCCTATATGGGAATCGAACCTTGGATGTCAATGCTTGAAGTGAAGCCTCTGACGTTGTGCCATGGCAGCTGTTCGCTTACTTGATAGGGTGAAGATCGGAGTATTACATTCAAAGGTCTGAATCGCAATCTGATTATTTGAATTGTTACCTACCAGATAATGCTTGTAGCTGGTCGGCCGATCAGCAAACCTATAATATGGCATATTTTAAAGTATTTATGCAAATGTTTACTTACTGTAAATGTTTTTTTATATATTCTGTCCAATCTTTGAACAGTATAAGAACTGCTCTGTACACAATTGCACACTGTATATACAGTAGTTAAATGCTGTCTATGGAAAAACAGCACATCATCTCTATGCCTTCTACAGAGATAACAACAGTAGTCACACAAGCTATTAATTTTAAAAAGTGCTCCTTTTTAGAAATAGTTACAATTTTAGCAAAAGGGTGTAGCATTAGGTTATCCTGCATATATTGTATTAGGGTTCTGAAATTCAAATTTGTTTGAAATGTTTAACAATATTATCTGGGTTATTAACTTACCTAATAGTGGGAAAAAAGTGGAAAATCCATTAAAGTCAATGGTGGGTCAAAACTGACCTCGAAGATGTCACAAGGTAAAATAGAATTTTTGCACAGTTTGTTAATTTGGGGAAATGCAAATCTACAAAGTCCCCATGAATATACTTATTGTATTATGACCATTAACCTCTTGACATCATGACGTAGTGATAATCCTTAATCTCCAAAACAATATAAGACTGGCAGCCAAAAAATTACAGAAAGAATCCAAAGCAATAAATCATGATACTATGTTCAAATGTGTGTAGAACCAGACAGGTAGCAGTGATCTTATGTTTAAACAATTTGCCCCTCAGTTTTGTTGACAGATCTGCCCTCCATCAGCCGATGTGGCGCACCTGTCTCTTTTCTGTCAGTACGCTCTGCTGGTTTGAGGCTTGACTCTGCTTTTTCTGTACTGTCTTGTCAGTTCTGCTAGGGTGGCAGCGATTGGGTTTTTATGTCCTGTCTGCCTTTTGATGCTTACATCATCATTTTTTTCTGTGGATTCTGCAACCTTTCTTGTGTGGCCTCATAGAAATTACTTTGTATGTTTATTTTGACACTAATTAAAATTCAGATTCCTTCAATTGTCCCAATTTCAAATGATTTTCATATACACTTCTGATTTTGCTTTCCGTGAAGAGTTTTGATCAAAGTACTTTGATTATTATTATAAATGTAACGTCAACAATCCATTCATCAATGATTTTCATTCATGTTATTTTTTTATTTAGTTTGAAAGACATAGCTTAAAATGCCTGGACAGTGTTTGCACAAAATAGGAAACAGAAAAAAAAAGAGGTACCTTTCCAAGATACAAATGGCTTTTAAAAATACAAAAAAGGCAGATGGCCTGCTGTATAGAGTAAATATTACCCAGGCTTAAAATGTGCAGAAATCTCTGTAAAATGTAAAACTTAATGGCCGACAGATCAAAGTAAATATATTATTTAGCACAATAATTTTCCACAACCATCGTGCAAAACTTTCAGAGATGTTCATATGCAAAATATATCTCCTTTCATCAGCACACAAACCCCACAGGTGCAGATTATAATCAGCTTAATTTAACCAGCTAATAAAATACATTGCAGAAAGCCAAATGCCACAAACACATGTCGATTTTTCACTTTTCCTTCATTCACTATTGAAGTCAAAAGATAAATGATAAATTCCTGAGAATTCAGCCAAAAAAAAAACTCTCAACATTTAACATTCCAGTGTGGCAAAGCTGCTGAAATCCTTGAATGACACTTAATGCATATGCTAGATATTTCATGAATGTCTCTGAAAGAGCCAAACTCTCTTTCCTCTGGAGTTCATCTCTTTAGCATTTATAACCTGCTACACATATGACATATTTTAACAGCTTCATTTGGCTAATGAAATAAAAAACTTTCCTAACTATGAATATACAAATGACTCTACACCTAGCAAGTGCCGGATACTAGGTAAATAGTTGAGCCCCTAGCATGCATAACGCGTACTGATTGTAACATCATATATTGAACTGGCATCAACTAATCCGAAATAATTCTCCAGGGCAAGGGTTGTAGACCCAAAGTAGTAGAGGTCTTATTTTGGAAATGCTATTGCTATTGTTGTGGTGTGAATTACTGCTGATGACTGAGTGACTGTTGTGAGCAGTGATCATTGCCAGCAGCAGCCAAGTTAATGAATATCTTGGTAGCACTTTAGGTACTCCAAAAATGCAGTGTTAGTCATTTAATAGTATGTAACAAGACCTTAACAAACTGTTCTTCAGGTCTTCATAACACTTACAAAGCATCAGTATAATGTTTATTCATCTCTGCAATGTGACCTACTAAGAAAACTTCATTTTGGAACTCTCCATTTGCCTGAGGCGGCTTAACTTGATATTACATATTTAGCATAAGACCTGTGAATCCTTTCTTATTAACAAATAATTTTACCATCAATATACCACATTGCACAGACATGCATAATTGATATTCTAATATTTTATAATTGTTTTGAAGACCTAAAGAAGCCATTGTCAATGTCTTGTTACATAAGAAAAAATGAGTAATAGATGCATTTTTCCAGTACCTAAAGTGCTACCAAAAGTTTCTGTGCTGATTTTCACTTCAGTGCATGCACATGAATAATACTCTATATATACTCTATATCTATACTCTGTATACACTCATACAGCTGGCTCCACATGAATATGTACTTTGAGGCATCATTCAAGATGCAACATGAATAATCCACATGAAGCAGTAGTAAGCTAATGTGCAGAATGTACTGTATGCAGTATCTGACTTATACAAAGGAATCAGACATACATATATACTTACAGACTCAGTAAACTGTCATGTAAAGGAGCAGATTTTTCTTTTTACCTATTTTTGCCTCACAAGCATCATTTGGCTCAATTAAAAACCTCTAGAGACCACAACTGGTACATGTGTGCTGGACATATAGTACAGCTGGACATACTGAATCGTTACCTGCACAGTAGAACTGTCAAGCAAAATAAAGAGATACAGTATGTTAAAATGATTTTCTTTTTTTGTCATTTTCATATTTACACAGTGGGTAATAATTATTAAACTATAAAATTCAGAGATAAAAGATATACCTGTTCTGCCACCTTCAGAAATATATGGGTGTGGCGGAAGTGCTGCCTGTGAATCCAGCTCCTCTTCAGGCAGCACTTCAGAGTGTGGCAGAAGTGCTTCAGATCTTGTTTCTGGAGATGTCCAAGCGCCCCCTGGCAGTGGCCACGAACCCCAACAGGTTTGAGTTTCACAGCCCCAAGCCCGTGGCCCCGATGCAACCCAGGGGGGCTGCCCTCTCATGTGCCAGGGAATAAATTGCCCTTCTTCTGGTCCCCTGTTCCTCCAGGTCTCCCGCTCACGCTTCTTCCTGTTGGGACACTTTCTCTTCCTTCCCCGGGGTGTCCCTTTATTTTGGGGTGCAGCAACAGTTTGGATCCCCTTATGGGATAAAGATGGATTCCGAACTGCTTGCACTCCTCTTGACCGAGTTGTGACCGCTGCCGCTTTAAGGGGTGGGGCAGTCTGGGTGCCGACACTGTCTCCTCTAGTACCTCGATCGCCATCCGTATTTTCCCGGCAATCGTTACTAGTGCCTCGACAGGGCTCAACACCTCTTCAAGTTCCTGTAACATACACTCATCCTTGATTACGGCCAGCATTGGGGACAGGCTTTCACGAACCCCATCCTCCCACCGGGAGTCAGTATGCCTGCGCCCCTCTGGCGCATGCATCGTTGAGTGTTTCTCTTGAGAGGGGTGAAGGTTCACCACCCCTGCTTACACTATTTTAATTGCAGGAGACCGGCACACATCCTCCACCCCTTTATCTGCTTCAGCGAATGGATACTGGCCCTCCACCGCCCCCTGTTCCACCAGGCCACTCCCCACGGTATAAGGCTTCAGGCGCTTTTCCGCCGACTGTGGTTCCTCTCTGTTCAGCAGGCGTTCGTCCTTCTCAGACCTCGTCATGTTGTCCTCCTTGGAATCAACACCCTGCGGCCAGCAAAATGCCTCCAGGTGGTCAACCCCTACAAGGTAGGTACTCGGAACAAGGTAACGCAACTCCCAGGGCAAACTCACCCTGGTTTCAGTAACTACCTCCTGGATTCTGTCTCCTGGAGGCAGCTTCCATTGCCTGGCCAATGTCTCTGGCATGCCAATCCGGTCTTCAAGTTGCACCTGGCCACCTTCCTTCCCATCGGGAAAGCGGTGCTTTCACAGACTTTCTGCAGCTAATCGACTGAGTCGTGTGTTGCGGGGTGTGTGTGCATGCAGCAGTAGCGGCGTGTGTGCGTCTCTATCTGCTGTGCTGGGCGGTCCACAAAATTATTTTTATGATGGGTCCCTGCCTTTAAATAGGTAGAGTGTAGCCACCTGGGATGCCATTATAGAAGGATGCCCAGAACACGGATAGACGGACTCAGAATGTCCACAACACACGTTATTATGTTCTTCTTAGCATAACACAATACCCAAAACACCACAGTAATGCTCACAGTCCTTTCTTCTCTCTCAATTGCCGCCTGTACTCCATCCTCGCAAGCTCCATCCTCTTCCACTCGACTCCGGCTCCTTGAATGAAGTGAGGTGGGTGTGGCGGAATCATTGGCTGTGAATCCAGCTCCTCTTCAGGCAGCATTTTTGGGTGTGGCGGAAGTGCTGCAGATCTTGTTTCCTGAGCTGTCCAGGCACCCCCTGGCGTTGGCCACGGACCTCAACAGGTTTGGGCTTCAGAGCCCCAAGCTTGTGGCCCCGTTACAACCAAGGGGGCTGCCCTCTCATGTCCTGGTAGGGCAGGATCCCCAGCCATCCATCACAATATATATATTTATCTATTATATAAAAAATCTTGGGTTGAGACGTGATCATCTCGGAGAGACACTTTGAAGTCCCGCAAGACTTCTTGCACGTCACGCCCTACTTACAAACAATATCTCTGAGACACTTTAATGTCCTGCGAGACAGGGAAGTGAGACAAAAGGACAGCTGCTGTACAGGCTTTTAAATGATCGACGCGCAGCACGACATGCAGATCACACAGCTCGATAGCAGCTAGCAGCAAGCCATCAGCTGATCCGTTCCGCATCTACTTAGCGTGCATTCAGCACCCCCCTTCACAATGCGAGCAGCAGAGTCGTGAAGTGGCTAGCGTGAAGTGCGCCCTCGGGGTGGGGGTTGTGGGGTGGGCAAGCGAAGTGAGTAGGGGACACAGCCTTCTAGTATACAGTACATATATATCACATATCACATACTGTATATGTTAGCAATAAAAATATAATTAATCAAATTTTGAAATGGATCAGCAAAATAATAAGAGTACAACAGCCAAAATTTGTCAGGAACATTTCACAAGCAGTCAAACACCCATCACCTACATGTCCTCTCTCACCACATACATAAACTTTCTCTTAGGACTTCCTCTTTTTTCTTGCCTGGTAGCTCTATCCTTAGCCTCCTTCTCCCAATATACCCAGCATCTCTCCTCTGCACATGTCCAAACCAATGCAATCCCTCATCTCTGACTTTGTCTCCCAACCATCCAACTTGAGCTGACCCTCTAATGTACTCATTTCTAATCCTATCCATCCTCGTCACACCAAATGCAAATCTTAGCATCGTTAACTCTGCTACCTCCAGCTCTGCCTCCTGCTTTCTGGTCAGTGCCACCGTCTCCAACCCATATAACATAGCTAGTCTCACTACCATCCTGTAGACCTTCCCTTTCACTCTTGCTGATATCCATCTATCACAAATCACTCCTGACACTCTTCTCCACCCATTCCACCCTGCCTGCACTCTCATTTTCACCTCTCTTCCACAATCCCCATTACTCTGTACTGTTGATCTCAAGTATTTAAACTCATCCACCTTCACCAACTCTACTCCTTGCATCCTCACCATTCCACTGACATCCCTCTCATTTACAAACATGTATTCTGTCTTGTTCCTACTGACCTTCTTTCCTCTCCTCTCTAGGGCATATTTCCCCCTCTCTAGGGTCTTCTCAACCTGTTCCCTACAGATCACAATCTCATCAGCATACATTATAGTCCACGGGGACTCTGGTTTAATCTCATCTGTCAACCTGTCCATCACCATTGTAAATAAGAAAGGGCTCAGAGCTGAGCTCTGATGTAATCCCATCTCCACCTTGAATGCATCCATCACTCCTACCGTAGACCTCACCATGGTCACACGTCCCTCGTACATATCCTAAACAACTCTAACAATACTTCTCTGACACTCCCGACTTCTTCATACAATACCACAACTCCTTTCGAGGCACCCTGTCATATGCTTTCTCCAGGTCCACAAAAACACAATGCAACGCCTTCTATCCTTCTCTATACTTCTCCATCAACACCCTCAGAGCAAACATTGCATCTGTGGTGCTCTTTTTTTTTCATGAAACCGTACTGCTGCTCACTAATCATCACCTCAAGTCTTAACCTACCTTCCACTACTCTTTCCCATAACTTCATGCTGTGACTCATCAATTGTATTCCCCTGTAGTTACTGCAGTCCTGCACATCCCCCTTATTCTTAAATATCGACACCAGTACACTTCTTCTCCACCCCTCAGGCATCCTCTCACTTTCCAAGATTCCATTAAACAATCTGGTTAAAAACTCTACTGCCATCTCTCCTAAACACCTCTATGCTTCCACAGGTACAGTATGTCATCTGGAGCAATGGCTTTTCCAGTCTTCCTCCTCTTCATAGCTGTCCTCACTTCCTCCTTGCTAATCCGTTGCACTTCCTGATTCATTATCTCCAAATCATTCAACCTCTTCTCTCTTTCTCGTTTTCTTCATTCATCAACCACTCAAAGTACTCTTTCCATCTGCTCAACACACTCTCCTTGCTTGTGAGTACGCTTCCATCTCTATCCTTTATCACCCTAACCTGCTGCACATCTTTCCCAGCTCACTCCCTCTGTCTAGCCAATAGGTACAGGTCCTTTTCTCCCTCCTTAGTGTCCAACCTCTCATATAACTCATGATACGCCTTTTCTTTAGCCTTCGCCACCTCTCTCTTCACCTTGCACCTTATCTCCTTGTACGCTTGTCTACTTTCTGCATCTCTCTGACTATCCCACTTCTTCTTTGCCATCCTCTTCCTCTGTATACTCTCTTGTACTTCCCCATTCCACCACCAGGTTTCCTTTTCCTGCTTCCTCTGTCCAGATGTCATGCCAAGCACCCTTCTTGCTGTCACCCTTACTACATCTGCTATAGTTTCCCAACTGTCTGATAATTCTTCACTACCACCCAGTGCCTGTCTCACCTTCTCCCTAAACTCAACCTTGCAGTCTTCCTTTTTCAACTTCCACCATTTGATCCTTGGCTCTGCCCTCACTCTCTTCCTCTTCTTGATCTTCAACGTCACCCTACAGACCACCATCCTATGCTGCTTAACTACACCTTCCCCTGCTACCACTTTGCAGTCTTCAATCTCCTTCAGATTGACTCTTCTGCATAGGATGTAATCTATCTGTGTGCATCTTATTCCACTCTTGTACGTAACCCTATGTTCGTCCCTCTTCTTAAAATACGTATTCACCACAGCCATGTCCATCCTTTTGGCAAAATCCACTATCCTCTGACCTTCTTCATTCCTCTACTTGACACCATACCTACCCATCACCTCCTCGTCTCCACTGTTCCCTTCACCAACATGTCCATTGAAATACACTCCAATCATCACTTTCTGTCCCTTGGGTACACTCTTCATCACTTCATCCAACTCACTCCAAAAATCTTCTTTCTCATCTATAGCACACCCAACTTGCAGGGCATATGCACTAACAACATTCATCATCACACCTCCAATTTCCAGCTTCATAATCATTACTCTGCCTGACACTCTTTTCACCTCCAAAACACTCGTGACATATTGTTCCTTCAGAATAACCCCTACTCCATTTCTCCTCCTATCCACACCACGATATAACAATTTCAATCCACCTCCGATCCACCTGGCCTTACTCCCCTTCCATTTAGTCTCTTTCATGCACAATATATCAATCTACCTTCTCTCCATCATATCTGCTAACTCTCTCCCCTTACTCATATTGCCAACATTCAAAGTTCTTAACCTCAGTTCCACTCTGTTTACCTTCCTCCTCTCCTCCTGCCTCCGGACATGTCTCCCCCCTCTTCTTCTCCTTCTTTTCCTTCTTCTTTGGCCAACAGTAGCCCAATTTCCACCATCACACTGTTGGCTAACAGTACTGGTGGTGGTTGTTGTTAACCCGGGGCTTGACCGATCCGGTATGGAAATTTGTATTGTTGTCTGCATATTGATTTGGCAAAATTTTACACCGGATGCCCTTCCAGACATAAGCAAGAAATGAGAATGAGGAAACACACTTTATTTATTTTGCAGTAAGTAACAACAATAACATTCATAAAAGAACTGCTACATCAATGAAGCAAAGTTTGCAAAGCTTGTATTTTTACCTGAAAGATGTGACTCAGTTTTTCTGCAATCATGTCACTCTTTTACCATTCCGAAAAACAACATAATGGTCCATCCTCTGCTGATGCCAGTGTAACTTCAAGACCGTTGATCAATGTGTTTTGAGGAGGACTGTTCGCACGTGTCAATTTCAGACAACGAAGATGCGTCTGTTTTGTTGTTTTTGAGCTATTACACTTTCATTATTTTGAATCACAAATAAATCCAGAAAAGTATGTGTAATTTTAAGTTAATGACTGCTGTTTGTTACCATAGAATTAAAAAATACCTTATTTTCCCTCATTTTATTCTTTAAACAAAAATCTAAATCTGAAAATTCCTTTCATTTTCGCTTTTTTGTTTTTGCTTCTAAAATGATATTTCAAATACCAAAAGGTACACAGACCCTTGCCAATAGCTAAAATCCATTCCTTATTTGATATTCTAATTGAAAGATCCTGACCCCATCACTACGTAAAGTCACCTAGGGACGCACTCTTTGAAATTCCTCACTAGTTCTAGTTATATTATCTACAAATGGATGTACTAGTACCTCAAACATTTATTTTATGAAGTTCTGTTGATACAACAATCCTTGGTCTGTTTGAAACAGACATAGTAGGGTTTATGCATTAGAGACTGAGAGGTTTGTTCAGTGGTGTGAGGACTATTTTATCATTCTTAATACTAGGAAAACTGGGGAAAGGGTGTTTGACCCTAATTCTGCTGGTTATCATTTGCTGGTGCTTGCTTCTGATCGTAGAATAGCACTCATAAGTTCATACAAGTACTCAGGAATTCATATTGACGATAAATTGACACGGAACATATAAGCAGTTAATGTTTCTGCCAAGGCAAAATTATGTCTATTTCCTGTGCAGGTGGAACTTGTTTTGTATAAACAGAAAACACTTCTTTATTTCCATGCAGTAATGCAGAGTGTATTACATAATGGTATCTCATTCTGGTTTGGAAACCAAACTTTATGTCAAAAATTGCTAGACTTATTCAGGTAGCCAAGAAAGTCAGTGTATGTATATATATATATATATATATATATATATATATATATATATATATATATATATATATATATTGTGATAATAGAGGCACTGTCGAGCCCTTGAACCCTCAGACCAAACGTCAGACACCAGATAAAATCCAAAATGTTATTTATTTTAATAATAATGTGCACAAAGCACCTACACTCCACAATACTCATTAATCAATAATCACAATCCTCCACTCCCAGACGCTTAGCCACCCTACCACCCAGCTCAGCTCATCGTCTGGGATTTCCCATAGTCTTTTTATATTCCCTGACCCGGAAATGTTTCCAATCCCTCAGTCCATGTGATCTCCTATCACTTCCGGATCAGATAAAAATCCTCTTCTTCATCCCGGGAGCACGTCATTTCCCTTCTTGCTTTGCCTATGACGTACTTCCAGGTTATAGGGCATGTAGAATTCCCTGAGCCTCCCTACAGCATCTCCTAGAGGTCCCCATGGTATCCAGCAGGGCTGGTTGTAAAAACTACAAGGACCATGAGGCCCTGCTGGAATTCAGGGAACCTCTATGCCGCAAGGAGAGCTCCATTTGGCGGCCTGGGGGTGTTGGCCAGGATGACAGGCCGGCCATCGCTCACAATATATATATATATATATATATATATATATATATATATATATATATATATATATATATATATATATCAGGGCCATGGGATTGGAGATTGGAAGCTCAACCCTGTTGGGGCCCACGGCCACCACCAGGGGGGCGCTTGGAAGATTCCGGAGCCCTGGACTGCAGCACTTCTGCCACACCGTATATATGCATTCACTTGTACCTATGTCAATTAAAACTCTTAATACTGGGAACTACAGAGAACTCCAGGGAAGGTTATTGAGTTCTAAATCAAAGTTTTGATAACAAGATACTTGTTTAATAGCTTTTATTTTTAAAGTTATATATGTATGTGAGGGCGGCACGGTGGCGCAGTGGTAGCGCTGCTGCCTTGCAGTTAGGAGACCCGGGTTCGCTTCCCGGGTCCTCCCTGCGTAGTTTGCATGTTCTCCCCGTGTCTGCGTGGGTTTCCTCTGGGCGCTCCGGTTTCCTCCCACAGTCCAAAGACATGCTGGTTAGATGGATTGGCGATTCTAAATTGGCCCTAGTGTGTGTGTGTGTGTGTCCTGTGGTGGGTTGGTGCCCTGCCCAGTATTGGTTCCCTGCCTTGCGCCCTGTGTTGGCTGGGATTGGCTCCAGCAGACCCCCGTGACCCTGTGTTCGGATTCAGCGGGTTGGAAAATGGATGGATATGTATGTGATTTCTATGTTGAATATCATGCTGATGGACTAGACAATATGTTTCAAAATGAATTTCAGGTTTATTAATAATGTTGTCTTATCTTAAAATATAAACATGATGTGCTACAGTTGCAGGTGACAGAGGCATCTGTTTTACAGTTTCAATAATATTATCAGTAGCAAGCTGTGATAAAATGCCTGTAACATGCTCTGTTAATGCCTCAACATCAGTAAAAGCGTTATTGTGCTTTTCAAGTAACTACATAAATGGTACAGATGTACATGTTGCTCATTCTTGTTGAATTAGTGATCATAGCTTATTCTGAGAATCTGAAAAGATCTGTGTAGGGTCTCAGTGTACTGGATAAGATTTATTGAAAGTGCCTTCCAGGGGTCACTGTGCGGAGATGTACCTGACACCCATGTGTTAACAAGACCCAGAGTAATTTGTACACTGAAGATGGGCCATTGATCAGTGAGTGGTACCACAATAAGGTTCAAGACGACAAAATGTTCAAAGTGCATATTTATTGTAACCGAAAAAGTGTCCAAGTGCAGTTTAAATATCTTCAATAAATAAAAAAAATAATTTCATAAAACAGTGAATTTCCTCAGTCAATAAATAACTAAAACCCATAAAAACCAACTAAAAGAAGATCAGTCTCATTCATTAACAGGGCCCCGATACCATCTTGACCCTTTTTCTAACGTGACATCCTAGCAACTCTGTGTTTGCTCTGTCTTTAAGCTCACCATTGCTTGCCCCTATCCACAGTCCCTCCTTTGACTGTAATCACATCTAGCCTGCTCTAAGTTATCTGGCATGCCCTTCATCCTGAATATTGAACCTTGGGCTGACCTCTTGCTATCTTACATTAGTACCTGCAGAATGATACCTGCTCCAAAATATATTACCTGCCCCTAACTGCAGCAGGGCAGGATCGATCCTGCTCTCTATGAGGACTCTCTCTTCACACAGGAGACCTCTGCATACTCAGCGCAGCCCTCATCCATTCTGTGTCTTCCTCTTTTCATCTCTAAGACTGAGTAGACTTATTTCAGACTCTCTTTTCAATCATGATTTTCTTCCCTTGTGTTTTTGATTTCGTATCACTCTACCTTTGCTTGACATTTTATAAATGACAGAGCATGTGCTGCCCTCTCTTGGTCCACGAAGCTGCTAATAGCACCAGAAATCATTAGCCTGTAATGCTTTATCAATTACTCCATTCCCCCATTAGCACACTGTGGCCGCTTGCCTTTCCTGCGCACATACACTACCAGTTCAGAGTGACACCCTTTTTTCCACATATAAACAAAATTAAAGTGCCCTTCTTCATTCTGCCATGGAGCGTAGGCACATTGTGCCACAGTGCCATGCTTGTGAAGATAGTGAAGCCTCATATTTCACTCTTTTGTGGTAACAACTGTTTCATTGTGGAGCAGACACATAGTCTGAGTAGTTTAGAATGACGGCATTATGATGCTGTACTTTTTGTTTCATTCACAAAGAAATGAAAATCCTTAGTATTATGTTTATTAAATTACAACATGAATTTTGAATGTTACTAACTGGCTAATCTGTAAGGAACAACTATTGTGGATTTAAATGAGAAAAAAATATGAATTTAAAGGACTGAGTTTTGCACATTTAGAATAATAATTATGCAGATACTGTACCTTTACATGGAGTTAAGATTCATTAACAGATAGTCGGTTGAAGCAAGGAGAGGGTAAAACATTCTGTATGTGCATTTCAACTGGGAATCTATGTCTTTTTCTTATTTAAATCTGTGAAAAAACAAATTTAGTTTTTTTTTTTTGTTAAGCTGGGCTGGCTTCAGCTCCTTAATGACCCTGAACATGCTGTTCAGTTTAATTTTAGCTCTCCTTCGTTGTGATAAGAGGTTCGTGGCAAAGCACAGTTTCAATAAATAATCCAGAGTCCTAGAGCGTGCAGACTCCAAGCATATGTGCACGTATACGCGCCACTCCGAGGTTGATTGGGGGGCTTGGAAATGCAAGCGGATCAGTCAAGTGCTTCTTAGAGCAGGTGGAGAACAGCAGCTGCACCAAGTCTGCATGACAGAAGAAAAGGAATAAGAAGAGAAAGCAAGAACGGGAAAGGAAAAAAGAAGGAATGGAGGTTAAGGGTGCAAGAAAGAGGCAGGATTTGGAGAGACTGTGCTAGGAAGAAAGGAGGCATGTGGTCAGGAGTATGCCCCAATGGAAACGAGTGGCAAGTGTGGGACTGAGGGAAGGTGTACCTGTTGAGCCACCCTATGTACAGTGTCTCCCATCAGATACCAAAGGACTAGCTAAGAGAGAAGAGAATGGGGTTCAGAGGGGAATCTTTCAAATGCTGAGGGATTGGTGGTGGGAACCCGAACCTGGGATTAAAGATGACTGCACCTGTCAGTGGGCGTCTCCTCTTGCTGCGAGATCCTGATGGGATAAGCTGATGAGACACTTGATTTTAGAAGGAGGCACTGGGGCTTGTGATTTTAAGGAAGAATCTGCCTGGGTTTTTAACCCTTTTTTATTGGATTTATTTATTGAATATTTTACCTTTCACTGCCTTGCACATCATTTGATGGATTATTTTTTTAAGAAGTGAAGCACTGCACTTTTGGACACTTTGTTTGTTGTCTTAAATAAAACCACTAGACTCTTCACACCAACCCTTTCCCGACTGTGTGTGTCCTCATTTGCCCGGCTCATCCTTGAGTACGTTATTTGTGGTTCCAAGCTCAACAGTCTTTCGGCAGCAGTCAGGAAGAGTTGAGTTGACCCAGACAGTCACATCCATAATTATTCAAGTCATACAATAGTAATATTGGTCATTGTATGCAGTATACATATCTCAAAGTGGCTCATGTTATCACCCTAAAAAAGTGAAAAAGCTAGAAAAAGCTGATGTGTTCGTAGCGTATTTTAACCTACAGAATTTCCTGAGATTGATAATCTTAGATAGAGTTCCCCTGTTTGTTTCTTGGTTTTAGAAGACATTTTGTCCAACACAAGGCATTAAAGTAAACCTGTTCTGTGGCTATCCTTCTTAGTTGAAATGGATACAAAGAATAGATTAACAAAGTCCTGAAAAAGTTATCTGTGTTATGAGCTGGATTGGGTTTAGTTGGAGTGAATATTTGCCATGGGCATAGTATGCAAGGAATATACAGTACACAATTCCGAAGCTACTTAGATTTTACTGTTTCAGGGTGTATATGGATGTAAGCCCCTAACTGTATCTTTTACTACTATGCCTACAGCTGTGAATGAGGCAAGTTGTGCATTAAGCCAGTTGGAGGATCTACTAAAGGTGTTGCACATGATCTAAAGAAGGCTTTTATACTTTAATGACTTTAATTAATAGATACAGAACTGGTCAGACCCTGCAGTTAACCATTAATGACTTGAATATAAAAGAGTCATCACAGAAAATTGTCTCTGATAATATGGGTGACTATTAAATCATACAATATGTATGGGCTGTACTATATCATGTGCATTACCAAAATCATTTATTACAAATTACACCCCTCTTTATATGTTTCTTGACTTAAGTATATTGTTATTTATCTATCTGAAACTGGAATTTGTAAATTTCCTCTAGTTCTGCTGGATGGCCCGGCTAAAAGTGCAACTTCAGATAATTTTAATTTCTACAGGACAGATGGTTGGTTTTTTTTTTGCCAGAGATATGAATGCTCTGTTGCTTTTGTTTCACCCCAGGTAGCCATGCAAACCTGAAGGTCATGTTTATTAGCTGGGCTAACTTCTCTTAGTGTTTATTTTTGCACAAGCATGTGTTTGCTCTGGCTTTAAATGTTTTCATCATACTAAATTTATTTTGTATTATTTTTTTATGACTGAAAATCCTTTTATTAACTATCAGGTTTTCTAAAGGTAGTGGCATACCGACAGCATTTTAGCGGTTAATATCGTGTTCATGTTTTACGTATTGTACATTTGTGCAGACAGGTGTTCTGCCTGGAGTGAAATGGCAGACCACAAAAGGCACAGGACCAGGAGATTACAGAAGAGTCATTGTTTTTTTAAAGAGGCCAAGGCAAAAGCCAAAGATTGAAAATTTTGAAAACAAATACAGAATCTTGTAAACAGGAAGGAAGGTGCCATCATCTTATTATCCAAGATTTCCAGGACTCAATTAGCTGATGGAGAGATGTTGCTGTTTTTCACTTATCTTAATTATTTTCTACTTTGTTTTAGATATATTTGAACAAAAGATCAAAACAGAAATTCTGACAAAAATTGGGGTTTAAGCTGCCCTAACATACACTATAACAAACTTTCTTTATTTTTAGGAAAAGTTTGACACAACCAGAAGCTGTGAGAACTCATGGAAAATCTGCATAAAACTAAGAGATTGCACAAACTCCACAAAGACAGTAAGAAAGAATTTAAATCCAAGTATCCTTAGTTAGCAACAGTTACCACTGTGCTTCTTTTTTTCTTTATTTTTTCTTCCTGAACATTTTGGAGACCTACGATTGTTGAAGATCTACCTGTAGTTGTTCCGTTGACTTTGTTAAGATCTCAGTGACCATCTTAGGGTTTGCACGAGCCCTCGCTTGCTCATGACACTTTGGTCTGACCTAGCATACTAGGTCACAACTTTCCTTCGGGTTTTGTCGGTTGTCTGTCTGTTTTACTGTGGGGCTGGCCAGTTAATGTGTTTTTGAACTTTTGTGCCAGGGTGGCATGTTGGTGAGCAGGTGGTCACATGAAGAGTGACTAGTTTTTTATTTTATACCATTTTCTCTGGATCTGATCCCCTGTTCTTCAGCTTATGGGCTAAGCGTATGCATTTTCATGGCTCTTGATTATTCATTTGTTGAGCTGAGGAGTTTGAACTCGATGCCTCACCTGGGAGCTGGATTACATAATCACAATGTTGCCCTAAGAATTTTAAGATGTTTCCGCTATACACATCACGGTTCTCGTCGGAGGCTGTGCTGGAGTATGCCCTCCAGTTCGCTGACCGTCAGTTTAATTCCTACCATCTATTCTGCTACTGGATTGTCTCTTGGTTGATTAAGTGCGAGGGGCGGAGGAGTTAACTTTGATAACTATAGCTGACTTAAATACTCACACATGATGAAGACCAATCAAAAAGACTGTGAAACACCTTCAAACAACACCGTGAAGATGGCCTTAATGAATGTTCGGTCAGTAGCCAACAGATCTTTTATTTTTAATTACTTTTTTACGTCCTGCAACCCTGAACTTTCTATTTATGGCAGAGACTTGGTTAAGCATGATCTCTCCCCTCCTGATTGTACCTTTTTTTAACTAACATAGAATCACTTGTTGAGATGGTGGGCTTGCTATGGTTTTTCAGAATCATTTTAAATGTAGACTTTTGACTGTAGACAGTTTCTCCAGTTTTAAGGCTTAGCTGTTTAAAATTGATCTTAAAAATCCTGTAGGCCTACTGTGTGCACTGGTTTATAGAGCTCCTGGATATAATAAGGATTTTGTTCAGGAGTTCTCAGAGTTCTTATCTTTCATGGTGTCATGCGCTGATTGAATGCTGATTTTGGGAGATTTTAACATTTATGTTTGTTGTCCAACAAAACCCCTGGTTAAAGAATTTCTATGTCTTGTGGACTCTTTTAATTTTACTCAGGTTGTGTCAAGTCCCACGCATCAGGGAGGACATACATTGGACTTAGTTCTAACATTTGGCCTCTCTGCAAATAACCTGGGGCCTCATGTATAACGCAGTGCGTAGAACTCACACTATAACATGGCGTAAGCACAAAAGCGGGAATGTGCGTACGCATAGAAAAATCCAGATGCAGGAATCTGTGCGTACGCAAACTTTCATGTTCTTCCACTACATAAATCCCGATCAGCGTGAAAAGTAATGCACATGCACGCGCCTTCTGTCCCGCCCCAACTCCTCCCAGAATTATGCCTCTTTGAATATGCAAATCGATATAAATAGCCTTCTGTGAAAAGACAATGGGAAAAGCACGGGGGAAAATATAAGAATTTCAGCGAATACCAAGTGGAGGCAAAGGAAAAACATACTATTTGTTGGTTTAAACAGTGGTATAATCAACAAAAGAAAGTTGATCGAGTGACATAGTGTCGGAGAAACTCGAAAGCTCAAGTTCACAAAGTCGCACAGTGCCCAAAATAAAAAAGAAGTTGTCACCTATCAAAGTCGGCGTGAAAAGGTGTCTCGCAGCAGACCGTGTGAGTGTCATATGAAAGCTTATTAGGGTATAGAGAAAAAAAATAGGCACACAGTGGGAAAAAAGTACGAAATGTCAACTTTAATCTCGAAATTTCCATTTTAATCACATAGTTTATTTTGTCATTAAAGTAGAACCTCATAAACTTCATCTTAAAATCGTTTATTTTATTAGTTTCTCAAGTAGCACGTTAAATGCTTTGTTCTGTGTTTGATCTTCTATGTGTGTGAATCACTACGTGCTTCCATTCTTTCTCTTTCTCCGACAGGACACAGAATCCATTACATTCGTGATATTACAGCTCTCTGAATAATTAAAATACTGAGATGTATACGTGATATCTTTTTCATGATGACAGGAATGAAAGCATGTTATTAAACATGGGAACACGGTGGCGCAGTGATTGTTCATATCTCATGCAAGAGGCTTGCTGCGCCATGTGCGACCTTCAATGAAATAATTTATTACAGAAGTACTGTCTCTTTCAAACGTACTAACCTCCAATTCCTGTCCTTACTTTTCTTTCTCCAAATACCCAATCGCCACACAGTCAGCTCTGTAATAGACGTTAAGCCATCTGTAAGCTTAGAACGCCGATTCTTCAAAACTTTTAAGGAACATTGAAATATCTTCGTAGTACATGTTTAATTATTGTATCCATCTATCCTTCCATTGTTGCGTCAGCACCAGCAATAATACAGCGCTAGGCAGGATCTATCTGTGAACTAGCTAGCGCTGCGGCACCGTGTCTTCACATGTTTAATTATTAACAATACAGATTATTTAAATGAAGTTAAAGTTTTATCTGTATACTATAAGCAACATATTTTGCTGCATTTCATCTTAAAAATGATATCGTCATCATACGCGCTTTATAAAGTGGCGCAGGTTGTGCAATATTATAACTGTAGTGCAAGTTTACAGTGGGGTAATTGTACTTATAAGTACAAACAGTTCTACAAGGAGCACTTGATGGACTGATTGAGTGCGTTTATAGTTCTTGGGATGAAACTGTTTCTGAAACATGAGGTCCGTACAGGAAAGGCTTTGACGCGTTGTGGCTGAGGTAGTGTGTGCTTGAAACTGTATACCGATAATTCTCTTTCCGATCAGCTGCTGCTGTGATTCCCCACTCAGATACAGTGATATAAATACTCTGAGTGGTGCAGTGAGAGTAATATGGAAAAAGATGATCCGCTGTGGCAACCCTTAATGGGAGCAGCTGAAAGAAGAAGAAGATGCAGTGAGCGTAACAATGCTAAAGCAGTTATGGTATTTGGAATACTATGGCTAATCCCTGGACCATTATATTGCTGCAGGTTAATTACAATCAGATGCATTACACTAATAAACAATATGCAGTTAATTTCAGTGTATTTATAAAGCCGTGTCAGGAATGTGGGTCTAAGAAAGAAAGGGTGACCACACAGGAACAGTAGCACTGTTTTGACGCTGGGTGCCCCCAGTCTGCAAAACCGAGCGATAGAGATATTGCGTACGCCAGGGCATGAGGTACCATGGAAATGTGCGTGGCTTTACGCCAAGTTTAGGTTTTATACATCGCGATTTGAGTGTGGAAATGTTCGTACGCAACATTTCTGTGCGTATGCACCGTTTATACATGAGCCCCTGGAGATCTCTGACGCTGGCATTTCTGATCACTTTGCAGTTGGTTTTGAAATTATGTTTTTGTGTATCCTCATCAATTTCACTAAACCACAGCGCCGTTCACACAATAAAAATGATGACACAGAGCGGCAGTTCTGTGATATCTTCTCTGACTTTCATTTACCCTTTGTGTTAGAAGCCCTCTCTGTGTGTTCAGATATTTCTAATATAGTTAAGCTTCTAGATCTCACTTGTAAGGATACTCTGAATCTGGTTGCACCCTTAAAGTTAAGGAGAGCCAAGGTAAAAGACTATGTTCAGCCCTGGTTAAATGACGCCACTCGTGCGCTCAGACAGAAATTCAGGCAGGCTGAAAGGAAGTGGAAAAAGGACAAACTGCAGGTCTCTTATGAAACTCTCAGAACTCACTGGAAGAGTAGCAAAATCATTTTTTTTTATCTTTTCTAATAGCTAATGCTGCCTCAAGACCTAGGGTGCTGTTTAGCACCATAAACATTCTCTTAAATCCACCTGTCAGTGGCTTCCCTGAGAGTACGCCTGAGATCTGTGAGCTTTTTCTCAAGTATTTAATAAATAAAATCCAAGCCATTCGATCCAGCATTACTCTTCCAGTTGCTGAGATGACATCAGTCACTCTAAGGTTAGTGCACAGACAGTTTACTTCTTTTCAACCTATTTCTTCTTCTCAGCTAGCTGATATAATCCTGCAAATGAAATCTTCCAATTATCCACTAGATATCTTACCCTCACGCCTATTTAAAGATACTTTCAGAGCTATTAGTCCAATTGTTTTTGCTATTATAAACAACTGTCTAAAATCTGGTGTAATGCCTGACAACTTTAAACATGCAATAGTTCGGCCTTTGCTACAGCTGTTTCAAACTATAGGCCTATTTCTAAGCTCCCATTTCTGTCCAAAATTATGGAGAAAGTGGTTTCTTTGCAGTTACTTTCATATCTGGAAGATAACAATGTATATGATGTATTTCAGTCTGGTTTTAAAAAACTTCATAGTACTGAATCTGCTTTGCTGAAGGTGACAAATGATATTCTATTAACTTTGGACTCTGGCTCTTCTGTAATCTTAGTCTTACTGGATCTCAGTACGGCATTTGACACAGTGGACAGTGGAGTTCTGCTAAAACGGCTTGAGGATGAAGTAGGCATTCAAGGCTTTGCATTGAAATGGTTTGAGTCCTACCTTAAAGGGAGGACTGTTAACATAGATGGGAATTTCTCATAGCCAGCTCCTCTCACAGAAGGCATCCCTCAAGTTTCTGTCCTGACTCCCCTTCTATTTTCCCTTTATCTGCTCCCCCTGAGGACCATCTTTCAAGAGCATGATGTCGCAAATCGTTGTTATACCTCAATGTTAAATAAAATGAAATACATCAATGATATAAAAGCTGTTGAACTGCTCTGAGGATATTAAATATTGGATGGCACAAAATTTCTTACAATTAAATGAAAATTAAACAGAGGTCGTTATTTTTGGTCCTACCACATCTGCAGTTGAAATCAGCACTCATTTATGCTCTTTGGCAACAATGATTCATACTATGAGAAACTTAGGTATCATCTTCAAGTCATCACTAAGTTTTGAAAAACAAATCTCCATGGTAGTAAAGTCCAGTTTTTACCAACTGGGGCAAATTTCTAAACTAAAATCCTTTCTTTCACAGAAGGACTTGGAAACAGTCATCCATGACTTTATCACATCTCAGCTAGATAATTGTAATTCCTTATATGTGGGACTGCCCAAATCTGCTCTGTTGTTCCTTCAGCTGGTTCAAAATGCTGTGGCTAGATGTTTAATTGGGTCTAGAAAAAAGGATCACATCTCCCCCATTTCAGCCTCTCTCCACTGGCTACCGGTGAGGTGTCACATTGCTTTTAAAATCTTGTTGTTTCTGTTTAAAGCCTTGCATGGTCTTACTCCAGAACATCTGTGACCTCTGTCACCCCTATGTGGCACCAAGAGCAATGAGGTCATCTGGACGACTACTCCTTGTAGTTCCAAGATCTTGGCCGAAGTCTAGGGGAGACAGAGCTTTCTCAGTTATTGCTCCTTGGCTTTGGAATGACTTGCCTTTTCACGTCAGGTTGTCATCCTCTATCAAGGTTTTTAAAAGTCAGCTTCAGACCTATTTGTTTTCTTCTGCCTTTCACTGGGTATGATGGGATTGTGGGGATGTGTTAATTGGTTGTTTTATTAATCCGCTTCTGTATGATTGTTTGCATTGTGTTTATTTTAACGCTTCTTTGTAGAGTAGTTTGGTGCAACTTTTGTTGTTTTAAATGTGTTTTTATAAATAAATAATCTACATTGCCACCTAAAATAAAATTAATTTATCATAAGATGAACCGCAGTTATAGGGAAAGAAATATGAGAATACCTGGTTTCAGTTTTCAGGGGACTATGCCAGTGATGCTTGCTTTCACCTTTGATTGAGTTTTTCATTTCTGTAGAAGCATCATATACAGTAGTTAAAGCTTCAAATAAGGTCTGGTAAAACAGGTAAGAGTAAATTAAAACCAAACAAAACAGTGGTAACATGGGTAAATGGGTAGGAGTATATTTCAGAAAAAAGTTGTAATTTAAAAAAACAACATAAGTGTTGCTTATAGGAGAAGGCAGAACCCGATTATAAGTAATGAAAGTTCATACAACAGCTTAGGGCAGGGATCCTGAAAGTCGGTCCTGGTTTTTGTTCTACCCAGCTTCTGTTTTTAATTGGACTCCTGGGCTAATTAAGTGAACTGTTATTTCCTAGATTCTGTATTTTGGAAACTATATAGACATTAGAAAACTAAGTTTGGTATTAAAATGTACTAAGCAGTTATATGGGAATAATGTATTTTTTTTCTTTTTAACAATATTTTCATCTTGATTTCCATTCTACTTTTCCAGGTGTTCTAAGTGTTCAATTTATCCATTATTTAATAATTAGCAGGTCTGGCGCTGAAGTAGTTGGAGCCTTTCATGATTCAGTGTTCATTGCCTGGGTGTCTACTCGACTAGTTTTTGTCATTAAGATACAATGACGGGACCAAACTGCACAGAGAAAGGGCAAAATATAATGAAATAAACCAAAAAGAGTTAAGTATTTAAATCTATGTCAAAAATAGAAATATTTCCAAATGTCTTATAAATGTAAAAATCATCCTGCTGTGCTTTTTTAAATGTAGAATAAGAGAAAAAAATACCAGCTAATTAAATGAGATCAGTGCTATCAGTTGTTGTCACTGATTATAAATCTGGTTGAAACAAAAACCTGGAACCACAGTGGTCCCCTAGGACTGAATTTGACAGCCCCTGCTGTAGGGGAATGTTACTTTATTATTGTAATAGATGTTATATTTCTTATTAATGTGTTAAGAAGGATTATAGATGTGTTTATGGTTAAAAATGCTTTAACTGTAAAGTCTTTTATTTTACTTGAACGTCTGATCCACAACACAATGATTATATTTTTATATTATGTACATTAAAGAACCACCAACAACAAATCAAATCAAATTAGTAATATATTGAATAATTAGTACTATAAAAGTAAAGTTGAATAAATCAGACTCTGTAGCTGTATGAATAAAAGGTAAAGTACCACTTCTGGTTAATAGCCCAAAATTTGATAGAAATCTGCATTTTGTACCTAATACTTGTATGCAAAATTTGGTTAACCAAAGTGAAAGTGTACTCAAGTTATCATGTTTACATACACACACACACACAGACATCATTCCAAAAATGGTATTTTTGGACCCAGGGAGGTCTAAAACATCAGAATTCATCAAAATCTCGAAATTGAATTTTTGATGGATTCCTAAACTTTCTCTATGCTTCATATATGAGAAAGTCAGGGAGGTCTAAAACGTTGAGATTCATCAAAATCTCAACATCGAAATCTTACAATTCGATTACAATACTTTCCCAATAGTTCGTATATGAGAAAGTAAAAAGGCAGCCTAGCAAGATAAGAGATTTAGACCTTTAAATGGTAAAATGGTAATTTTCTGGACTTCCCACATCTGTAAAAGCAAAGCTCCTGAATAATTGATTATCTTTGTACATGAACACATTGTACACATGTACTGACATGGTCTGTCCAAATGACATTGGACAGACAAGGGCTATTAGGGAAATTCTTAGCAAACAAAGAATAGTCTTGAGTCATAGTTACAAATACATTCAAAGATGGACACCCTTTTTTTTACACTAAGTGGTAGAATCTCATCGTGAGAGCAGCTGGGTCCTCAATGTTAAGATTGAAAGGATTAACAGAATAGCATCCTTTAATCTGCACATAGATACATGACAAATTCCTCAAACATTCCAACACTATTAAGTACAATCTAGAGTAATAAATGGTCCCAAAATAGTTAATTATTGAAAGTTGTGGGTAAATATCTGGTTCATACAATAAAATTTCTTATATGTGGAGGAGAAAATAAAAGTTAAAATTTCATATGATCTCATCTCTAATTTGAATATGCCGGGAAAAATGAAGTCAGGATGCCCTCCCTATCTTAACAGGCGGGTAGTTTCAAGCATATATTCCCTTACAGGGGATAGGGGTGCTCACCTTGGCCCTGAAAAGCTTCAAAAAGCTAGTTTTAAATAAGGTGAGAGAGAAGAACCAGGAAAGAGGTGGAGAAATAGGAAGAACATTGGCACACAGAAGACACATGCCATGTGACCAGCAATGTAATCTAAGAGACTCAAAGATAAACACATTGGTTGTGTTGGTCAGTATCATCGCTCACAGCTCTTGAAATATTCTAGGTTGTATTATTAGTGATTTGCCACATCCTTTTACTATTATATGCTTTGCTTTTTTGCGCATTAAGAATATTTAATAATGTTAAGCACTATAATGACTGAATACAAGTGTATTACTTACCCTCCGTGCTTTCATTTAGTATATGTTCCCTGTTGCCACCTGGGTTATAAATGAATAAAGAGGAGACATCCTATAAAAGTAGAAGTGAAGCATGATGTTGTATTTCAGTCAGAGTTCCTTCCCTTGCTGTGGTTCAAATCCTTCATTTTTGAGTCATTAGTTTATGTCAATGTTATTTTTGTTATTTATTTGCTATATATCCGATGCATGTGTTATGTTCTTTGTGTTTTGTGGGGAGTTCAATAAAAGGTGTTGGCACCTGACCATCACCGCAAGGGACCTTATAAAGGTAGGAACAACTCACAGTTCTTTTCATTTCATATTTAATGCGTTTGGGAATTTGTGAGTGTTTATTGTGATTTTTTGGACCTTTTTGCTTTGTTCTTGACCACTCTTTGGATTTGGTATGAGGACTGTTCACCTTGGATTGACTTTGCTTTTTCAGGCAATTCAATTTTGCCATTTGTGCTCCATTGAGGTTCTTATTATTAGGGAGTATTTTTGTGATGAATAAATCATTTTATTTATGAAGATTCTGTGTTTGTTATTAGCCAGGTTAGATGATTTCTTCATCTATTGGGCAGTTTGGGGATATTTTGGAAGCTGTCATGCATTGTAACTGCTGGGCTGTCTATCTTTCTAGGCTAGGTGAGAGCAAGGATGAGATAAAAAGTGTTGTTGGGTCTACATAACAAAGAATCTGGGTGTAGGAATGTATATTTTTTTAATTTACACAGCACCAGTGAGAGTGTTGTGCTTACACCCCACATATATAAAGGTGACATCCATAATTTGAAATGAAAGGGTAATTGCATATGAATGACATGATACAACCAAAACAAATTACAGAAAGCGATCAAAAGCCCTTTCCAAAAAAAGTTTAAAAAAAAAAAAAACATACCACAAGAAAGTTGTGGAAAATTCAGAAAGATGCATCAAGGCAAGACAAGCACATAGGCAAATACAGTAGGAACTTGGCAACCGATGCTTAGATGATGAATATGATAAATTAGTCAAGTGCACCAACAAGGTAAACCCAAGGCAAAAACAGGGTTTTGTTGCTTAAGATAGTGATCAGCAGCTGTGCAGGGAAATGAAAATGCAGCAGCCTTGGGGCTTGGCCAGTTGAACAGAAATACGACTGATACCTCCTCATAGCATGAGTAACCAAGCAGGAGCAAAAGTAAAAAATAGCTGCACTTCAACAGTTGGCTTAATATGAATAAACAGACCGTACTTGACTTTAGATGGCTGCCATAATGATATTTATAGACCTATAACCTTAAACAATATTTGTAATTATTCAATGTTGGCTAGCACCTTCCTGTGCTACATTATTATTAATTTGAGAAACAAACACATTTCAATTTAAACTAAATACTTTACTCTTTTTTAAATCAGATTCATTTATTAATAAGTACATTGTAATTCTTATTTTCTCATAGCATTAAAGAAAAAGCCTCTTTTAGGTTTTCACTCCCATTTTTCAGTTTCTTGGCATTCGACAGTAAGGCTTCTGAAAAATCATGGAGTATGTGGGGTTCTGTTACTCTTAGTTTGACATGGCACCAGATTCATATCTGATTTTCAAATTCTGGTCTTAGGTACTATTTTTCTGCAAATATCTTTAGCGTTGGTTTTGTTTGTGCAGCATGAAAATTTTGGAGTTTGATTATTAAGATCTATCCTACTGCTTACAACCTGTCCCTTAATTTTGGAAATGTATGTTGTTATAAGGGCGGCGCAGTGGGTAGCGCTGCTGCCTCGCAGTTGGGTAGACCTGGGGACCTGGGTTCGCTTCCCGGGTCCTCCCTGCGTGGAGTTTGCATGTTCTCCCCGTGTCTGTGTGGGTTTCCTCCGGGCACTCCGGTTTCCTCCCACAGTCCAAAGGCATGCAGGTTAGGAGGATTGGTGATTCTAAATTGGCCCTGGTGTTTGTGTGTGTCCTGCGGTGGGTTGGCACCCTGCCCGGGATTGGTTCCTGCCTTGTGCCCTGTGTTGGCTGGGATTGGCTCCAGCAGACCCCCGTGACCCTGTGTTTAGATTCAGCGGGTTGGAAAATGGATGGATGGATGTTGTTATAATTTATAGATTTGATAGATTATAATTTATACATTTATACATAACATTGTCATTGATACTGGATAGGATGTTTCCAAGTTAATATTAGATTAGATAGAACTTTATTTGACCTCTGGGGGAAATTTAGCTTTTTACAGAATTTCGCTTTTATTTATTTCTTTAAAGAAATAAATACATAAACAGATAGATAAACAAACAAATACATATATATATATATATATATATATATATATATATATATATATATATATATACAGGTAAAATTCCATTGCAATGAATATCTTTACAATGAAATTTTCATTACAACGAAGTATGTTTATGGTCCCAACAGCTTCCCCATATGACACCAGTCTATAGAAATCTCATTACTACGAAGTATATTCAGCAGATACTCTCATTACAACAAAGTGCACAAAAGACCTTGAAATGGCTGAATGAATCATCCACAGAGCAGTTAGTTCTGTGGCCGCAGCTCAGTTGTGCACAATGATCCCCAAATAGAAACACTGTCATTTTTGTTTCTTTGTTCGAACTTTCCTCGTACTTTTTTTTTTTTTTGCTGTTTTTGTTTTCGGTGGTTTTCAGGGATACATTTTGCTTATTGCTCGTCAACATTTGAAAAACATCCATTGGAATTTAACTCATTGTCACCCTCCTATAGAAATGACAGACACGAAAAAACGATAACACTTCATATTGGAAAAAAAAAACAAAAAAAGGTGTTGCCAGTGAATTCGGAATTTCGCCATCGACACTGTCAACTTTCTTGAAAAATAGAGCAAAAAAAGAAGAAAAATCTCGGGTTGCAAACATATGTGTACTGTTGCATTTGAAGACGTCGAAAAAGCAGTTTCTATGTGGTTCAGTGATGCTCGTTCAAGAAACATTCCTAATAATGCGGCACTCGATCAAGAAAATGTGAGGTTTGTAAACTCTCTTGGGACCTCCCACAACTAGACATCAAGCCGAAGAGCATCCTGAAGTGCGATCTCCGTGTCTGTACGGGGCAAAAGCAGGCTCACAGATATGCTGCGTCTCTCCACCAAAGTAAACAGAAAAGATCTCAATGGGTGATGCAAGGTTAGGAGCACGTACATTGTAAATGCAGATAACAGGATTACTTGATCACTGACCTGCATTACCCTGCCTGACTGCTGTGTCTGTGTATAGCAGAGTGGCAGATCACGCTACAATAAATAACTGTGCTGTTCCCGTTTCAAGCTGAATAAAGCTGGTTTTGCTAAAGTACTGAGACTCGGCCTTGTGTTTTGAGGTGCTAGACAGAGACTTATAGTGTAACCCCGATCTTTTATGATTTGCTTCTGTGGCGCCTCACTGCACCACTGTGAGCCTCCTATTGCCCTGCCCCAGCAACAGACAAACAATCTTCTACAGACGCTGTAATTGTACTTCAGGACGCACTTCAGCATGTCGTTCCCATTGGGTGGGGAGTGGGGGATTCTCAAAAGAGTTCAGAAACCTCACAATATGAAGAAAAATAAAGGATGATTCTGATTGATAACTGTCCATCCGCATTTAGATAATATTTGTGTTGAATTCCTTCCACCCAATTGCATGGCAGCGCTTCAGCCATTGGACTTGGGCGTCATTCACACCCTGAAAGTGTATCATCACAAGGAAATGCTGAGAAAAATTCTTGTCAGCATAACTTGTAGGCAGGAGGAGATTAAAATTAATGCGAAAGAAGCTGTTGAAATGATTGCAAACGCCTGGATACAAGTTAAAGAAAGCACTACAGTAACAAATACAGAATCTCATTACAACAAAATTTTCATTACAACGAAATATTTTTTTGGTCCCTGGGAGTTCGTTGTAATGGAATTTTACCTGTATATATATATATATATATATATATATATATATATATATATATATATATATATATATATATATATACACACAATTTGGTCTGAACACACACCAGAATAACTGAAAATTAATAAAATTTAAAAAGAAAGAATAGTTCTGACTTGGCTGACCCAGTCACAGTGAGGCATTATGCAGGTGTATTGCTGCTGGTACGATGGAGCCCCAGTAGCATTATCTGACACACTTCTGCTGAATAATTTGTTGGCTAAAAGTCCTCTGTGTTAGTTTTGTCAGAGAGAGGATGTGCAGCATTGTTCTTAATGGCACTCAGTTTTGTTTTCATCCTCTCCTTTGATCCATACCTGAGCCTGACCTTTAAATTAGCTTTTGATTCAGTGGACCTCTCTCAAAGTGATGTTATCACTTCACACTACAGCATAGAAAATCGCACTGGCCATCTCAGAGTTGTAGAAGACATGAAAGATGTCACTTCCCACGTTAAAGGAACCCAGTCTCCTAAGAATAAAGAGTCTGCTCTGTCCTTTCCTCTGTGTTATCAGGCCAGTCCAGCCTGTCACTGATGCACCACCTTTACATCCACTCCGTGAATAGTGACTTGACATAGATCTTCTTTGGTGTTTTGCCGAAGATTAATAACAAGCTCCTTGGTATTGCTGATGTTGTGATGCAAAAGAAACAAAGTTCTCCACCAGACTGTTATACACTGTCTAATCCACTTTATCAATACATCCATATGTGTAAAATTAGCGGAGAATATCTGCAAGTGATGGGACCTGGTGAAATATTTATAGTTGGGGGTGTACAGAATGAAGTGAAAAGGAGACAGGACTGTTCCTTGTGGTGTTCCAGTGTTGCTCACATCCATATCAGAACCACAGTCCTTGAGTCTCACCGACTGCAATCTTCCTGACAGATGGTTCATTATCCAGGGGACCATCGTCTCATCCACCTGCATACCTCTGAGTTTATCCCTTAACAGGGATGGCTTATTTGTATTGAAGAAGCTGTAGAAATCTTTCTCACAGTGCTGCCAGATTTGTCCTGGTGAGAATAAGCATTGTGGAGCAGATAGATAATTGCATTCTTAACTTCACTCCAATCTTTGTCTGATTGGCAAACTGCAGTGGGTCCAGGTGGATTACCACAAGAGGACTGATATAATCCGGGACAATTCTCTCTAAGGTTTTTGTGATGTAGGATGTAAGCACCATTAGTCTGTCGTCGTTATGTGAAGAGGTGTCTGTCTTCTTTGGTACAGGAACAATATAGGATGTTTTCCATAGGAATAATACTACTTGAAGCCTTAGTGACAGACTGAACAAATGACAGAGGACACCACAAGGTTGGTCAGCACGGGCCTTAAGTTCTTGAGGACTGACTCCATCTGGTCCCGCACCTATTCCTATGTATAGCTTTCTCAGTTATTTACTTACTTGTCTATAGACATAGACAATTCATACTGATGGTCAGAGGTAGACTTGCCACTGGCCATTCCAGTTGACATGGTAGGAGTTGTTGATGTAGTAGGGATGGTTTGGGGAGACTGGACATTGGAAGAAGGTGGCAGTGGGAGGGAAAATCAATTAAAAAATGGTTCAGGGTATTAGCTTTGTCCACATTCCCTTCTAGCACCTGAACCCTGGACTGCTTGAGTCCAGTAATTATGCCAATTCCATTCCAGACATCCTTTATATTAAAGTGAGTTTTAATTTTGTAAGCTTCCTTTCCTTTACTCAGCTTTTTCTTTAGCAACAACATTGTCCCCATTTGCCTTGCACATCATTTCCCAGTCTGTCTTTTGGAAGCAATCATTCAGTGCCAATTCAGCCCCCAGCATCCACTTCTCCACTATTCTGGTGGTTACAGGTTGTTGTTTAATAATAGGCTTATAGCTGGGAATAAGATGAACCAGTTTGTGGTCAGATTTGCCTAAAGGAGCAAGATCTCTGGCATACTTCTAAAGTAATGCCTTTATTTTTACTATTTAGTTAGAAATGCTGTGTCTAGAATATGAGTCATGTCCTAATTAAAGAGTTTGTTGGCTGGATATTTAAATAGTAAATGGACAAAACATAATTTAATACAGCACATCTACCTGCAAATAACATAAACATACGTATATATTGTGCATTAAAATTAGATGACAGTCATCAAATTTGATTTACTCCTAAATTTTGTAAAGGCACTAATGACATCTTAAATCACATTTTTATTGCTGTGTATCTCAGGATTCTTTTCTCCACTAATCTGGCAAAAGGTAATGTGAGGATATGAGCAGTGTTTTTCAAGACAAGATCTATATATCTATACATATTAATAAAAGGCAAAGCCCTCACTGACTCACTGACTCACTGACTGACTGACTGACTGACTGACTCACTCATCACTAATTCTCGAACTTCCCGTGTAGGTGGAAGGCTGAAATTTGGCAGGCTCATTCCTTACAGCTTACTTACAAAAGTTAGGCAGGTTTCATTTCGAAATTCTACGCGTAATGGTCATAACTGGAACATATTTTTTGTCCATATACTCTAATGGAGGAGGCGGAGTCACGTATCGCGTCATCACGCCTCCTATGTAATCACGTGAACTAAAAACAAGGAAGAGATTTACAGCACGAGTCAAACGCGGGAACGAAGGTAAATGACGTTAATTTTTGACTGTCTTTTAATACTGTGTAAGCATACATATTAACACATGTGCAATTAAACGTGTGCATTTACGGGGTGATTTCTCAGGCTTAAAAGCTCGCCTTTTACTAAAAAGGTAAATGCAAAACTATTTTCAATCATTCTATGATCTGCTTCTCACAACTGAAGGCACCGTGGCTGATGGTAAATGACGTTAATTTTTGAGTGTCTTTTAATACTGTGTAAGCATACATATTAACACGTGCAATTAAACGTGTGCATTTACGGGGTGATTTCTCAGGCTTAAAAGCTCGCCTTTTATCAAACGCGGGAACAAAGGTAAATCATGTTCTTCACTGTCTTTTAATACTGTGTAACCATACATATTAACACATGTGCAATTAAACGTGTGCATTTACGGGGTGATTTCTCAGACTTAAAAGCTCGCCTTTTACTAAAAAGGTAAATGCAAAACTATTTTCAATCATTCTATGATCTGCTTCTCACAACTGAAGGCACCGTGGCTGATGGTAAATGACGTTAATTTTTGAGTGTCTTTTAATACTGTGTAAGCATACATATTAACACGTGCAATTAAACGTGTGCATTTACGGGGTGATTTCTCAGGCTTAAAAGCTCGCCTTTTATCAAACGCGGGAACAAAGGTAAATCATGTTCTTCACTGTCTTTTAATACTGTGTAACCATACATATTAACACATGTGCAATTAAACGTGTGCATTTACGGGGTGATTTCTCAGGCTTAAAAGCTCGCCTTTTACTAAAAAGGTAAATGCAAAACTATTTTCAATCATTCTATGATCTGCTTCTCACAACTGAAGGCACCGTGGCTGATGTTACGTCACTTGCTGTCCAACCATAAGCGTTACCTGGTAGGTAACCGGACACTCTCTTCACTCCCTTTCGGGAATCGAACCTCTGAGGTTTTCTTTTGTTCTTAATTAAAATTTAAAAGCAATACTTCACTGCTGCTAAGCCCCTCTAGCGCTGACGTCCCAGGTTCGATTACCGTAAGCAAGTGCAGTGAGTGTGTAATTACATTCACGGCATTCGTAGTCTGATTCACAATCTGATTGTATGGGTGGTTACCTACCAGGTAACGCTTATACTTGGCCACCAAGTCAGGTCGAAGTGATCACTCGAGTAAAGGCAGCTTCACAAAAAAACAGATCCTTAACAAACTGTTATTAGTATATTTTCCCTCAATTTAAAAACGTTTTATTTTCTTCTTAATAAAAATTTAAAAGTGGTACTTCGCCGGTGCGAAGTGCGTGGATTTGACCGACTGACACATATAGACATATTCATGAGTGCAGGTACTTCGGAAAGAAAGCACCGTGTAAACCTAAAGTTTAAATTAAGTTCATAGACCTACAAAAGGTTGCCATTCATTTGAGGCAAGATTGCTTTTCTTCTGTACAACTATACGTTGCATTCTCAAGAGTGTGCTTGCACGGCTTCGGATATAGATATATATATATATATATATATATATATATATATGTATGTCTATATATAAATATGTAAGCTTATAAGTACTGCCTTACTTCTCTTTAAATAAGGAAGATGTAATGATACTTGATTTAAACGATTCCATGTCTTCCTGGGTTTGCGTAGCTTATTGTCAATATCTTTACACCTGTTTTTAACACTTATTGACTGAAACGGACTTTCACGAAAAAAGTTAGGGCTTTGCTACAGGATACACCCTCCACAAGTTAAGCAAGTAAAAATAAAATATATATTTCATTTTTATTTAAACCTTTTAAGTTCGTATGCATAGCCCCATTTGGCTGTTTAATTTTTTTTTTTCTTTCTTCAGTAATATTTAATCTCCTTAAAGAAAAAGAACATATCCATTTTACTTTTTTTGTATCTCTTTAGTAATATTTTAGTGTAAAAGAATAACCAGTATTTAAACCTTTTATGTTACTTTATACATTTATTTTACACAATGTTGAAAAATTAATAAGAAAGCTACATATTTTGGCAGCTGCTGCTTTCATTTTCAATGAAATGAAAAAAGCTTTTAGAAAAAATCTAAAAATCAGAAACCCTCATTTATAAAAGTTTGCTGCAGATGACTTAACTGAAAATAAATGAATAGTTCCTATGTGTATAATACATATTTTTCTATTTTACTTATGCCTTTATTCCACCAACTTACAACATCTGAGGTACAATTTGTTACATTACTTTTGTTTTTTGCAGCACAGGCAGGTGAAGTGACTTTCTCAGGGTCACACAGTGGTGTCAGTACCACGATTTGAACTGACAAGCTCCGGGTTTACTGAAATATTACTGAACAAAGAAAAAAAACAAAAACAGGCAAATACGGCTATGCATACAGATGTCCATCCGTCCATTATCCAACCTGCCATATCCTAAATACAGCAGCCAATAAGTACATATGTATATATACAGTATATATATATATATATATATATATATATATATATATATATATATATATATATATATATATATATATAATATATGTGAATGTATGTATGTATATATGTATGTCTATATATATATATATGTAGATTTGTATATGTATATATATGTTTATCCATCCATCCATCCATTTTCCAACCCGCTGAATCCGAACACAGGGTCACGGGGGTCTGCTGGAGCCAATCCCAGCCAACACAGGGCACAAGGCAGGAAACAATCCTGGGCAGGGTGCCAACCCACCGCAGGACACACACAAACACACTCACACACCAAGCACACACTAGGGCCAATTTAGAATCACCAATCCACCTAACCTGCATGTCTTTGGAATGTGGGAGGAAACCGGAGCGCCCGGAGGAAACCCACGCAGACACGGGGAGAACATGCAAACTCCACGCAGGGAGGACCCGGGAATCGAACCCAGGTCCCCAGATCTCCCAACTGCGAGGCAGCAGTGCTACCCACTGCGCCACCGTGCCGCCCTATATATGTTTATGTGGATGTGTATATGTGTATATACGTATGTATATGTAGATATGTGTATATGTAGATATGTATATATATATATGTATATGTATATATATGTTTATGTGTGTGTGTGTGTGTGTATTATATATATAAAAGACAGCAACACTCATAACAATGACAACACAATTACATTGATAATCATGTTACGTTATTTTTAAAATGCTTCCTTTTTTTTTTTTCATAACCTCTTTAACACACTACTTCTCCGCTGCGAAGCGCGGGTATTTTGCTAGTATATATATAAAAGACAGCAACACTCATAACAATGACAACACAATTACATTGACAATCATGTTACGTTATTTTTAAAATGTTTCCTTTTTTTTTTTTCATAACCTCTTTAACACACTACTTCTCCGCTGCAAAGCGCGGGTATTTTGCTAGTATATATATATATATATATATATATATATATATATATATCTGTTCTACAGATGTTTGGCCAACACTAATAACAGTGCTTACTGCTAATTAGAAAAAATCACTTTGCCCTTTCTGAACTATATGAGCTTAATTCATTAACATTTAAGTAAATGAGTTATGTTATTGGTTATCTTGAGCAACAGCATTAGTCATAAATTAGAACTATCTGTCTGTCGATAATGAAGTTGGGAATGAAGTGCAAGTTAAATATTCTTCAGTTCTCTGCTGTAGGAGATCCATTTTAGCATTACACTACCACTTGTAATTTCCAAATAATGCACTTCATTTTTTCTTTACCTTTCATTGAAGTAGAGGATACCAAAAATGATTTCACTGAATGTATATCATTAATTGGAAAAATACATGTAATGGATAAAAACTAGAATTTAAGAGTACAGGAGAAAGCATTGGTTTAGTCAATTACAGGAAATCATCCAGTAAATACACATCAAATTTAATGCAGAAAGAAGGTGAGGTGCTGTAATATCAAGACACATTTCATACTAAAAATAAAAAAAACTTGATGAGATTGAAAATGAATGAAATGAATGTTTGATAACAGAAGAAGTGCTTGTTTTCTTAGATGAGCAAGCTATCACTTACATAAAAAGCTTTCCAGGGGGACAACTTACAATTTTTCCTATGGATGAATGTTGTGTTCTGCCATTTCTGTCATTTCAAATCAGGCCTTGAGATAAAACAACATACTACTAAAACACTATAGGACAAAAGGTTAACAGAAAACTCTTACCTGTGTCACAGTGACTAGAAGAATGAGCTGACAATATTAAAGTTATAGGAACATATTTATGCCAGGAAATATTCAGAAAATCCATTGTAATACCAACTGTGTTATTGTATTAGGAACTTCATGTGCAGATTGATGGCCATGTTATATACAGAATAAACCATTAAAAAAATAATCTGTAAGATGAAACTTCAGGGACTTCCTGGAATCAGGGATGAAACTTGAGAAAATATTTTGCTGCTTATATCAGTTGTCTTGGTGGCAGAGATGAGGCCATTAAAAAAGGGTTGAGACTCTGAATGCCTCAAGAAGGGAACTATTCTTATTTTCAGAGTGCACCAAAAGAGTGAACAGCAAGGTTTTCCAGGAGATACACACCCAGAAAGCCAACATGATCCTTATCGCTTCTAGAGAGAATTATTGGACCACTTCTTCTGGATGCAACCTTGGTAAAAGTAGACAGCCATTCACTTGATTTTCTTAAGAAGCCAAGGAATCTTTCCCAGGTCATTAAGGAATGATGAGTCCTGTGGGACAGACAACATTTATTATGTTAAATGGATGAAGCTGAATGTCTAGAGTCAAAGAAATTTTCAAGAATCACTTCTTGTGGTTGAACAAGGACCCAATACCAGTCAGGCCAAAATGTGTTTTGTATGAGAAAGGTACAGAGCTGTATCAGCACCCAGTGGAATAAGGATATTTAATTACACAGTATATGAGAATCATCAGAGTTTATCTACAAACTTCTTGTTTGTTTATTGTAAATACTGCTCAGTCTTTTAAGAAATGTTCCAATGATTTTCCTAACTCTGACAACTTTGTCAATGAAAGGTTGAAATAAACGAAAACCTCTACTTGGGGAAAGGTGAAGTACCAGGTGCTTCTACTCAAAAGTTATCACTGATGTAATTAAGTAATTACCATCTAATCATACCTAAGATCAGTATTTAAACCAGACACTTCTGTACAAATGTATAGTGTGATAATTAAGCACTTACAATCTACAACATTGTGCTCATGGTCACGTATAAACGTATTTGCCTGTTCCTCATTACAAAGTCTATCATAGCTCACAAGATTAGTTCTTAGTACTTTTCACAAAGGGCTGATTTTTACTCCATTATTGGAAAAAAAGTTTTCTTATATACAGTATGCTTAATTGTTATACCCCAATTTCAAATACGCCTCTTTTAATGCTCTTGAAAAAGTAGTAGTTCATGAATATTTTTTCTCGCCACTTACACTACAGAAATAGCATTAATTTCTGGTGTCTGCTAAATCCAATCATGGACTCTTCAGAGTTCTTCAGAGTGCCTGAAAGAGCTCATTGTTAGATGGCAGGACTGGCTATGTATTTTTAAAAATGTGTAAGAAATGCTTAAACCTTATAACCCAATTTTGCATTGCAAATGCATGTATAGTATGCAATGTTTGTGAAGAAATAAACTCGACTTGAAAAATACTATGTGGCATGGTGGAGCAGTGGTAGCGCTGCTGCCTTGCAGTAAGAAGGCCTGGGTTTGCTTCCTGGGTCCTCCCTGCGTGGAGTTTGCATGTTCTCACCGTGTCTGTGTGGGTTTCCTCTGGGTGCTCCGGTTTCCTCCCACAGTCCAAAGACATGCAGGTTAGGTGCATTGGCGATCCTAAATTGTCCCTAGTGTGTGCTTGGTTTGTGGGTGTGTGTGTGCGTGTGTCCTGCCCAGGATTTGTTCCTGCCTTGCGCCCTGTGTTGGCTGGGATTGGCTCCAGCAGACCCCCGTGACCCTGTGTTAGGATATAGCGGGTTGAACAATGACTGAATGAAAAATACTAAACCTATCCTGGGCTGGCTACTTTTAGCAGCTGTTTAAAACTAATCCTCAGGCTAGGACTTTGGACATCTCTGAGTCCACGTTTCTTGAGGCTAGTCCTCCAATTAGTTGTGAATCACCCAGTCTCACTGAGATTGTACAGGTGGTGAACCAGTTGAGGGTAGGGAAGGCTGCAGGGATCTGTGTTATCCGGGGTGAACTTCGCCAGGCTAGTGGTAAGGCTGCCCTCCTGGCATTGCAAGTAATCTTTGCTTCCATCTGGGAGAATGGCATCATCCCAACTCACTGGAAAACGGGACTTGTCCTTATCTGGAAAGGGAAGGGTGATCGCCTGGATTGTAGCAACTACAGGGGGATAACACTGCCCTCGGTTCCAGGTAAAATCCTTACTAGGGTCATCCTCATCCACTGTGGTTTTACACCTAAGAAGTAAACCATCAACTGCATTCTGACTCAGAGGGTTTTCATTGAGAGCAAATGCAAATATCAGCAAATTTCCTTGCAGCCTTTGTCAATTTTAGTAAAGCTGTTGACTCGGTTGATCGAACTGTCCTGTGGGACATCTTGAGACTTTGTGGGATTTCCCCAAAGTTGCTGGTTCTCATGGGTAGCCAGTACACTGATACTGTGAGTGCTGTGAAGAGTGGAGGCAGAACCTTTGCATTTGGCCCGGTTGATTCTGTGCTTCGCCATGTGTGTGTTCTTGTTCCTACCTTGTTCAATGCTTGCATGAACTGGGTTTTGGGCAGGGTCATGGGGTCCAGCGGCTGTGGTGCATCTGTTGGTGAAGAAAGATTCACTGATCTTGATTTTGCCAACAATGCTGTGATCTTCACGGAGTCAATGGAGGTTCTGATCAGGGTTCTCGAGAGACTGAGTGAGGAAACTGAGTGTCTGAGCTTGGAAGTGTCCTGGTTAAAAACCAAGATCCAGGCCTTTAAATACCTCTTGGGCTCATTCATCAATTGTGTCTGTCTGCAGTAAGAGAGTCGACCACATTGAGAAGTTTATTTACCTCAGCACCGACATTCATGTCTCTGGTGACTCTTCCCGTAAAGCCAGTAAATGGATTGGGAGAGAATGGGAGGGTCATGACGTCGCTGATTTCTTTGAAAAAGGACAAAAGTCCAAGTCTTTAGAATCCTGGTGCTTCCTGTTTTGCTTTTTGATTGAGAGACTTGGATGCTATCCAGTGACCTAAGACAAAGACTGGACTCCTTTGGTACTGTATCTCTTTGGAGAATCCTTGGGTACTTCTGGTTTGACTTTGTGTCGAATGAGCGATTGCTCACGGAGTCCCAATTGACACTCATTACCAGTATTGTGACGGAGCATCAATTACCGCACAGGATCTTCATTGTTGAACCAGGCAAAGGGGACACCCATGTAACACCTGGCTGCAGCAGCTAGATGGTCATTTCAGGAGGATGAGACTGAACTGTGTATCTGCCTGGGGGGTTGCCAAACAGGATCCTGGTCTGTTTTGTTGTGTGGTGGGTGCAGCAACGTGCTGTACCAGTGCATGCTCTCTAGCCTGACCAGACCTGACCTATCCTATAAATTCCTTTTGGAGTTTGCTTTGTGCCTCATTTTCTCCTGTCTAGTGTTTATAATTTTTTTAAGTGCAGCATTTTGCTCGTTTGGCTTTAAATACCCTTTTAATTGTTTCTCCGGTTTTATAGTTTTATAAAGTGTTATAGTTATTCAGGTGTTTTTGTTTTTTTTAATTCCCAATATTTAATTTGCTTCCAATTTTGATTCCATCCAATTGTAACACATTCACTCATTTTATAAAAATTAATTTTATGAATATAGTTTAGAAAAAGAACTCAAGGTTATCACTAAAGATATACTGATAAACTCAGAATCCAGACATACGGTATACAGTAAGTTAACACTAATACCAAATTAATGTTTAACGCAGAACCTTGTCATCTGGTTTTTGAAAGTCAAAGTAAAATACGTGTGCGTTCTGTGTTTGTCTGCAGCTTCATTTGCTTGTTCAGAAAAGTCTAACAGATTTCATTTGGCAGGTTCTTTCTTTTATAAACCCACACTGACTAATTTCTGATTACAGTTTCCATAGTTATACAAGGGTTAGTGGAAAGATTTGTTAGTATGTAATTACTGGGATCCATTTTTGTCTTCCACCTTGTGGAGTGGAGTTTCATTTACATCTTTTTGGTCATCAAGTACTTCTCCTGTCACAATAAATAGGAAGAGAGACAAAGAAAATAATTTGTGCGTTAAAACAAAAACTCATGAACTTGGAGAACTAATTACAAGCTACTTACCAATTTAGGATGCGTAGAAAGAGATGGCATTAAAGAACCTATAAAATATAAACCTAAAAGGTGAAACAAACATAAGAAATATGGCACAAAATAAATGAGACCAAAGATAACAATAAAATGCACTGGTACAAATGTAAAAATTGCTTAAACAATGTTCATTACCAAAGCCATCAAAAACACAGAGCCTGGCTTTTCTAAAACTGGTCAGAAGAACTGGGATTCTTATCTGGTGTGTTCAGACATGAGAGTTACGCACATGAGAAAGAAAGGGAGTGAAAGAGTAGGGAATGATTCATTTCTAAACATTTGTAGTTCAGAAAGCGACTGTCATATTCAATACAGAACAAATTAACAAAGCCAAACAGCAAAGCAAATCATTTATCATTAAGCAGGACAGCCATTCAACCAACCTGGATTTGATAGCTCAAAAAACCAAGATGATATGTGCTGAAAGGCTTAACTTTGGAAAGACGTAAAGGTCAGGTGTATATGCCAAGTTGGAAACAGTAGAAGGAGGAAAGTATCAGTATAAGACAACATAAACAAGATCTGAAAAGAGTCTGTTTAATTACATATCAAAAATGAAAATATACTGCACAGTGAGAGGAATGTTAATAAAAAAATGGATGAATGTTATGTTATGCCACTTCTGTCATTTTAAATCAGACCTTCAGATAAAGTAAAATTTTGCTAAAACACTATAGAAAGAGAAAGCTAACAGGAACCTATTACCTAGAAGAATGAGCTGACAGTATTAAACTTATTGAAAAGTATTTATGAGAGGGAATTTTTCCTAGAATCTGGGCTAATATCCTCCACGTCAAATCCAATTCAGTTTAATTCAATTATTTCCAAATAACTGTTTTTTTATTAGGAACTTCATGTGCAGAATGATGGCCATATTATATATAGAATAAACCACAAAAAATAAACTGTAAAATTAAATTTCAGGGGCCTCATAGAATCAGGGATTAAGCCTGAGAAAACAGTTTGCTGCTTGCATCAGTTGTCTTGGTGGCACAGATGAGACCATATAAAAAAAAAGGTTTGAGACTCCAGATGCATTAAGAAGTGAACTATTCTAATTGCCACTAAAAAGTGTATACCAAGGCATTTCAGGAGAAAGAAATCTAGAAAGCCAACCTGTCCCAGGACACTTCCAGAGGGGATTATTGGACCACTTCTTCTGGATGCAAGCTTTGTTAAAAGTGGACATCAATTTATTTGATTTGTTTAAGAAGCCAAGCAATCTTTGCAGACCATTGAAGCAAAGTGAAGTCATTGTCATGTTTATGATACCAAAAATGTAAATATTTTACACCAAATAATGCTTTTTTCATTTTTTAATCCATCTTAAGATACCTCATCCTGTTATGCTTAACATGAATAAAACCCAGTATCAGATTCTACTGCTACAGTTCATCCACTTCAAAGTCCAATGAGTCATACATTTAGTGAGGCACACCATTTAGTAAAGGGCTATTATAAGGTTATTTACCATTCTCCACTGATCTGTCTTATTAACATGTGTGAGAAAAGAACAAAAAAGGTTTAGGGTTCCACCCTGTATATTCACACTAATCTGCAAAAGAAAAAAATAATTTATTAAAGCTGACTGAGTAATCATCTGCGACTGAGTCCAAGATGGGACTAACAAACAAAGGAATATGGCTGGCTTTATAGCTTGCGAGGAGGAAGAGGTTTGTCCAAGGGGCTATAGGCGGAAGTGAGGTCAGGCATAGGGTGGGTTCTGGAAATGGAAGTGGAGTCTGTTTGAGGATTAGGCATGCTCCTGTTCTGAGGATCTGCAGAGGAAGGAGAAAAGATGTTAGTACACTCTGTCAACCCCTGATCCAGCATACCACATTTAGTCAAGCCCATTGTCTGCCTCCCATATGCGTGTGTGTCTCAAAAACTGCCACTTACTAAATGTTTTTGTTAGTCACACTATTCCCTATAAACTTTAAAGACTGCAGTGAATGAAAATAACAGAAGGGCAGTTGTTTTTGAGATGCTGGAGTCATCATGTCTTACACTAACAATCATATTGTAGTCAAAGTCATCTGCATAACACACACTGATATTCTAATGTTTATTTAAAAAACTAAATCTCTTGACTATGTCTTCTTGCGATATAAAGATGTATGATTAACTTTTTTCTTGTAGGACATTTTGATATATTTTGGGATATTTCTTGGTATTTTTGAACTTTAACAGTAATTCAGCCATTTTGGGGCCTGCTATGCTAGAAGCTACCAGGTAGATCCTGTAGGTCTAGAGAGATTGGGATGAAATTCTTCTGCCTGGGCAGTGAAGGTCCTGGCCAGACTTGTGGCTATTTTTGGAGGCCTCATCAACTTTTCTCCATTGTCGTACGAGGCTGGGGGTCAGACCTGGCCGGGACGCCTGGAAGGACCCGGGTTGTGGTGTATTCGTCCTCCGGGCCACGAGGGGGCAACCGCCCTGGATTAGAAGAGGCCCATTGAAGGGGAGCAGGGAGGCTCAAGCCAGTTGGGGCCAGTATCCACCGCCAGGGGGCGCACCGAAACTCATGGAGCCCGGGACATATTTACTTCCGCCACCCCCATGGACATTGATCCTTCCAGGGACACCAGGAGTGCTTCCGGGTGCTCTCCTGACACTTCCGCCACACCAGGAGGTGACGTCAGACAGAGCACCTGGAGCTCATCCGGGTAAAGATAAAAGGGGCCACCTCCAACCACTCAGTGAGCTGGAGTGGGGAGCAGGAGCAGGACGAAGCTCCTGGATAGAGAGAGAAAAAGGAGGCCCAAGGACAGTGAGAGAAAGTCCCAGGAGAAAGGTGACTGGGGCTAGTGGCACAGTGTGTTGTGCGGGACTGAGTTGTGTGTTGGAGAACGGAAAAATAAATGTTAGTTTTATAAAGATGCGGTGTCTGTCTGGTGGTGTCCGGGCAAGTCCCACACCATGTTTGGGACACATCATCACAACAAATTCAACTATGTTGATCATTTGCCCAAAAATATAAGTACTGTATAATAATCATTCAGAATTGTTTCTGATCTCCCCCTATTTGGATTTTCTTCTCATTATCCTACTGTTGTACTTAGTACCACTGCTGTGTTACTAAGCTTCTGTCCAAATGGGAACACCAGAGAAAATGAGAGCCTCTCATGCCAAAGATGACTGGACTTAGTTTTCTTATTAGACTGTCTAGCATATACCTATAATATTGTAGAATGTGACTGTTGTTTTTGTTTTACTTTTTTTTCTTAGTCAAGTTCCCATATCTTAATTATAATGTTAATGTACTTATGTTTTTATGATTTTTTATATTAATCAAACTGAAATAGCTCTGTGTGTTCAACATAATTTGTGTGTTCATGAATGTAAATGATGGTTGATTTAATGTCATCGGATTATAGATTGGATTATAGCTGGACATGAGCACAAGTGCTGTTAGTAAGCACAGTACTTGGTGTTGTACAGAAATAAATACTGAAAAACTTACATTAATGTATCTGCATTTTTGTACTGTGACGTTCCAGCTCCATATACAGTATTTACCATATCCTTTTTAATTGTCCTATGTAAGACCACTATTGGAGATAGTGGCATAACTTTTAAAGACAAAGATTGAGGTCTGCTTATCTGTTAAAAGCTTAATAATTTCATTTAAGTATTACAGTAGAAAGCAAGGGCATGCTAAGATACAGACAAATTAGAGAAAATCACAGAAGCAAATAAACAAGCTCTACATGTCATACTTGCTGCCACTAAGATACCACTCAACAGAAAGGTCAGCATCATAGCAAATATTTGCAAAGTGAATTTATCAACTAATAACTTTAGAGTGGTAAACTATCTGGTTTTTTAAGTCTTCAGAAGCAAAATGTGAGTGTGTGTTTTATTTAGTTATCTATAATGTTAGTGTATACCTGTGGAAATATGCTAGTGTGAGGTGAAGAAGGTTTTATTGAACAGATATTATTCCTGGTGTAAGTAATAATTTTATTACGGTTATTACTTGAGACAGGTAAATTTGTTTTCTAAATATTCTTATATGAAAGTCATTTTTAGATGCCTGTGCAACAAAGTGGCTCAAAGACGTGTGCAGGTGCCTTGCAACACCTGAGTCCTGGATTTGAATCCTGGGCTATTCCCAGTCTGTGTGGAGTTTGTACTTTGCAAGTCTCATTAATGGCCACCATTTCAATTGGTCCCATTTCAGTATGGTTGTGTGAATTACAGTACGGTGAGATGGACTGGTGCCATATCCTTTATTAGTTTCATGCCTCAAAATTAATACCGATGGGACAGGGGCTGGTTCACCTTGATCACGAACCACATAAACAGGGTCGAAAATGGATTGATTGATGAATGGATGTTAGATATCTTGAATTTAATGATACAGCAAACATTAATAACATGGAACATGGTACCAGGAACTCCATTGTTAGTGACCTGAAGTAGTTTAATCCAAAAAAATGGACCCTAAAATCACTTTAACACAAAAAGATGGAAGTGTAATAACAAAAAAAAACATTTGCAAGCAGATTGAAGTTTAAGAAAGGGAAAAAATCCCCTTGTTATCTACAGTACATACAGAATTCCAAAGGCATGCCTGACATGGAATCCCTGATGCACTCTGAGTATCAGAAGTTAACATTTAAGTTTGAGTGACTTCACTGACTGGAAAATGGAACCGGTGTAAAACAAGTTAAGGTAATGATGGTTTTGTAGGAGCAGACCACTAACAAAACATCACCAAAGAATTATCAAAATAGGAGTATAATATTCTGGCAACAAAATAATATTGAAAATCACATTAAAAGATATTTTAATTTCCAGTATGCTTCAAAGCAAACAACGTAATGTCCAAGGGATCCATAGAACTGATCAAGTTTCAAAATGTGTCTTGTTTTATTGGCAAGAAACAATAAATGTTTTGGCATATGTTTCTTTAAAAATATTTAATACATCATATTAGTTTAGAAATTGAGTTAATCTGGGTTGATAATAATTGTGTTATTATTATCAACCCAAATTATTATTGATAATAATAATTATCAATTATTATTATTAATGTGTAGTTTACTATAGTAAAATAACTATATGTTTGTCAGCTTAAAAAAACTTTATCCAAAGAAAGACAGACAGCATTGTATGACGCATTTACACAGTGGCCCGCAAAAGCTGAAGAACAAATCTACTGAAAGGCAGCCTATGCAGAAATGTAATTATTAGGAAATTGTGTTGTGAATTTATTCTTAGTTTTCCTTGGAACCAAAGAGACTAATGAACACAACTGTACAATTACAAGAACAGATTCCATTGCTCTGGGGGTGGTATAGAGAATATAGGCTTCCCAGTATTGAGTCTAAAGTCCTGGTGGAGCCAACTGTAAGGCAAAGACTTCCTGGCAGGGAGGAAGAGAAAATATATACGGCACATAAGAGGGATATGAGAAAGTTTTTGTTGTGAATTTCAAAACTGGAAAAGAAAGGGAGCCACAACATCAAACTGACAGGGAAGCAACCTAGATAGCAAGGGTCTTTTTGTGCATTCTCTTTGTTTTGTGACTTTGCATTCATCCTTTGCTCACTTCTCACTTCTGTGTATTTTGACAAATAAAAACAACCATTTTTATATACCTATGCATTCTGTTGTTATTATTTCTGGTGTGAATAAATGTCAAGAGTCACAATCCTTAATACATTGTTTAACCTCTTATAAGGAAAACATACTAATGTCACCTTAGACCCAAGTTATATTACTAAGACAAACGAATGAGTGTCTTACTGGGGAAAGCTTATTAATATTATAATAATATTGCCAGTTAAACAGCAAAAACAAGAGCAACTAAAAAGTGAGGAATTATTTTAAAAATTGCAGGTGCTTATGTGTAACATTGGAGTTTTGGAAGATCAGTTATAGGATCTTGTACAGGGACTGCCAGTGACGGTAAAAGAGTAGCAACAGTTAAAGGAAAATTAAGAATCAAAAAGATAAAGCACCAAGCTAAATCAATGATACCCACCTCTAGTCAGTCACTGTTTCGTAGTCTTTACTGTGGTGGTCCACAATATGATTGATGAAAAAAGTGAGAAACAAAAAGTAATTGTGTCAGTATGCAAAACTGTGATGGAGAAAGCACAACACCTGGACATGCACTTATGGGATGATAAACATTTTGAAAAGGTGGGTCTGCTGCCATCAAGAATAATGCTCAAAGGCCATTGATTATTTCGATAGAGGAGTACACTACTTGGTTTTCATCCTAAAGATGTGAGGCCTAAGGGCTACTCGATGAATTAGTAAAGACCAGGAGGTGATGTCAAGTAGGCTGATGATGTCTACGTGTATGAGTGTAAACATGAGAGTAACCACCATGTGAGAACGGATCTGAGGTGTCACATAGGAAATTAGCACCTGCTCTTGTGTCAATTGAGGATGTTGATAGTGCTCCTGATATGGTGCCACTTCTGGATGAACTTAGAGATGAGAATCAGTCTCAGAATGGGAAAGGGGGATAAAACTTGCATGTAGAATACAAATCATTGTCAGGGAGAATGTAATGTTTCAGTTTCAGGCTTTAACATCTTTGTTATGTATCTTGACATTACTATATTACTAAGTGACTACATGACATTACTATATATAGTTAGAAAACTGTATGTCCTTATTCCTTACCATTTGGTAACAAACTATTTGAATTTATTTTGCTGTTACTTCAGAACTAGAGGAAGAGATGTTCTATTTAGATGTTAGTTCCTAGGGGATAAAGCAGAACATTCAGTTATGTATTTACATAGTCAATGAATCAATGTAAGTATTAGCACTAACTTGCTAAGAATGGCTCTTACAACCATGTTAGAATCATATTAAAGCCTGTAAGGCCTTGTTATTCTTGGCACAGCTTGTGGGCCACATTTAGCTCTCCAGGCTTTCATTGACAGTTCCTTTCCTATTAGCCCGCAATATGATGGCATAAAGTAGTAAATGAAATGACTTAAGAAAGACAACTTCGTATTAATTTTTCATACTGATGCTTGTCTTGTCTACAGGATTGCAGTGTACAAGTATTTTAACATTTCCTTAGATACGTTCATGTTTTGTCATTTTTTTGCAAGCGCTGACTGAAGGCTGGCTTATACTTTATACATTGAGTGCTGTATGTCCTGCGTGCATGGCATCCATGTGTAGTGTAAAATTTGCCATAAGATGAGATAGTTGCATCACAGTGGAGAACTTAAATGCTTTCCTTAACGAATAATAACATTGTTTTCACTATAAAGGGAGGGATGAGGTGGATTTGGAAAATCCAGAAAGGATTTCATTTTTTATCTAATATTGCATACCACCTGAAAACACTTAATTTAAACTCTAAGTGCATAGATAACATCCAGATATTTGGGTGTCTGTGATAAGGTATTCCAAAACCAGATCAAAGCACTATACATGGCTGATAAAGAAAATGTTCACTTTTAAAACCCAAGTACAGTGACCACAGATAACCCAGAATTGATGAAGCACTTCAAGTACAGTGTATTTGTGGAAATGTGAGTTTAAGCTGAAATTTCTGAATGTGATGGAGTGCAAGAAGTTGTTCTATTTCATTTTTCATCCCTTTCATGCGACAGTATTCTTCTTGACCCCAGTAATCACTTGGTTCTGCCCTGCAGAGTGTGCTGCTCTGGAAAGTGAAATAGTTGAGCTTCAGAAGTGTGCAAATGATAAAGCATTTAAAGATTCAACTTGTGGTCCTATATTTTCCACAATAAATATGATGAAAAAAAAAGAACACAGAAACAGACTGACCAATGCATACTTGAAGTAGGAAACAACAATAGCTGGGCTATAATTACGACATAATGACTATCAAGCAGAGGATGCACACTTGCATTTGTATCACCATCAAGACAGGCATATGTTGATCTCAAAAAGCTGCAACTTGAGCTTGTCATGTTGTATTCTGGTAAAGAAATATAGGTCAAATACTGAGTGGTGGGACAGTAAAAACTGACACATTTGCAGAATATCTTTTATATTGATATGTTCAGTACAGCTCTCCATTTCATTGTCTCCCAGCAATTTAGCTCCTTTGAAAAAAAAACAGTGAGGACCACTTCCATATGGATGGTACTTGTTGACATTTTTATGGCAAGTAAACCAGTTGTTATAATAGAAACAACTTTTTTTTTTATCAATATAAGTTTGCTGCCCAAATAACAAGGGTGAGAAAGGTAATTTCATAAAAAAATATGTGTTACAGATCTTTTCTGTGAACAGATGAAAGGTTCAAATCATAGCAGTGTTTATCTTTCCCATTTTCGGCTACAGAAAAGCTAATAACTTGGGAAGTATTCTTAGTGTCAGAAATGAAAATGTGCAATTTACATCTGCATTCCTTTTTCATTGCATTGACACCATACAAGCAGTTGGAATAGAATTCAGCTTCCCAAACTTCAAATAGAGTATTTAGGTTCAGAAACCGGACTTCTGCAGCTCATGTGCTTCAACAAAATTGAGACAGTACACATATACAATTGCCATAACATTGATGGTTAAACATATTTTTGAGGTCAAAGCATAGCCCCTTAAAGAGTAAAAAGTGTAGTCAAAATGGAGTTCAGTGCTGAATTGGCACGTACACTGATAAATTGACAAATATGCAGTATACACAGTGCCAAACTGATAAATACAGTAATAAATAAACTGCAATAGCAATCAGGATTATGTTTATAATGTTTTAGATCCCAGTATAACAGCAGCCATACCACATGCACTTTAGAAGAGGTCATCAACCTGAAGCTTCTCACTATGCCAAGCACTTTTAGTACTGAGAAAAGCACTTTGTAAATGTAAAGAATTATTATTATTATTATTATTATTATTATTGCCTGTGTATCCTGTCATGGAGTCTTGCAGCATTCCATAGATGGAATTTTACAGTTGATCAATGAGCTGAAAGCTGACTAAAACCAGCAGCCACCCAACCATTGGAATATTATAACTGCCCACACTAGTCACCATGCCAGTTCACTTCTGCTACATAATGTAGAATCATATGCAGTTGTATCTGGTAGTACTGTTAAATGTCAGTGGCCACTTTTTTTGCTGTAAATAACCAGTTCTGCAACTTTTCCTCTTTTTATGGTGTGCCTCAGGCTTGATTTTATATATTTACTATACATAATTTATATTGCTACAATTTATTTACATTATTTTCTTATATTTACTATTTCATAGGTAATGTTTTTCAGAAATAAGGTTTAAAATTTCATTTTTATGAAAAAGACAACGATTTCTAAACAATTAGTAACAATGACCCTTCTGTTAAGCTATTCTCTCTGATTGTTTTGATGAAATTTAAACTTTAATTTAACTGTGAGAAAAACTGAAGTGCTGATGTGCAGTATAATACAATCATTTGAAAACCCTATTTGTTAGTTCTGAAACTTTAGAATACATCCAAATCAATTGTAATGTCTTTTTTATTGCATAGCATTTGGCCTTCTGTATGATTCTGAATAACAGGCACAAATAAAGTCAACATTTAAGTCTACATAAATTAAGCAAATTTGTCTCTATTCAAATTCTCCTGCTCCTAAAACTCTTATTTATGATGTTATTGTTTTCTTGCTTGGAATATTGCAATGTTCTGTATAGTGGTCTTCCAAAGTAGTCCTTCCATATACTAGGCATGGTACACAATTCAGCTGTGTACGATACTTATACTGCTCAATCTGATGATAGCCTAGCACTGGTGCCCAGTTGAACAGCATATTCATTTTAAAATCTTTAACCTATGAAGCTTTACACGGTGGCTCTGATGCTTTATAGACTTGCTGCTGATCTTGGAAGTAACTCCAGGACAGGGATAAGAACAGTGACGTGCAGTGAGGTTCATGGCTGGTGAGGCACTGACTCCTTCAGAGTCAAATTTACAAAGATATGAACCCAGAAGAGTAGCTTATTCACTATTCAGTTGTCAGCATGCACATTGACTACTGGTTATGTTTCATATCTCATCAGCATTCTTTACACACACATAGGTAAGGTACATATTTGGCTAAGAAAGAATATTACATTTATAGCGGTGAGAGAGAGCGGAGAGAATGCATTTGCTCTGCACACTCCATGTGTTCTAAATTTACCATTGCAATTCCACAATTCATAATCATTCGGTGCAAATTCAAGTATAGATTGAAGTAGAAAAAAAACGGATTCAATTTTGACATTAACTGAAATATTTAGTTGTTTTTAAAAGCTTTTAATACTGATGCTTTAAACAATTTTAATACAGACTATTCAACAAAAGGATAACAAGAAAAAAAAAAGAATATTTTATTTAAGGTCAAAATCTAGTTTTTAAATATTGGATTGTTTTTTTCTTAGTCCCATTTTTTATAAAATTGAAAAACCGTTTATGCTCTTTCCTTTATTTGTAAACGAAGTCCGTGCGCCTATCCTTCTCCATGAAAATCTCTGTCACTCTCTTGTAAAAGTCTTCCTTATTTTCCTTTAGGTTTAAAAATCTTAATCTTCCATTTTGGCTGTCAGTTGGAACAAAAAAATAAAAACAAACGGACCGCTTCAGTTCCCTTGACTTTCTGATATCGCTAACTTATTGGCGCCCAGAGTCTCCATGTAGAAGAACAGCAGCAACAAGCACCTGTTGGGCTCACATGCGCCCCCCTTCAGTGTGGCACGGTATTGTCTGCCTCACCTTGTGCCTTTTCACTGTGGTTGTATGTCCGATCAGCAAGACTAAATATGTTACACACATTCATTAAAGAAATTAGCTAAACTATGGAAAGTCAGGGTGTATAATAAACATGTCTGCAAACATTATTTTGGTGACATACAGAGAGACAGTAGCAGGCATGTGCCAGTTGCATGCATCATCCCAGTGTGTGAGGGAGAGCGCAGTCCAAGGTGAGGCTTGGCTTGTTGCTACCACACCTCGCGTTTCTCCTCTACAGTAATCCCTCGCTATATCGCGCTTCACCTTTCGCGGCTTCACTCTATCGCGGATTTTATATGTAAGCATATTTAAATATATATCGTGGATTTTTTGCTGGTTCGCGGATTTCTGTGGACAATGGGTCTTTTAATTTCTGGTACATGCTTCCTCAGTTGGTTTGCCCAGTTGATTTCATACAAGGGACGCTATTGGCAGATGGCTGAGAAACTACCCAACTTACTTTTCTCTCTCTTGCGCTGACATTCTCTGATCCTGACTAGGGGGATTGAGCAGGGGGGCTGTTCGCACACCTAGACGATAGGGACGCTAGTCTAAAAATGCTGAAAGATTATCTTCATGTTGCTACCTTCTGTGCAGCTGCTTCGTGAAGCGACATGCTGCACGGTGCTTCGCATACTTAAAAGCTCGAAGGGCACGTACTGATTTTTGATTGTTTGTTTTTCTCTGTCTCTCTCTCTCTCTTTCTCTGCTCCTGACGGAGGGGGTGTGAGCTGCCGCCTTCAACAGCTTTGTGCCACGGTGCTTAGCATACTTAAAAGCCAAACAGCCCTATTGATTTGTTTGCTTTCCTCTCTCTTTCTGACAGTCTCTGCTCCTGACGCGCACTCCTTTGAAGAGGAAGATATGTTTGCATTCTTTTAATTGTGAGACGGAACTGTCATCTCTGTCTTGTCATGGAGCACAGTTTAAACTTTTGAAAAAAAGACAAATGTTTGTTTGCAGTGTTTGAATAACGTTCCTGTCTCTCTACAACCTCCTGTGTTTCTGTGCAAATCTGTGACCCAAGCATGACAATATAAAAATAACCATATAAACATATGGTTTCTACTTCGCGGATTTTCACCTTTCGCGGGGGGTCTGGAACGCAACCCCCGCGATGGAGGAGGGATTACTGTATATTTGAACAGGAAATGCGCCAATTCAGCAATTTTGACTATAAAAATTATCAAAATTTTTGGAATCATAAAGAAAACAAATTTATAGCATAGACCAGTGGACAAATTTATTTTATGTTATCATTATTGGTTTTTTTTACTTTTCATGATGATAGGTAAGGCAGTGCTTCCCCTGACCGCACGTCCCTGGTTCAGAAGCAATCTCAGGGTTTGATTACAACTCTGATTTGATAATTGAAGGCAGCTGACTTTGTTGCAAAGAGTGAATGTCATGTTATTCCAAAAGATGTTCATGGATCTTAGTGAATGTAATAGGCCAAGACTAAAACAGTTTAAAATGGGAGAATTCAGTACATTCTTGAACCATTGAAATATGCAGTTGTTATTAATCTCATTTACTCTTACATATCAAACCATTAAAAGATTTACTCTAGAAAACAGCCAGGTAATACTAAATACTTTTCTAAAGGGCCATCAAAAAAACCCTCATACTGAACCATTTACAGGATTTTTTTAATCAGTGTATACACTTTACCATGTGTTATGTAATGATTAACAAATTGAGTGAATTTGCATCTCTTCAAGACACACTTGTGGACCATATGGACTATCTCTCTATTGCACTGCCCAGGACTGGTTGGAAAGCAAATATGCCTTATGATTGCATGCATAATATAATAAAATAATGTAGTTGGAATATGTGGGAATGTGTTTGAACTCTGCTTGTGTGTATATGAAGCATACAAATGGCTAACATATGGCTGCTCTTAGTGGTACCACCCACTCCCTTATTATTGGATCTACCATTACAAATTGTGCTGTGTAGGTCTTAAATATTCAATAGTTTGTTGTGTATTTTGCCTGTTAAGTGGTATTTTCTGACTCTCATGTCTACTGGCTATTCAATAGCAGTTCATGTATGAGTTGTTCAATCACACTCTGTTACAAGATAAGATAAGATCTGATAAGATAAAATAAGATATGATAAGATAATATACCTTTATTGTTACTGTAGAAATACAAGATGTTTGGAGCAAGTCTGTAGATGCAAAGGGAAGGATAAAACTATAAATAGAGTAACTCTTATACACTTTAAGTACAGGTCAGATACATTATAAATAAAATATAAATATATACACCATTAACAAAGAAGAGTAAAAATAAAATATAAAATGCTGGTATTGAAGTAACACATCATTGTTAGAGGAGTATTGTTCCAAATGTTTTAGGACAATGTGAAAGGCCAGTGAAACAGCCTCTTCAGTTAACCAACTTGTTCTGTAAGCAAACTGGTATTGGCCCAGAGCAGATGGGATGTTAGTTTTGACATGTGTTAAGACAAGTTCCTTGAAGCATTTCATAAAAAATGGGGTCAAGGCCACTGGGCAATAATCATTTTAGGAACCTGACTGCTGTCTATTTTAGAGCAGGGATTATTGTAGCAGAGAGTGGCCTCTTCCAAAGAGATGTTAAACAGGCGGCTGAACATTGCTCTTAGTTGTCCAACAAAATGTTTCAGGACCTGTCCAGGAACCCCATCGGCTCCAGCAGTTTTGTTGGGGTTGATGTGTCTTAGGGTTCATCTCACCTTGTGTGAATTCATTACCAGTACATGTGATGATGCTTCCTGCAGAGTCAGCTTGGTAATGGATTGTTGCTGACTCTGTCAAACCATGAAAAGAAGTAGTTCAGGTTGTCATTGAGAGGTGAGTTTGTTGTTTAGGTTAGATACAGTAAGTGTTGTTACCTTTATAGTCCATGATGAATTTAATGGCCCGCCACATAAGCTGGTAGTCTGAACTGTTAAAATGCCCCTCTATTCTTATTCTGTAGCAGCCTTAATACCTTTTCTCAGTTTGGACCTGGTTATTTTGTAAGTTTCTGAATCTCCCATATGAAAAATATTATCACATCCCTTCACAGGTTATGAACATCTCTGATCATCCAAGATTTCTGGTTTGGGAATGTATGAATGCTCTTAACAATGGTAACATTGTCCATACAGAATTTAATGTAGGCTAGAACAGAGGAAGTATAGGTGTTTAAGTCTGGTTGTTCTGAGTGGTTTTCTGGTTGAACAAGTCCTAATTTTTATTGTTGATGCAACCCTGTACTTTAGTCATGCTTCTTGCTGGCCAGACAATGTTAGTCTTCACAGTGGGATTTGTCCTGGCAATGAGGAGTTTGTATACCAAGGTCAGGAACAAAGTAATATGACAAGATCAGTCGAGGTTGGGGGAGAGCAACAATCTCTAAGCGTTTGTTACTTTGCAATAGATATGGTCCCACATATTATTTCCTGTAATTCAATAAACTGATAAAATTTGGGGAGCACAGTCTTAAGGTTAACATGATTAAAATTTCCCACTATAATATGCTGTCTAAGGGGGTTTTTGCAGTTTATTTATAACATCAAGCAGATTAGCTAGTGCTTAGTATTGAGTTGTGGAGAAATTTAAACTGCAGTGAGAAACACTACCATGTCCAATTCCAGAGAGAAAAATTATTCAGTAATGTTTGTGGAAGTGCACCAAGTGTTACTCACATATATGTACCCACAGTCGCCTTTGTCCTTTCCGGATTCGATGGTTCAATCCAAACGATAAACAGTTCAGACTACCAGCTTGATAGCTGTATCAGGAATGTTAGCATTCAACTCTTCATCCTGTGTGAAGAAATCCTCAGCCTCAGCTTGTCTATCTTGCTGACTATGGACTGGATGTTCTCTGTGAACAGGCTGCGCCACATCTTTGCCAGGATAGGAATCCAGGCAAGTACTAATGTGTGAAGTAGTTTAGCTGCAATATTGGGAAGGTGGAATAAAGCCTTTTATTCCAATATCCAGTGCACCTTGGTGACTGTATGTTGTACCTGTTAGTACTGACTGTATAAAGTGATTTAGTGTACTTAAAAATAAAATAATGTAAATAAAATAAAGATTGGCATCTACATTGATAGCTCTGAGCTGTTGTGCCTGTATGTGCCTTAACCTTGACATGTATGATTGTACATGTATGTACAATCAAAGCTAAATGGATTTTATTATTTATTAAACATTTGATGTTCCTTTTTGTGAAGAACTAAGAATGGTTATTGTGTTTGCTTTACATTAGTACAAGTTGCTGAAAATGTTTAATAGGCATAAGTGCTTTGAGTTTCTTTGCTTTACATTAATATACTGGAACCTGCCAAAAGAAGGCTAATGCCATCAGAAAGCCACTGTACCTTCACATTACATTTAAATTATGTTACATTTACAATTATAGGTGTACAATTATATTTGCTTAACAGATGCTTGTATACAAAGTGACCTACAAAAAAGGTCAACATAATCGAGTAAACATCAGCCTGGGGGACTGTTTGGGAATCAGGGTTACAGGACAAGGTTACTAAATTGATCAATGTAAAAAAGTGCTTGGAACAAAATTCACGTTATTTACAATTACTAGGTTACAAAACCTAACAACTAATATCAGTTATACAGAAATTCGCCCAACAAGAGAGGCTTCAAACACTTCTTAATTACATTGAGGGGATTTACATGCACACACAAAACCAACATAAGATAAACAACCAGGTTAAGGTAGAAACCTGGCTTCTTAAAAACCTGCATTTACAATGGAACTACACTTCTGTTGTTCTTCCTTGGCAATGTGCTCGAAAATCATTAAACCATGCCAAAAACAGTTAAACTTTATCATTGGCTGGTGTGAATCCGAAAACAAGCATGAAGGCTGTGATAATTTTCTTGTGTTTTATAAATAACATCTTTCCCTTTTTTTACATTCTAGAGATCATCATTTGTGTTTTGGTGGTTTGCACAATGGTCAGGGCTCTGTGTGGAATTCCTAAGGGTAGTCTGCAGCGCTATACAATAAGTACTAGCTCATACTATATTCACATCCACTCATCGGTAAAAAAAAAGTTTGAGGGAACATTGGTGTCAATAAGGATCTGTGTTAAATGTAGAGGGGAGATCTAGCAGGATGAGCACAGATCACATGTTGGTAGCTCTGGCTTGCCATAATCTGTTAATAATGGTAAGTACAGCCATCTTGGTGGAATGGCTCTTCTTGAATCCTGACTGATTAGGATTAAGCAGTCTGTTCCAGTGTTTTGGAAAGAACAGAGAGGAGTGACACTGGTTCTGCAATTACCTACTTGAAATGGGTTGAGAGTAAGCTTCTTGAGAAGTGAAATTATTAGGGTCTGTTTGAACAATGTAGGAAAAATGCAAAGTCATCAACAGTCAAGGATTTTGAGAAGAGATGTGAAAAAAAAGAAAAAGCCATGAGCATCAGATATGTTTCTAATCCTGTTTTGAAAAAAAAAAAACTTACCTTTGTGTTGATAGTAGCAGAAGAGATGGAAGATATAAGAGATTGAAGCCTACCCAAGTCAGCCTGGGACTTTGACTTCCTCTGTTTCTTTTCAGTTCTTTTCAGTTGTTTTAAGGTCTTTCTGTAGCCTATATAGACCTCCTGAAAACCATGGGCAGAAGAGTCTTTTGTGTGCAGGCTTAGTGTAGAGAGGACTGACAGTCTGAAGGAAAGAAAACAGAGAAAATATGGTGTCAATACCAGAGAAGTAGGGAGAAGTGGTCAGGAAGAGCAGAGTAGACTAGGAAAGAAAGAGGGAGCAGGGTGTTACAATAAGGAGGACACAGTGGGCGGAATGGCAGTGGAAAAAGTTGAAGGGAGCAGAGATAACTGAATGAAAAAGTGGTTGCACGTATGTAGTGGAGTGGCAGTAGAGTTACTGGATATATAGTTCTGTGAGAGAATGAGATCAAGAAGTTTACTAGATTTGTAAGTTAGTGGGATATGGAGCTATGTCAGGTTAAAAGAGGTAAGATGAGAAAGGAAGTCCGCAGAAGAAGGACTATCCAGGTGGATGTCCAGGTCCCTGAGGATTAGAACTGAACTGCCATTATTTGGAATAGACGAGAGCAGCATATCCAGCTCATCATTGTGATGGACAAAGTCAGGAAATCAAATTAAAGCCCAAGATCATCATATCTAACTGTTGATTTTTTGTGTATTGTGTATTGTTAAGTTTAATTACTGTGAAGTGACAGTCTGTCTGACTACTTACTGAGGATCTGAGAAGCAGTAATAAAACGTTCCTTCCAAGTGAGTTAAAAAATACATCTGCTGGCTATAAAACCTCAGCATTAAAATAATGCCTACTTGTGTTGGTAAACAATTTATAAGGCATAAAGAAAGTAGTAAAAGTTCCAACATATATAAATAAATAAAGCATTTATAAAGTACTGCTGGCACTGGAATACTACACATAAGGTAAATGAGTCCTTGAATAAAAAATAAATGAAGAGAGAATAAGATTACTTTTAATCAAAAGTGTTATTCGTCAGTCAGATCGTGGTTTGGCACTTTCACCTGATCCTCTGTCCTCTTGTTCCTCTGCAGTTTAGCCAAAGGTCCTGCCTCGTAATGACATCACCACCGGCCCACCCACTGTTGACATAATTTCCAGCAAACCCTGATGACATCATTTCTGGTACCCAGAATCCACCTTCCTGCCACATCAGTTCCTCTTCCAACTGCCCTCACTCCACCCCTTCCTCCTATCCACCATATTTATAAACTGACTATGCAGAGCTTATGTAAAGATGTGTTCCTTTTCTTCTGCTGATTTTTCAGTTTACGGGGTTGCCATCCCCAAACCTTTTTCTATCTGTTGCCTAATTTGTACCACAACAGATACCCAAATTAATTATCCATATTAGTTATTGATTGTGTGAATTTATACCATATAATTCAGTCTCTTGTTACATTCCAAAGATTGGCCTGTTAGGTTTACTGACAACTATAAAATGGCCCTGAAACAAGTGGGTGCGGAAATCCAGCTCTTTCAGAATAGAAAACAATTTCAATTTAACCTGAAAGACAACTTGTGCTGTCATTGTGATTCAAGAATTCCTAACACTGAAATGTTTTCCCAACACCAATTCATTCACCTAAACAAGTGTACTTTACTAAGTATACAGTGGCAGCGTGCACAGTGCAATAAGTGCATTGTGAATGCCAACTCTTCACAGCCTTCAAGCAATTCCTTGGGCTCTATTCGGAGAAGGAAATTGAACTAAATTTCTGGTCTTTGGTGCTGTCTCTGGGAATACAAGGAAGGAAAACCTTGCTAAAACAAACAAGCAGAACACATAATCTAAAGACAGAGAGTAGTGCTCCCTGGGGTTTTGAAGCAGCACCATGCTACAAGTCACCTTAAATCATTTATTTTCATTCACATTGAGAAATTGTAAAACACGCAGTATAAATTGTATTATTTTTCATTTCTTTATATCTCATATCCAGCAATATATTTTTAAATTACAGTGTTTTATTTAAGTGCAGTATATCATCTACTACATCTGCAAATATATGCTGTCTAGAAAGCTTACAAGCTTCCCTCCTACCTTCAAGTTAAAATAAACTGAAACAGTGAAGGAGGTTTTAATAAATAAATACAAGAAAGGCAAGCTGCTGAAAAAATTATCATTGGTTAGTTGTACACAAGGTTACTGTAAACAGTATATTTTGCTGGAAGGTTTTTCATATGGATGTATGAAGCATAAAAGATACTGAAAGGTCAGATCCCAGTGTGATTTGAATGCAGGCTCAGTATCACATAAATCTACCTGTAAATTATTTAAAGTGTGCCTTCTTGCTTTACAAATATACAGCTCCTCCTCTTGATCTGCAAATGTGGAATATTACAGTAGTTACCGAATGACCAATGCTTTGTTAAGCAGCAATTCTGTATTTTCCCTTACCTTTCATCAAAAAAGACAAAGGCATACATTACTATAACATAGTTGTTTAAGCTCAAGAACACTGAATAGGAATCTAGGTGACTGATTTGGGATTTTAATTGAATCAGTCAGGTTCATCTTAGTGGCCAGGAGGTGAATTAGCTTTTGTTCACAGGACGATCAGACAGCTATCTGGAATTAGAACATGTTGGAAATAATATACATAGGTTTTGTGTAAGCAGTTGTCAGAGTGGCAGAGATTAAATGTGGGAGGCACATGACAGTGCTGAGAGGCGTCTACATTGTAAGAGAATGAGAAGAGTGAACTCAAAAGGTGCCAGGGGGGTAAAAAGGAACAACCAAATGACAGTTTGTCCTGTCATTTTGAGTGATGTTTTAAAACTTTAACAGCACCAAATGCGAGTATAGCCCTGGAGGATTTATTAAAATGGTAGCTAAATTCCACTGGAGCAACAGGAGGCAGAAGGATAAGCGGAACCTACAGTGTACCTAATGTCAGTGATTCTTGAGTGAAGAGTTGGGTGGTGAGTTGACCTTGGCCTTTAAAAATAATGTATATATCATTTTGGAGGTTTTAAAGGTCAGGTTGGCTTTATGACTCACAGCGTCTGTGAAAACATTATTTTTGAAATACATCTTGCCATGCTGCCATTGTTTGCTATTTGTGATGCAGGGTTGCCAGGCTGCTGCTAGGCAAGGTGACAGGGAGTTTGCAACAAGTGACATCATTAATGTGACAACATAAATTTCAGCATCATATATTTCCTCAACTGTCCAAGTTTCAACAGTGGAGTGGCTGTCAGTCTTCTGTGCTGCAGATGAATGAAGAGAGAAGGCATTAGACTACTTCGGTAACCTCTGGTTCGACAGGTAATTTAGCCCTTAAGTTGTCTCCCATGTGCACGTGTGTGACAGTGGATAAATCAAAACTAAAAATAAAACCCCACTTTTGTTATCACTGGCATTCTTTATTAATTTTTCTTGGTGTATCCAACAGGGGGTGGTAGCTCCCTTGATGAAATGAGTTCTTTTGTAATTGCGGCATGCTACATAACCCGTATCTATATAGATATGATGTTAAAAGATGATACCCCTCCCTTAGTGATACGGCAGTAAGAAATTACATAGGAGAAATAACTTAGCTTTCTTAAATGATGGCTTACGCTGCATAACAGACGAAGGAAGCCAATGACAGGGACCCAGTTTGGGAGTGGGGGCCTGACGTAGAGTTTGCCATTTTCGCTGCTGCGTTGGAAGGATTTTCAGGATCAGATGACGTTATATCTTCCATCTGTCCGTCGGCTTCAAAGGTGTGCCGGGCAATGTTCCAATCCTTCTTCATGTGCAGGCCCCCACTTAGATGAATAATACAATTCCAAACAAGGCAAAGAGGATACAATTTCATGCTGACTCTGACAGACGAAAAATAGTATACGACTGTTGTCAGTCTGACTGCACGTTTCCCCAGCTGTCTTTATCTGTCTTGTCTTATCCTTTGCCTAGCAGTTCTAAATGATGAGCCTCTGTGCTAAATCTGGCTCTGTGTCAACTGTGCATGTGAGAAGAAAGAAAAGTAGATTTATAAAATATATTTGTACAGAGGACAGTGACATATTAACCTTATGTTCTGATTGCACTTGGGTTCTCCTTAAAGTTCAAAATTAGGTTACACATTTTTTGGGGTATTCTGACCCGAAAAGGCTATAATGATGTCTGTTTTTCAACTAGAGACTTTATTTATAAGTTTATTATTTGCTTTGAGAGTTTTGCATCACCTGTTGCCTTGGTGATACTTCCCACAATGCACCAGGTCAGTGTGACAATGACATCTTTGGCATAACTATAAAAATTTCATATCTCACAGTTCTAATTTATCTGCATTTAGATAAAAAAATCCTGAGCGATTATGTGTATTACTTTCCTTGATACTCTGAGGTTCATGAATCTTTGCTTGTTTTTTTGACTCAGATTTTTTTGATTAGCACCAATGGCTGTGACGATTATGCATTTGCTTTTCAGGCTACATCTTTTTTCTCAATCTTTTCTCACAAAATCTTCACTGACAATTTTTCTTCCTACCAGTACAACATTAGTATTGTTTAAGGCTCCCTCTGGTTGCAGATATTTTCTGCTTTTGAACTTTGATTTATGTCTTGTGTTTTGGCTTTGACTGCATTAAATATTCTAGTTACTGACTTTAGCTACTGTTATTTTTGATTTTTTTTCACTTTCTGTCCTTTGTTTATGTAATTCCTGGACTCCTGGTTATGACCCTAGCTAGTTATTACACGTAAAATTCATGTACTGATTTCATCTTACTGCTGCTGCCCTGCACAGTCAGTACACATCTGAGGGAAGTCTAGGTGTCACAATCTATGCTTACCAACCATTATAGATGAACAGTAGGATCCATCTTCACTGGCTGCATTGCATCGTTCTACTGCACTTTCTCAGATGAGAACCACAAAACAAAAAAATAATGTCCATTGACATGTACTTTACAACATACACTGCCTTAAAAAAATAAGCAGTATTTTTAAAGACCTTAGTCATTCTTCACAATCATTTTCCTTGCTCTTCCATTCAGGAATTATGGTATTAGTGCTCACACCACTAGATTCAGGAGCAGTTTTTATCCTTAAATCATAAGATTGTATTAAACAGCCTCTTGTACTAACAACTCCATGAGCAGTTGCCTAATGTGTGCTTCTTATCAATGCTATCTAATATTATATTTAAGGCATGGTGTTGTATTTGTGATGGTGTTTACTGTGTTCAATGATATACTGTAGCTAATACCTTCAGAACTCTTTAATATGCTTCTCATGATCTATACTTTTCATCAATAAAATCCTACGCAGACCTTTTGTTATATCTTTGAGAACCTTGGTTATTTCTGCACTATCCAAGCAATAACCCTTCAGGGAAACCGTGCTGGATCACCTAATTTTATTTTGACCTAATCAGAATCACTTTAATGGATGCAACATGGAGGCAAATTAACTTTGCATATGATGTGCATTAGGATTGGTTAAATATGCACATAGTCACATGCACCATTATAAAAAGGAAGCCCTAAAAATGATCAATTTTTACTCAAATATTCTTTGTTACTGGGTATAGTTAAATATGAAAATGCATAACAAGATTTGTCTTGATTTTAGTCTTTACAGCAACATAAGCTGAATGTTCAAAAAGAAAAGGTCTGAAGATTCTTGATATCTGGTGTAACACATATAGCAGTCTATTTTACAAACCTTTCCTCTACAGGGAAGGGACACATAAAATATTTCTGGATTTCTTAATTTGGTGTTGTTTTAAGTCTCAATATGAGCACCAGTTGTAACTCTAAAAACATCTAAGTAATTTATGTGCAGGCATCGTGCAGCAAACACTTTGTGAAAATTAACACATCTTCACAGCTTGATGGTTCCAGCTATTAATGTTTTGTCAATTAAGAACATTTTTTTGTACTCACTACATAAAAAATGAGATTGGACTAGGACCTTGTAAAACTGTAATTTGAAGCCTAGTCAAGTCAGCACCACTTTGTTGGAAATTATACAACAACTTGTGACAGTGCCAGCTGGCCCCATACTACTGAGTCTTTCCGGGGAGCATCTTGAACCCGCCACTGACAACGTAACGAGGGATGAGCCAGCAGATGAGGACACAACACACATATAGCAAGGGGTAGGTGTATAATTGCTACAGTGCTTTTATTACAAACAGCCATCAAAAACAAACAGTGTTCAAAGTGGCACAATGCTCCATTAGTCAATAAATAAATAAATAACCCATAAAAGGAAGTGTCTGTGGAGGTTAAAATCCAAATAAATAATCCCTTAAAACAAGGTTAAAAACACAGGAGACATTCTTCTAAAGCCACAAGCCCAGGTGCCTTCCTTTTAAAACTGACATCTCTGCATCTTACCCTGATCGGGCCTTGCAGCATGGAGAGACGTCCATCCAACAGGCGCAGACAACATCTTATACCAGCTTGTGTCCCTGCCACCAATCCCATGGCTGCCACTACCTGAATCCTACCGGACAGAGTTTGCTGTCCTCTCACCACTGCCAATTACTGGATCCTCCTGGGAAAAGCACATCCTGAGCACAATGACCACTCCTGCTACCTGGTTGCTGAACAGGAACGATCCTTCAGTCCCCTCTTAAGTACCAGCCATACGCTCATTCCTGGGGCTCACCTTCCTGTCTGCCTGCTTCCTACTGTCTTGCACCAGCTCTCACTCGCTCCTGCTTTTCTCAGTTCCTCTCTTTAACCTCCTTTCTTCTTCCTCTTGTTTCTCTGTTTCATTGTCACCTTCTGGCCCATGCAGGTTCCTTTATCTTCTGTTTCCTAATGGGGTACGGGTGTGAGGAGCCGCTCCCACTATGGCATCTTTGAGGTGTCTGACTGAACTGCTCACCTTTGCACAAGGTGGTCAGCCAGTTCCCCAATTAACCACGGAGTGAAATGCACTCATCCACACCCACTCCCGTTTGAAGCCTGCACCTTCTCCGGGCACACTTATTTATTTAAAACTGGCCATTAATTTCCCAGCCACGGACCCACTATATCACACGGCTCCATTTTTCTTTCAATGGTTTTATGTTTATGCATGCAACCTGCTCTCTTGAAAACAACTGCAATAAATGACTGATTTTTGGAGGATCTGCACACGTGATTGTCTGTCATTTTCTGCATTTCTTCTTCAAGTGGATTTGGATTTCCTTTCAAGTTAGTAAAATAAATATCACTGCAAAATTAAAAAAGAATATCAACACATATTAGAGTTTGAACAAAACAAGAAAAATAAGAGTTTTTCTGATACAAATAAAAAAATATTTCTGTGCATCTCAAAATTATTAATATACAAAGAACCAAAAATCATTTTTTGTGCTTTGCATTAATATTACGCAGTGCATTGCTGGGCACATAAATTGCATATTAAGAGACACGCATGATATTATGACGGTCACGCTAAAAAAGATGGCCATAGGTATTAAACAGCATTCAGATGTGTGGTTTTATGTATTTTATTTATTATAATGTGAATAGATATTACAAAATTTTTTTAAAGAGTACTTAATCAAAGAATTCTAGTTTTTTTAAGTAATTAGCTTATGTCACTTATCAGACTTGGGCTCCTTCTCATAATGATTAACAAAGAACAGTCTTTGAACCAAGATTTCAGTCTCTTACAGGGCTTCTCATGTTGCTTTTTCAGTAGTCTGTAGACCAGGATTTTTTCGGTTGTAATGCCTTTGGCTGGAGAAACAGAAATCCTCCTCTTGTAGCTGCAGCAAGTGAACGGAGGAGGGCTGGGCCTAGACCCTCTTTTATGCTGAAGTGGAGTCAGGTGACAGGAAGTGAAGTTGTCAATGTGACTAACTTTATTTGGCTGGTCTAGATCTTCAGGTTCCCATCAGAAACAGATCATTCTTTTGAAGCTTTAGGTCCCCTAGTAACAGAAAGAGGAGAGAAAGAGGAGAGAGAAACTTTTAGAGACTAGACAGTGCCTCGCATTCCACTTACTTATGCATGTTATCCCTCGTACAGCAACAGAGACAATATGATGTAAAAGATTAAAATTAATAATTTTATTGCAACAAAAGGTCAAAGAACCTTGGCTACTAAATACAATGTAATATTACAATACCTCATAACAATTAAAAAAATCAAATGTACTGTATCCTCTTACCATATAAAGTAATTTTATATAATTACAATATGCCATATCCAAAATGTACTCATTACACTTTCATACTAAATCCTTTTTTTCTACAGATCATGGGTTGGTTTCCATAAAACCTACAGTGAGAATAATATGCAAACTCTTCTCACTACTTTATTTACCAAATTCTTATAGAAGCCTAGAAGCCTTGCAAGAGGAGTGACCAAATGAAAAATGAAGTCTGGTGGCACAAAACCACACCTGGAAATACCTTCTCTTTAAGGAGCTTTTCTGTTGAACATTTCAAGGACATGAGGCTTGATGAGTAGCAAATGATGTGTTTTAATGAAATAACAAGGATGAATGAACATTTTTAAAAAGTACAAAAGATGTATTCTGTTGTAATATGTAAGTGACTCTGTCATACTCAAAGAGAAACAAATAACAATACTGTCACTAACAAAACTGTCAATCCACTCAGCTACTCATTTTTCTACCTGTTTATTTAGTCCAGTATTTTAAGATATAAATAATACAATTTAAACAACATTTAGTACATACTACAATCAAAAAACATACAATATGACAGTTGTATTGAAGAAAACTTCCTGAATATATTACCAATGTTAGAACAAAGCCATGGTCACAAAAAGGGCTAAAAAACGCAAATCTTCAAAGAGCATGCAATTATAGAATTGGTGACAACAGCAGAAAGAAGACCTTGTTCAGCGTGTGTGTTGGAATTAATACACTAATTTTCCATTAATTTACTTGATCCAACTTCTGATAGTGCATTATAGTATAGGAGAGAGTCAAGTCTTCCCTGTCCATATTGTACATAAGGCACACTCACTGCAATATGCTGCAATTCAGTTTGAATTTGATATAGGTATTTTCATTTAATTATTAATATTTAGGTGCATTTTTGCTCTTCACGAGACCTGAACTGCAATAAATAAGCAAGTGCAGTAGCTTATTCATTGCAGATGGATCCACAACATAATTTGAATTTCAGTTACACTGCATGCCATTTTTTTTCATTATTTGTGTATTGTTCCATATGTTTGTTTTCAAGTACAAAGTCTGTGTAAATGTATGCAATGCTTTAGTTTTGTTAGAGGTATTTAATTAAAAGTCTTTGAGGTGTAAAAAATCAGGAACTTATGAAAAACTAAAAGGCTGGAGAAAAAAGAGATGAGTGCAAAGGTTTAATTAAATTTATTTCACTACAGTTTTGTTTGTATATAGCCATTGTAGGAAGAGAACGGGGATCCTGGCTGGGATGGAAGGTTGTTCTTTACCCAGACGGGAGGCCAGGACAATGATGCACACTGTTTGGCCGTAAGAATATCAAAATGAATTTGTACCCTGCCGGAATGTTTTAATAGACGGACTGCGGATAATCGAGGATCAGGATTGGGTCTGTCCCCCATACACTTGGTGGGAGAGGTCCTCAAATGGCAACCCAATCGGAACACCTGCAGGGGTGCTTGAGAACTGGAGTCAGGAAGGGCAACCCTGTCGAGATCCTAGGGTGCAGACAGAAAGAGATGTCTTGGAGGATGTTCTTACATTTAGTATGACCCCTAAGTGTTTCCAGGAAGACATGGCATGGCACTGCAAGGTCCAACTTAAAAGGAACCCACTGGCTCATATAATTGAGTCAGGTTTGGGAGGCAGTGGGTAACACTCAGCGGGAGGTAGTAAAGGGGAAGAATTGTTAGTTTATTGTTTGAGTTCTGTTGTGGCTTATATTTAGAGAGGTGATTGTGGAAAATGCTTTGGAGGAATAAAAAACTTTTATTTTATTCTGTAAAAGTCTAATGCTTTACTGTGTTTTGGGTTTGTGGTTCACTGAATTGGAAACAGTACCCTTCTGGGCTGGTGACTGTAGGAAGTTGGGTGTGACTCACTCACCCCTCCCCAACTGCACCTATCAGCCATTGTCAGTGATTCACCAGTGTTGACCTTGTACATATGCTCTACTGTTTCATTCACATAGGATTTTTATGTTTATACATTTCAAAGTGCTGTGGTGAACTGCCAGTGGTGAGTGGCGACCCCATGTTCTCCAGCTTCCTTGGTAATGTTAGATATACCTTACCTAAATAGTATCACTACTACATTCCACCTGTCCACTTTGCAAATGCCACCTTTACTACCAAATTAATTGCTGTGAACTCACACCATGAAGCATATTTGTTTGAAGATTTGTGCTATGTTGAACTGCCAGTGGTGATCTGTGCTTTGCAGTGTGATTTATATGGAGACCTCCATCCATCAGGTGCGCAGAGCCTGTCTCTGACCATTGTGAAAGGTGCTCTTGCCTGGTGATGTCAGCTGATCTCTCTGTGCATCAGTCCCCACCTTCTCTGCGTTGCCACTACAGTACCCATCTATAGTTTGTCCACATTACCTTGGACAATCTGGGTTCTACTGTATATATATACAGGGTATATATATATATATATATACACACACACATATATATATATAAATATAAGGGTATATATGTTCCTGCGGTGGGTTGGCACCCTGCCCAGGATTGTTTCCTGCCTTGTGCCCTGTGTTGGCTGGGATTGGCTCCAGCAGACCCCCGTGACCCTGTGTTCGGATTCAGCGGGTTGGAAAATGGATGGATGGATGGGTATATATGTGTCTGTGTATGTGTGTGCGTGCGTGCCTGTTTGTGCTTGGCCTCATTCCTTGATGCAGCTTCTGCCCTGGGGTAAAACACTTTTTTATAAACCATTCTAATGCAAAAGAAACACAGTCTCAGACCGCCAAATGCCACTTCAGTTATCGCCACATTGCATAAAGCACTCATCACCAGTTGCTACGAGTCTTTAAAGCCATTCTCATTTGTTGCTCAGTGGTCTCCCTGCCCTGTGAAGACTGCATGTAACCACATCCTGGCCCCTGCAGTGCCTTCCTCTCTACAGCTAAATCCTCTTAAAGAAGACACCTACGGGTTCTTTTAAACTTAAAAAACAAAGTGGGAGAAACAGAGACACTGCTTTGCTGAGGGTTTGAATAAAGGCTCAGATATTGAATAAAGGTTGAGAACTATTTTTCCAAGTGCTAATAAAAAGATCTATTTGCTCAGGTCTCTCCTGCCTGTCTTTTGTGCAATATAGTACCCTAGAAGCAATAATACATGCTGCTGTCAGTCACCAATTCTATAACTGCATATATATATTCAGGAAAAAAAAGATTGGCTTGTAAATATATATATATATATATATATATATATATATATATATATATATATATATATACATATATATAAATAAAATGGTTCAGATACATATGTCAGATTCAGATATATTGCTTTGAATATAAATATTGCTTTGGATACATCTGTTCATATACATGTATATATATATATATATATATATATATTGTGATAGATTAGGGTCTCCGTGACCCCTTGAACCCTCAGACTGGACGTCAGACACCAGATAAAAGTCCAAATAATGGTTTATTATTAATAATAATAATAATAATAATAATAGCACAAAGCACCCTCCTCTCCACAATACTCAATAATAAATCAATAATCAATCATAACAATAATCCTCCACACTCCCAGACGCGTTGCCACCCTTCCACCCAGCTCAGCTCGACGTCTGGGATTTCCCATAGTCCTTTTATAGTCCTTGATCCGGAAGTGTTTCGCCCTCTCTGTCCACGTGACTAGGAACACTTCCGGGTCATATAAAAACTCTTCTTAACCCCGGAGGCACGTTGTTTCCTGTCATGTGATCATGACGCACCTCCGGGTTATAGGGCACGTAAGAGTCCGACAGCCTCCCTACAACGACTCCTGGTGGCCCCCATGGTATCCAGCAGGGCTGTGCATATAAACTACAGAGTCCATGATGCCCTGCTGGAATTTGGGGCACGTCCACGCTGCTGGGAGAGCGCCTCCTGGTGGCCTGGGGGTGAGGGCCGGAGTAGAAAGCCGGCAATCCTTCACAATTCCCCCCCCTTAGTGAAGCCAACTGGGGCGAAGCGACCAGCCCCGCGAGGGACGTCCTCCTCCAGGATGACGCATCTGCCGGGCCTTGGCCATGTTGTCTAGGTCCCCCAGAGAACCTAGGGGGAACGATGTAGCGGTTATTCCTCCATTCCCCTGTCCTCCGGGGACAACTTCGCCAAACGTGGCCCGGTTGCCGACAGTTGTAGCACCGCCGTTTTCCTCCTGGTTGCCTCTCTTCCCGAGACCTGAAACATCTCGGGAATTCTGTTAGCTCCACCCTTTCCTCCACCAAGGGAGGTTTTACAGCCGCCCCGCTGCTCTTAGCCCGTTTCTCCACCCTGTCAGGAGACCCGCGTGTTAGTTTGGGGATCTCCTGTTTGCTCTGGGGATTGTGCACAGCTTGGGTCTCTCTATTGGAAAAAAAGAGCCCCTTTGCTGTCTGCACACCCTTTGATTTAATTTGTGTAATTCGGTGTCTTCAGGATCAGATCGTTCCCGGAGACAGCACCATCCAGCTGTTCCGGTTCGACCGACCCTTCCACTAAGCCAACGGTCATCGTTTCCGCCTCTCTTGTAGGGCTCGCAGTGGTTTGGCACCCGCTACTTATCAAACGCGGGCCCATTTCACACTGCGTCCCTATTTCATTATATACGGTACCGTCTTTACTAACCTGTACCGCCAAATTATATAACACGGGACGCTCACGACCCAGCCGCCGCAGGTATTCCTCCACCTTCTTTATCGGGGCTTCGGCCGATGCTCCCAAGTCTCCGACGATCCTCTTGATCTCAGTCAGCACCTGAAAAATACTTTGTACGGGCTCGATCAGTTTTTTGAGCTCCCACACGTCTAGAAAGTTATTTAATTCGGCTGGAGGCAAGGTTATTTCCTCATTCGCCTTACCTGTCGGCCGGGAGCCAATGAGCACGTCCGCTGTCGGCACGTGGTCTGACGGGCTTCGCGGAGGCTTCTGGGAATTGGAGTCTCGCCTTTTAGAGGGCTGGGGCGCTGCTACCGGACGGGAGCCAATGGATACGTCCGTTGTCGGTATGTGCTCGATTGGGTCGCGCAAAGGCTCTCGGGAATTGAAGTCTTTAGAGGGACGGGTGGCCACTCGTGGCCAACTGAGATCTGCCTTTTTTAATTTAACGTCAGACCCTTCAGTCACGTCCCGCCCCTCTTTACATTGTTTTAACTCCGGCGCTGCTTCGTTCGCCTCCCCCTTCCCTTCCAGGGAGTCTGGTTCCATCTGAGAACACACGACCTCACTAACGGACTGCCGTTGACCTTCCTCCCAACATCCTTCGGGCAAAAGCATGAAGCATGTATCTGCCAATCAGCAGGTGTCTTCCTGGTCAGGTGACTCGTTGTTTTGGTGACGATATACCCAGCCTGCACCAGGATAGTACACGTGATCGTCGTTGGCGAATAGACTTCTCCCTTTCAGACTCCTAGATGGACTCGTCATCTCTCTGTCGCGGCCATTTTGGTGAGGTATGAGGCAGGCATCCGACGCACCGTCCGCTCTCTGGAGGTATGTTTCTGCAAAATAGGAATAAAAGCTGCCCAAAACTTCGGCCTTTTTCCCGGCACATACCTCCAGACGTGGTAGCGGTGTCCCCAATCCATTTCGGGATTTCGGCGCAGCCGATGGCTGACAGCGTTCCTGCTGTTGCTCCCTTCGGGCTTCTTCAGCCATTATCAGCTCTCGGTCCTCCTCACACCCAGTCAGGCGAGTCCAGGCCAACTCGGCATCTGTCATATTCCTCACCCAGTCGGGACTGCCCTTCTTCTTTCCCGATTTCTTTCCCATCACGGTTCGAAGTGGCACAAGGTTGGTTAACGCAGCGCTCTTGAAATGGAGTGTTTCTTCAACCTTCGGGTGCTCCGACGTTACCTTCTTAGGGTTCTGTTCACAGTACAATTTATTTAAATTCAGGTCCTCTGCCAAAATCGACGGCCAGAGAATCCTGCCGACTACGCCAACTGTGATAGATTAGGGTCTCCGTGACCCCTTGAATCCTCAGACTGGACGTCAGACACCAGATAAAAGTCCAAATAATGGTTTATTATTAATAATAATAATAATAATAATAATAATAATAGTGCACAAAGCACCCTCCTCTCCACAAAACTCAATAATAAATCAATAATCAATAATAACAATAATCCTCCACACTCCCAGACGCGTTGCCACCCTTCCACCCAGCTCAGCTCGACGTCTGGGATTTCCCATAGTCCTTTTATAGTCCTTGATCCGGAAGTGTTTCGCCCTCTCTGTCCACGTGACTAGGAACACTTCCGGGTCATATAAAAACTCTTCTTCAACCCGGAGGCACGTTGTTTCCTGTCATGTGATCATGACGCACCTCCGGGTTATAGGGCACGTAAGAGTCCGACAGCCTCCCTACAGCGACTCCTGGTGGCCCCCATGGTATCCAGCAGGGCTGTGCATATAAACTACAGAGTCCATGATGCCCTGCTGGAATTCGGGGCACGTCCATGCTGTGGGAGAGCTCCTCCTGGCGGCCTGGGGGTGAGGGCCGGAGTAGAAAGCCGGCAATCCTTCACAATATATATATGTGGGCGGCACGGTGGTGCAGTGGTAGCGCTGCTGCCTCGCAGTTAGGAGACCTGGGTTCGCTTCCCAGGTCCTCCCTGCGTGGAGTTTGCATGTTCTCCCCGTGTCTGCGTGGGTTTCCTCCAGGCGCTCCGGTTTCCTCTCACAGTCCAAAGACATGCAGGTTAGGTGGATTGGCGATTCTAAATTGGCCCTAATGTGTGCTTGGTGTGTGGGTGTGTTTGTAAGTGTCCTGCGGTGGGTTGGCACCCTGCCTGGGATTGGTTCCTGCCTTGTGCCCTGTGTTGGCTGGGATTGGCTCCAGCAGACCCCCGTGACCCTGTGTTCGGATTCAGCAGGTTGGAAAATGGATGGATATATACTGTATATATATATATATATATATAGGCTGAGATATATCTGTTTGGATGTACAAGTCAGTCCAGATAATTACACCAAATGGTTGGGATTTACAGGCAGGCATGGTGTGGCCACCTAAGTTTAGCATTTCTGTTTTGCTTCATCACTGCTTCAACATTGTTGTCATTAGTGTACATATTTTAGACAAGTAGCATATGCATATTTTATTTCATAAACCACTTTCGTAAGGCACTTTTCTTTTAATTCATTATTTAAAACAGTCGCACAAACACCCGCCTCCTCACCCTGCTCCATCCCAACCCTTGTTCTGCCTGTCTCACTCGCTCCCTTTTTATAGTAAAATTGACATAGCACACACACACACATACATGCACACACACGCACGCACACCCTCACAAACACACACTCACACACACACATACACACACTCACAAATCAACAGTAATACTGAATAAGTTTATCTGTCAGTGACGATCATTTTTTGGCCCCATAAAACGTTAGTTCATCGTTGATGGAAAGCAGCATGGTGATTTCTGTTATTCTTTATTGGCAGCTTTTCATTAAAGGGTGATCTACATCAGGAAAGTAGTATGGGTGTCTTAATCTGAAAGGATGATCTTCTTTTTATGCGCCGACCAACAAGTACAGAATATCTAAACTCGTGTATCTGAACTGATTTATACATGTCTAAACCAGTGTATATATATATCTAAACCAATGTACATCCAAACAGATTTAAATATATCCGAACCTGGAAATACATATCTAAACCAATGTTATTATATGTTATGTATACTGTATATTTTTTCCAAAGCACTTTGAGCAGTGAGAAAAACTCTGTATAAATATAAGAATTAGCAATTATTATATGTGTGTATGCTTGATCAAATTTAGCTGTGGCGTAGTGGGGAATAAATAGGGACACTAGGTATGCTCGACAATAAGATGTGTTCATGGGAATAATTACACAGCACAGTGCACACGCAATACAAACATAATGGGTGTATTATTGAAGTGAACTAGGGGGCTCCGCCCCCTGCTCGCTTCGCTCGCCAACCCCTGGCGTTGGGGCATGACAAAGAGTGAGATGTATGAATTAGATATAGAATAGTGTGCAGGTTTGGATGATGCCTATAGAAATAAAAAATAGAGTGTTTGGCATAGAGTAATGTTTTATTGGAATATTTCTTTGTATACAACATTAGTAGTAAAGATGGTGTCTTGTCCTTGAATGAGTCTTCATTGGCATGGATCATTTATAACTTTAACTTTAACGTCAGATGAACGTCGAACACATGAGAAGGCAACATAAAGTTGTCCATGTCCAAAAACGGTTTCAGAAAGGTAGATGCCAACCTTGTCCATGGTTTGTCCTTGTGATTTGTTGATGGTCATGGCAAATGCAGGTTTAATGGGGAACTGTTGGCGTTTCAATGTAAAAGGTAATTCTAGGTCAGAACTCATAAGGTCAATTCTAGGAATGAGAACAGTATTGTTAGCATGTGACCCTGTAAGAACTGTTGCTTGAATAACATTGTGTGTCATGGTGTTGACGACTAACCGTGTGCCATTGCATAAACCCTGTTTAGTGTTAAGGTTTCTTAATAGCATGATTATTGTTCCGTTTTTAAGGGTAAGGTTGTGTTGTGGTCATCCGGCCGGGTTAATAGTGTTCAAATATTCTAAGGGGAAATTCAGATGTTCATTGTCGTCATCAGAGTCAACTTTGTCAGAGCTTAGAAAGAGCCGTGTCTCTCCAGGAAGTAATGAAATGACCTGGTTATTAATGTGATTAACATTAATATTTTTTGGACATAATATAGTGCGTTGTGTTAACCACATATGCGAAAGCAGTATGGGCCATTGCCTTTTGGTGGCCTGATATGTACTCCGGTAGATGCAAAAGCAAATGAACTATTGTAGGATCTAATGCAGTTCATAAAGTTTTTACTTTCAGGCACATCGTTAGTTAGAAGCTTCTGTAGATATTCAGGATATGAATGTAAAGGAGGCAGTCTAATCTGCCCCTTTTGACAACAACGTGTAAATTCATTATTTGTATTGCCAGTTGTTTCTTCTGTGAAGTTAAGTGAATGACAATGATTGCAAATGACATTCATTAATCCCAATGAATTTTCCTCAATAGTGGACTCATTATTGAAGGCATTGTCAGCCAACTGGTGTAAGCGTTTAGCAGGTGTCTTGCGTTGATGTCCGCGACGGGCATGTTTTGCTTGTGGTGTTTGAGTGCCGCGTTGTTGCATGTCCATTATTTGTGACACGCTATTTTGGAGTTTTAATTGATTCGCCTCCGCTTTGCGAAAAGTCCGTTTCAGTCTTCGTCGTGCATTGTTTGTATCGAGCCTTGTCCGTTTTTGTATGTCAGTCAGTTGAGCTTTCTGCTTTTGGAGTCTTGCTTGCTTGTTTTCTGGCAGTTCATATGCGCGTTGTACACGTCTGCGTTCATTTATTCTATCTCTTCGCTCCCTTTTTTGTATGTCTGAGACGCGATCTCTTTCGGTTTGAAATCGTGCTTGTTTCGATGCAGCACTTTGAGACGCGTGCTGTATGCGTCTACGTTCATTGTCTGTCCATTTGGGCACGTCTCTGTAACGGGGTTACTTGAGCTTTGCGTTTTTTGATCCGAGACATTTTTTCTCCCGGAGTTTCCGAAGCGCGTTTTATGCGCCGCCGTGTATTTTGTTGTTTCATTCGTGTTCGTGTGTTTGGTCCCGTTATCCGATCCGAATCGTTTTGTACCCGTGACCGTGTATTCATGACTTGTTTGTTCCTCAGCATGCGAAATATGTATAAGTAATAAGGAGGATCGCACTCACTGTTAATATGTAGCCTTTTCTGCAGTTGAACGGTTAATAGTGCTTTATTGTAAGGAGATCCACCTATGCTGACACCTATGCTGCCTAGTGTGAAGGTGTTGAGATGACGTATGTTTAATATGGACGTTTCCTTTAGAAATGTGGCTTTTGGTGTCAATTCTTATTGATGTGTGTGGGGGGAGGGGGGGGGTGAGGATTGTTGTTGCGCGAGCGTCTTCTTTCTTTTTGTGTTCCAGGGGCTTGTTGAATCCCCCTCTTTGTGTGTTTCCCGTCCGTTGCTTGTAGGGTGTGTGGGGTGGTTTTGTGTTCTTTTTTTTTGTGTTCCAGGGGCTTGTTGAATCCCCCTCTTGGTGTGTGTCCCGTCCGGTGCCTGTAGGGTGGGGGGGGGGGGGTGCCTTGCTGTTGTCCGCGAGCGTCTTCTTTTTTCTGTGTGCTAGTTTCGTGTGCAATGGGTTTCGTGCGGCGCCTGCGTTTGACTACTTTTTTCTGTGCCTTTTCCTTTTTTCTGTGCTCACTCCTTTTTTCTGTGGTCTTGTCCGCCTCTCGCGGCCCCTCATCCGCCTCTCGCGGCCCCTCATTTCTTGGGGCGCCTGCGCAGTACGTCTTTTTGCGGCTACGGCCCATGGCCGGATGTCCCTGCGTCCATCCGGTTTAGCATTCTCGGTTAGTAATATGGATATTCATGTAAATTGATTTTATTAAATAATTTTGAGTATACAAATTTTTAATCGCTAGTAACTAGTGATACCTGTTTGTTCAACAGACATTATCATCTACAGATTTTTAAGGAGTAACGTTTAACGTTTTTGAGAGAGAGATCACAGCTACATGTGTTTTAGAAGGTAGCTGCTGATTGCCAGAGATATCACGGCCACATGCTTTTCTTCCCACGCAGGGGACACTCTCCCGTCAGAGCTGAACATGATCAGATACAGTGCCAACATTTGACGTTGGAGCGTACGTACCTTCCGCTTGGCCAGAATTACATTTTTTTTTAATTTTTAAAGTTTGTCCTGTTTCACTACTATGTGGGTGGGGCAGCTAGTATGGTATATGTATATTGTGAGGTTTCTGAACTCTTTTGGGACCCTCCCTCCCAACAGGACGACACACCGAAGCACAATTGCCGCATCTGTGGAAGACTGCTTGTCTGTTGCAGAGGCAACTGCAGGTTCACAATGCCACAGCATAACGCTGTGGAAACAACTACGAGCTGATCACAGTTGCGCTATAAGTGCCTGTTGCCGATGGGTGATGCAAGGAACATTATAAATGCAGGGAACAGTATAACTTGTCCATTGACCTGACTCCGACCCTGCCCATTTGCTGTGCCTGCATATAGGAGAGTGGTAGACCCCGCCACAATAAATAACCCTGCTGTTCCTGTTTCAAGGGGAATAAAGATGGTTTTGCTAAAGGGAGTGGAAGAGAGCAACTCACACATCACATTATTATTAAAATAATGATATATAAAATATAAAATGGTATAACATTTGTGTCATAGACTTCTTTTGCGTTGTATTTCTAAGAAGTCTTTAACTAATTTGTTTGACAAAATCTTGCGTCACACCTGTGAACCATTGAAAATCACTGATCTAAACCAATTAACATATATCTGAACATGTGTTATGAAGATATCACTATAAACACAATAATGTGACAAGTTAGTCAAATACTTTACCAAGTGTACCTACGTTTGGGCTAAGCAAATAGCATCTGCAGTTTAACTTAGGGATTCGTCTTGTCAAAAATGTGATAATAAAAATGGCTGCAACACGATTTAACTCTCCACTGTGCCCTTTAAATATCGCAATTCGTTTTGAACAGTGCAACAGATGTTACAGTGTGTAAGGTTTGCCAGTGGATTTAACTAGGATATTCAAGTTTGGCCTTTTAAAAAGGGCACATCTCTTGTCTAAAAACAGTGGGAGTTAAACTGGCCCAATTTGAATTTAACTCTTTAGATGCAGGTTCATCAGTGTAGATAAACGAGTGTGCCAAGTTTACCAGAGAATTAAATTAGTGTACACACATTGAACTGGGTAAACTTCACATGCAATCAGTATGTGAAATATGAATTCCTTTCCTAACTTGTACGAATAAGAAGCTGGCTGTAAGCTGGACAGTGAGTAGTTAGCTAATTAATGTAATGTCTTTTTATTACCCATTAGTGCATGTGGTGTAGCGGGTCCACAGCTCAAGTCAAAAAGGCCACTTTTTAAATAAATAATTTACGCACTCGTGGCTTAGCAAGGGGGCGTGGTATGTGTGGCCGGAGCGGTTCCCGGGTGATGCGTGATGCGGACGGTCCTCATTAAAGTGCACAGGTGAGGAGTTGTCCGCATCTGTAATTGATGCCAAGAGCTGCTAATTGCCACATCTGATCCACGTCCCTGTAATAAATAGAAGTGCGAGACGGCTAGGAGGGAAGAGAAAAGATAAGTGAAATAGGGGACAGAGAAGAGAGAAAAGGAAGAGAGTGAGAAAGAACGGGAGGTTAAAGGAGAAGAAGGCTGGAAAAGTGGGGAGCCGGTGCGAGCGAGTGACAGTAGGCTCGCTTGAGCAAAGGCAGGCAGCTGGTAGGAGAGCCCCGGAGGAGTGCGGCCAACTCTTGGAGGGGGCAGATTGATGCGGTCGCTCGAGCTGAGTAATTGGGAGTAGCTGGAGTGACCAGCAGTGGAGTTGACTGGCCGTTGATAATAGCGGGAGTCGTGGAGGCTTTGGGCGTGTTGAGCCCCAGCATGAGCGCCCTGGCCGCTGGGGGAAGAAACCCAAGTCTTGGTCCGGCTGGAGTCTGACATAGTCAGGGATCGAAGGGCTATTGGACCAGTATGGAAGGAGCTGCATTTTGCTGGTAGGGCGAATCTCCTGTTGCGGGGCCCGGAAGGGATAAGCAGGGGAGTAGCCGGGCTAAAGAACTATGCACCGTATTTTTTAAAGAAAGACTGCTTCCAGCCGTTATTTTAACCTCGTTGTTTTTAAAAGGATGTATTTATTGGATTTTCTATTTGAAGATTTGAGAGACACTGCACTTATTTATTTGAACACTGTTTTGTTTGTTGATTTTAAATAAAAGCACTTTTGCACTTTTTGCACCATCCCCTTGCTTTGTTGTGCCTCACTGCTAAGCTCATCGATGACAATACCGACGGAGTAGGGTTCAAGAGCTCCCAAAAGCAACATGGGAGCTTGGAGCGGAACTCGCATTGTCAAAGTGCAATGGTTGGTGCTGCTGCTTCTTGGATCCCATGACCTGGGCTTGAATGTATAGTCTGTTTTTACAAACCCACCAATATCCATTTCTGTGGACTGTAACTGTGTGAGTAAAACATCAAACAGTTAGTGATATGTCCTGTTTCCAGAACATAATGAAGAGCCACACACTATGGTATTTGGTGCTCATCTGAATGTATGCGGCACCCACACAATAATGTATCTGGTGCCCTCTGAAAGTAACTGGTGCACAGGTTAAGTGGTAGGCACGAGATAGTAAGTAGTGAGCTTGAGATATATAAATTGTGGGCACAAGATAGTAATTGGTGGGAATGGGATAGTAAATTGTATGAACTAAATTGTTTCCCAGAAAAAAAAAAAATATACCATGTCCCACCATAACGGTGTATGCAAACTGATAACTGTAAACATAAAATACAAACCTAAACCATTCCCACACTCCTTTAATAAATAAACGCCCACCCATCTGCTTTTTATATCACATCGCTACAAGAGATGGAAGTGACATCACACTGAAGTGCCGTGGCCTTGGTTAATTCGTAATTAGGTAGCCCTGAAGCACAGTTTGGTAATTTTTCAATCTAACTTTATCTTGTATGTACATGAAAGTATCCCATACATATGAGATAAGGGTTATCCCATAATTTTTTTCACTGTGTGGTTGAGAGCTTCCGTAGTTCTGTCAGCTGGCAGGGATACTCATTTCCATGGCTAAAGCTAACCTGTATAATTCTATTTCTGTTCTGAAAAATGTAACCAAAATATTGAACATTTTTAATTTAAAAAAAAACCAAAAACAAGCACTTCCACTGTCTTTTTAAGCTACACCTATGAAAAACACTTTGAGTAGTGAGAAAAGCACTATATAAATATAAAGTACTATCATTATTATTATTATTATTATTATTATTATTATTATTAATATTAGTAGTAGTATTTCTGATTTTCTTAAATCCAAATAAAGCTGATAAGACTTCTTCCAAGATATGAGCTGCTGCAGGGTACCAAAGAAGTCAGATTGATTAGGAAATTTTGTGATCACAGTTTGTTCAAAGTATATCAAGCAAAATATAAATTTTCATCATTCTCTCATTTCTAATTTGGCATTGTAGGATGAAGTATAATTTGCAATTATACATTTAAATTGTAACTGAAGACAATTATTTACCCATGTGCTTGCATTTTCTACCCATTAACACATTTCTGGGTTTCACTACCCATCTCAAATACTTAGCATCATGTTGGGTAGCACTTTTAAACTGTAGTGTTGTGAGCGAGTGTGAGTGTGGTAAGCACTAGACTGGCATTTCTTCCAGCCTCATTTTTGGTCTTCTGGACCATGCCTGTGAACCTGTTTTGCAAAAGGGGGGCTTGGATAGAGGATGGATATTACCAATTTTCAAGGCAATTTAAAACAAACTACTAAAAGATATTTTTGTATGTGTTTTGTAGTGTCTCATATTGAAGTTAAATTAAATAAAGAAAACTTACATTTTGGAAGTTTGTTTGAAAAGTTTTATATTACACCATATTATTAATTACTGTGTGAATATAATTTTTCAACGGGGTGGTCTTTACTTAGTCAAAATGGACAAGGAAGGATATGAAAGTTAGTTGTTCAGTTTAGGAGACAAAGGATACTTATAAGGATGTTCATGCTACAGCAATTGATAGATAGATAGATAGATAGATAGATAGATAGATAGATAGATAGATAGATAGATACTTTATTAATCCCAGGGGGAAATTCACATACTCCAGCAGCAAAAAATTGGTACACATTCTCGACTTTATAAAATAGCTGAAATTATTTCACCAAGATATTACTGGCCTGTTTTTTATGTTGACATTGAAATGGCTATGTTTTCTGGTAATTATAATCATTATTTTTAAGTAAAAGACTATAATTGTCAAAACAGACTCAATAAAATGTTTAACATCTGGGTTACTGTGGGCTCTTTAATTAACTTGTCATACAAATGTGCATTAGTGGATATTTGGGTACATCATTTGACAAATAAAATGAATGTCTCAAAGCCTTGTATATTTCTGATAGATAGATAGATAGATAGATAAATAGATAGATAGATAGATAGATAGATAGATAGATAGATAGATAGATAGCACTTTATTTGTCCTCAAAGGGTATTATTGTTTTTTTACAGAAGATCAATGAATAAATAAATTAATATTATTATTTAAGGAAAAATAACAACAACTATTCCAACAACAATTGTAGCCATCTAGTGCTCATTTTGTAAGCAGCAGTCAGGGGCACACAACTCTGAAGTAAAGGCTCAGCTGTAGAAATGAATGTCTCCTTGAGTGGAGAGAACAATGAAGCACAGTAGACTTGAAAGTGATGTAGAACACTTTCATCAATGTTTTAATCATAGATTTTAGACAATGTCACTTATCCAGTGATCATTCTGAAAGCAGCAGACAGGGTGAACACAAGCCTACGGCTCTGCTCCAGTGGTGGAAATAAGTGTTCTCTCCAGTGAATGGGATACAGTGGCATACCAGGCACGGAATACCAGAAATCACTGTGTGCCTTCAGTCAAAAAAAATGTTGTGGTTGCATTCAATGTCAGCGTCTGAGGCGTGTGTGTATATATATATATATATATATATATATATATATATATATATATATATATACTGTGAGGTTTCTGAACTCTTTTGGAACCCCAAAACAGGATGACATGCCGTACCATGACTGCCACATCTGTGGAGGGCTGCTTGACCATTGCTGAGGCAACTGCAGGTTCACAGCACAGCACAGCAGCATAGCACCACTGAAACAAATATGAGCCGATTATAGTCACACTATAAGTGCCTGTCGCCAATGGGTGATGCAAGGAACATTATAAATGCAGGGAACAGTATAACTTGACCATTGACCTGGCCCCGACCCTGCCCGTTTGCTGTGTCAGTGTATGGGAGAGTGGTAGATCCTGCAGCAATAAATGACCGTGCTGTTCCTGTTTCAAGTAGAATAAAGCTGGTTTTGCTAAAGTACTGAGAATCAGCCTTGTGTTTTGGGGTGCAAATATATAATATACAGGTTAAGTATCCCTAATCCATAATGCCTGGGCCCAGAAATATTTTGTATTTTGGATATTTTTGGATTTTGGAATATTTGCATATTTTGCAAATCTGCATCTTCTTACAGCCCTCAATTCCTCCAGTCTATGTACTTTAAACTGTAGCAGTTTCAGGGAGAGAAAAAAGAAGAAACTGAGCAAAAGACTTGAGACTATCAGACAATAAAAGGCTAAAATAGCCTTAGATATCAGTAATACAGGGTAACTGAAGCTTAACAATTAATCTGAGCATTGCAATGAGCACAGTGACAGAGGAGACCGAATGCCACACATAGACCACTGCAGCTACTTGACTCCACAGGTTTGAGAAGGGCTTCTGTCTGCTATGATACATTTCTTTAAATTTTGACTATTCCATCTCTATGTGGCATAACAACAGCAAACATGACTTTAGATAAGCATTGTGGTGTATGTATATACTGCATGTTAAAGCATCACAACTATATTCTGGAATGGCATGTTTGCATTTTCAATTAGACAGTAATTAGTTATTCATTTATGTATGCAGCCAGAAGGAGGACAATGCTTGTATACTGGTGTCATTAGGCACATTTACTGATTTGAGTGATTTCAGCACTGAAATCTGAATCTCCAGTGGCTCTTCATTATTAACTCTCTTAACCGCAGTCCTTTTCACAAGCTTTTGACAGGATGCGACACATCGTTTACTTCAATGCATATTTTACAGTTCATAATTTCACAAACATTTCTGCCAATTTTTTCAATCTTCCATTGATCCAATACTATCATTGTAACTGAACAACAGCAGTTTCAGCTTTAGATTGTGTAGCATTTTGGAATTTCAGATTAGGGATTCTCAACCTGTATACAAAGAATACAGAATAACACAAAACCTAACAGAGCAAGAATTCAACCCCTACCTGAGAGAAAGAGAAGAAAGCCAAAAACAAGGGGAAAAAAACACAAAAAACAAACATAGTTTTCACCTATGTGAATGCTAATTCTAAAAATTTTCAATTATGTCTTGCCATGTTTTTGCCACTTTCAATTTCTTCATTTCATTATCAGTGGCAGCTGGTTAAAAAAATTTGGGCAGCGCACAGCTTTTGGGGGGACAAACTGAAGCAGCACTTATCTATTATATAGTGCCTTTCACATCTCTCTATCTATTGCAATGTGTTTCACATCTATCTATCTATCTATCTATCTATCTATCTATCTATCTATCTATCTATCTATCTATCTATCTATCTATCTATCTATCTATCTATCTATCTATCTATCTATCTATCTATCTATCTATCTATCTATCTATCTATCTATCTATCTATCTATTATATAGTGCATTTTAAACTATTTATTATATAGTGTGTTCTATTTATTTATCTGGTCATTCTACATGCTCTTGTGGTCATCGTCATAATGTCAATGCACATCTTGGCCTATCCAGTACCAGACCCATAGGACAAATCTAGGATAAATCTAGGATAAAATGCATTATACCCTTTCCACCATGCTGCCCAATCTGATGCTAGCTTTCCCATTTCTATTGTGCTCCAAAACATCAATCTGTGACATCCATAGTCCCCTAATTCTTCCCCTAACTTGCCCATAGATGTGGAAAGGAACAGGTGCACCTGCCACCCAAACTTTATACTACACCTGCCTCTAAATTGCCCAATCCACTGCCAACTTGCCTAATTCCCCAATCTGCCAAAACCCACACCATAATGTTGGCACTCCCACCTCCCACCAATATTCCAATAACGTGATGTTCTGTCTGTCCTATAACACATCCATAGTATAAGTCCAGTCCAAATCTTATTCTTCCTCTGCTAATACAGTATCCAGTCCTTGGCCATTTCCACTGTATTCCATAAATCCATATCATAAAATCACTGTCCCTCTGATTTTGATCATCTTGCATCCCAGTGTATCATTTACCACATCCACAGATTCATTCCCAGACTAATTTTATTCTACACTTGCAGCCAGTCTACCAAGTCCTATACAAGTTTGCCAGGCTTACCTCACCTGGGCACAAATTCACATTGTAAGGTCCACAGACCCCATCTTAAAACATAAGTCGCCCCTTAACCTGTCTTGTACTACACTAACAGGACAAGACCAGCCCAAATCTTATTTTGCCCTTGAGATGTTTCTAAAGCTTGTTTGGAGTCCTCCTGTTATCAATTCATTTGATTGGACATGATAAGGAAATGCACACACCCGTCTATAGAAGGTCCCAACCTTGCAAGTTGACAACATGTATCAGAGCAAAAAAAAAAAAAAAAAGCTATAAGGTCGATGAAATTACCTGCAGAGCTTAGATACTGAGGACTGGGTCGAGACACAGATCTGGGAAAACCTACAAAAATTCCTGCAGCAATGAAGGCTCCTGGGAGCATAGTTGTCTACATAATTTTTGAATGGAAGAAGTCTGGAACAACCACATCTCAGTTAAACTGAGCAATTGTGGAAAAAGGTCTAAAGCAAGAACCTGTGTGGAGATGGGAGAAACATCCAGAAGTACAGCCATCACTACAGCAATACAATAATCTGGGCTTTATGACAAAGTGGTTAGACAGAAGCCTCCCCTTAGTAAAATACATGGAAATCCATTTGTACTTCACAAAACGGAACGTGAAGAACTCTCAGAATGTGAGAAACAAGATTCTCTGCCACTAATAGAACTAAGATTAGCGTCATGCCTGGAGGAAACCAGGCACTGCTCATCACCTGTGCAATACCATTCCAACGGTGAAGCATGGTGACAGCAGCAGTATGCTGTGGGGTTATTTTTCATCAGCAGGGACTGGGGGACTAGTCATGGTTGAAGAAAAGCTGAACAGATCAAATTACAGAGATGTCCTTAATGAAAACCTGCCACAGAGTGCTCTGCATCTCAGACTGGGCTGAATGTTCACCTTCCAACAGAACAATAAGCACAAAACAAAGACAACACAGGGGTGGCTTAGAGAAAACTCTGGGAATGTCCTGGAGTTACTCAGTCAGAGCCTGAACCCAAAAAAACATCACTGGAGAGACCTCAGACTAGCTGTGTTGTGATGGTCTCCATACAATCTGACAAAACTTAGGAGGCTCTGGAGAAAAGAATGGCCAGTAAATTCCCAAATCCTGGTATGCAAAACTTGTCACGTCATATTTAAGAGGATTCCAGGCTATAAATACTACCAAAGGTACTTAAACTAATTACTGAATAAAGGGTCTGAATACTTGTGTTATTGTGATATTTTTTTAAAGTTTGCAAAAATTTCTAAAACTATGTTTTTGCTTTTTCTGTCTCGGTTACTGAGTTTGCTTGATGTTGGTGAAAAACTAATTAAAATGATTTTAGCAGAAGGCTGCAACATGACAAAAATGTAAAAAAAATGGATGGAGTCTGAATACTTTCTGATTTCACTTGTATAGTATTTTCTGTTCATCCTCATGCTCTTACCAGTGGCAAAACCAAATACATTTTAGATAACTCAATAATTTATCACTTATTTTTGCAAGGTGACCTTTCTAATTACATTATAACACACAAAATCAATAAGTCAAGTTTATATTTTATCTAATGACATTAACAGTATTTAACATCCATCCATCCATTTACCAACCCACTGAATCCGAACACAGGGTCATGGGGGTCTGCTGGAGCCAATCCCAGCTAACACAGGAACTAATCCCAGGCAGGGTGCCAACCCACCACAGGACACACACAAACACACGCACACACCAAGGCCAATTTAGAATCGCCAATGCACCTAACCTGCATGTCTTTGGACTGTGGACGGAAACTGGAGCACCTGGAGGGAACCCACGCAGACACAGGGAGAACATGCAAACTCTACGCAGGGAGGACCCGGGAAGCGAACCCAGGTCTCCCAACTGTGAGGCAGCAGCACTACCCACTGCGCCACCATGCCGCCCAGTATTTAACATCCATCCATCCATCCATTATCCAACCTGCTGAATCCGAACACAGGGTCACGGGGGTCTGCTGGAGCCAATCCCAGCCAACACAGGGCACAAGGCAGGGAACCAATCCTGGGCAGGGTGCCAACCCACCGCAGGACACACACAAACACACCCACACACCAAGCACACACTAGGGCCAATTTAGAATCGCCAATCCACCTAACCAGCATGTCTTTGGAATGTGGGAGGAAACCGGAGCGCCCGGAGGAAACCCACACAGACACGGGGAGAACATGCAAACTCCACGCAGGGAGGGCCCGGGAGGCGAACCCAGGTCCCCAGGTTTTCCCAACTGCGAGGTAGCAGCGCTACCCACTGCACCACCGTGCCGCCCAGTATTTAACATCAAAGTGTAAATCTGTGAAGTGCAAGAGCATTGTAAAATTAATAGGGCAATACAAGAAGAACCAAGAAAGCAGTATCGACAGACAATGTGAAAATCTTGAACTAGTGCAGACATTTAAAAAAAGAACTGCACTGTGGAAAAATGTAAATTCAGGTAAAACAAAAGGGGAGGGAGTATAGTAAAGCACACTACATCCAGTTTAAGAAAAAGTATGGGAATCCAAAAAAGAATGGGTGGATTGTCAACTTTGATGTAGACTCACAAACAAACCTTCAGACGGAATGTCAGATTGTAGGTAGAACAAAATCAAATCTACATTCACAATTATTTTGAAAGCTTTATTTAATTTCTTGGGTTTTTTACAGGGTAAGCACAGCAAAGACATGTATTTTGTTTTGGTAATTGACTGCCATCATATTAGCAGTGGTATTCAAAACAGTAGGCAAACATGTACAGATGTAAAAGTGACAATAATAATAATAATCATAGTAATAATAATAATAATTATTATTATTATTATTTACATTCATATAACACTTTTCTCAGGACTCAAAGCACTCTACATGCAGGGAGGACCAGGGATGTGAACCCATGATCTTCTTACTGTATAGCTACTGTGAGATATGGCCAGCCATTCATCCCGACCAATACCCCCAGGCCGCCAGATGGAGCCCTCCTTGCAGCATGGAGGTGCCCCGAATGCCAACAGGGAATTATGGACAGTGGACTTTTAATGCACAACCCTGCTGGATACCATGGGGGCCGCTAGGAGTCGCTGCTGGGAGGCCCAAGGACTATTATGTGCCCTATAACCCAGAAGTGCGTCTTAGGCCGGAGTTATACTTCACGCGACACGACGCATGCTGCAGCGGACGCTCCTGCTACACAAGCGTTGAAGTGTTTATAGTTGCGTGCGTACTTTATGTAAATCTGAAGGAATCCGCCAGGTGGCAGTGCGAGATATCACGGTGAAAACATGTTCAGCTTCTCTGTGTTGTGAATTGCCTAGAACACCCATTAAATTCCGAAGACACCTTACTGCAATATTTCTGAAAAGGATGTTTATTGAATAAATCCAGGGATGTGTCCATTCCAGCAAGCATTGGGCACGAGTGAGAAATAATCCATGGACGATGCCTCGGCTCATCGCAAGGTGAATACAAGCACACACATATACTAGCGTCATTTTAGCAGCACCAAATCCCCAAATCTGCATATCTTTGGAAGGAAACTGGAGCAGACTGAGGAAACCCAGCAGGAAAATGTGTAAACGCCAGGCAGGGAATACCAGCGACGTGACTCCCTGCAAGACAGCAGCGCTAACGCTCTGCCACTGTGTCACCCCATGTGTGTAATTATAATAAAAATAATTCTTTGCATTTATATAGCGCTTTTCTCACTACTCAAAGTGCTCAGCAATTGCAGGTTAAGGGCCTTGTTGAAGGGCCCAACAGAGCAGAGTCCCTTTTGGCATTTACAAGATTCAAACCGGCAACCTTCTGATTGCCAGTGCATATCCCTAGCCTCAGAGCCACCACTCTGTCCTTTTAACATTATTCATTATTTAAACGAAATTACCGATTTATCTGTAAAATGTAATATACATACTTTAATGCTTTTCATCATGAAAATGATATCAAGTATAAATCTAAGGATTCTAAATGTGCGGATATTTGGAATATCCTAAATTTAATGTGCGCGGAGTGACGATCTATTGCTGGCGATTCACTGCTGTCAGGAGCAGAGGAAGCCCTAGAAAAAAAGACGGCACAGTATGTGAGAATTTGTCATGTTATTATGATCGGGAATATGCGACGCTTGAATATAAAAGCACCACAAATACATCTGTATGTCGGTATTTTGCTTCACCACATCAAACCATTTATCAAATATCGAAGCGTGCACACCGATCTCGTAGGATCCACAAAGTGGCTTTCTGTCACATGTAGATAGTAAACAGAGACTCTGACGTCACATTCCAACTTTTAGCACACTGCGCCCCCCCGACTTTTTGCTGGTACTGCAACTCGCGCACGCGTCACATTAATTTCTGAGGAACTGCTCAGAGGACGCATCAAATGAATGCTCAGAACATGTGGCGGCCATGATGCGAGCGCGTACGCGTTCTGAGCGTGAAGTATAAATGAGCCCTTAGTCACAGCGACAGAGGGAATTACGTACTTCCGGGATGAAAGAGAAGAGTTTTGATCTGACCCGGAAGTGCTAAGAAGTCACATGAATAGGGGTTCAGAAGCACTTCCAGGTCACGGACTATATAAAGGATTGTGGGAGATCCCAGGGTTGAGCTGAGTTGGGAGGCAGGGTGGCTAAGCGTCTGGGAGTGGAGGATTATTGTGATTTGTTTATTGTGTATGGTTTATTGGAGATTTGTGGAGTGGTGGTGCTTTGTGCACAGTATTATTATAATAAATACTGTATCATATTTGGACTTTTATCCGGTGTCTGGCGTATTGTCCGAGGGTTCAAGGGAGCAAGAGCGCCCCTATCTGTCACACTACACAATTTGGTCTGCATTTACTATTTATTTTGTGCATTTAACACAGTAAAAAATGAATGTTGGAAATGTAGGGACACTCTTTGAGTTGATTTAATAAGACTTTGGGTTTTAATAATTTCTTAAGTTAGATTTTTTTTTTTGCTCGCAATATTCTTGTTATTTTTCCATTTTGTTTCATGTGTGAAGTTACATGTGTATGCTTGCCTTAATTGATTTTTTTAAATCATTTTATTTCTCCTGGTTACTCCTTCACTTTTCTTCCTTAATAGTACTTCTAAGCACTGTCTTGTTCCTTGTCCTAACTTTTAAAAGATACCTGGATAAAATATTAGCTAAGCGTTGATACTAGCTAACGAAATGAGCCTGATTCACTGAAATGACCTCCCTTGTTCAGTATTAGAAAATATATTTTATGTTCAACAAATAAATAGCAAATTTCCTTTACGATATGCACAAATATGTCATTTTTAAGTTCTGCCCTACAGGAGCTATGTTAAATGATGTCATGAGGCGTGTCACAACTTTACATATCACAACAAAATATCTTCAAATATTTAGGATAGGATTTCTGTTAAAGTGCTTATTGAGGAATGCTTAACAGTATTGTCATAGACAGATATCTTTATATTACTTTAAAGAACCAACACATCTTCTATCTTCAGCATAAATCATAGTAATATTAGAGACAACACTGCTGACATCATGTACAGTAATGTGGCATCTGATGAAAAAATATAACAAAGGTATGATGAAAAAACAAAATACTGATAATGTGATGATATTTAAGCAACTAAATTGTGGAAAAACACCATTCAGCTAATAATGTTACATGCTTAATCTCAGGCTAACGCTGAAGCTTACCAAGTTACACAACCTTCTACTCTCTACCTATAAACAGCTGTACCTCTGGACAGTATAAGTTAAGCGGAATGGAATGGTGCTCATGGAATATGAAGATAGAAATAATGTTAATACTGCCCCTAAATACTTCCCAACAGTAACTTTTGCATGAATGTAATGAATTACAACATATGGAATAGGTTACATACTGTATATTAAAAAGATTAATAAAATAAAAAGCTAGTGAACATAATTATTACGGAAAAGAGCAAATGCACGGTGCATACTACAACAAAGCGAAAATAATAATAAAAAATACATCAGAGTTACCTAATTAAAATAAAATAAAGCAATCAACAATGTGCTATGTTCACGCATAACGGGCTATGTATAGGGACATGGAATAGTACTTCATAAAATACAACTATGAAAGGTGAGTGAGCACAAGTACGATTTCCCATATCGCCGCAATTGCGACAACATAAAAAAATTACTCGCGCAGCGGTATAACATTTCAGTATTAAATAACAATGCCATTAAAATCATTTATACTATCATCTTATGAATATGCTATTAGTTGATATTATGTTTATACTATATATATATATATATATATATATATATATATATATATATATATATATATATATATATATATATATATAATCGGGCAATCACATATTCATATGTGATGCTTAGGCTGCGTAATATAACAGAATACGCGACAATCGATGGATATCACTCCTTTTTAATGCTGTCCCGCCTTACCCCGGCAAAGTTTCGTCTTGCTTTTCATACATGTCTCTTTTATCCGTATTTGTTATTTTAAATTGATACAAGAAAATACAAATGTTCCTTGAAACATACTGACTCACGACTTGATTTTCTACATAACGGCCTTGAATTCACGTCTCTGTCATTAATGCCCACCGTCCCGATGAATATCAGCCCAGAGACACCAGGCGGCTGGCACTCGTACGGCCACTCACCGCGATTCCCCCTAGAGATATCAAGAGATTTTCGCCACTGACAGTCGGGAGCACCGGCTGACATCACGCCTCTTTCTTTCGTTCAGGGGTATCGCCTCCCTCAAAAGGCGGCAGTGTGTGTGTGTGTGTGTATATATATATATAATCAAGCAAGAGAGAGAGAAAAATAGAGAGGGAGAGAGAGAGAGAAAGAGAGAGAGGGAGAGGGAGAAAGGCAGGACGCGCTGGAAAGAAAGAGAGAGGGAGTGTGCGAGACAAAGCGATGAGATTCATCTGTGCCGTGTGCCTGCTCCTACTGTGCCCAGCATTGAGTCTCAACAGCAGGTAAGTACATCTTACCTTACCGCCTTTGCCGCCGAGAGTGAATGCGAGAATGTGTGCGCGCGCCTTGAAATGCGCCCTGGATCGCGCATCACCTCTACAAAAGACACCCGTCGCGGGTCGAGTGCTGGTCAGGTAGCGAGGAGCCCTTCACTTTTTGCGGAACTTTTTTTTTTTTTTTTTTAAGTGGAGCTGGTAGCTGATAGGGAGTAGCGAAACTAGACAGGCTGGAATGGTACTGAACCTGCTAGACCTTCCGCTGCACATTCTTACCATTGTTGCTTTCTCTGTTTGTGGCCAATTCATCCCACACTTCACATCCACCGTACGCAATTTGTTAAGCATCTGACTAGGTTACTTCGATTTGTCTTTTTGTATTGTTTATTAAATAATGCAGCAAAACATACTTTTTATGATTGAGTAGGGATAATGAAGGATTCGTTTCATTATCGCTTCATTTTAAACACTTTTAATTACTAAACGGAATGACTGAATAGACCATCCAATCAGCATCACACCTTGCCACATACAGTAGATTCGACTTGTTTTACTTTTGCAGTCTCACGAGGCAATGACTGTTTTTGCATATCACTTTTCTCTTACGTCTAGGCATCTTCCCCGGATTCAACTATCTTTTTGTTTATAAAGAATGCGAGTAGACCCTGAGGGGCCCCGATCGCACGCCGGTATCATCTGTGAGGGAAGCAACACCAAAAGAGGAATCGTTAATAATAAACAATCAGAAGAAGATGACACACATGTTTACCTGCATGTCCCCGAGATCGAGGTGCCACTGATAAGTGCGCGACAGGTACTCAGTCGAGCAAGGTGACGTGCTCTAACTCAGAGTCCGGAAGAGTCATCTTCGGGCTCAAGTGTCGCGTTTATCACATGCGAAACTGTCTGACTGGAGATAAGAAGTGAGGCGGAGGTTAAAACGAGTTGTGCCTCCACGCCTATAGCTTTCGGAGTTTGCAATTCATCTTCCCACTTCAGCAGATTTTATCATCTCAGGGGACTTGGATTTCAATCTGTTCAAACAAACACAGAGTCCAAAAACACTGCAGATACCTTGTTTACAGTCCTGTGGCCAACGGCCAGGTCTTAATAAATACAAATAATTAAGGTCCTGGCTTATTTGAGCTGCGCTGTAAAAATGCTGAAACTTGCAGATCATATAATACCTTTCATATCTATCTATCTATCTATCTATCTATCTATCTATCTATCTATCTATCTATCTATCTATCTATCTATCTATCTATCTATCTATCTATCTATCTATCTATCTATCTATCTATCTAAGGAGGAAAAGGAAAGTAAATACAAAGATAAAGTAAGCACACTTTTATTTACTACTGTACCCTTATCTTCAAGTGGAAGTAATGATGCATTTGTCTCAATTGATTGTGCACAAGTGATTTTCAGTGACATGCTTATATTTCAAGTATTTTTTGGGAAAACCTCACTGAATCGCTCCAGTAACAGTCTTGAGAATAAAAATGAGTATTAAAAATGGTTTGTTCTGATAAGAGGCATTTTTTTTGTAAATACTTTCTATGAATTTTAGGATAAAACTGCTGGATGGCTTTTTTGGTCTAGGTATGTGCCCATGTGGAGTTGAAATCAATCTGGAATATCTGTCTTTGCAGATTAAATTGTTTTTAAAATAACGTTCAACTTTTTAACAACTTTTCTAGTATATCACGCTATGTGTTAATTTACGTTTTATGTGTAATTAGAAAAATAATGAACTAATAATATGTTCAGAATTGTATTGATTTTGTAATTATAGGCTTCTAATACATTTAATAAACTGTGTAGTTCCTCAAAATAATCTGCTTGGAATGGTACTAGAAGAAATGGAATTAACCTGGGGCAGTACGGTGGAACATTGATTAACACTTCTGCTTTAGAGCTCCATGGATCTGGGTTTATTTTCCAGCATACTCAACATTTGGATTGTTCACTCTGCTTGCTTGTTTAAATAGATTTTAGTTTGGGATCCCTGGTAAAATATTGTGAGTACAAATTCAATTACTTCTGAGCATTTATTTGTTTGCTCTGGTTTCTTCCTAAATCCTACATACTTAGTTTTTATGAAAACTTTTTTCATTTCCAAACCCATATAATCTAACTCAGAGTCACGGAAGACTGGAGCCTAACCTGGAAGCAATGAACACAATGCTACCCACTGCACCACCTTTGATAGGACAACTAGTATTTGTGGGACAATGTGCCCTTATGTTGGATTCACATTTGATTCTGGGTTGGGAGATGGTACTTTGAAAGTGTGTTAACGTGGATTCTTATTTTCTTTGTCATAAATAATTCAGCTCAGTGCAGTTTATTTATTCTTTTATGATGCACTTTCATTAATAAGCCTAGAGCATTGTACAGATTTACATAGATAATGTAATTACCAACAAAACATGTAAACCTATTTTTCAGAAACTTTCATCCATCTCGTCACAAGGCCCTACAAAGCTGCATCTCAGCACAGGGAAACATCAATGACTCCAGTTAAATGCAAGTCCATCTCTGGTGATGACACATACTGCACCTGTTTAAGTCTTGTTTTATTACCATCAGGGAAAACCTGACCAAAATACTCCAAGTACCAATCCCAATCACATAAAAGGGACGAAGAATGAGAAAAACTCAGCAACTGCTGATTACAAAGATTGCCAAATTATGTAAAAGTTATATAAGCAGCCTCACAGGTGGCTTTTCACGTGCATGCTATACTAAAAAAATGAGTTGTCATTGTCTTGGATATTGGCAGGTAGGCCATTATAGCTTTTGGTGTCCATGTGTAGGTATATGCAGGTTATATGTTGTTGAGTATAACATTGTGAAATTCTTAGATGTAAATAAAGTTGAAACATTGAAAAGTTTATTTGTCAAAACTAAATTAAAATTACTTTACAGTTAACAGAAGCCAATGTAATAATTTAAAAACTTGAAGTACCTGGAAATTCTTGATACTTATAGTTATTATCTTTAGTCATATTTTGAATTAAATGTGGAGAAATACAGTAAATGTATATTTAAAATGTAAATACATAAACAAGCAGTTCAATAACTGAAACTTTAAAATAAGTAAAGAATAATATGGCATGTCTAACATAACTACATTTCTTTAATAAGCAGTTACATATTCTTGAGTAAATATGAGAAACAGAGCTCTAATAGGTTTAAGCAATTGAATGTCCCCTTTTCAGTAACATCAGTTTCCCTCTGTATAAAAAATTGCTTTGTGAAAACTTTTTTGAAGTTTTCTCCGGTGTTCATAAGTGCATGTTTCATTATTTAGTGTCAATGTCTTTGAGATTTCTGAGCACCTGTTGGGTCGTTTCTGGTGGGGTCCTCTGCTACACCCTGATGTTGTGCTGAACATGTTTGCTGAGTTTATTCTTCAACAACACACTCTTGATTTGTCAAATACGACATTTGAATACTCCAAAAGTGTCATTGACAGGTTATGTTAATAATTGCTATTTAAAGACAACTTAAGCATTGCATTTGCCAATTTGTAGTCTCTTTGAGAATATAGATAAGATAAACTTTGTTATAAGGGGATGACTTTGCCTGGTGATGATTTGATTTGATTAGTTTGATCTGATTTAGTTTTATATTTCAAGCATTTTGAGTTGTCAGCATTTTCTGTTGACACAACAAGTCTCATGGTCTGCAACAGGATGATAAAGGATGTTTTAGTATAGAAAAATACCATCGTCCATGCGTGTATAATACTATTGTGTGAATTGTCTGTATGGCAGAGTTGTTTGACCTTAAAACCTGAAGATTAAAAGTATTGCTTTTGTTTATGCTGAGATGATTTGATTTCCTTGTGTGGTCCTGATTCTCGAAATACCGAACTTCATGTTGACTGTGCATTAATTCATTATTATTTTTCTAGAGCTGTCACTTTGTATTATTCTCTCATTTTTCACATTTGGTTCAAAGATTCTTTAACTGAACACATTACAATATTTGTTACTTGTTGTTGGAATTAAGGTATAACAGCTGTATTTTGGGAACCCTGGCACAATATTGTGAGCACAGATTCATTTACTTCTGTGCATTTAAACACTTTAGGCCAACTGGCCTGCCTGCCATTGTGTTAAGATAACGCAATCACTTTTTTGTTTTTTCTTTGACTGCTTCACAATCTCTAACCTGTTGAAACTGCAATCTAGGTAACCATTGTCCACAATTCACCTTGCTCCTTTGTAGAGGTTAATGGGTAGAGAACACCAAAACATGAAAAATTTAATGAGAGACAATAGTTTGTCACAGGAATATCTGGGGTCTTCTGATTTTTTACATTTTTTGAGTTACAAGGGAAAATGTTTTAAAAGGCATTTACTAACATGTCATTGTTTCTGTGTTGAACCATAATCCAGCTTTGTGTTAATAGGATATGTTTTTTTTAAGTATGGTAAAAGTAAAAAGTAGACATGTTAACTCTGAGGGTTAATAGTGAAAACAACAATTGAAGGATGAGCTTTCAGCTTTAACATAATTCTAACTTTAAAGGATATTCAAATATATTAATGTAATATGTTATTTTTTTTTTAAAAAGAAGCTACACATTTGTCTTTCAAATTGGGAATATTTAAGTACATTTTATTTAAATTGTTTATATTGAGCATTCAAATGATATTTTGAACATCAATCCAAATAGCAACATGAACTAATGTCTTACTGTGGTGGGCTGGCGCCCTTCCCGGGATTTGTTCCTGCCTTGCGCTCTGTGTTGGCTGGAATTGGCTCCAGCAAACCCCCGTGACCCTGTGTTAGGATATAGCGGGTTGAACAATGACTGACTGACTAATGTCTTATAAGAAGTTCTGTCTCATTTTGAGGAATTGTCTGCAAACAAAACTAAGGACAGTTCACTCAGCATATGATTTAGACTCTCAGATATACTTTTCAGTATGGGTGAAGCGTGTGGTGTAATTGTTAAAGCAATGGACTTTAAAAACCCAAAACTGCCAGTTTAATCTTTGCCTCTGACTTACAGTGTGACCCCAAGCAATTCACTTAACCTGATGGTGCTCCAAATGTATAAAATCAATATAAACAATTATATTATGTCTCTGTACTTGTAAATCACCATCAATAATCTTTGTTCTAACAGAGGTTTGATTGTTAGGTTAGGTTAGGTTTGTACCTATGAAGATATAGCTTATCAAATGGCAGGTCCCAGTGCCAAACAGAGAGTTGAAGGCTCCATGTAATGTATCGATCTATGCTAGTTAAACGCTTGTGCTACTCAAAATCATCTCTTTGTAATTTGTTAGGATCACTCTGCTTCTGTACACACCTAGTCAGCCCTTACACCCAATGGAGGATATCTTGAAATGTTGTATGAATAGTGTGGATATCATGCAAAAAACTGTTTTTTTCATTGAAGTTTGTGAAATCCACTAGAACTCACATTTATTTTAACCATGCTAGGGTGATGCGAATACTTTTTAATGTAACTTTTTAATTAGGTAAACCATTAACATTAACAAAAAATGCACATTTCATTTTAGCAGTGTAGAGTCTTCAGAGGCAGCCTTAGGGGTGTGCAGGGCCTAGAGCTGACCAACCCCACATGGGACTGTTTACGTCAAACTCTGTATGTGTGGACTGTATAAACTTGCACGCGAATTTAATAAAAATAATGTTTTTAACATATACCAGATTTTCTCATTACAGTATTCAGCTAAATTTTTGCAAGATAACACGTGGACTTTATTAAAATATAACTAGAGAATACAACTTGACAAATCCGCTCGAACGGAACATACAGACCTCAAAAACAGGGCCTCCTTAGGCGTGGGGCCTGGGGCGGTCGCCCGACTTGCCACCCCCTAAACGCCACTCTTGAGTCTCTTATCTGTTTGCTATGACAATCATTTCAAAATGCTTTTTCTGTAAATTATTGTTAGTGGTAACCTGACACAGTTAGGTTGGTGAAAATAATGTCTGGCAGTTATATTGGAATTAGACATTGACCGTTTTTTTCCCCTCCAAAGGCAGCTATATTTTTATTGTACTCAAAACAGAAAGATATCTATGAGAACCATCTCACTGTGGGTTGTGTTAAAAACTGTTTTTTTTTAAATTTTTTGTAGAAAATATAAGTCAGAATAAATAGCACAAATTCAGAAGGCATTATCCACATCTAAATTTTGTTGTTCCTAGGAGTTCATGGCATGCACTTCACTGTCTAAAATTAATTTTACTGGTAAGACCTATAATTGGGGTATTTAGCACATCTGAACTGCATACTTACAAAGAGTACATTCTTAACCCCACTTAGTACAATTTAAAATTGTAGGATGCTTGAGCCTGTCCCAGAATAATCATGCACTGCAGAAGAAACAACCCTATGCAGGATGCTAGTCTATTTCAGGGTCCACTCTGACACACATTGTTACTTACACTCACACAAGGCCAGTTTGGAGTCGATATTTAATTAACATTCATGCCTTTGGGGATGTAGTAGGAAGACTGGACCACCAGGGGTTAAACTCACAGGGATAATATGCAGACACCACAATGAGAGTGACCAGGTGCAAGATTCAAACCTGGGACATTGAAATAGTGAGGCAGCAGGACTAACTACTACGCCACCATGTTCCTCACACCTTACATAGTGATTGTTAAATCAAACATTTATTTCTACTCTCTTCTCTTTCAACAGCAGCACCTCATTTCTCTACTTTCATCCTCATTTCAGATGAAGAAGACTGTCTTACACATGTATTCATTCTTTTTACTTCTGTGATGGATTTAAACATTTGTACTTATTCTTTTTTTAACATCTAATTAATGAAATTAGAGCTGGAAACATCTATAAATGAAGTGTAATGATAATTATACTTCAAAATAATAGTAATTATTCTTAATAAGAGTAATAACAATAATAATATTGCTGCTCACATTCATCATTGATAATTATGGCAATTATAATGGGTAATTATACAAATGGTAATATTAGTCCATATTCATTTTGTTATCATTATGGTTAGTCTTTACAGTTATCACTACCAAACTTTATTTTCTAACTAATCGTTAAAGTGGTTCAATATTTGCCAAGTTAATGCATCATTCTGATTAGCTCAGTCACTAAGAAATGGCATCAGCTTTACTGTGATCCGGCACAATTGCTGAAATAACATCATGCACTGCCAATCTTCTTAACCGTCTTTTTTAAACATGCTCCATTCCAATCAGGATGCATTACTTACTAGAAGAACCAAAGGGAGTGAAATGGCTGAGTGGATTTACAAACATTTTTGCTTTTATTACCTGGTGTTAACAATTCTTGCACAGTGCCAGAATGCACCTTGCTGATTAAGCATCCCTGCTAGCTTGCTGCAAAATGAATTGCACTGCTGGGACTTTCTACTGACAACACATGGCTGTTGGAAACTCACTTGTGTCACCTTGGCCCTGATGGCTGACAGAACCAATACAATTGTTAAAGTGTTAAAAACCACAAAATATATGTGTGGTGATTTTATCTCTGAAAAAGCCTAGCAGTTGGAAGACTTGTATACTATATAATACAGGTTCTGCTCATTTTCTCTGAAGCGAGTGTCTGCATTATATACTGTAGTAATGGGAATGAACACATTTGAGGATTCTTACGTAACTCTACAAGAACAATATTTTTGATTTCTTTTAATTGAAGTTTTGTGTAAGTGGAAAAATCTTTTTTTCAGTTTTACATAGTGTGTTACAGTGTTATCCTGGCATTTGTCAGTAGCTTTGCTATCACTAATGGCACCGTGTTCATTAGGTACCTGATTCTGAATGATCGTACTGACAGGTAGAAGTAGCGTTTGTCCACATTTCACAGTTAGTTGTGTAGTTGTCAGTTTGTTGCCTGAGAATGACTAAACATAACTTGGATTAATCTTTAATTTGAGCTGAAAACTGACACATAGAATTCTCTTCCCTGCAGTCCTTTACAGTTACACCAAAATAACAATATTAGATGCAGTTTTTAATGATTATTGCCAACCTAGTTTGAAAAAAATTCATCATACGTGTCATATCAGTCATGGTCTGAAAAAGATACATTATCAATAATTTATTAGAATCAGTGTAAAATCCATCTCTTACAGCTGAGCAGTTTGCCCAGTTATGCTTGTACAAGGTTTTTCATAATTATTTTTAGTTTATTATTGAAATGGCCTTTAATTAGCCCCCATAGGAGTTGATTGCATCATAGTCTCAGAAAAGACACACTGATGGTTCCCTGCTAATTTCAGCAGAAGGAGGGTTAGGGAATGAATAATAATAGGTTGTAAAAAACACATTTGAAATTCTAAAATTCAGAGAAAACCTGCTGTCATGGGTACACTTATTGCTTTTTAAATTCTCATTATTACTGACAACTATTAAAATGCCAATGGGTCACTGAGGAAACAAGTTTTTTCATCTTAAATCTAGGCTTGAAATTTGATGTATCTTCCACTAGAGGGAGCTGCTGATGCAAATGCTTATCTCTTCCAGATGATTTTATATATAATAGTAAATCATTCATTCCCCAGGAAATCAGCTTGTGCTATAGAGTGTATAATCAAATATAATTTGTCTGATGCTCGTATTGAAATAGTAGAATGCTGGAAATATACACATAACTGGAACAAGGCAAAATAATCAGCATGCTGCCCTTTGATGAATAATGGAATTGAAATAAAGATAATAAAAAGCATATTTTGAGAGGTTTTCTTAATTTTTTAAATCTTATTGAAGTAGATACCATCAATATGCATCTTTGACAAACAGACATCAGTCTTTTGGTAAATTTTATTTATGTTGTAATATTCAGTATTATAGTATAGCAGCAAATATTGCATAACTGTAAAATTCAAATTGATTATTCCAGGTCAGGGACAGCAAGGTAGTGCAGTGGTTAGTACTACTGCTTGTTGACTCTAGTATTTTGATTCTCATATCTCACATTTGGTTGTTGTTTGCATGAGTTTTGCACATTAGTGCTGGGTTTTGCTCTGGCTTCTCCATGCTTCCACTCCCCTCCTTATAAACGCACATTAAAGAGTAACTGGTGACCCTAAAGTGGTCCCAGTGTGGGCGTTGATGTATGTAACCAGTTCTAGTCATGAATGGGCTGTTTCAAGCCTTGTGCCCAGTGATATCAACATTCGCAGGCTTTGGCCCTCCATGACCATAAATTGAATGAAACAGGTTTGAGAATGTTACTGTGTTCATAAGAATTGCTTATACATACTTTGAAATCACTTATTTATTTATTTATTTTTTTGTCCAGCACCACCTGACTCAACAGTTCAGGAAAAGCCATACATGTGATATATTGTTAGACTCATCTTGATGTCTAGTTATGCAGAATGGGGGCCCCATATACTCCAACAAAAACCTTACTATTATACCATGTTTGGGCCATATTTTGTGCAGGAAATTACACCCTTACAGTAAAGAGTAAATCAATAAGTGTCTGGGACAAAATTGATCAAAAGGACTTGAAATTATGTAGCCACATTAACTGATCCCTGGAGTTCACTCTTTAATGGGATATATGGGGTCAAAATTACTCATTTTCACCAAACATCAAAAAAAATGACAATTATTTATATAGGCACATGAAGTTTCATTTTATGTTATTTCAAGGTGGATTATCCATATTTTTGATTATTGATACTTTACTGGTAGTTCTAGCTCTTTAAGAGCCACTCCTGGAAGGTTAAAAATGATAAATTTCAAACATGAACCTGTGGGGTATTTCAAGGTCAGAGATTATAAATATGATGTTATTTTTGATTCTTTATTAGGGATTTAGCCCTGTTTGGGTATCTATTAGAGGATAAAAAAATGACAACTTTCTATTACAATCCAGAATATTTAGACTTTAAACATTTAAATTGAAGAACACATTTTATTTTTTCAAATCTTTGATGCAACTGTCCCTATTAATTACGTACTTCTATCACATGAAGTAAATCATTACCTTTCTTATGAACACCCTGAATTAGGGCGGCTTCTGCTAATTCAGACTTTATTAAATTTTGGATCAGATTTATTTATTCCTTTCAAATGTTTGCACAAATTGTTTACAGTCTATGTAAAATTCGCCGTCAAGAATTAACTAATTCAAACTCAAAAATTTAGGTAGAGGCTGTGGCTTCATAAACATTGATTAAAACATTTCCTTCCCATGTCTATTAATCCATGTTCAATATACAATAAATAATAATGCATTATATTTATATAGCACCTTTCCGAAACTCAGAGTTCTTTAATAGCATCCATCCATCCATCCATTTTCCAAACAGCTGAATCTGAACACGGGGATACGGGGGTCTGCTGGAGCCAATCCCAGCCAACAGAGGGCACAAGGCAGGAACCAATCCCGGGCAGGGTGCCAACCCACCGCAGGACACACACAAACACACCCACACACTAAGCACACTAGGGCCAATTTAGAATATAAGATATAATTATGTAATTAAAAAATAGAAATCATGTTAATATAACTTTACAGGTACTTTTTGAATTTACTTTAATTGTCAAGCTAAATACAGAAATATAAGTATAAAATGTGTTAAAAATAAAGGAAAAATAAATGAACAATGTTAGGTGAAGTATTTATTCTACAACACCATAATATGACAGATAGCCAAATGTGAAACTTTCATATGTAACTGAAAAACCAAAACTCCATGAAGGGGTGTCCTTCAGGTATCATATGAGTAAGTTGATAGAATGAGAAAAGAAAGTGAAAGCAGAAGAGACAGAGCAATTCTTAGTCCCTTTGAAATACTTTCACTGTAGCTGTAAAGTACTTAAGCCTAATAGACGCAGGTGCCGAATACCATTTCATATAATAAAGCTGTATTGTGATGTCTGCACTCCATATGTCAGGTTGGATCGAGCAGCCCTGAACAGCCTTGACAGAGTCTTATTTGTGCCTTCAGGCAACTTGACTTGTGAAAAGCACTACCCAAATTGATTAGAATACTCCTTCTAGACTATATTTAGCCAAGAGGATGTGCGTTTGAATTTTAATTCCAAGGTAAGGTCATTAAAAAACCATCGTATCAGTATTTTGATAGAAAATGGAAAGCACAGCTCTCAGTTATTGATAATTTAATATCATTTTTTGCCTTTACTGTAGTGATATTTTGCTTGTTCTTCAGAACACACCCTCAACAATTTTAGAGAGAACAGAGATCACCTTATATTTCATATATTCTTAAATCTTTGAAGTTACAATCCCAGGAAGTCTTATTTTTGTTAGCTCTCCACTCAATTTAAAGAGGTATACTTAACCAACATAGAAGGGCACTTTCTCTTTCTCACACACACACGCACACACACATTTACACATGACAAGCTATCAATTAACCAAAAAACTTATCTTTGATCAAGAGGGATATTCACACTAATATATTTATAGCCAATAGACTCAGTATAAACCAGCCTGGAAATTAGTCAGCTTGCAAGCACCATGAGAAAGTAGTGCTACCCACTGTGTCAACAAACACTCTCTGAAAAAGTATGAGCTCAAAAAAGAAAACACTGCTGCAATATGTACAGTATTATTCCATGTCAGTGGCCTTCTATGTGATGTTGGAAAGCATGGCATAATGTTACAAAGTTTTCAAATTTAATCCTCAAAATCATCTTTGGAAAAAATGCATTATGACAGCTTGCACCCCAGCACTTTTTTAGTCTATCGATATTCTTTAGAGTGAAGCTCTTTTGCCTGTAATGGTTAAATGTGATATAAGTAATGGTCTATCAGGACACTAGCACTGATTCAATACCTCACAATTTTTTGCATCCCTTTGAGCAAAAGTCACACACTAGTTAGGGTTTCAGAAATCAAATGATTTGCTCTACTACTTCGTAATTATGTATTTAAGGTGATATTAATGTTAAGGTTCTTTGGTTAGTGTAAGGTTGCACAGAAAAGACCATCTGTCTAGGGCATTGTGAGTGCTATTAAAGCTCTATATAGCAGATGCCCTACTCTTCGATCTAGGTACCACGTGTGATAAGTGAACAGTTTGCAAGCCAGTCCCTTTTAAAATGAGCAAATTAATCCAGTATCTTTAATCAGTGCCACTGATGACAGTTTTTAACGAAGAGGTGAACAATGCAGCTAAATTGAATGTCACTGGAGTACCCTTGAGGTGAGGTAGCGCATGCTGTCCCTATCTGATTATACCTAATGATCCTTTTAAACTTAATAACAGGCTGACTGCACAGGTGTTCCAGCAGAGCTAGGCAAACCTTTTTCTAATGGAAGTTACTTTTAAAACAGTTCTAAAATTATAGCATATAAAGATGAATGCATTTCTCACTTCATTGAGCAAGTGATTGCAATGCCCAGAAATCTATATCGTTTCCCCTTAGCAAAAGTGGATGTTTTGTCAAAGGTCAATACATATATGATTTGTGTTGTTAATAACTTGACCTCAGGGTGGAAGAAACTCAGGTGTAGCCTTCCATGATTTAAATAAACTTGCAGTCCTGTCTTACTAGAATTTTATTTTCATAATAAAAATGTCCCGTGTTATAGCATATCATTTCTGAAGATGAAATAAGGCCTTGTTGAAGCAGTGGTCAAGAGAGGAATTGCTAATGTTATTAACTGTTTTCAGTCAAATGATGGAAATTTCCTTAGTGATACTAGACTTATTCTACACTGATAAACCTATTTTGGGAAGGAAATTAAAGTGTAGATGCTGTATTAAAGAGATGTGAGTATTTAATTATTATATTAAGCATCTTCATGTCTAATCAGTTCTACACATTTATGACTTTTCCAGGTTGCTGCTACATTTAACAGGACAACCATTTTCATCAACTAGTCTATCAAATCACTTCTAATTGACTTTTGTTAGCATATCATGCTGGGATGATGATTTCTCTGGGTTATAGATCTAACTGGCATACTACTTAGTTATTGCTGTTCATAAAGATTGCTTATGAAAGTTACTTTAAACTACAGAACCAAAATATGTGGTTTAATTAACATATTGCAAGCAGCTAAACCCTTCGTATCCCATAGGCGATAGGACAGACAAAATACAAAGCAAAGTTTCCAAAGTTTGTTTTTTCTTCTGCCTTTTTCTTATACATCTACACAGAGAGGAAGTTTAATAGAAAACATCAAAAAAAAAAACCTCTCAATGTTAGGTCATGTCACGTCCAATGACTTGCCTACAACAGTGGCTGATCATGTCGCCAGACCTTACCAGTTTACATGAATGAAAATCATCAGGCATGTTAATTTTATGAGTATGTGCTGAACGTCTAGCACAGTCATGCTTACCACTTTTTGTGACAGCCAATATCATCCTGCCTGAATGAGGAAATGCAATACAAACTTCTGTTTGTGATGTCCAGAACATCTACGTTCCTTATTACTCATCACTGTCTTATATGCATTGTACTTCCGGATGTGGATTCTTTGGCTGTCAGCTCTCATGCACACAGAGCCTTCCCCTACCACCATAGACAAATTCAAATCTGTTTTATTTTGTTGGGGTGACTCATGGTCTTTTCACTGGAGATGTCACATTATGTGGACTGATCGTCACTGGAGTGTAATATCGACTTCTTCTGACTCACTAAGATTATGGAAGTGGAGGGTACAACTGAAGATCATTATGAAAGTCATCTAATGTGAAATGGCCTTTAGACACTGTCCATCCACTCATCCATTGTCTGAACCTCATGCACACCTACATATTTAGGAACATTAGGCCTATTCACAGACACCAGTTAATCTAACATGCACGTGTTTGTAATGTAGTTGTAAATCAGAGTGCTCAAAGAAGACCTGCACAGGCATTGGGAGAATGTGACCAGCCAAAGAACCAGGCCCAGTTTCTTGGGTCTATAAGGGAGCAGCATCACTAGCATACCCTGTATGTACATTTTTTTACAGTGTGACAATATGTACACTAGGTCTCAGCTTGACCGTTGTTATTTTAAATAACAATATTATTAGATTCTACTACTGCAAAAATTTTACAATCAAATAATACTATACCTAGACATACATTGAATATTTCCAAAAATAGAACTAGACAGCTTAGATAATATTACTGTACATCAAAGAGATAGAGGTAATACAAACTCGAAGTATAAATCTTATTTTAGATATAATAAGTTTGTTCTATCTATCTATCTATCTATCTATCTATCTATCTATCTATCTATCTATCTATCTATCTATCTGTCTGTCTGTCTGTCTGTCTGTCTGTCTGTCTGTCTGTCTGTCTGTCTAAACAAGCAACTTTTAGAATGTAGTAGATGATAGACAAGTGTTTATTATGTGTTTGTATGTTTCAAATGGAAGAACTAAAGACAAAAAAATGTGTGAAAGTAACAGGCTTTACTCCCAGGTTGGCAGGTGAAATCAGAAAACATGCTTATTGATCATGTTAACACAGTGAGTGGAATATTAAGATATCAGCTCTGTCAGAGCTTTCCTGACAAGTATAGCCATACTTCACAGTATTTATACTAATTATGTTTCAAACTGTAACGATGCACTATACTATCTAATGATTTCACAACAACGACTGACCATTCTTATTCGATCTGTTATACATAAATATGCAGTAAAAATGTAAAATAACTTAAGCAATGACAATGACCAGACCTTTGGAAACATTGCTTTGTCTTAATTTTTCCCAAAAAGCAACACATCATTTAAATGTGAGTTGTCTAAGAAGACATTGTTAGGTCCGCTTATGTTGATTCTACATAATGAAGGAAAAAGAAGAGATATGTAGAATAAAGATCTTTAGTAAAAAAATTGGTAATTCTTGCAGCTTCTCTCCAAGCCCAGGCACTTGCAAGCCTACCCTTTCTAAATAATAAAATATAACAAAAAATAAAGCCAATAGACTCCAATCTTAGAACCTTGAATGTAAAATATTCAGTTCAGGGCCATTCTAAATTCTTTACACAATTTTAGAATAGAGTTTGAGTTCAAATATGTATAGCTTTTGGCCAAAGAGTATGTAGGGAGGAACTTAAATAGTGAGATGGATGATGTTTGAGTATCTTTGAGTTTCAGTAATTTTTGCAAGGTGTACAGTGTAGATTTTCCAAAATTGTTTATCATTTCTATTTGGAGAAATGTCGAATGGATCACTAGTTCTTAGTGAAAAATCTGTTATGATATCTTACACTACACTATACTCATGCCACTTTTATCTTGCACAAGTAAAGGAATGCTATCTCACCAATCATAACAGAATGGAAAAATGATGGCCTATTTTACCTAAAACTGGAAAAAAATTATATCTATAAGGAATAATTCAAAAGATTTCTTTTTTAGTTGTTTTGGATATTTCAGCATCCCTTCAAATTAAGTCTCATTTTGTTCTCTGCTCTCTAGATGGGTATGGAAGAGAATACTGTATGTGATATAATTTAAAAAATGTTGTACTATATGTGGTATTGATCTGTTATGTATGTACTTTAATTAAACAGTTAAATTGGTAAATTAATAGAATATTTTAAAGGCAGTGGTATCCCACTGTACCACAAGGAAAAATACCAGACTCCCTTGTTTTCAGGTCCAAATTGTAAATGTTTGCTGGTTGTCAATGCAAAATGAGCCCAGACAACAATTAAAATACTGTGATGCCCATAGAATATACAGTATGCTGCTTCATATGCATAAGGAAATACATACATTATTCTTTTTTATGTTTTGCTGTTTAGAGTTTGACAGTTTAACTTCCCTTGATCCTCCGAAATCTCCAGATTGCTATTGCTTCATAAAAAAGGGAATCGACTTAACTGTTTGTTTAATAATCAATTTCCCTTGAACCTTGGGATATCAGAGTACATCCAACCATGCACAAATGTGTGAAATCAACAACACATGTTTTGTGGAGTTTTAATGGTTCCTTAATTGTTTATTTTCTTAGTCACAAGAAGCTGCTTAGTAACCATGCCCATCTCTGAATATCAGAGTCCTCTCTTTTTTCTGTCCTGACTTCCATGTTTACTGTTTCCTGCTTTGATGAACAAATGAAATTGGAGCTCTTTAAAGCTTAGCAGATTGTAGTGAGTTAAACATTGTTATTTGAGCATTTTTGTGAGGGGTTGTGGACAAGAAGAGTAGCAGATGATCTATTATTGGAAACTACATTAAACTGATCTAAATAAATAATTATCAGCTGGACATTGAATGAGCTGAGAAGAATCAATATGCAGTATGGAATATATGTATATAAGATTTAAAACTGAGTTGGACAAAATTAAAAACTGTAAGCTGTATTTAACATTAGCAGCAACTTTAGTACAGGGCACTTTGAGAAGAGGAATAGGTAGTGAATGGTAGATGCTGCATTAGCATCAGGTAAAAGGTACAGGAAAGAAGGTAATGAAAGAGGGGATTCTAGTGGGGAAGAAACACCTGAAAAAGGTAATCCAGAGGATTGTCCATAGTTCTGATTTGACTTGAGAGAAATCTTGAAATTATTGCATATCTGAGGAAAAAACGAGGAGTATGTCACATTCTTTTTGTTCATTTTTGCTTTTAGTCCAAGGTATTATTTCTTTTCACACTTTCTACCGTCCACCTGGAATGTGCTGTAGAAGTAAGGCAATGGGTTATCCCTATATAGGGTAGTCCTGATCTAACTATGCAATTATTGCATTGCATTAAAAGTTGCATAGTTAGATCTGGATCACCCTGTATTAAAGTATAGTTTCTTAATCTATTGGTTGCAAGTGGAAAGGGGTCTTACATGATTTGTGAAGTATCTCGCGATGGGTCACCACGTGTAGTTTAAGCAACACTGTATTAAAGATGTGGTCTCTATTCAGATGACTTTTTTTAAGGAGCTAGCTTTACCAAAGTCAGTCATTCCTTGTGATGGTCTTGTATACCTGACTTTTCTTCTTCTTGATGTTGAATTAATAGTGATAATTATGAATGGTAGTTATAAGGATTTTTTTAAGATATAGCAGTGAGGACAATGTTTAATGGTTGTAATGGTTATACGTGGTTAGATAAAAAATCCCAACAGTTCCGAAATGTTCTTGACATTTTCACTTTCAGTTAAACATATTTAAATCATTATGGCTGTTATGTTTTCATGCATTAGGTAAAATCGGACATGATATTGTGCGATAGAAGATGTTTTTCTCCAAAGGCAAGTGTTGTAAAACCTAAAAAATATACTCTCCCTGCTCTCTGAAACTATTAATTAAGGATTATTCATTCATTTATTAATGTCAGATAAGCTATGTATACATTCTATATAGATTTGTAGTTCAAAATTCAGTGTAGACTCTTATTATAAGGGAATACTGTGAAAGCATGAAATATGATCAGTATATAAAGGTTAACAGAGATACACATATTTACATGAGCATTTTTTAGACATACAGTATAAGCTTTTTTTCACACAGTAAAGGTCTGCTAATGTAGAAGTGATTATTTTAAAGTGAGGCAGCTGATTTGTTTTTTTTAACTGACATTCTATTAGCCAAGTATAGCATATTTTTCTTCCAGTAATAGTTATGAAACACTGTCAGTCTGTGTGCTGTGTGCTTGGCAGCGTGGCTGGCTAGGGCTCAGATGTCCAATAGCTCTCTGTTCTGCATATAGCCCGATAACAGGAGCACGATACTTTGCTCTAGAGATGATGGTGATGCTTTTGTTACATGGACAGAAGCAATCTAAATGGAAATGGATCTTTTGTATTTAAATAAATATTCAGAATCAAATAGTATGTCTAGTTTTTTATATTTGAGAAATAGCCCTGATAAAAGTTTTTAGGAAGCTTGCAGTCCTTTGATTATCTGTTCACGATAATGAATAAAACTAAGAATTTTCTTCTTCAAGTTATTTTGCTGCTTCATATCTGTTTAATGAAAGAAACATTTTCCAGTCTGTTAAATGCTTTGCACAGTGCCCCTCAGACCAGCAAGGGGTTATGCCAAAGGTTTTTTTTTTCTTCTCTCCTTAATGACTCTGTCACTGTCTATGTTAAGGGCTGATCTTAATAAAGAATGCACAGTGTCTGCATTAAAGAACACTTTTAAGTCTGAACAGCTGTACTTAAAATAAATGGCCTAACTTCCTTTTCCTTAAGTGAGAGTACTATTTAACGATTTTAAGAAGCGGACTAAAGTTTCATGTAGGATTGAGTGATTTGGGTAAAACAGAGAGCTGGTGGTGCTACGCAAACCTTTATCTTCCTTTATTCTGCAATAAAGCCAGATAGCCTATACTACTCCAAAAGGTCCAAAGAGGTGACGAGGCTTAGTCACCAACAGTCATCAACAATAAACTAGGGCATTAAGGTATGCTGAATTTGTTTATTGATGTACTCTAGTGAGGCAATTATGTAAAGTTAGAAACAGTAAACAAATAAATGTTAGTTTTGTTTTTATTTCATACTGTATGCAACAGAGCAGTTTCAACAAATACATTGCACAAATTATCTATAAATATTTTTTTTACTACAGTAGTCATGATTTAATCAATGTTTCATAGCTTGAATAAAATAAGTCTGTTTAAAAAATATCCTGTGCCAGGCAAATTATTTTATATGTATTCCAAGCTGTCTAATTTAAATGCATTATTATTGTTGTTGATTCTGTTTTGTGATTATTATCATTGTTTCCTTTATGCGATTATCGTTGTTTCTATTAGGAGATTATTGTTAATGTCTTTATGAGATGCACAAAGCATGAAACCACATAAATGGTTTCTCAAGAGTAAATGTCAATTTAATTATTCTGTTATTTGTTTATTTTTCTTTCACCCTGGCATTCATGTATACTTGCCTAGTTCTTTTATATTTTTATCTCATTTAAAGTGTAGCATTTTTCAAAGTCAAAGGAGGAACCACTCACCCTGTCCTCTCAGAATTATCCTCCACATGATGTAGAGTGGCCTGGTAATATGATGTTTGACAAGAAGCCTCTGATTCAGTGTGTTTTTTGTCAAAAGAATCTGACACTCCAGTTGTAGATGCACAGTGGTGTGGAAAAGTAATTGTCCTATCTTATTTACTGCAAGTCTTCATTTAAAACGTTAGATAAAAAGTATCCTAAATAGACTATGCAGAACTGTGATATTACTTTGTTAACGAAAGTTACACATGTGAAAAACTAGTTTCCCCATTGATCTCTATAATGTATCATTTTAGCTGTATTAACTGATCCATGTGGGCATTTTTCAGACTCTCATTGCTTTTGTTGAAATTTTAGTTTACTGCTGTTTGCCAGACTTTTTCAACTCACTGTCATTTGGGAATTTTTGAACATGAATTATTTGTTTTGGTTCCTGTCACAAAATCTCATTAATATTTAGAGCTAGACTTTGACATGACAATGCAAAAGTAAATTGTCTTTCATTAATCATTTTCATTTAACCTTGCTTTTGAGTTTCAGAACGTTGTCTTGCTGAATGACCTGGCTGCATGTTAGCTTAAGGATAGCTGGCCTGACATTCTTTTTTCTTTTTTATTTGCAACCACATTTTTATAGAAAAGAATAAGTGAAATATACGACAAAATGGATTATTTGCAATGGAAACATAAAAAACACCCTCAACTGGCACCCACCCCAACTCCTAACATATAACAAACAATATTATATAAATATGGGAGAGATTACTAATTTTAGCCTCTGTGACAAATGAAAGAAAAAGAAAAGACAATGTGGAGAATGAAGTCACACCATCAGTGCCCACCAGACATCCAGTCACCTACAAGATTGGTGATCAAAAGCCATTTTCTGACGTTAGACCAGACACTCTATTGATTCTCAATGTAGAAAACTCAAGATGACTCAGGTTATAGAAAGATTTTTCTAAAGTTAACAAAGAAAGAAAGAAGGACTTTCCAGCAAGAAGACAGTACCGTCTTGGCAGCCTTCGCACCCAGGTACAACAAGTTTTGCTGGATTGTATTAAGGGGGGGACCATGGAAAGGTCCAGGAAAAGGAAAATGTTGGGTGAGAGCAGAATTTGGAACAATAGGGAGTGACTGAAGCACATTGTGGATAAAGGCTCTATGAACATGAAGGGAGCAAAAATGATAAAACAGGTCATTGAATAAACTTATTGCAAAATGTTTATAAGGGTTAAGGTATAACTTATGGATAACATTAACCTGAGTATGCTGGTTATTGGGGTTCCAGAAGAATAGAGTGATATAATTAAAATGGTTTTACAGGATAAGATAATGAAGAAAGAAGAAGAAGAAGGAATGAGGAAATACAAAATGCAGAGAAGTAATGATGATAATTGGACGCGACTGTATTCTGCACAAAATTAGACATAATTACTTCCAATGGGAATGAATAAAGGGTTTTAATCATGTTAATAAACTCAGTTCCAAACCTATTTGTCCTAGGATCTGCCAGAGAAAAGTAAATTTCATGTGGTCTTTCAAAGGAAAGAAGAGCTCTGGTGAGAATAAAGTAGGGGCTACATCAAATTGAAAAGGAAACACGATGGATATTCTCAAATAAACTTCATTGCAATTATAGGAATTATTAGTAGAAAGCCTTCATTTATTTTACTGGTACAAATGGATGCAAATAAGTACCTCCCCCTGATGCCTGAGTGGCAATCATCTACTGAGCTTGGTCTCACGTACATAATATGTAGCCCAAGTGTATTGGATTCCAAATTCAGCCTTAAGTAAAATCAGGAAATTTAATCATTGCATGGCTGCACTCTGGGCCTTTTAAAATGTGTCAGGCAGCGAGAACAAGTAAAGGTTAAATAGTAAGTAGCAGCGTTAATACTTCATCAATTAAAATCGGAATTGCACCTAACCAAATGAAAGCAGGAATGTTTGCTGTACTAACATTTAGAGATATAAAATTTGACAGGTGAACAGTGAGTTCTCTCAGAAATCAACATGTAGGAGCAAAGGGGAATGAATAGGGCTAGAGAGAGGCCTCAGCATTAAGATCTTGGGAAGTCATTGTGGGAAGATTTGTGGTCACTGAGATCATGACGGCAGGAAAGAGTGATTGTGAATTGGAAATAGAGTGGAGTTTAATTTGGGATTTAAGGAGAAATAATAAGGTAAAAGGAATATTCTTTGGCACAGAAGGGTTAAATAAGTGAAAGGGTAATTCATGATTCAAAGGTGGTGGAAGCTGCCACATAGTACTGCTTACTGTTACATTTTTGCCTAAAAGTTTAGACTCTTGTATAAAGGCAGTGTCTATTTTATTATATCACAAAAAAAATCAAGAATGGAGGATATTTGTACATTGGTACCTGAGACCTTGGACATTCCAGGAAGTGACTGTCAGGCTAACCATTGGAGAAAGAGAAGAACAGCAAAAACAAGGAGGGTATGAAACTAGAAATTCCGCCGGATTCATAGAACTCCTCACAAGACTCCCTGCGACAGTCACAGACCCCCAAAAATCTCTCCTGTCCTTTTCATAATGCACCTGCTAAAATACCTCAAAAGAACATGCAACAAACAAATGTTATGTTTTTAAATACAAAGATGCCAAATCCACCTCCCTGAATCTGCAGGCAGGAAATGCATCATTACAAGGCATCATGGTAAATAAAGAGATGCATGAACTACTGAAAACTAAACATCATGTGAAATATGTAAAAATTAATATCAGCCTGAAATTAGAGGGGGCACAAATGTTTTAATGCACATGGCTCCAGAAAGCCAATGTGTCATGAGGCAGCATGGGGAGCATGGGGAGTCTTAACATGATCTCTGAGTAAGATTCATTGCTTTGCTAATTATTATAAGAGAAAATTTTTCAAAATATTCATCCTGAAACCTAGGTTCTTCATAACTGCATAACGACAAGTTTCTTCCTTCCACTAAACAGGATTTTTTAGATTTATCACTGTGCTTTCTCAGCAATTATGATTGACTTCCACTAAATGTAGACATACAAGTCACAAAGAGCTGTAGTAATTTTGTAGTTTGGAAAAAAGATACTAAACACTTTAGACTGTCGTGAATAAAATAACATTGTACTAGGTTAGAAAGCACCTATATTTTTGTAGCTAAAAAATTAGACTTTTAGCAAGACTTACAGTATGTACTGTTAAACATGATTTAATTCCTTATTTGACTGCCTGCCAGTAAAACTCGGATTGTCAGAGAAGACAGAAAAAATGGCATATATTTTTGAGGTTAGAAAATACATTAATATATCTTCAACTTGTTCATCTGTCTTTGGTTGCTCTGTCAGTAGAAGTCATGTGGAGGAGAACAAGAGTGACAACTAATTAAAGATTGTTTAGACTAATGTGAGCCAGCAGCTCTAACGAGGTTCAGGCTGATGAAAATTCAAAGAGAATAACCATTGGGAAAATAAGAGATAGGATGGTGCTGCACATTACCAAAAAGTACATCCAATATTGTTCATCACTGAGGCATATTTCAGTTTAGTTTTAAATAAAGTCATTTGGTTGTACAGGAATACGTATGTAGGTCCATCTATATGGTTACAGGCTCCTTTTCTTTGGCGTTTACTGGAAGAAATAGTGATCCTGAAAAAAGAAAAAAGATAACTTCACAAAATTGAAATCTAAAAGAATTCAATGTGTCTTTCATGCCCTCTAATATCTAAATGATGGTTATAATTAAACCTTTGACCATGCGTCCCTCAGAGCTGCTTGCAGTCTCTCAAATTGTTTTAATACATAATTATATTTTTTCTATACACATTTTCTGTTTCTCTCTGATATTGCTGTCTGCCTGCCTAACTTTAGCATTAACTTTTTCAATATTTGCACAAAGGCCAAGTCCAATTTTGTAGGCTAACCATAGATTGAAATTCCCCTTTTTTAAAGGTCACTTTAATATGGCTATTAACGTCATTTTCATGCATTTGAAGTAGTTCATTAAAAAAATTTCAAGTGATGTGGACCATCAATGGTTAAAGTATGTAAAAGAGAAATGTCACAACTGAGGGCAAAGATAATTGTAAAAAAAAAAATAAAATAAAATAATAATTTCAGGATATGAGTTACCTCAATTGATCATTAAACAACCAAGCAAAAAAAAAATAGTGTAAAATGCTTAATGTGAAAAAACGTTCTGCTATAGTTATAATACTCCAAATAGCTGCTTTGCCATACCCTACACAGACTCAAGGCCGCATCTGCTAAACACTGTTCTTTCCCTTTGTTGTAACTTTGAAAGACAGAAATAAATACACATTTTTTCAGATGACCGTCACGATTGGTTCCACAGTGGCAGGTTGAATGTCACATTGGCAGAAGGAGTACTTAGAGTCACCTTTTCTAAATGTGAATTGCTACTGTAGGATAATTATCATCTTTCCACTAGAGGCAGAGCTAAGCACAAACTGCAGAATACAATGCTAGTTATGCCTGTCCTACAATAGGAAAAAAAATACGAAGAGGACTTATGTCATTAAATGTGCAGCATTAAGCACAAATTTCACAATGGAATTCTAGATTTGTTTTTGTTTAAAGTCAAATAGTTTGCCTTTGAATATGTTGATTAACCAGTCAATTTAATAGTGAAGAACCATCCTATATAGGCTAGGAAAATAATTTAATTTCTGTTAATTGCTTTGTATGGATTAACAAGTAAAGGGTAAATGAGCACTACTAACCGTACACAGAGTGCTACACTGTTTTGCGAAGGGCATGTTGTGGTTATTGTGTCCTTCATTACTATGATTAGCATGCAAGTGTGTGTGCAAGATCATGCACTCCCGGGTCATCCAACATTGAATTGAATTTTCTTTTCTATGTGAAATACTTTGCTTTATTTTTGATCTCTAGTATAAAGACTTCTCACTTTGACTTTTTCGACTATGACTTTTATTTTTCTTTCTTTATGTTTTGGTAAATGATAGGTGTGACCACCAGGGAGTTCACCACCTTCCCATAACCAACACAGACAGACACCAGGCACTAGTCCAGCAACACACATATTTTACTTACAAGGGGGAAACACTTTCCTATTCGTCCCCCCTGTAGCAAGCACAGTACAATGAAGCACAGAATACAGCGCACAATTCCTTTTCACAATTCCATCCACCTCCACTTTGATCTCTTCTTTCTTGTCCTTCGCCTCCACTCTTCCACTGGCAAGCTTTGTCCCTCTTCCTCCAGACTCTGGCTTTCTCGAGTGAAGTGAGACGGTCCTAAATGCTGCACCTGGGAGCACTTGATGTGGCTCATCAGCATTTTCTGGAAGTACTTCCAGGTGTGGTGATACCTAAAGTAGGGGTCTGTAGCTGTCCCCGGTGGCCCTCATGGAACCAAACAGGGCTGTTCTAAACTCCAACTCCCATGGAGCCCTGAGGGAATCCGAGATGCCACTGCAAACCAATGGGGCTGCCATCTAGCACTCTGCGGGAGGCAGTGTCCTGTGCACATCTTCTCCCCGATCCTTCCAGAGTATTGGTCTCCCAGCTGGGAAGAGAACCCAGCTGTCCTTCACATAGGACTAATGATTGGTTATGAACTTTTGTTTGGTTTCTGATTATGTGTCATCTGCCAATTCCTATTTAAATAAATCTTTTCACTTTAAAGACACAACATCCACGACTTGCTTAGATTATGTAAATGAAGGCAATGACTGAAAGTTTTGCAAAAGTGATGTGGGGTGAAGGGGAATTTAAAGTCACTTCAGTTATGCATTTCCATGCATCTTATTATTTGCATATAATAATAATTATTATTAGCAAGGAAATCAGTAAAAAGGGCAGGGCTAAGGTAAATTGCACTTGAAGGTCTTTATAAAAAACATTGGTGACTAATGTTATAATTTACAGTAGGGTGAGCATATTTTACACATGCAAAAAAATTGTCAGATATTTTAAATGATTTTTCATTTAGCATTGTTTAAATGGTGATTACACATTGTTAGAAGAACCTTAGAAGGCTGCTTTATAATTATTGGGTGAGACCACTTGATACTTGATGTGATGTCACATGGTCTTGGCATCCTTTTGAATCTTCTTTAAACATTGGATCTCTCACTTTATATTTGTTTTTTTTTCTTCTTAGCTGCTTCTTGCTATCTTTCTTGTGCTTTTTATTTTTGATTTTTTTATCTTATTGGAAATTTTACTTTCTGTGCTCCTGTGTTTTGTTGCTCAAGTGTGTTTTGTTGTTCTCTTTACTTTTGCAATCTCTACTTGGGTCTTGTGGCTTGCAGGGGGCACACCAGCCACCCAAACCCGACACAAGCAGACACCAGGCACAAGTTTCACCCCAAATGTTTATTTGCTGGGGAAGTGCTTTTCTTTTGCTCCTCACAGCAGCAGTACAATAAAACACTTAAACACAGTACTTTCTATCTCTTCCTCCTTTCTGTCTCTTGTCCTTCACCTCCATTCCATCTCTCATAAGTTTTGGCCACCTCCATGCGACTCTGGCTTACAGAGTAGTGGCAGCTGGCTCCTTTTAAGTCACACCTGGCAGCACTCCAGGTGGTCCTTTAGCATGTTATGGAAGTACTCCCAGGTGTGGTAGAAGTCTGGCATCACAGGGCTTTGCAGTCTCTGCAGCTCCCCCGGAGGCATTCACGGAACCCAACAGGGAAGCACCGAACCCCCATGAAGCCCTACAGGAATTCATGGCATCACAGCAACCTAGGGGGGATAATTCCTTGACCACTCTCTGTCGCTTGGTCCTTCCACAATATTGGCATCTGGGCCGGGCAGGGCCCCCTGCAGTCCATGACAGTCTATTGATTTGCTTTGTCTGTTTTAAACCATTTTCTGGGCCTATAGTTTTGTGCGCTCTGTTTTGGTTATTCTAAATAAAGGTGTCTCGGTAGTATGATTATTATTATTATCACCAGAATGTATATTTTATTTTTATAAGCTTGCTAATTGTGTGTGTTGCCGTACCCAACCACATGACAATGAGGAAGAATTTGTAAAAGCCAAGAAATGGACATGAACAAAATTGTGAAATATTAATGTCTTCTTGTTCTTCATGATCTTTTTACACTTCTATATGGGGTTGATGTGCTTAATCAACCTACTTCAAACAGTTTGATTGTGCACTTTCTCACCGGTCAAGCCTTTTCCCTTCAGATCTTCTTTTACTTTATCTATCCATCTCCACTTTGACCTCTCTCTCTCTTTTTCTTCCCCTGTTATTTACATTCCCTTCCCTCTTTGCCCACATATTCATTGTCTCTCTTCATCACATGCCCATGCCACTTCAACCTCCTTTCCTATAAGATATCTCTCCCACTTATGCTGTACCACTGATTGTCTATTTTTTATTTTGTCCTTTTTTTGTAACTCCACACATCCATCCCAAAGTTCTCATTTCTGTCACATTTAACTTATTCCTCTGTGCTCCCTTTACTGCCCACATCTCAGCTACATACGTCATTTCTGACCTTACCACTGTCTTAAAAACTTTATCTTTAACCTTCACCCTAATTCTACAATCACACAATACTCCTGATATGTTTGTCCAATTGTTCCATCCATACTACACTCTGTGGGTTATCTTGGGATACCACTGATCCTATGCATTTAAATGCATCCACTCTTTTCAATAGCTCTCCATACAGGCTAACTTCTGATTCCATCCATCCATCCATTTTCCAACCCGCTGAATCCGAACACAGGGTCACGGGGGTCTGCTGGAGCCAATCCCAGCCAACACAGGGCACAAGGCAGGAACCAATCCCGGGCAGGGTGCCAACCCACCGCAGGACCTTCTGAATCCTGATTATCATTAAACCTCAAATATTCTGTCTTCTTCCTATTCATTGTCAACCATTTAAGTAATGTAGTGCTGATTATTTCACTTAATTCAGGTGTTAATATTGCAGCTGTGTCAGTGTGCATATAAATAACAAATTAACAGCTGAAAGTTCAGTTCAGTTCAGTGGTATTCTGAATTTTAAAAACACAATATTTCAGGCTTCATCTGTATCTTAATATTCAAACATTGTATTTCTAATTTTGTTTTTATTATCAGTATGAAAATAACTCAGCTTTTTTCCATTGATTAATGTTACTGTAGGTATTGATTTTCTGTGCCTGCCTCAAAGATAGAATGCTATATTTATTTAGTTATCTAACAGAAGTTTTGAATGCTTTGTTTAAAATATAAAACTGTTTGTTTGTCTATAGGCATATTACAATATGTAAGTAAGCATCAAAGCATTTTCTGTATTTTTATGCCATTTCTCTCTTTTAGATATTATTCAGTTTTCAGCATTCATAGTGAAGAAATACATGCACAAAACTGAACCAAAATAACTAGCAGTTAGAGGATAATAAATAAGACTTTGATATTGATAGCATTCACATGCACATTTCAGACTGCTTGTATAAATCAGAGCAGGTCTTAAAGAACAACAGAAGAAAGAAAAATGAAGTTTAATAGAAGTAAATACATGAGAAAATCAATAAATAAATAGATAAAAGTTCAGTACCTAAATCCTCATCATCAGAATACAGTACTATTATAGTGAGCACTGTTTAACACCTTAGCAATATAGTGTCAACTTGAATTCAAACAACTGTGCTGCAACCAATTTAAATATGATGTTTCATTATAAATATATTCTTAACTAGCAAAATACCCGCGCTTCGCAGCAGAGAAGTAGTGTGTTAAAGAGGTTATGTAACCATATATATACATAAACATATATACATATATATATACATATCTACATATACACATATCTACATATACATATATATATACATGTACAAATTTACATATCTACATATATATATATACATATAAATATAGACATACATATATACATACATACATACATTCACATATATATATATATATATATATATATATATATATATATATATATATATATATATATATATATATATATATATATATACTGTATATATACATATCTACTTATTGGCACCTGTATTTAGGATATAGCCGGTTGGATAATGGACGGATGGACATCTGTATGCATAGCCCTATTTGCCCGTTTTCGTTTTTTTTCTTTCTTCAGTAATATTTCAGTAAACCCGGAGCTTGTCAGTTCAAATCCTGGTACTGACACCACTGTGTGACCCTGAGGAAGTCACTTCACCTGCCTGTGCTGCAAAAAACAAAAGTAATGTAACAAATTGTACCTCAGATGTTGCAAGTTGCTGGAATAAAGGCATAAGTAAAATAGATAAATATGTATTATACACATAGGAACTATTCATTTATTTTCAGTTAAGTCAACTGCAGCAAACCTTTATAAATGAGGGTTTCTCCTTTTTAGATAGTGCAAACTGTTTCTTCTTCATTGACGTTTTCTCTTGGAGAGCTTTTTTCATTTCATTGAAAATTAAAGCAGCAGCTGCCAAAATATGTAGCTTTCTTATTAATTTTTCAACATTGTGTAAAATAAATTTATAAAGTAACATAAAAGGTTTAAATACTGGTTATCCTTTTACACTAAAATATTACTAAAGAGATACAAAAAAAGTAAAATGCATATGTTATTTTTCTTTAAGGAGATTAAATATTACCGAAGAAAGAAAAAAAAAACTAAAACAGCCAAATGGGGCTATGCATATGAACTTAAAAGGTTTAAATAAAACAGAAATATATACTTTTATTTTTACTTGCTTAACTTGTTGAGGGTGTATCCTGTAGCAAAGCCCTAACTTTTTTCGTGAAAGCCCGTTTCAGTCAATAAGTCTTAAAAAAAGGTGTAAAGATATTGACAATAACCTACGCAAACCCAGCAAGACATGGAATCGTTTAAATCAAGTATCATTACATCTTCCTTTCTTAAAGAGAAGTAAGGCAGTAGTTATAAGCTTACATATATATATATATAGACATACATACATATATATATATATATATATCTATAGCAAAATACCTGCGCTTCGCAGCGGAGAAGTAGTGTGTTAAAGAGGTTATGTAACCATATATATACATAAACATATATACATATATATACATATCTACATATACACATATCTACATATACATATATATACATATACACATCCACATATACATATATATATATATACATATACAAATTTACATATCTACATATATATATATATATACATATAAATATAGACATACATATATACATACATACATACATTCACATACAGTATATATATATATATATACTGCATATATACATATCTACTTATTGGCTCCTGTATTTAGGATATAGCGGGTTGGATAATGGACGGATGGACATTTGTATGCATAGCCCTATTTGCCCGTTTTCATTTTTTTTTCTTTCTTCAGTAATATTTCAGTAAACCCGGAGCTTGTCAGTTCAAATCCTGGTACTGACACCACTGTGTGAACCTGAGGAAGTCACTTCACCTGCCTGTGCTGCAAAAAACAAAAGTAATGTAACAAATTGTAGTTTCTGGAATAAAGGCATAAGTAAAATAGATAAATATGTATTATACACATAGGAACTATTAATTTATTTTCAGTTAAGTCATCTGCAGCAAACCTTTATAAATAGTGCAAACTGTTTCTTCTTCATTGACGTTTTCTCTTGGAGAGCTTTTTTCATTTGATTGAAAATTAAAGCAGCAGCTGCCAAAATATGTAGCTTTCTTATTAATTTTTCAACATTGTGTAAAATAAATTTATAAAGTAAAATAAAAGGTTTAAATACTGGTTATCCTTTTACACTAAAATATTACTAAAGAGATACAAAAAAAGTAAAATGCATATGTTATTTTTCTTTAAGGAGATTAAATATTACTGAAGAAAGAAAAAAAAAACTAAAAATACTGTGTAAGCATACATATTAACACATGTGCAATTAAACGTGTGCATTTACAGGGTGATTTCTCAGGCTTAAAAGCTCGCCTTTTATTAAAAAGGTAAATGCAAACTGTTTTCATTCTGAAGGGCACAAACCACGTTAGATTTCAAACGTTAAACGCGCAAAAATGTCGGTACACCGGATAAATAAGCGCAACATATTATCAGTTGTATTGTATGCTTACAATACATATAGAAATGTGTTAATCGTTAACTAATATTATGGGATGGTGTTTTTCGATACCTTTACCAGTATCATAAGTTACACCGGCTGTTACAGACTGAAATCAAATTTATGTTGTTATTCTAAAATTGTAAGAATAAGAGCAGTTCATTTCTCGAAGTGGAGCCATGCGGGATCGAACTCGCCACCCTCTGATTCCCAGTCAGGAACTGATACCATTACGCCACCACGGCGGTTGTAGTAAGAGTGTCAATGTGGCATGCTAACGCGGCTTTTTTTTTTTGTGCAGTTATATTTTTGAATAAAAGCGCACGTGTTCTCTTATTTGTACCTTTTGTGAAAGTGTTTCTTTGATATATGGACTTCAGGCTTCATACGTTATATAGTTTATGCCTACATTTTGTCATTTACTATTAGAATATGAAAAACGTTTCTGTTTTAAAAATGTGTTTGCACAGACTACTATAGAAACGGAACACACATGAAATGCGTGTATTCCAAATAACGCTAGAATTATTTCCACTCTAAAACTCCACTTCAATCCCAGATAATCAAATCAAGGCAAGGCATGAGCTAGGAGAAGTTCATTCTAAGTCAGTGGGGGGATGGAATAGCTGGCTGCTAGTAGCTTTTGTTTATCAGCACATTTAGATGACAAAAGACTCTGGCGGAGATGTGCAAACGGATTTAAGACGCGATTTAAGGTGGGACGGATTTACGAGTTTTTTCGTAGGCTCTGGTAATTCTAGTGTTAAATCAAGTCGAAAAACACCATCCCATAATATTAGTTAACGATTAACACATTTCTATATGTATTGTAAGCATACAATACAACTGATAATATGTTGCGCTTATTTATCTGGTGTACCGACATTTTTGCGTGTTTAACGTCTGAAATCTAACGTGGTTTGTGTCCTTCAGAATGAAAACAGTTTGCATTTACCTTTTTAATAAAAGGCGAGCTTTTAAGCCTGAGAAATCACCCCGTAAATGCACACGTTTAATTGCACATGTGTTAATATGTATGCTTACACAGTATTAAAAGACACTAAACAACGTCATTTACCTTTGTTCCCGCGTTTGATAAAAGGCGAGCTTTTAAGCCTGAGAAATCACCCCGTAAATGCACACGTTTAATTGCACATGTGTTAATATGTATGCTTACACAGTATTAAAAGACACTCAAAAATTAACGTCATTTACCTTCGTTCCCGCGTTTGACTCGTGCTGTAAATCTCTTCCTTGTTTTTAGTTCACGTGATTACGTAGGAGGCGTGATGATGCGATACGTGACTCCGCCTCCTCCTTTAGAGTATATGGACAAAAAACAGGTTCCAGTTATGACCATTACGCGTAGAATTTCGAAATGAAACCTTACTAACTTTTGTAAGTAAGCTGTAAGGAATGAGCCTGCCAAATTTCAGCCTTCCACCTACACGGGAAGTTGGAGAATTAGTGATGAGTGAGTGAGTGAGTGAGTGAGTCAGTCAGTCAGTCAGTGAGTCAGTGAGGGCTTTGCCTTTTATTAATTAGTATAGATAAAGCTCCAGATAAATACATCACAGAAAATATTACGACTGTGCAGACTGCAAATCGTTACTTATTCAAGCTATAAAAAAACAAAATCACAATTCTGAATTATTGTAAATAATTACTGTATATGTGTTTCAGTTCTTTTACCTGTACATTGGCTTACTTTTTGACTTAAAGACTAACTGAAGTCAGAGGTAGAGCATATGAGTATACTCATGCAACAATAACTGACAGTTGAGGACAGTTAGAAATACAAACATTTAGCTCTTCATTCTGCATTAGCTCTAGTACAACAGCCAAAGTATATTTTAGCTTTTGTAGAGAAATTAACTTTCATATACATATTTTTTTAACTTCTGATATGTATATTTTACATGCATTTTGCTTTCCTGGATAAATATATCAAAATTTATTAAATGTCATACATTACATAAGAAGCTCAGAAATGTGCCAGTTTAATTACCGTTATATATTAAAACAACATAGCATTAACGTCAACATATATGCCCAGGAGATGCTTTAAAAATGTCATCTGACAATATAGAAAAATCGAACATTCAAAGAAAAAAAGCACTGATACCCCCAATTATCTTATCAGTGACATGTTGGGTAACAATGTCATTTTATTTCACTTATTTATAAGTTTAGTGACAGAGTAAATTAAAATAGTTGTTTGATCACAGGGAGTAAACACCACCTAGCCTCTCTTGCAAGCAAAAAACAAAACTGAGCCCAGTGTGCAAGTGAAGCAATTAATCAGTCTTTATTGTAAATAGTGTTATTCACCTCACAAATCTACAAGACACACTGTGTTAACTCATATTGGGACTGTATCAACGTATACCTTCAAAAGTTAATGTAACTGTGAAAGCCAAACAATAATAGAATATTTTCAAACCTGTTTAATACAGTTCAGGGTCACTGGGCCAACAAAGCAGCATCTGGAGCAGGGCAAGAATTAACTTTGGAATGGGCATTTGTCCTTGACTGAGATCACTATCACACACAACCATACTCAGATGTACACTCACATGGAACCAACTTATAATCGGCAATTAACCTATCACATACATCTTCGGGGATGTCAGAGGAAAACTGGACTGCCTAGAGAAAAATCTGTATAAATGCAGAAAGAATGTACAAACTTCACACAAGTAGCTACTTGGTATTCAACCCTAGGAAAATGGACCAATGAGACAGCAGCTCTGGCTACTTTATCATTATACTGCCCCAACACTGAAAAATAAAGTACAATTATTAATATAGAATGTTGTGTTTGATTATATATATGTGGCTTGAGGGGATGCTGTCGCTGACAGTATTTTCTATTCTTTAACCTACAGCCAAGAGAAACCGCCCAATGAAGGCAAATCACTCTGCCCTTTCTGGTCCAGCCACTATAAAGCTACACAATAAGTAATATTCTTATTTTATTAACTGAAATATAGTCCACTTTTTGCTTTCTTTGAATTAATCTCTACATGTCAATATAATGTACACTTTTGCTTAATACTATCAAGCTTCATACAAATGTATATTAAAGCTTCATTATTGTATATTAAAAAGAGCATCGAAAATTATTGTATATTAAAAAGCGCATCTGGTGTAAAATTTTTGCCAAATCAATATGCGGACAACAATACAAATTTCCATACTGGATTGGTCAAGCCCCGGGTTAACAACTACCGCCACCAGTACTGTTAGCCAACAGGGCGCTGGCAGAAATTGGGCTACTGTATGGGTGAAGAAGAAGAAGAAGGGGAAGGGGGGGGGGGGGGGAGACATGTCTGGAGGCAGGAGGAAAGTAAAGAGAGTGAAGCTGAGTGTAGGAACTTTGATTGTTGGCAGCATGACTGGTAAGGGGAGAGAGTTAGCAGATATAATGGAGAGAAGGAAGTTTGATATATTGTGCATGCAAGAGACTAAATGGAAGGAGAGTAAGGCCAGGTTGATCGGAGGTGGATTCAAATTGTTCTATCATGGTGTAGATGGGAGGGGAAATGGGATAGGGGTTATTCTGAAGGAACAGTATGTCATGAGTGTTTTGGAGGTGAAAAGAGTGTCAGACAGAGTAATGATTATGAAGCTGGGAATTGGAGGTGTGATGATGAATGTTGTTACTGCATATGCCCCATAAGTTGGGTGTGCAATGGATGAGAAAGAAGATTTTTGGAGTGAGTTGGATGAAGTGATGAACAGTGTACCCAAGGGGTAGAAAGCGGTGATTGGAGTGGATTTCAATGGACATGGTGAAGGGAACGGAGGAGGTGAGGAGGTGATGGGTAGGTATGGTGTCAAGAAGAGGAATGAAGAAGGTCAGATAATAGTGGATTTTGCCAAAAGGATGAATATGGCTGTGGTGAATACGTATTTTAAGAAGAGGGAGGAACACAGAATTACGTACAAGAGTGGAGGGAGATGCACACAGGTAGATTACATCCTATGCAGAAGAGTCAATCTGAAGGAGATTGAAGACTGCAGAGTGGTGGAAGGGGAAAATGTAATTAAGCAGTATAGGATAGTGGTCTGTAGGATGATGTTGGAGATCAAGAAGAGGAAGAGAGTGAGAGCAGAGCCAAGGATCAAATGGTGGAATTTGAAGAAGGAAGACTGCAAGGTTGAGTTTAGGGAGAAGGTGAGACAGACACTGGGTGGCAGTGAAGAGTTACCAGACAGTTGGGAAACTACAGCAGATATAGTTAGGGTGACAGCAAGAAGAGTGCTTGGCATGACATCTGGAAAGAGGAAGGAGGAAAAGGAAACCTGGTGGTGGAATGGGTAAGTACAGGAGAGTATACAGAGGAAGAGGATGGTAAAGAAGAAGTGGGATAGTCAGAGAGATGCAGAAAGTAGACAAGAGTACAAGGAGATAAGGCACAAGGTGAAGAGAGAGGTGGCGAAGGCTAAAGAACAGGCGTATGATGTGTTGTATGAAAGGCTGGACACTAAGGAGGGAGAAAAGGACCTATACCGATTGGCTAGGCAGAGGTACTGAGCTGGGAAAGGTGTGCAGCAGGTTAGGGTGATAAAGGATAAAGAGGGAAATATACTCAAAAGCGAGGAGAATGTGTTGAGCAGATGGAAAGAGTACTTTGAAAGGCTGATGAATGAAGAGAATGAGAGAGAGAAGAGGTTGGATGATGTGGAGATAGTGAATCAGGAAGTGCAGCGGATTAGCAAGGAGGAAGTAAGGACAGCTATGAAGAGGATGAAAAACTGAAGGGCCATTGGTCCATATGACATACCTGTGGAAGCATGGAGGTGTTTAGGAGAAATGGCAGTGGAGTTTTTAACCAGATTGTTTAATGGAATCTTGGAAAGTGAGAGGATGCCTGAGGAGTGGAGAAGAAGTGCACTGGTGCAGATATTTAAGAATAAGGGGGATGTGCAGGACTGTAATAACTACAGGGGAATAAAATTGATGAGCCACAGCATGAAGTTATGGGGAAGAGTAGTGGAAGTTAGGTTAAGAAGTGAGGTGATGATTAGTGATCAGCAGTATGGTTTCATGACAAGAAAGAGCACCACAGATGCATTGTGTGCTCTGAGGATGTTGATGGAAAAGTATAGAGAAGGCCAGCAGGAGTTGCATTGCGTCTTTGTAGACCTGGAGAAAGCATATGACATGGTGCCTTGAGAGGAGCTGTGGTATTGTTTAAAGAAGTTGGGAGTGGCTGAGAAGTACGTAAAAGTTGTACATTGAAGATGGAGGTGGGATTACATCAGGGATCGGCTCTGAGCCCTTTCTTATTTGCAATGGTGATAGACAGGTTGACAGACGAGATTAGACAGGAGTCCCCGTGGACTATGATGTTTGCTGATGACATTGTGATCTGTAGCGATAGTAGGGAGCAAGTTTAGGAGACCCTGGAGAGGAGGAGATATGCTCTAGAGAGGAGAGGAATGAAGGTCAGTAGGAACAAGACAGAAAACATGTGTGTAAATGAGAGGGAGGTTAGTGGAATGATGAGGATGTAAGGAGTAGAGTTGGCGAAGGTGGATGAGTTTAAATACTTGGGATCAACAGTACAGAGTAATGGGGATTGTGGAAGAGAGGTGAAAAAGAGAGTGCAGGCAGGGTGGAATGGGTGGAGAACTTTGACAAGAGAAATCTGTGACAGACGGGTATCAGCAAGAGTGAAAGAGAAGGTCTACAGTTCTGTAGTGAGACCAGCTATGTTATATGGGTTGGAGACGGTGGCAATGACCAGAAAGCAGGAGACAGAGCTGGAGGTAGCAGAGTTAAAGATGCTAATATTTGCACTGGGTGTAATGAGGATGGATAGGATTAGAAATGAGTACATTAGAGGGTCAGCTCAAGTGGGACAGTTGGGAGTCAGAGAGGCGAGATTGCGTTGGTTTGGACATGTGCAGAGGAGAGATTCTGGGTATATTGGGAGAAGGATATTAAGGATAGAGTTGCCAGGCAAGAGGAAAAGTGGAAGGCCTAAGCAAAGGTTTATGTATGTGGTTAGAGGGGACATGCAGGTGATGGGTGTAACAGAGCAAGGTGCAAACGACAGAATAATATGGAAGAAGATGATCCGCTGTGGCAGCCACTAACGGGAGCAGCCGAAAGAAGAAGAAGAAAAAGAAGAAAAAGAAGAAAAAGAAGAAGAATGTATATTGAAAAGAGCAGCGGCCCCAGTACTGATCTCTATAGGACTATGCTTTTAGGATAATTTCATTCTGAAAAGTTCTGCTCAATGTAACCCTTTGCTTCTTGTGTATGAGACAATTTTGTATTCACCTACACACTGCGCCTTGAATTCTGACTTGTATTAGTTTGTTTAGCAACCTTTCATATGGTACCTTATCAAAAGCCTTTTGAAAATCAATATAAATAATATATGCAGCTCTCTTGTAGTATGCTTTTGTTGCTTACTCATAGAATTCCAGCATATTAGTGAAACATGACATTCCCCGGCTTAGCCCATTCTATTTGCTAATACACCTGTCCTTGACATGTGCTGCTTGATCTTCTACTAAATAAGTTCTTCCAATAATTCACCCTTGATGCACAGTAAGCTTACTAATTTATAGATATTTGTATCAACCTGATCACCCTTTTTATACAATGATTTAATATTTGCTAGCTTGTAGTCTATGGGAATTTTCCCATTGCACGAGGATAAATGTTAACTTGTTCAGGTGATTTCAGCATATTTAATAACAGCAGTACTTCTCCCTCTACAATTTCTAAATCACTAAGTACTTCCTTAGTAGTCCCTGTTACTTTTAGAAGTTTGTTGACTTATTAATACAAGTAAACATAAATAAATTGCAAGTTCAAAGATATTGCATTGTCTTTATCTTCCAGCTTGCAATTACCTTTCTGAAAACTCTTTACCTCCTCCATGACTGTTCTTTTACTACTAAAATATTAAAAGAATCTCATTGGGTCATCCTTCACACTCTGTTGTGTTTTATTCCCACCTGTTAACACTTCACTGCCAGAGTGGGAAAAGCTGGCACTCAGTTAAATAAGAAATAAAGATTCATTTGTCTTATGCATTGTTGGCTTAAATGTGCTGCTACATGTAGAATGAAAATGTTCAGTTTCCCACAAATAATCATTCTTTCCAAGAAAGCAATCACGCCTACATTACTTAGCCCAGCCAGGCCTGTGTTGTTAGTCAGTGAGCCATGTCTTTAAGATTTACTAATCATGCCTGAAAAAAAAACCAACAAAAAATCTTAGATATTTGAATAGAGTCTTTCTTTTAGGTATACCTCTTTACTCTCTGGCATATTTCATGGTGAAATTGATCACATTATGTTTACTGAGCTAATGAACATACTGTAACTTCAAGTAGAATACACAAATGTTGCTGACTCCACAGCAGAGTCAGACATGAAGAAACAATTTTAGACTCCTAAAGACCTCTGGCCAGTTAAGTTGCCTACTGTGACCTGTTAATTAACAGGAAGCCCCAAGGAATACCACACCTGCCTGACTGACAGAAACAAGGCTGAATGTAGTGAAGCGGCAGATGCCGGAAGCAGATGTTCGGCAGTTTTTCCTGGTAAATGATTCATATCTTTCTTCCATAGAATAGAAGCAGGCACAGTGGAATACTACATCTGGATTCAAATAAATGTAAAAATAAGACCAAGGGCATATTATTTCTGACTTTATCATTCCTTATTCACATTGCTTCACCCTAAATTTTGTTTTATCAGTTAGTAAAGTTAGTAGATATTTTTTGGTATTTGTATATCAGCTTGTAGGTCTCCCTGTCAGCAGATGGAACTGAAAGCAGCAGGGCCCTTGTACACCTGGCTTTTAAATTCTTTCTCTAAGTTTTGAATTGTGAATAGAACTGTGAAGTGTTACCTGTGATGACTTTAGTGACTGAAGGAGGAACGCTGAAGACACAGATTTTAAGAAATTAAAAAGACACTGTAGATGAATTGGCTGAGAATGGTGACAGCAGCATAGATACAATACACCTTGTGCACATCTTATTGGATTGACCACAGACATTAAACAAGTGTTTAAAGTAGAGATAGTGGACCTAAAGTCTTTAATCCTTGTAAGAAGTAACTTTTAACAAGGTGGCATAAATGGAATGGAAGCATATGCTGGTTTCAAATTAAATTTTACAAGAAAACATGCAGACATTTGGTCCTCCCAAAATCAAGACTCCGTCCTTAGTAAGTTCCAAGCACCAGCATGTTACACAAGTTCAAGTTCAAAGTTCAAGTTGGGGAGCATGCACTGGTACAGTGCGTTGCCGCACCCACTACACAACAAAACAACTCGGGATCCCGGTTTGCAACCCCCCAGGCAGACACGCGGTCCAGTCCCACCCTCAGGAAATGAGCCTCTATCTGCCGCAGCCAGGTGTTACGTGGGTGACCCCTTGGTCTGGTCCAGCCACTCGGGTCCCCAACAATGAGGATCTTACGAGCTGAATCACCCTACATGGCTGTAGTGCCGTAACTGACGCTCCCTCACAATGCAGGTAATGTGCCTCATTCGGAACTCCATGAGCAACCGCTCATTCGACACAAAGTCAAACCAACGGTACCCAAGGATTTTCCGGAGAGACACAATACCAAAGGAGTCTAGTCTTCGTCTCAGGTCACTGGTTAGCATCCATGTCTCACAACCATAAAGCAAGACAGGAAGCACGAGGACTCTAAGGACATGGACTTTCGTCCTTTTCCATAGATATTGGGAGCGCCACACACCCCTTTCCAGCGACCTCATGACCCCCTATGCTCTTCTAATCCATCTACTGACTTCATAGGATGACTCACCAGAGACATGAATGTCACTGCCAAGGTAAGTAAACCTCTCAACAAGGTCAACACTCTCTCCGCAAACAGACACACTGCTGATGGCTGTGCCCAAGAAGGCATTAAAGGCCTGGATCTTGGTTTTTATCCAGGACACTCGCAAGCCCAGACACTCAGACTCCTCGCTCAGTCTTGTTACACAGTGTTGTTAATGTTGTTGTTCTTCTTATTACATTTGTTTCATGATCCACACATGTCATCACTTTTCTTTTTGTACCTACCATGTGAACATCTCAGTCAGTTTCCCAAAGACAGATAGATAGATAGATAGATAGATAGATAGATAGATAGATAGATAGATAGATAGATAGATAGATAGATAGATAGATAGATAGATAGATAGATAGATAGATAGATAGATAGATAGATAGATAGAACTTCATTTGTTCCCAGGAAGAAATTTGCCTTTTTACAAAAGCTCTTTAAATAAATAAATAAATACATAAATAGACAGGAAAATAAATACACACACGCAGACACAGTATGTTCTGAACACACACCAGAATGACTAAACAGAAAGACAATTTAAAAAAGAAAGATTTGGCAGTCACTGTCAAAATGAGGCATTATGTAGACAAATTGCTGTTGGTGTAAAGGAGCCCCAGTAGCGTTTATTGATATACTTCTGGTGAATAATATGTTGGCTGAAAGTACTCAGTTTTAGTGTGTCAGAAAGAGGACGTGCAACATTGATCATAATGGCATTCAGTTTTGTTTTAACTCTTTCCTTCACTGCTACCTCCAGGGGGCCCATGCTGCATCCCATATCTGCTCCTGCCCTTTAAATTACCTTGTTGATTCGGTAGGCCTCTCTTGAAGTGATGTTACCAGTGCAGCAGAAAAGACATAAACCCCAATAACGTTTCAGGGGCTTGTGCCAGCTACAGGTCAAAAGCATTTAATTAAGATCAAGGTTGTTCCCCAGTGGTTCACAAGTACTTGTGTGATATACAGACACAACCTCTACCATTTTATGTATAGTTTAATAGGCCACAAGTAGTAATGCAAGAACCAAAAACACATGCATAGCTAAAAGCACCAGGACGGGATTTTCAACTCCTTAGAATGTACCCTGCTTGCTGTGCCAACCCTAGACAGGCCCTACACTCATAATTCCTCCTAAAATCACTTTTATGATTTTCAGTCTTCTCTCTAGCTTATTGGTTCCCAACTGAGCACTACATGCCTATATTTAACCCTTTAGTGTACTATAATTAACAAAGCATTTAGATTTATTTAATTGCTGCATTGGACTGTCAAAAAACAACTATTCTCAACAGCACAACTCTTTTGTGGATTACATTATATTTTTGTATATGTTTAAAATGTCTTGATTGGCATCTGTGCTGCAGTAATAATAATAATAACTTAATGCCATCTTTCATAGTTTATTGTGTTTCTGCAAAAAATGAATTAATGCATTAAATCTGAAAACTGAAATTAATTTACACACACACTGGACATGCAACACTGTTTTATATGTGATGTTCAGTTTTAGTCATTCATAGATCCGCATGAGATTTGGTGGATTCATGTTGAAAACGTTCAATTGGTAATTACATTTTTCAACTGAATTATGTGTTTATTCTGATTGTTTAGTAGTAGTTTAAAGACATTAGATAGTCAACTATTTCTTTTCTTATATCAAGTAATAAAGATAAGAAAAAATGTCAAAGCACTGGGGAAAAAAGTGATTTCTAGTCTGAATTTAAAGGAGCCCATAAGCCCCGTGCTCATGAAAACACAGCGATCATTTCTGACACCTAGTATCATATGAATGTCAGTGCTGTTTGTGAAATAGAGATTGACATGGCATAATATGTGAATTGCTGTGGAATATTCAAAATGCAGTAATCTGGATACTAAATTCAATTCCTTTTTATGATGGAAAAAATGCCAGCTTCATGATATGGAATATATCTGTAAAGGTTGATGACTCAGTGTGCTCAAAATTCATACTTCTATTTTTCAATGACTGGAATAATTCAAAGTCGGCATGTTGATTTAACCTTTTGACACTGAGGTGTGGGATATCCCATGGTAAGTTAATGCATTCATTTTTGAAGCTATGGCTTAGCAGGTTGTTATGAGCTTTTATGTAGTGCATGCCAATCAGTCTTAGTTGAAGTGAGGTGGTGGTTCTATATTTAGGTAAACATAACTCTCTGGTTATTTGTTACTGGCAGTTTTCTGAAATTAAAGTAGAACAGAAATGGATTGTGTAAACAGGGATGACCACATTATTTGCACCATAATCATTGCATGCTTCACTATTCCAGCTGATGCTTCAGTCAAAGGCAGTGAACAGGGCAGAAAGTTAACACAATAAGGATGCTAAAAAAAGTTCTTAAAATTGACGCCAATGAATATATTTAATGAGCAGCGCCTTGTCTGCCAAAATAATTCACTATAAATTATTGGTAATAATTAGAGTAGCCTGATGCTAGCCAGTGAATTACTTCAGGAAAAATCCCATGGGAGATGTTGTAGGCTTCACAAATTGTCATTCAAAATAAGTATGTAAATCCTTATTATAATTTTCAGTAGCATTGTAGATTTCATGCAGAAGATGAATTACGGCAGTGGCAATGGCAGCTGGTTTGTATGATCATTCACAAAGTAGCAAACACATCTATAGCTGGGCAATCTGAGTTTGCCTGCTGCTTCCTTGATCTGGTCGGTTTTCTCCTAAACTAAAGGTGTGCTGCTTCTGTCAACTGGGACTTCTAATTTGGTGTGTGGGTTTGCTATCAATTCATGAATCCTGGACTCACCTCCTGGGTTTACTGCCTTGTGCCTGATGATGCTAGGTTAGAAAGATAAGGATATGGATAGATAGAAAATGGCCAGCTTTATATTAGATTAATCTACCATTTTCTCAATAATGTTGTAGTTGCATTGCTTTTGTAAGGCACCTTGTGATGGTGCATTCTTTTAATATTAAAATAAACTTATAAAATAAATAAATAAATAAATATATATATATATATATATATATATATATATATATATATATATATATATATATATATATATATATATATAATGTGTGTGTGTGTGTGTGTGTGTGTTTGTGTGTGTATTACTTACCTTCTATTACAAGTACTTTCTTTTTTCACCTTAAAGGAATATTTTTGTTTATCTTCAGAAAAATAACACAATAGTGGTCAATTCCACTACTTTAATCAATCAATAAATAAGTAAATAATTCCATAAGTAACAATTGTTTTTGACTTTCAACAACATTATAACTATATCGCCAATAAGCATATACTCATGGATTTGTAACATTGCTGGCTGCGAATCAGTGTTTTTAGTGTTTTGCCAGAAACAGCAGCTTTACTGAAAAAAATCAAGTTATTACTGAAGTGAATATCATCTGAAAAGACAGCTGAGAGGATAATCTCAGAAACTCTGTGTGTCCAGCGCAGGGTAGAATGTTGACACTGGTAACAGAGACAGACTGGTTACAGCTTGCCTCACTTGGAGTGGTGCCATGTAAAGTCCTTTAAGCTGGCAGAGAGCAGATGTAGTGTTTGTACCATCACAGTCTATGAATTCTGATCAACATTGGGATTTGTTATACTTGCAGCACCTTGAAGGAGGATTTGATCTCTCAACCTGCTTTACAATGACAAAGATGGGGGGTAGAAACTGGTTGGATTGTTATTCTGTATTTCACTTACAAAAGAAAGAATAAAATCAAATCATATGGTTGGTTTGAGTGTATGTTTCACTACATACACACAAACAAGGGGTAAACAAAAGTTAAATAAAAGTAGAAGGTGTAAACTAAATATGTAAAGCTCTGCTACCACATTATGCTTGACCATGCATGTAATGGTACTTCCTTCTTTACAAGTACGGAAGCCATAATTTTTAATGGCACATGATTTCAACAACACTCTTGGCTCTCTTGAGTGTTATGGTCTCACCCCCTTGGTAAAATTCTATAAAACTATTTCTTCCTCATTTTTATATCCTATTTCTGAAGTTATGTGGTTAGTCACTAATGTTGTTCTCTGTTAATACATTGTAATAATATGTACAGTATTTCTGAGGCTGCTGGACAGTTCTAGCCTTTTTTTGACCCTACTTATGAAGCCATTTAAAACAGTTTTCGTTTTGGTGTTTATGACACATTTTTTCACATTTAAGTGTCTTTTTTGGCTAATTGAACACAGTCGTCAGTACAGGAGGGGATTCCTTGGTGAAAGAACTGTGGTTTTTAGAGTGGGAGGGGAATTGATTGCGAATGTTGTAGAGGCAACCCACCGCAACTCACTTCACAACCCACCGCAACCCACAACTATTATAAACAATAGCAGCCAACAACCCAAAAATGAGTTGCCACCCACTTGATTGAGAAACTCTGATTTAAAGGACCATGCATATTAAAATATAACTAAATTTATTCCTTAGTTTTGAGGAAAACACGAGTAAAGCTTTTCTCTTATCTATTACACTCCTCTTAACACAGTGATTCTCCAGTTAAGTCTTAGAGGGGATTAATAAAGTATCTATCTATCTATCTAGAGGGGCCCCAGTGACTGTAGGTTTTTATTCCAATCAACTTTAGGTTTTAGTTGGACTCCTACCTTATTTAAACAAACTGATATTTCTCAGTTTCTTTGTTTAGGTGTCAATCCAGAAATTCCAATTAAGCTTAATGTAGCAAGCATTTATGAACGTTCCATGGGGATAATTAAGTGTATTTTGCTTCTTAACATTTTGATCATCATCACCATCATCATCATGATTTTCATTCAGTTTTTCCAGCTGTTCTGGTTATCTAACCCATCATTTACAGTACTTAAGAGCACGCTGCTGTCTCTAACACTAAAGTAGCTGCAGCTTTTCTCAATTCAGTTTCATTTCACCTGGAGTCTACTTTGCTTGTCACTCTAAAGAAAAAAATGGTAGGTTAATAGGAGAATGTCAAAAGACAGTTAAGTATGTCGAAATATAGCTAAAATGCAAATATTTCTAAATTCCTTATGAATTCCATTCTCACACTACTGTACTATTGCCAATGCAAAATAAGAGAATAAAAAATCCCCAGCTAATTGAACAATGACATAATATACAGGCAAAAGAACTCGCTGATTTTGAAACTGGTTGGAACAAAAACCTACAACCACAATGGTCTTCTAGGACTGAACTTGAAAATCACTGTCTTAATCTGTGGTCCACCATGAATCTATCTCAAGCTACTGCTGAACTGAATCATTGTGCTTTGATTCTGTCCTAAATGTGACCTTGCTGTTTACATAAATCTTTACCTTAAAGCAGTTGTGTGTCTTTGGTTGTTTATCTTTGTCTGTATATTAAGTAGCTATTCTATGGATATATTCAATTTAAATACCTAGGTGTAATGAGACAAAGGGGACATGTCGGGACAGTATTGAAAGCTGCTGCTGATAACCTGGAACAAACATGGAAAGGTCAGTTTATTGCCTCAGTGGACTTTATAAGTTCCTTCTGTTTTTTTTTATTTGGTCACAATTTTTTTCTGAAGCAAATAAATGTAGGTGAACAATTGCAATCAGTTTTAGATCCAAGGGATGAAAAAATAAGCCCTATGAATAGCCTCCTCCAACCCAAAAGGGACAGCAAAAAAAGTTAAGTGATCCAGGGACCCCTTGGTGAGAGGTGCTGCTCCCACATTGGTAACAGGGAGGATGTGGAGGCCAGGAGCAGCAGTGGCACAGGCAAAGGCTGCCCTGAGACATCGGGACATAGTGGGACAAGTCCAAACCAGCAGAGGGGGCCTAGGCCTGCGTACAACACCCAAGTGGCATAAGGCTAACCCGTTAGAATGGCAACGCCTGGTGATAGAGGAGGTGTGCCACCAGGAGGAAGCGAGCAGATGTTCTAGGGCTGTGTCCCAAGCCAAGCAAGGCTGCTGGATGAAGTGGGATGGTGTGGAGAGGAGAAAGATCACCTGGAGCGAGCTGTGGAATATGGAGTCCAATATGCTGAGCTTTACCATCAGAGACACATATGATGTCCTGCCCTCTCCAACAAACTTGCATCTTTGGTTTGGAGAGGATCCGGCCTGTCTCCAGTGTGCTGCCCCAGCAACTCTTAAACACTTCTTGGTGGGTTGCATGACAAGCCTTATCCAAGGCAGATACACCTGGCGCCACAACCAAGTGTTTAGGAGTTTGGCAGCTGCACTGGAGATTAAGAGGGTATCCAACAACACCATACCCTTGGAGGCTGAAACTGCCTCTCGGCAACAAACATATTTTGTCCGTGAGGGGGAGAAGCAGCCGGCCAAAAGAGCATCTCCAGTCTCATGTCCACTGAATGCAGCCTGAGACTGGGAAATGCAAGTGGATCTAAATCAAAGACTCACATTCCCACCTGAAATCGCAATAACAAACCTGCGGCCAGACCTGGTCCTTTGGTCTAAATCCTGTCAACGTGTGTTCATTGTGGAGCTGACAGTCCCATCGATAAGGCATTCGAAAGGAAAAAGCTGTGATATACAAACTTGGCAGTTGAAGCGGGGGACCGGGGCTGGAAAGTGTCTGTGCATCCAGTGGAGGTGGGCTGCAGGGGTTTCATAGCTAGTTCCACCACAAGGCTACTGAAGGAGGTAGGAATCAGTGGGCAGGCTCAGCAGAAAATCATAAAGGAGCTGGCAGATACCGACATAAAAAGCAGCCTTTGGTTGTGGCTGATGCGGAATAAGACCGTATGGGCTGCTCATGGAGCCTCCAGTGTGGCACACACCCAGGTCTGATCAGCCTGTGGTGGGCCGTCCTCGGGCGAGGGTGTATTGTGATAAAGGCCGAAACACCCAATGACCCCAGGGTATACAACTGATGATGTGTCATACTGGAGGCAGTAACACTGCCAGGTGAAAACCCATGAGGACACCTCCAGTCCTATCTAAGAAATCAATGCTGTCCTGATTACAAAGGGATTAAAACACCTAGTCCTAGTAGACATACATACTGTACCCATGAAGGTGGGTAGCAGTCTAACACCTAGATCATAAAAAAGTAAACTGGAAAAGAGACTAGACATCCAGTAATCCTAAAGGCAAAATTCTAAAAGATTGATGTATGGAAGTGCTAACTGGACAAGATCACAGGTATTCCTTAACATGCCTCCATGTGCCAAGGGTTTAAGGAGTAAGAGGACCAAATCTGGAGAACGGTGACTTAAGTTTAAAAAAAAAAGGAATGGGAGAATAGTGAAAAAAGAGACAGTGAGATAATATTATTAGATTGAAGGTAAATGAGTTAGCATCATCTCCTGACTGGACAGAAGGTGTACACGAGTCGTAAAATTCTGAATCTGGTGAGAAGATTCAGTTATTCAGTCTGTTCTGAATGAATGTAGAATACTTAACAAAAGGACTTTTTGAATTCTAGAAGAAACAGCACAGAGAAGGGATATGACTTTAGATAGTACTTAATGAGGAGAGGGGTGAGGTATGACACTAACAAAATTAAAGCAGGGAACAATATAATTTTAATAATCACTAATGAAGAACAGAAAGAGAGAAGACCAAGAGGAAAGAGACTTATTTACCCCCCTCAGAAAACAGCAATAGCTATAGTCAGCAGTTTCCTGCATTAAGGAAGAAACATTAATGTCCTGTGGTGAAGCACTTTAGGGGTCCATGGCAATGTGTGAGATATTAATAAAGAAAAACATTACATGTGAGCTGTATGGTTGTTAATGCGTTAAAGTGTGATTAGCTCAGCTGTTCCACATTGACACTCCATGGGTCATATTCAGTATGCCCCACCCACAATGGAATAAAAGTCAGAGAACAACGAAATATGTAGAAGAAAGGAAAGAAGAGAAAGTCATAATTGTGAAAGTGAGCCATTGTGGTGTAAGGGAGGCAAAGCAGTCATTGGTCACTCCTGTTGGACCAAAGTTGGTGGCAGGACAATGGAGGTCCGGCCCTGAATGTCCTGATGAATGGTGAAGAATGGTAGTCCAGATAAGAGCCGGAAGGATGCACTTTGGCTACTGGTGTCCTGGCCTGCTGAGAAGACCCAGAAGGATGAGTAGGAGAGACAAGGGAGAAAGACATGCTGGACACAGAGAGTGTGATTTTAGCAGAGAGCCCAATTCTGGATCATATTTTATTCTTGAATGTTATTGAAGAAGCTTATTTATTAATCATTTTAACTTTCTCACAGTGCACTGGTTCAATTACTTATTTATGGATTATTTATTTACGATGATTTCACTGCACGTTTTAAATATTTTGTTGATGAATAAAATGCATTGAGCATTTTTGATGAACCTACTCTTGTTGTTTCTATGTCCTCATTTACCCTAGTCCAACTTGGTGTAGGACTATCAATGTCCGAGTTCAAGGAAGTAATGCCAGCTGCAGACAACTTTGGCATCATATGTCCAAATATATAAATCATCTTTCTGGGAGATAGAAGAGGTTTAAGGGGATAGTTGGCAAAGGCAATTTAAGGGAAGAAACATATATTTGGAATTTGGAAATATGGAAGAGAGGGCTTTGTAAAAATTTAACAAGTTAAGTATATGACCAAGATTTGAGGCAGCATTACCCACAAAAATCAAGATGTCACACTCATCATGTAATCATTATAAAGAGAAAAACGTTTTGTGACAAGAAATGACACGTAAATTTAATTCTTGCTATTCTTATCATAAACATGCAGTTATGAAAGAAATATACAATAATTTTATAATTCTATGAGGAGATTTAGTGCTAAAAAATGAAATGTGGAAATTTTTTGTAATGATAACTATACTGTGCCCACTGAAATCTTCTGTTCAACTGTTAGCATCCTAAGTCATCTTGTCTATGTGTCAGTCACTAGTTTTGCAGTCAGAAGAAGCCTATAAGATGAATGCACACTACATTAAAAAGATTTATCACATTAAGAAAAGGAGGAAAGGACTTTTAGCCTCTTACTCATAATTTGGGACATTATCCTTCCTGAAAAAATTGAAAGAGACGTTAAACTGAATTTTTAAAACATTATTGTGTTCTTGGATAAAACATAAAAAAATCCTAAATAGGCATACATTGGTCCATGAAGCTAGCCCCTCGTAAAGCATGTGGCCTGGACAAACTCCTGATTTTTATGGATCATTTTCATTGGTCATTCCTCTGCATATTTATGTGTAATGGATTTTTAACATGATATTACATGTAACAGCTTCCTTTCATTATGTGTGTGTCTGTCAAATCAGTTTATTAAAACATTTTAAAGCACTCATTAGTGTTTCAGATTGTGTGTTTTCCCTTATATACTTTGACCAAGAAATGCAAACGGAAGACAGTTAGTAATTGAGGGGGCATGTAGAAGTGGAGGTTTGACGGCAGTGAGGAGGTTGACACTCCTTGGTTTTGCTGACAGTGGTACAGGAACCCCTCTTTATATGTGAGCACACTTTCTCTGTAAGGTGCCAAATTAAGTCATGTTTGCAAGCTCATCCCACGGACAGTAATATGTAATCAGAAGTTCATCACTCGCCTGTCTCCTGGCTGTAAAGAATTAATTTCTTCGAGACAGCAGCAAAACGCCCACTAATATAAGCATTTGTTATTTATGAAAAGTTAAGAATTATATTTAAAAAGCTGTTTAATTAAATTGTACAGAGCATATTATTAATTAAACAAACAGGGTTGTGGGGTTTATTTTTAGTAATTGTAAAAAGGTGCTCTAGTTTCTTCTTGTTCAGTGATTTTTTCTTCATTGACATTTTTTTTTTCAAAATTTTATTAAACAAATGTTGATTTAATTACCAGGCAAACACATATGTTTTGTTTCATGTTTAAGTCTAATGTTTAGTGTCTTTTTCAAGGAAACAACTTAATTTCTTATTGTGCTCCCCATTTAGCTTGTTGACAACTAGAGCTGCAGCCCATGCTGAAATTATGTCTTTTTTAGAAGCCACTTCCACTGTTTCTTTTTGTAAGATTATTCCTAATTCCAGTTTTGGTTCTTATAATAGTAGCATTTTTGCTGTAATGTAATGTAATTTCTTTTATTGGATTACTTGTGCTTTTCTTTGTTTGCTGTTTGAATGTGATAACAAGTAGATGGACATGGTAAGGCAAGGATTTTTATGAGTAAATAACATGACAGTGTTATTACAATGACAATTTATTTCAAATTTACCAAATGATGTGAAGCAAAAACAGCATGTGTACTGTATTTCTGCATACATTCCTCTGCCGTATATAAACACATATATTGTCAGTATTTTTGTAAATTTATACTGTTTCAAATTCATATGAAACCCACAATGACTGGTTTAAGAAAAACAATGTGTTGCAAGTGAACACGTGACGAACAGTACGCAGTCTTAATTTCACTGATTCTGTAAAGCAAATTTATCACAGGCTATGACCCCTGCATGATGTGTCATTGTCTGGTCATTCAGAATACTTAAAATGTGCCTCTGCTCTGCGTATCGTTCTTGCCGGTGACACCAAGAGGTTATCAATATCATTCTAAATTGCTGTCTGTCACACAGAGGTCTACCTAATGGATGTGATATTGCAACCAGAAGATTGCAGCATCTGATGGAACTGCAAATTGAACCTACGGCCTGTGGCTATAGCAGCTCCAGTGACTGAGTTATAGAAAGAGCTGTGAATATATTACGCACACTGTGTAACTGAATGTCTCCCTTTGCCATAAAATGCAACTCAGTTGATTTTTGATTGCACAAAAGAGGAATTCTATCTATCTATCTATCTATCTATCTATCTATCTATCTATCTATCTATCTATCTATCTATCTATCTATCTATCTATCTATCTATCTATCTATCTATCTATCTATCTATCTATCTATCTATCTATCTATCTATCTATCTATCTATCTATCTATCTATCTATCTATCTATGACAAAGATAAAGGGATTAAATTAGTTATTACCTGAATGATCAAATGTAACATTACATAATATAAGATTTTTAAAGCCACTTAATGAAAGGGCCTTGGGGAGCCAGAGCCTCTCCTGGGTGTGTCAGACTCCAAGGTCTGTTAGGTGGTTAGGTTAGGTGGCACACACGTTAATTGCAGGAGTTGCAAAAACTACATGACTGACTTAAAAAACAGAAAGAATTGGAACATAATGTTGAAAGAAAAATTTAAATGTACAATACACAACAATACTGTATGTGCACAGACTCTAGTTCATCAGGGCTCCTCACGCATTTACCCAGACTTACACAGAACCGATTTAAAATTACCAGTTAGCATGCACTTGTTTGGGTAGAAAGCCAGAGTACAAGGTGGAAAACCTAGGCCAACTTGTGCAGAAAGTACAAACTTCATAAAGGGAAAACTGTCTTTAAAAATGTACAATGTAACATACTGTACAAAAACCTGCATAATCCAGTTTAGGGATCTGGTAGGATCTGTTGCGGCAGCATTGGGCGCAAATCTTGGACTGACTGCCACTCCATTACAGGACCCAATACCACACCAAACGGTAACACACAGTAACTTAATCAGCATGTCTTTATTTTGGGAAAAAAACCCCACAAAAAACATAGGGAGAACATCCAAAACTGGATTGTCAAGTTGATTATGTTCAATGAAAATGTATGTAAAGTTTATATCTGCTTTAATAGTTAGTCAAAAGTAACTAATAAAAATTTACAAATCCTGTCTTGAAACAATACAAAGGAAGTGTTTCACATTATCAGAATGGTACCTATGAAAGTAGTATTGCGTAATGCTGGGAATTGCATTATTTACTCTAAGCTTTAAATAAATATCATGGATAATATGCATGGACTGAATAACGACACTGAAATATTATATTAAGGATTTCTTATTATTCAACTGGCAGCTGGATTCTACTAGGTGTCTGTGTCTGCATGTGGAAGACGTTGCACTTCTCAGAACCTAATCACCTGACTTTTTTTAATAAAATTGTGCAGTCCAATGAAATGACTAACCTGAACCTGTCCATAGAAGGCATGCAAGTCATTGCTGACCATCTGCTCCCATTCCATGGAAGAAAAACGTTTTACAGTTACCAAGGGGAGTGGGGTCAACATCAATACTATGCATGGCCGTGCCAGCAATGGGATTTGATGCAATGCTGCCAAACACTTATTTCAGTTAAAAGTGATAGGTCTCAATGTGAGCAATTAGTTGGAGTTTTGCAACCCGTGGCATTGTTAGACCTTTAATAGTACTGCTTCTTCATGTTCTTCTGGGAGTAAACAGGCTGCAGGCAGACTTCCAGTGTTTCTTCACAATTATTGCAAGGAAAATGTGTGACTTTCTCAGAAAAAAAAAAAAATTAAAGGAAGTCCAACAGCCTACTATGTATCTGGCTAATTACTCCCTTTTCCCTTATAAGCTCATTTGTTAGTTATTTGTGAAATAAAATTGTCTGGCAACATATTTATAAAGCCTAGGTATCTATACTGAAATCCACTATGCAAATAACCATTTCCGTCATTTTCAAACATGAATGTGGCAAAGTGACTTTCTCACTGAGAAGAAACTGGCAAGTGGTGGCGAGTGTACGGGCTGGCTATAAGTTTAGTGTGAAGTTACCATGTAACCCTTACATTTTCACCATCCATCGTACCCTTTGTGAAGCTTATGTGAAGCAGTTCAATATTTTTGTCTTCAAGCTTAATTTGTGATTTCCACAATCCAATTGTCAGGCTAGTGAACATGTATTGTTGAAATGGTTATGTCATGGTGCTCAGGTACCTGTTATATACAGTATTTCATAATGGATTATAAATCAAATTAAAAGCATTACTTCATGTATACAGTCAACTGAGTCTCGTTTGGCATGTGTCACTATGTAGACAAGTTTTATGTAACTGTACAGTGTGACTGGTTTTATGGGTAATTGTTTCCAACTATGCACACCATTTACAAATTCCTGCCATAAATATCATGTTGCTGATTTTCTGTCCTATACTGTCATCCTAATGCATACCTCATTGTCATTGATCAAATAAAGCTAAAAAAAACAGTTAAAAGCTGCAAAAAATACTTCATTTTGGATAAGTTAATTTCCAGTCACACATTATGAATACCAATAATGTTGCTACACTTCTATGTTTTACTAGTATATCTGTCTAAGGTGATTTACAAAATTGGAACAATCTATTACAGCTCAAAAATAATCAACAAACTAAATATTTATGCATTGTTGTAACTTCTGTGTTTTTTTCTAATGAAACCTATTAAATTAGGCCATGTCTTCCATACTTTTTAAAATGGTTTTTGTCTTTGCTCTTTAAATAAAAGAAAGCAAGTGCTATCCTTCCTTTACAATCTCACATAAAATTGACTCCTGTTGCCAGTACTGTAAAATCAATGAAATGCAACACCCCCGCCAAATTCCATTTTGATAAAGACGGATAATTATAATGAAACTTGGAATTCTGTGTTTGTAATAGATGTCTTCATGAAATACAGGTTGTTCTCACAATCAAAAGATATGCAATCAAGCATGCAGTCTTATGATATATGTGTTTAACTTTTTGTGCCTTGCAATTGACTAATTACTAATCTGTGGTAGATTGCTGCCTTGCTCCTAATTTGCCTATATCTGGTTCTGGCTCCCAGATCACTCCATATTGAGCAAAGAGCAAAAATATGCTAAAGTGGAGCTGGAAAAGTAAGCAGCTTGTATCTTATCATAAAATAAGATATACTGTAAGTAGCTTGTATCTTACCAAACCAAGTCTATAAAATAATTGCCCTTCTGGGATGGACTGATGCTCTGTCTAGGTCTGGTTCTGGGCTTGCTGCTGATGTTGTTGTGTTCGACCCTGGTCTTTAGTGACCCTGAATTGGATGAGTGATTATAGATATGTTACATTATTTTGAACTATTTTCATATTGTGGCACTTTACAGTTCATGTTCATGTGAATGTTTTAGTGGCATTTCAGATTAAATATATACAGTAATTTCATTTACAATAATGTGAGGTGTTCCAAGACAAGTGATTTAAAATTAAGCTGTTACATATTTCATAGCCCACTGTCACAAATGAAATGGTACTGTAAAGCATAGTAGATATTCATACTACGCTTTCCTTCATTGTTACACTTGTTTTCTCTGTATAGTAAAAATAATTGGAAACAGATAAAAGGCATGTAAAATATAAAAAATACCTGCCTCCAAACATGTTTCCACCATATACATATTAAATAGACATTACTAATTGGTTTCTTTTCGGAGTGCATTATCCTCAGTTAAATGTACTTGTTTGTAGTCAGTTCTATTTGCCCTCCCGCTGTTGTCAGAACAAAGTTGGCGGATTAGTAGTCCCATAGTGCTTTTATTGATTGGATATATATTGGCGTAGTTAACTTGATCTGACACAGGTGTCTGTCTCGTAATTGACGCTGAACACTACAATTTCTGAGTATGCTTGTGTTTGTGCATCAAAGATTTTACTTGTAGTACTAGGGTGTTGTACCGTGTTAGCCATTATAGATGTAGTGAAACTAGTTAGCTAGTAAAAGGTGTCATTTTGCTTAACTTCTCAATACAAAGATTTTATTTGAAAGTAAATGGAAACTTTTCTGTTCTGCTTTTACCACTTCTAAATTTCCTTGCTTTTTTGTGTTTTTAATTATTTTTTTTTTCTTTAATGTTTACAAGGTGGTCATACTAGTCATTTTTATTTATACTGGTAAATCAAATTAACTTATAAAACTGAATAATGCTATCTAACAAATATATATTTATGTATTAACTATATCTATCATTCAATCTGCATATGCTGGTTAATGTCAGAAAAACACCTAAATAGACACATAGAGATGTTGTGAACACCACACAGATAGTGATCAGGTGAGGCATCCCTGCTAACTATTGTAACACCCAACACGTATCTGCTGGTCAACAAATCAGAATTGCATTTCAAAGTTATAAAATTTAATTTCTGTTTAGTTGTTTTTGAGGTGAAACCTGGTATATCCTCTTTGAATTTGTTTTTTCACACTAGTAAAGTGTGGTGAAGCGGGTCCACAGCTCACGTCAAAAAGGCCACTTTTTAAATAAATAATCGCCGCCTTCGCGGCTTAGAGAGGGGGCGTGGTAGTGAGGCCGATTGGTTCCCGGGGAATTCATAGTGCAGGTGATCCTCGCTTAAGTGCATAGGCGAGGAGTCAACCACATCTGTAATTGTTCCTGGGAGCTGCTAATTGCCACATCTGATCCACATCCCCATGATAAATAGAAGCGTGAGGTGGCTAGGAGGGAGGAAAATTTAAAAATAAAAAAGAAGGAAGTGAGCGGAGGTTAAGAGAAGAAGGCGGCAGGAAGCAGGCAGGAGAAAGCTGGTGTGTGTGTGCGTGAGTGAGTGAAGAAGGCAGCTGAGCAGTGAGTCCTAGCGGGGTGTTTGGCCAACACCAAGGGCAGTTGGTAGTGGTCGCTCCTGCTGAGCGTGTAGTTGAGGAGCAGGAGTGACCGGAAGAACGATGTCTCGCAGCGGAAGACAGCGGGAGTCGGGAGGCTTGGGAGGTGGATGCCCCAGCATGAGCGTCCTGGTCTCTGGGGAACCCAAGTCTCGGTCTGGGGAGAACAGAACCGAAGCCAGGGATCGGGAAGCCTCCAGACCAGCAGGCAGAATAGGTCAGCTACAGCTAGGGTGACACCCCTGGTGCATTACCTGGATGGGACAAACAGGTTAGTCGCCAGTCACCAGAAGAAGAAGGCACCGTGCTTTGTGATTTTAAAAAGACAGCTTCCAGCCATTGTTTTAACCTCATTGTTTTTAAAAGATTTTTTCTATTGGATTTTAACCTCCACGATTTCACCTCTGTTTTAATGGATTATTTATTTAATGATGTATTTTTGAGACACTGCACTTATTTATTTTAACACTGGTTTGTTTGTTGATTTTAAATAAAAGCACTTGGCACTTTTTGCACCATCCCCTTGCTTTGTTGTACCTCACTGCCTAGCTCATCGGTGACTTTACCGACGGTGTCGGGTTCAAGGGCTCCCAGAAGCAAAATGGGGGCATGGAACGAACCCGCATTGTCACATAAAGATGATCGAAAATGTCATTAGATTTAAATATTATCAATGTGAGAGTTTCCAAAAATGATAAGCTGAATGAATTGAGTACAGTTTGGACATTTACTCTAAACATTCCTGAAACACTGACTGAGCAGCATGCTGAGGGACACACAGTCAGACAATAGTGGAGCCTGAACTGATAACCTTGTGTTTTCTAAAGCAATCAAATACCTAAATGTGTAAATTAATAGACTATATTGTCTAATAAAGTGCATTGGATTGGAGTAAGATGCTGCCCTGTTTCATTGAATGTAGCAAGATGAAATAATAAGCCATAACAGTGCCAATGAGTGATTAAAAGAGCCCATTAACAAAAGTGGATGCCACTGCATTGCAGGGTATCCTTGTACAGATAGTTGCTTTCACTCATACCTGGTTCACTTGGATAGTTAAATAAAGTAATGCTCATACACATGACTTATAGGTTCAAATTGGAGGCTCATATGAAAGCTGAGAAAACACACAGACACCAAACAGTTAATGCCTAGGTCTGAAAACAAACTAAACTAAGTTATTATGATAAAAATATTGTAAAGTTCCCTGTCAAAAAAAAAAACCAAAAATCATTTCCAGCATTTTCCTTGGTGGACTTATTGACTCTGATCAATCCTCCACTTAGTGCTAATTATAACATAGTGCATCAGGGATCTTTGTGGAGAACAAATTTCAGTTCACTTGCCAATTTAGTGGGTACTTAGGAAACCTTTTTCTTGGATTACAATGTTTTGTCTTTATAAAACCATCTGCCTGCACTGCAGTTGAGGGATTAACTTTGCACTTGCAGTTGCTCCTTATTGTTCTCTTTTGTCAGTTATTCGCTTTTCTGATTTCCATTGAAACAATCTGCAAATACATGTGGGCGTTTCTTTAGCCCGAAAGGTGCCTTTATGGCATCATTGCTTTGTGAGTTATATTTATTTCATTTTAAAAGAATCAGAACTTTATTATCCTACTTAATACTTAAATACTTAAGTTAAAGGCCAATGTTATTCGGACTTTTTAACTGTATAATCATAACAGGCATGAAATTGGGCAGCTAAACATGAATAGCCACAGAGTCCTCTAAACAAAGCAACAGTTCACTCATTGTCTCTTGAAGTCATTAGGATGCTGTTCACTGCTTTCTTGTAGCCTGAGTAGATGCCAGGCTTGACATAATTTTAGACAGCTATTTTCTTTGCAGAAGCAGGAAGGGACGTACATGACTTTGAAGGCCCCCTAATGCTTTCTAAGCAGAGGTTTAACAACGTAAAGTGTACTACATCCATAATGGAAAGTCGGGAGTGAGTCAGGTTTACTTCATTGCCCTTCTTTATATTATTTAATGATGACAAATACATTTTTCTAAGCCTCCTGAATAATACATTTAAGATTCTATTATGAAAATGAGAACTTTAGCAATATTCTGTATAACATGACTTAAAAAAATATCAGTCATTTGTAAAGTGAGTTTACATTGAACCTTCCTCAGGTCCACAAAGAATATACTACTGTACCTCTGTTTTCCTGGTAGTGTTCCCAAACTGGCAGTATATTAAAAGAAGAATTAATTATTAGAAGCAAAAGCATTTTCTAATGTAGAAGAATTAAATAATGATTACTGATATCTAGTAAACATTTAAGAAAAGTTGCTGCGTAGAATCCCAAACAACATGTACAGACCAAGATTCTTTTGGCGCGTTAGAGCAGAAGTGAAAGTGGCCAAAAGATTACTTGGATTCGAGTTTTGAATCACAAACTGTGAAATGAATGAATATAGTTAATGACCAATAGCAGCATCATTTTAATTTGTTGGGCAAGGATTTCAAACACTGATTTATTCAGCTTTGTTAATGTGTCACAACAAAAATTCATAATATGCAATCAAAATTTAAAGCTTCCTGGCCAGATGATTGTAGAGTTTTACAGGCCGGAAGCCAGCTAGAGGTTGTTGTTTCCTACAAACACTGGAATAGAGGATAGAATAGGGGAAGGTTTTAATTAATTAATCTGTACAGGCTACTCTAGCAAACCTTGTTTATATAGGAGTAAACTTGCAAAAATACTGGCTTTTTACTGCCTTGTGTGGTTCTTGGTTGAACCATTGCTTGACAAAGAACCATTAAATTCTGGTAATGGTTGTTTGTATATGAAGTTGGTTCTTTAGACTTTGAAAAGGTTCTTGACATGTGGATAAAACAGAAATCTTTAATGTTTAGTAGGTTGCTTATAGATCAAGAAAGAAGGAACTAAGCCTGTGTTATTTTGTAAAGCAAGAGTTCGTTTATTGATCGAAATAAAAGGTTCTTCATGTGGATGGTTTTTTTGGGAACCAAAGATAGTTCAACTATGACATTGCTCTAAAAAACACTTTGACACCTTTATTTTTAAGAATGTAGACAGTTACAAGAAGATATTGCAACAGGTCGAGCTAATTCTTCATGAACTACTGGTGGATTTGGGAAGATGTGGATAACACCTCTCCACCAGGGCAGAGTGATAGCCATAGAATGGAAAATGAAAAATAAAAGTGGTGAGAATTATATTGTGGTGGGCGGCTGGGACACCCCTTTGACACTGGGACCAGGGGAACAGCCATGGGATGCACAGTACGTCCCCCGGAATACGTGGTGGCAGCCCTCCTGGGTTACATCGGGGCTATAGGCATGGGACTCCAGGACTAAGACCTGTTGGGCTCCGTGGCCACCACCCGGAGGAGCTGCTAGGCTTAATGAGCCAGTGTGGGCTGGAATGCAGCCACACCCGGAAGAGCAGCCTAATTATGCCAATTACCACCTGGAGCACTTCTGGGAGGGCTATAAAAGGAGCCTGCGGCCAGACTTTGTGCCAAGAGATTCAAACACGCTGGGGCCAGAAATAAAAGACAAAGAGTAGGACAACTGTTGTACAGGCTTTTAAATGTTCGAAGCACCGCATGAGATGCAGATCATGTGGCATGGCAGAAGCAGCAGCAGCAAGCCAGAAGCTGATCAAGCAAAGAGGAGGTAAAAAAAAACTGTATTTGTTTCCCAGTGTATCACCGTTTAAAAGGGGGTTTCTGAGGAGCGACCATGTCTCTTTGGGGTGCGTTCATCCCCCCTCTTCACAACGCAAGCGGCAGAAACATGAAGTGGCTGGCGTGTAGCACAGGCCTTTGGCGAGCAAAGCAAGCAGGGGGCGAACCCCCTAGTATATATATATATATATATATATATATATATATAGTGTTAGGGGTAGGGTTAGGTGTACACCATTTAAGGTCCACAGTACGCCCTGTAAAACAGAACATTATGTGATTTCAACGTTGTGCCAACACTATATTATATATAGTTCCTAGCAAAGCTATATGGAATACTGTAGTGTATGTGTTTTGACTAAATACAGAGTAATTATGTTACAATGCTCCAGAGATCTGTAATGCTCAAAATTGGATGCTGCTGCCTATGCATCTAAACATACACTGTTATACACTAAACGTTTTATATTTTTTGTAAGTCGGGAAAGCTCACATTAATAACAGCAAGTGCAGTACTGGGAGCACAATCTTTTTGTATTCAAGAGACATGATATACACATGTTGTGCATGGGAAGCTCTTGCGTTCACTATGTTCAGTTACGTTCGCTACATTCCATTCTCCTATTGGAATTTCTGAACTCTTTTATAACCTTATGGGACAATGGACAGGTATGTGGTTGCATGTTGCCTGAAAAGACGTTATGTGGCACATAGCAGTAAAAAGTAATCAAATGGTGAAGGCTTTTGCTCCCTTAACAAATACTCGTATAACTTGAGAAATTTACAGTGTAACGATTGTAGGAATTTTACGGGTTTCACATATGCCAGCAAGGGAGCAGAAATTCTGGAAGTTGCACATGAAGTCCATAACCACCTAGTGAATTATTTCCAGAAACAGCAGTGGTGCTGCATTCATTTAATTTATTTAGAATTCAACGTTGTTTTGCCAAATGTATTTGATTCACAAAGATACATTCAAGGCAAAAACAACACCATACATTGAAAATTGAAAAAAATATGAAGTAACCAGGATCATCTTGCATTTTTATAGTACACATGCTGAAAAACTTTCTACCAGATGTGCGCCCCACTCCTCATAGCACCATCACAGCTTAATTGCAGCTGGAGCATGCTTCTCTGTTGCTCACTTTAATGATGGAAAATAGCAGTTGTGAAGTAGGAGTTATACAGCTGCATCTTCCAATAGGGCCCAAAAGTTTGTTTCTTTGCTGGATGGAGAGTAGCACTCTACTTTAAATTTACTCAAATACATCTAACCTTCCAAAGTAACTCAATTTATTGAAAGAGTAAGATAGTTGCTGTTTTAGTCAGGTCACTCATAAACAAAATCACCAAATCATTTTGTCATTTGTCATTTGCAGTCTTTGTTTATAAATATGCCAACCCTGGAAAATTCCTGGAATTATAGAAAGTATTGACCTGGGTAACTGCTGAACTTTCCCTGGATTCTTCACTGCCAATAAATTCTTGACTTAGCCTGAATATGTGAAAGGGACTTGTATGGCTTCCTATTCCTTAACTCCTTATGGATTTCTGAGTTAAGATTTTCAAACCAGTTAAACAGAGCTAATGATAGGTTATTAAAATTACAGAAACCGTTGCTACATTTGTGATAACTTTCAAGAGTCTTTTCATCGAGTGGGATATTCTGGCCAAATTGAATTGACTGCTTTTATACTATTTAGTTAGTTCGTTATATTTTATATTTTCCAAGAAGTTCCACTTCTATGAGTGCACCCATTCACTTACAATATATATATATATATATATATATATATATATATATATATATATATATATATATATATATATACATCCACTTACAATATATATGTGTAATGTATATATATATATATATATATATATATATATATATATATTGTAAGTGGATGGGTGCACTCATAGAAGTGGAACTTCTTGGAAAATATAAACATAAATGTATAAAAAACTAACTAAATAGTATAAAAGCAGTCAATTCAGTTTAGCCAGAATTTCCCACTCAATGAAAAGACTCTTGAAAGTTATCACAAATGTAGCAACGGTTTCTGTAACTTTAATAAAGTGATGCGCTGTGAATACTTTCTGGATGCACTGTATATACTGTATATATATATATATATATATATATATATATATATATATATATATATATATATATATATATATATATATATATGTTATTTCTCTTGCTTAACTATTATTTCTTTATTTATTTTGTCCTTAATTTTGTCATAAATGCATGGCTAACAATAGATATTTGCAAGTTACAATTTAAAACTGATTCACTTATTTTTTTATGGTACTGTACCTGACTTTACTTTTGCTGGATGTGTAATGTGTGCCAGTATAAGAGACATTATGAGATGATGCAAAAATCAATTGCTTTTTAAAGTTTGTTATAAGGAAAATAGAGAAAAAAATATTTCAATTTTCTACATATTTGGAGAATCTACAGTAAATTGTTTATACTAATTACCATATTTGATTGCTTTTCTCAGAGTTCTTATACATTATAATCCACTAAACACATTAATATTTAAAAAATGTTAGATGGTAACACTGAAATTTCAAAGTAGTACTTACAGCTGACCAGTATCAGAAAAACAGGAAATTGAGTTCAATTGAGTTTGATTGAGTTCATTTGATTGATTGATTGATTGATTGATTGATTGAGTTCTATCCAGAGTTTCAAAAAGGAAAATAGATTTTTACCCAGACTTTGAAGAGAGCAGGTCATTAGACTGAACTCCTGGCAAAGGTGATTTCAGATAACTGGTACTTCATGTGGAGGACGCGTCAATGTTACAGGCCCCACAGCACTTTTCATTGCTAAGCATTTGATTTCACTCTTGGGAGCTGTAAACCATCTTTCTCATGCTAATATTTATCTAACCAGCCTCATTATTACTGGGAAGTGTGTCACATTCAAAGATGGGGAACACTCTAGTAATAGTGATTCACTTTCTTCTAGGCCCCTAGAGTGCTAAACATCAGTGGAATTGTAAGGTTTGTTATTCTTTACAGTGAAGCTTGAGGGATACAACCTGTATTTACAGAGAAGAATGTAATACTGCCTGAATATCTTGAGTGGCATGTATTCTCATTTTTTGCATCTCTGGGGACTTTAAAACAAAATCTGTAGTCCTGGTGCAAACCTAATGCTTTTTTAATTTGTTCCTAGCTTTGGAATACATATCGTGGTCACTTTATCAGTGAAACAGGTTATTTGTTACAGTCTATGTCTTTTTTTTACCCAATTTCAGTCTTTAGTTCTCTGCTGTAAATTTAAACTTGCTCTGACATACTGTATACTCACAGACAATCTTATCATATTTCCTTAAATTAAAAAATCCTGTCTTTTATGTTAGCTATCTACACCTTTTACTCATTTTAAGCACTTTGTTTTTAGTTCTTGTTCTTTTATTGTCAGGCAGCAATGAAGATTCATGAAGACGAACACTGTTTCCATAAAAATAACTGCATTAAATATTCATTGACAGACATATTATGGCAGGTTAGCCATGTGAGGAGAACTAAAGGGCTTCTGGCTGTTATCCTACGCTGCACTCACTTATTATTTAAAAGAGCACTACCTGAAAACCTAGTCCATCTGTCCAAGTCCCCAGGGTTCAACTCGTCAGGCTCGTTTGCTTTGGCTGCAAAGTGAAATGGATGGCTAGAACCAGTGCTAAACTTCAGATGGATGCATCACCCTCATGTCTGAAGGTTATTGTTTTTCTCATCAGCAGAGTGAAAAATTAGAGATGGAGTAAGTGCCAGACCGCATCAAATGTAAGACTACCTGCTTCTGCACACCTGCAGTGTATTTTCCCTTCATGTTACTTATGATGTTAACTAATCAATATGTAGCTTTGGCTTTTCCACCAGTTAAAAACAGTAAAGGCATGTGTTTCAACTCAAACAGATGCTATTCTATGCCATCCATAGACATGCTTAGAAAATAAAATGACAAAGTGTACTCAATAAACTATAAAACAAAAGTGCCTGTCTTGTGAAACTAATAAATTTAACTTTATTTTCTGCCCAGAACTACGGAACTGCAGGGTCTACAGAAGTACCCAGTGTGTGAATTCTGATGACGAACTTTTTGTTGCTACTCTGTAGATCCAGCTTAGGTGCAGTAGGCTATCACCTACTAGGTGAAGGAGGCTGGACCTGGCCGGACCCTAAGATTTGGCTGTTTCTAGTGAGTTTGCGTGTAGTTTGTGTGAGGAACTTGCAGACTTGGGTATGACTCACGATTTTAATGTGATGTGGGGGACCTTCAATGACAAGATCCTGAAAGTTGCTGAGGGTTCTGTTGGTGTTCCGAGAAGGAGGTATTTCATCTCACAGGGCATCCTGGATATTATAGAAAGGAGTCGCAGTGCATGGCTTGATGGTAACTCTGGTCTGTTCCGGGAACTGAAAAGGATGGCTGCAAGGGTTCTGAGGCCAGATAAGGATGTGTTTGTTAGAGGAATCTATGAGTAGGTGACACACCACATCTATGGTCTAGTGACCCACATCGTGTTCATGAGGAATTTAAACATTACACACATCCAAATCTGATCTTCGGAAGGTTGCAGTCAGGGCAGGTGATGGAAAATTCCTTGTGGATGACATTGCATTTGTGACCTGCTGGGCTGGCTAGTTTGAGCATTAAAGCTAGGACGTTGGACATCTCTGGGTCCACTGTTCTTGAGGCTGATCCTCCAATAACCTGTGAACCACCCAATCTCATTGAGATTGCATAGGTGGTGAACTGGCTGAGAGCATCTTGGTGAAGATAGATTTACTAATCTTGACTTTGCCGACGTAGCTGTTGTATTTGTGGAGTCAATGGAGGCTGTGATCAAGGCTTTTGAGAGACTGAGCAAGGAGTTTAAGTGTCTGAGCTTGCAAGTGTACTGGATAAAAAACAAAATCCAGACCTTTAATGACCTCTTGGGCACAGCCATCAGCAGTGTGTCTGCATGTGGAGAGGATGACGACCACATTGAAAGGTTTACTTATCTCAGCAGTGACTTATATGTCTCTGGTGTCTTTTCCTATGAAGTCAGTAGACAGATTAGAAAGCATGGTGAATCATGAGGTTGATTGAAAGGGGTGTGTGGCAGTCTCGATATCTTTGCAAGAGGATGAAGGTCCAAGTCTTTAGAGTTTTGGTGCTTCCTGTTTTGCTATATGGTTGCGAGACATGGACACTTTCCAGTGACTGTGTCTCTTCAGAGAATCCTTGGATAAGTCTGCTTTGACTTTCTATCAAATGAGCAGTTGATCACGGAATCCCGAATGAGGCATGTTACCTGCATTGTGAGGGAGCATCAGTTACGGTGCTATGGCCATGTGGCGCAATTCCCTGAGGGTGATCTGGCTTGCAGAATCATCATTGTTGAGGACCCAACTGGATGGACCAGGCCAAGGGGATGCCCACATAACACCTGGCTGCAGTGGATAGATTGTCATTTGTGGAGGTTGGGACTGGACCATGTGTCTGCCTTGGATCCCAAGGCATTTTGTCGTGTGGCAATGTGCTGTACTAGTGCATGCTTCCCAACCTGACCTGGCCTGACCAGGTCATACTTTGGCACCAATGCCAAAGTGCCATAGTGTAGCAATGAGAGAAGTAGGTTTCTAATTGAGTTATTTTCTTAAATGTAGACACTGCTAATCTGTCTGTATATAAAGTGATAAACCATTCAGTGTCTGTGCCCAGGTGTAATGTCATCCAACATTGTCAAGAGTGTGGCAATGTCTGATGAATGGAGGAAACAAGAAGTGCAAAGCAAGAAAGATGTAATGGCTATAGTGAACGATGAAATAAGACAACAAGAATCACAAAGAAAGATGGCTGTAAGGGATAGAATGTCGAATGAACAAAAACAACAAGACACACAAAGAAAGACGTAAGGGCTAGGATGAATAGAGGATCGTAAATATGTGATGTGATCTTACCATTGTACTATTAAGTCCGTTTTAACAGAGAGCTCTTTTGCAGTTCTAGTCTCCGATAAAACTGAATGGTAATCAAAGACTTTCATAGTTGAAAAAATTTAATGTGTTAAAATGAGTTTTGCACAAAGTCCAAATGATAAAGTTTTATAGGCCACAGAAACTGACAAATTCTTCTAGAAACATAGCTGACTAAGAAGCATTATTAATAGAGCTTTCATGGACACACATACAGTATTAATAGAAATGCTACAGAAATAAAAGGTATTATGAAAATTCTTTGGAGGAACAGAAATGACTGGAACACAAAAAACCTGTACCATTAAAAGTACTCATGAGGCTACAGAAATCCATTAATTTATCCCCCTACTTCCTGAACACGCTTTACCTAATTTCAGCCTGCAGGGAGCCTTAGCCTGTCCTGGAAATTTCAGGTACAATATCAGTGCCAACCTTGGGGCACCAATACTCATTCATTTATATTGGGCCAATTTATATTTGCCAATTAACTGGCACATCTTTTGGATATGGCAGGGAAATCCCGTGACAGTGCATGGGTCAACAGGACTTTAGAGCTTTGAGGCAATGCTAATCATGACACCACTTTGCCACTAAGGTATTGTCTGTGAGAGACAAACATATGTGGTCCAATTCAAAAGTGAACAAGGGCCACTGCATGTAATATTTTGTGTATTGTGTAGGCCACTTAGTTGGATTTAGGCAGTGTATGAAGTGAAAGGGTTGATTTGGCAGCATGATGAACAAACTGGGGCCTATAGCTTATAGGTTGTTTTGTTGATGACAGTAACTGTGATACTTGATTGACAGCAAAATAGTAAAAGAACTATCAGCTAAAATGAAGGAAAAGAAGCAGTCACATATAGCCAAATAATACAATTTCAACTAAAAGAACATATAAACTGGGCCAGAGGCACATTTCTTTGGTTGGTTATTTATGAAGGTGGATATATTCTGATTAAAATACCTTATTTCATGCATTCCATTGTCTTCACAAATGGTCAAAATGGTCAGTGCACCTAGCCCACAACAACCATGCACAAGTGAAATGCACTTTTAACTCTAAGAGTGCCTTTCTTTCCATGGAGAGACATTTATGTAATAAAAAGGGTGGATTTTTAGTTTTATTTGTTATGTAAACTTACCTCTTTGTTTTGTGCCAGTTGCTTGATATGACATTTCAATTGTGATTGCTTGCAGGTCTACCTTGGTTTTGTTACTGAATTGGTTGCTTGAGTTCAAATATTATTTTTTCCACACAATATTATGCAGTCAAATATCTCAGATCTCAAGTGGATCAACTGTCAAAAGTTCCTTCACATATTATTTTCACATGAGCCAATCTCCTGCTGTAATTGTATTTGTGTAACAGGCAGGAAGCAGTGAGCAGACTAAAACACTTGTTACTACAAGCCATTTCCCAAAGGACTCATGACATATTTTATATCGTTAGAAAGCAACATGTTGATGCAGTGGTTACCCATCTGAAAACATTAAAAGCAGGCAAGAAACCCCTGTTGTTTACTACTCAAAAACAGTTGTTTATGGTCATTTGAAAAGCATTTATTTACGTTTTCATAAGATATTCTCTGACACATATATGTAATATTCCCACAGAACATAATTTCTTAAAGGGATGTATAGATTCTGAAAGAAACATATGTCCTTCAGTTTGTTATGTAACATGTATCTTCAAAGAGATGTTTGACCTTCTTTGTTGACATTCAGCTTTGTCCTCATTTATTTAATTATCTAGCTAGATTAGTTTTGTTATTTGTACTCAGTTCTTACCCTCATATTAAATGATATTATTGAATAATGCTGCAGCAGAGCTATTTTTAATTTGATAATGAGTTTATTTACAGTATGTAGCTACACTGTTACTAACAGAACATTATCAACATGTATTTTATAACATTTTAACAAAAATGCAAAACATTACCAACTTTTGTTTTTTTTTTACATGTCATGCCAAATGCAAAAGTTTATCTACTCGTAATTAGTAGCACTGCAACCCAAATGCAACAAAATGTCCTTATAACATTATGTTTTATCAAATACATATAAATACTGGTCCTATTTTACTACAGTAATTTTCACAGGATCCATCTCAGAGCTTGCAAAGTTATTAATGATATCCACAAAACTCTCTTCATATGCAAGTTCCCATTTAATAGACAGGATTGCAAGTCTTTTTTGGTATGTTACGTGCACATATATAAATTATCATAGATTTCAGACCGCTGTCTTTAAAAGGAATGCTCAGTCAGCCACTGTGAAATAACAGGAATGAGGTTGGAAGCCCCTTTTGTCCTGCGGTGGGCAGTGGGGAACTAGAAGCAGGTAGTTGATTTACATAATTGCTCACTTGGTTCAAGTCATTATGCATTCCTGTCTCCCTAATTCCTATGCAGTTATCACTGACACTCTTGCCAATATTGTTATTGATGGTGCCGTTACAAAAACAATGAATTTCACAGATTGTCTTGAGCCCCCCAACAAGCCCAGTACCCAAGAGTAGTGTTCTTCCCCTCAGCCCTTTTTAGTAAGAAAGTAAAAACTAAAACAACAGATTACTAATCAATATTCTTATGGCTAATTCTGATCACTGATTTATTTAACAAAAAATTGGGCAAATGAAAGCCTCTGGAAATTTCTCAACCAAATGTTATATGCACAATTCAGATCTTTCAAATATTTGAGGGATGTTTCCTTTAATTTTTTAAATGTGATTTTGAAAGCTTTGAGTCTTGCTTTATTAACAATCAAAGTGCTCACTAGTTGTTTTGAGAGCAAAGGAAGAATCTTTACAAAATAAAACATCTTTTATCACAAATGTTCTGTAGTACAAAAGCTCCAAGAAGCACAAAGGGTCTTGAAGAAATTGCCTTATCACTGTAGAATGGGGTGTTTGATCACTCAGTTTTTACCTTCAGCAATGCTGCTAATTAATTAAAACAATCGACAAGATGCCCCCCAAAGAGATGCCAATTTGAATGCTGGTTGAGTGAGGGATCACTGTTTCACTTCCCAGCCATGATGGCAGAAATATGAAGAAATCTATACAATTTTCGAACAAGGTTCATAAATCAGCAAAAGTCTACATTAGCAATTTAACTTTCTCTGCTGTGGCCATGGCCAAAGACATACTTTCACAAATAACCCAGGCACTGTTGTTGCTATAAACAAAATAATACAATTTATCTATGAAATGAGGATAATCGAAGACGGATATATGCAAGTATACTGTACATGTAAAAATATATTTATTTAGATATATATAGACAAAAAACAATACACACAATTATGAAGTTTAGTTGACTTTTTCTCTCTTATACAAAAAGGCACATAACATATGAATTCTGGTCTTTCAATTCATGTGTTCAAGATGAATAAGTTCTTTAGCTAGTTATTAAGCTCCTTGTGTTTGCATGGTGGTATTTATTTGCTCACAGCTTCTCTATGCTGGGTTATGACCCCCACACATAGAGTTCTCTGTATGTGTGTATGAGTGTGTCTGAGACTAGTAGTGCTTATGGTGAGTAAGCAATGCTTTGTTCCTTTCCTGGTTGGCTTTTTCCAGACACATGGAAGAATATTCAGTATGCTTTCTTTGTGTTGTTTTAGGAGCTTGTCTCCTGCTTCGCCTTGATCACACCTTTTGATTGCAAGTGATAATGCAGTTTCTTTTCAAAGTTTTTATAAACACAATGTCTTCACTTGCTAAGAAAATTATGACTTCTGAGCAACTGGTGATCAGCCAGTTTCTGTTTACAGCAAGACAAATCTGCTGCCTGTTGTATATGGTCCCTCTCTTTCTGCTTGTGCACTTGCTGTCCTTCAGCAAGGTTTAGACTAATAGCACTCATGTCCAACCCCAGTACATGCAAGTCTTCCACCATTCCAGTCCAGCACAGCTTCCATTTTGAGTAAAATTATTGCGACAATTTCTGTTATGGACACAACCTATCTGCACTTGGTCTCACAAGTCAGAAAAAACCAGATGAGACACTAGGCCAGAGCAGTGTTCATGCAGTCATACACCTTCTCACTTAAACTGGGTCAGTCAGAGATATATAGGTATGTAACCTAACATGAATGTATTTGGGATGTAACAAGAAAACCAGAGTATCTACAGAAATACTCCTTACTCCTGAGAGCCAGCAGCTCTATTCACTATACTACTTTGTTGACAAGAAAGCTAAGAAAACTATCATAACTAAACATAGTGACACATGAATAAGGCTGGCAACTTTCTAACTCTGAAAATGAAGACATCCGTGCAGAAAAATTAGAAATTTTGAGAGTGCCTTTCCCAACAATACCACAATTAACCTTATAGTCTCTTATTGTCTTTTAGAATTGTGCGTTGGCAACAATATAAAGTAATCAATATTTTATTTTTACTGGCAGACTTATAATAGTCATAGACATTTCCAAACCAGGACAATCCAATTAAAGATCATGGGGAGCCAGAGCCTGATTACACAGCACAGGGTACAAAGCAGGAAACAACCCTGAACAAAGTGCCACTCACTCACCTTTCACACTGGGATCAATTTGGAGTTTTAAGTTCTTGAGAGTGTGGTTCCCAAAGTAAAACCAACATACAGTGAGAACATGTGAACGCCATATGGTTGGTCTACAGTAAAACCTAATATTTGAAAGACTGGCTGATTACTTTATCTACTGAAAAGTAAAGACCTACTGTATACATCAGAAAGAAAAAGCGTACATTTTCACAAATTGTCTGAAACATTAATAGATTAAACGTTTCAAAAGAGAAAATAATAAGTAAACAACTGTAGATTTTAATAGTTTAACAGTATATTTTCATTAATTTAAAATATTAGAAAAGTAGTGCTTGCTTGTAAATTAATATGACCAATTGTAGCAGAACATATAAACATGTTTTTACTATAATAAAAGACAAAATGTAGATTTAAATGTCTTCTTTTGAAGAAAGTAAAAACAGATTTCAAGAAATGGAGAAAGTCAAACCGTGCAAATTACCCTAAGTTCTTGTCTATAAGCCGCGGCTTATCTAAGGAAAAAAGTTGTGAAAATGAAAAAATAGAATATCGGCTTATACATAAGTCCGGCTTATACAGTAATCCATCCTCCATCACGGGGGTTGTGTTCCAGAGCCACCCGCGAAATAAGAAAATCCGCGAAGTAGAAACCATATGTTTACATGGTTATTTTTATATTGTCATGCTTGGGTCACAGATTTGCGCAGAAACACAGGAGGTTGTAGAGAGACAGGAACGTTATTCAAACACTGCAAACAAACATTTGTCTCTTTTTCAAAAGTTTAAACTGTGCTCCATGACAAGACAGAGATGACAGTTCTGTCTCACAATTAAAAGAATGCAAACATATCTTCCTCTTCAAAGGTGTGTGTGTCAGGAGCACAGAATGTCACATAGATAGAGAAAACAATCTCTAGCAAACAAATCAATGGTGCTGTTTGGCTTTTAGGTATGCGAAGCACCGCGGCACAAAGCTGTTGAAGGCGGCAGCTCACACCCCCTCCGTCAAGAGCACAGAGAGAGAGAGAGAGATAGACAGAGTTCGTTTATCAGTCAAAAATCAATACGTGCCCTTCGAGCTTTTAAGTATGCGAAGCACTGTGCAGCATGTCTTTTCAGGAATCAGCTTTACAAAAGATAGCAACGTGAAGATAATCTTTCAGCATTTTTAGACGAGCGTCCGTATCGTCTAGGTGTGCGAACAGCTCCCCTGCTCAATCCCCATATGTCAGGATCACAGATAGTCAGCACAAGAGAGAGAGAAAAGTAAGCAATCTAGCTTCTCAGCCATCTGCCAATAGCATCCCTTGTATGAAATCAACTGGGCAAACCAACTGAGGAAGCATGTACCAGAAATTAAAAGACCCATTGTCCGCAGAAATCCGCGAACCAGCAAAAAATCCGCGATATATATTTAAATATGCTTACATATAAAATCACAATTTAAATGACCGCTACACGTGCGTGTTGACTCGGCGACGCCCAGAGCAGAAAAAACGCGCTCCGGCCGCTCCAACCGCGCCATGCGGGGAGTGAGAGAGACGCCAATATCTCACACTCTCTCCCCCCTTAAAGAAATTAAATGGGTGCGAGTGAGACCACTGGCCTCCCTCCCTTCTATTAGTTATAGGTTATAGAACGTTCGGCTTATCCATGAGTCCGGCTTATCTATGATAAGATTTTATTTTAAAAATTCGAATGATTTTTGGTCTCCGGCTTATACACGAGTCCGGCTTATAGACAAGAACCTAGGGTAACTACCAAGAAACAGAACATCTCCTGAATCTTCATGATTACCATTTTTTTGTGACAGGAAGTGTAGATTCTTGGGAAGAAAATATTTACAGTAACATACTTAAAAAAGAAATAAAAAATGCCAAATAGTAAATGCATTAAACATTTTAAGAAAGGTAAGGAACAAGCAGGTTTCAAATTTTAAATGCCATAGTTCAAGACATTTTAAACATTTTAGAAATTCCTGTCATGTGGTCCAAGATAAATTAAAAAATGAGTCTGTGAAAATTGGCAGCCTGATACATAAATATTTCTTCATCTAGAGAACACAATTTAAATGGAATTACAAAAATAATTTATAAAATAATAATGTTTTTCTCAATTGCCAGTACTCCCACTTCAAATATTTTTTGAGCTTGAATCAAGCACTGAAAGCAATTGACTGGTACTGAATTCCTGGTACAGCCCCAACCTCCTTCTATTGACCTGACAACTGTGTGTGCTTCTTCATACATTGACATAATTACATTTTCACTTCTCTCAACACTTTCCCAATGCCCACCTCACCACCTCTCAAGGCACTTTGTTAAATGCCTTCTCCAGATGTACAACTGCATAATGCAGCTTCTTTCCCTTCAGCTAATGCATTTCCTGCATTTGTCTGACAACAAAGATTACATATGTTGCTCCCTTTCCAGACTTGAATCAAAACTGCAATTTAGTAACCTTCATCTGATCCCTGATTCTTTTCTCCAGCACTCTCTTAACCATCTTAGTTACCTGCTCTATTAGCTTGATTGCTTGATATGACCCACATTCCAATGGACGACCACTATCTTTGAAAATTGGAATGGGCACACTTGTTTTCTAATTTTCAGTAATCCACCTTTCACACACAATCATGTTGCACAGATCTCTCAATTGTTCAACTCTGGGTCCTCAACACTTTGGCTGGGCCTGCTGCTTTACCTATCTTCATCTTTTTCAGTTCTTTTGTGATTTCCTGTTTAGAAAACTTACCACTTGGTGTGTCTATTTTCTTACAAAGACCGTCATTTTTCCATTTATTCTACTTATTCAGTAACTTCTCCATATACTTCTTCCATAATCCCACTACAATCAATCACAATGCTCCCTTCAGCATTTTTCAATCAACTCATAACTACTACATCCTGTCAATGTAATCGTATTTGCTTCACCATCCTGAGCACAATTCTGTTTTCTTATTCACTTTCAAATTCCCATCTCTCATCTTCTTCAGCATTCCCAGCTGCTCTTCTAGTATTTCACTTTCCTTATTGTCACCTTCTGCCTTTGTTTTCTGACACTTATAGCATTGCCTCATTTTCTCAGTTGCCATTCATACCTCATCATTCTGCTATTATGTTTCGTTGCAGCGTGGTGTTCAATCAAGATACATGTAATCTTTATAATAGATGTACTAATAATGTTAAGCCATAAACAGGATCTTAAAACCTTTTGGCTCAACCTATATATGAATGCTAAAATACATTATGTTTTGTCTTGGTTAGAGTATTATATTGCTCTACTTTCCCCTTTTTGTATTATTAATATGTAGCCTTTTTCAGAATGCCTCAAATCTCACAGACTTACCACTGTTTATAAGGTATTATAGTATATAACTTCTCCCTCACCTTCCCTTCTACATCTATAACTTCAGGCAATTAGGTGTAGTAAAAGACAAGCAGGAGTTAAGTTACAATTTAAACAATGTATTATTGATAATATTCCTAAATAATAACAATATGCAAAGTACATTTGAATATTGGCAACCATACAACCTGACAAATGTTGATGTGTAGTTTCAGGCGGCACACAGACTTGTTAGTTACTTAAAATGTCTCTAATTAAGGCATCTTTTTGTGGTCAGCTTTCTTTTAGAACAGGCCACATGCCTGTCTCAATATGGCTGCTGAGCTGTGCTCTTCATTGTGTTGTCCTTTTCAGTTCATGGTGTGAGATGGTCTTTCATCAGTTTGGTAAGAGAGAGAGAGCGAGGTAAAACAAGCAAATTTATAGGTTTTCTGTCCAACCCCTAGAGCCAATAAGGCGTCATGGTACTTAAAGGCTTCTGATAAAAGACAGTTGCAAACAGCCATACTTCAGACCAATGGGGGGATAGGATAGAACACCTTCACACCTGCCCTCCAAACCATGTGCTGAGGTAAATCTTGGCAGTTAGGCAGCCTGGCTTTCCTATAGGGATTGACTGAGAGACTTCAGCAGAGAAATATTAGCCAAACTTGTTTGAGGCACTTCCCCCAACCCTGTTGTAAAATTACAAAGAGACTCATTCCTAAAAGAGGGTAAGGGGTTCTTAAACCATCAAACTATTGCTGCTATTATCTATAATGTAGCACTAATTGTTTTATCTTGGTAGAGTAATATATTGCTCTACTTTCCCCTATTGTATTATTAATAAGTAGCCTTTGTCAGAATGCCTAATCTCCCAGACTTACCACTGTTTATAAGGTATTATAGTATATAACTTATCCCCACCTTCTCTTCTATATCAATAACCTCAGGCAATTAGGTGTAGTAAAAGACAAGCAAGAGTTAAGTTGCACATAAAATAATGTATTATTGATAATATTCATAAATAATAACAATATGCAAAGTACATTTGAATATTGGCAACCATACAACCTGATTAAATGGTGATGTGTAGTTTCAGGCGGCACACAGACTTGTAGTTATTTAAAATGTCTCTAGTTAAGGCATCATTGGTGCTCAGCTTTCTTCAGAACAGGCCGCATGCCTATTTAATATGGCTGCCGAGCTGTGGTCTCCATTGTGTTGTCTTCATCATCAGAGGTTAGTACGAGAGATACTTCTTCATCATCAGAGGTTAGTAAGAGAGATTGTGAGGTTAAGCAAGTAAATTTATAGATGTTCTGTCCAACCCCTACAGCCAATAGGGCGTTGTAGTACTTAAAGGCTTCTGACACAAGCCAATTCCAAACAGCCATACTTCAGACCAATGGGGGAAGTAGAACATCTGCACACAAACCATATGTTAAGGTAACCTGGCTTTCTTGCGGGGGTTGAAAGACTTTAGCAGAGAAACACTCGCCAAACTGGTTTAAGGCACTTCCTACCCCAACTCTGTTGTAAAAAAGAGACCCATTCCTGGTGGGGGGGTGGGTTGTAAACATGAATGCTTCTCACTAATGTAACACTAAATTACATTGCTTTGCCTAAATTACAAATAAAGACATACAAAATATTTATCAACTTGTATGAAAAATTTCACATCACAACACCTTACTAAAAAATTAAAAATAAACTTGCAAATCTTTATAATGTGCAAGTATGATTTTCCTTTAGTCCAAGCTGTACCTTCAAATTTCTTAACAAATGTCCATTTTATTTCTATTTTGAACTTAAACCTTTATAACGTTTTCAAATGCATCCTATCTGCTGTTGTCATAGTACATAATACAGTATTAAAATTATTTTTATTTACCATATTTTGAAGTAACATTTTTTGAACTGAAAATGGTAAAATGTGTTCTTTTCTATTTTTAACTAATATTATGGTTAGTATGGTGGAATAGCATGTATGGTAGCATTGTTATTTGGACTACTGTTCAGTTCCTGGCTAGAACTACTTCTGCTTGGCACTCATGCCTTCATTAGGTTTACTTGAAGGTCTCTCATTTTCTTATTCCAAAGACATGCTGTAATCGTCTTGAGCATGGGAAAGGTGCTGTATAAATAAAATGTGCTTTTGTTATTATTATTAAGTTGAATGTTAATGTGGTCAGTGAATCACTAGTGTTCTGTTTATATCTACTCCTTGGCATTTTCCCATTGCTACTGGGATACTATAGGAGAAAGCTCAGACACATACCAGTCATCCATCTATTTCCTAAACTGTCTTTTTAGTACAAGGTTATCAGAGGTTGAAGAATAACCAACAAAAATGAACCAAAGGCAGTAACCAAATCTGGACTGGATGTCAGTCCATCACAGGGAGGCACATATAAATAACCTGGTCCACTGGCTCCCTGTCTACAACAGAGCTGTATTAGTCTGCAGTGCAGAGAGCAAGTATTCAAGCCACACACAAGGTTGTTCAGTCAATAATCTAACTGGTATCTAAAAGTTGTGAGGTGATAATACTATGTATTTTGCCATTTTCTTTGCACTATAGAAAATTAGGTTAAAAACCAGAACTGTATGCCCATTTTAAATACCCAACTTATTTAAAAAATAGTTTGTCAGCTACTTTAGTCATGAGTTTTTTAACTCATTCTAGTTAATTTATACTTGGAGTAGCACGCCAGGTGGCAATATACTGATGCAACTAGCATAGACACTCACAAATCAGGCAAGGATTTTCTATAGTAAGTTAAAAAAAATTTGCCTTAAAAGCTGGAGGGGAAAATTATTGATTTACGAGGAGTGTCATCCACATAATACAAAGCATGCATGCACTCCATTAATCAGATGTATGGCAAAGAGTAAAACTGTGTGGCCACTAAGGATTTTAGAGTATTGCTATGTATTACAAATTTCTTCTTCCCTCTTGCACTGGCACAAACAACTGCATACAATATAATTATAAAGTTTATGATAATATTGAAGAGCATCAGAATAAATGTTAAGAGGTATAGTAACATACAAAGTTAATAAATTGAGAAAATATTGCTATGAGATATCTCTAAACCTCCAGTCTGCTTACACTGAATCCACAAAATTATCTTTCTAGCTCAAAATCTACTCACTTTAGAGTCTTGGTTTTTTAATTCTATAATCTGCTTTAGAAATTTGGTAAGATTTTAGATTATTTCCTTATGGTCACATAAGTGTATTTCTGCATGTAGACAATTAAATGGAATACTGTATTTAAATAGATAATGTGACTACACACACCCTTCACTAGTAAGACCATAGTTCATAAATAAATCATAGAACAGTCAAGTAAGTACAATGTCTTGGACAGAGTGGAAAGGCTGCATCTTCACGTGAAAACTACATGGTGAAGTCTTGATAACTGGCCCCATATTCAACAGCCTACATTATATTGTCTTGAAATGTGCATAAAATCCTGGTTAGGACTCCAGGGGCCTCATGTATAAACAGAGTATACACACAAAAATGTTGTGTATGCATCGCTCAGTTCAAGATGTATAAAACCTAAATTTGATGTGAAGTTATGCATAGTTTCACAGCAGCCTCAGACCATGCGTACACATGTTTCTGCTCTGTTTTGTAAACAGGAGGCACCCAGCGTCAAAGCAGTGTTACTGTGTCTGTGCGATCTATCTTTCTTTTTTAGCTTTGTATCGTGGTCAAATACACCAAAATTAATTGCATACCGTTTACAAATTGCATTCACTTGATTGTAATCATTCTGCAAAAATATAATGGCCAAACTATTCCAACTACTATGGCTGCTCTAGTGTTGTTAGAAGACATTGCAAATGGAAGAATTAGAAGAGAGCTTGTATTTACAGATCATACTGTGTTCTTGTCCTATGATGATGACTGGCTTCTAAGTCGATTTAGATTTCCAAGAGCTATCCCCTTGGAGCTGTGTGCTGTTAGAATACTAGGATGTATATTATTTGATGTCAATTAAACATGGGGAGTATGGTGGTGTGGCGGACGCACTGCTGAATCTCAGTAAGGGGGTCACGTTGCAGGGTTCCCTGGCAAGAGTTTGCATGTTTTCCCTGTGAGTTTTCTCCAAGTGCTTTGGTTTCCTTCCAAAGGTATGCAGGTTAGGGGATTTGCTGATGCTAAATTGATGCTACTAGTTTAGGTGTGTGCTTGTATTCACCCTGCGATGAGCTGGTGCCCCATCCTGGGTTTGTTCTTGCCTCATGGTTGATGCTTGCTCGGACTGGTGTGACCCTCGATGGACAAATGGATGGATGTATGGATAGATGGAATGATTAAACATGTATAATGAAGATTTTTCAATGTTCCTTAAAAGTTTTGAGGAATCAATGTTCTAAGCTTATAACTGGATTTACATTTTTTACAAATGCTTATTGTGTTGCGATTGGCTAGGTGGAAAAAGAAAATGGAAGGACAGGAATTGGGGGTTGGTATGTTTGACAAAGACAGTACTGCTGCAATAAATTATTCCAAGGTTGTGTCTGTGAGCTCCTGTCACAATAAAAGAAAGACCATGAAGCACGTAGTGATTAAGACTGGGTCGGGAACACTTAGAATATGAAGGATTTAACTGGTGGGATTTGAGAAACTCTAGTAAATTAGATCAATATTAAAAATGAATTGATATTAAGATGCAGCTTACGATGTTCTACTTTAATGACAAAATAAACTATGAGATTAAAGTGGAAATTTTGAGATTAAAGTCGACATTCGACTTTAATCTTGACATAGACTTTTTTTTTCAAGTGGTGGGTTGCGGCTCACCTTTTCACATTGACTTTGATATGTGACCACTGCATTAAAATTCATGTTGATTGGGATTTGTAAAAGGGAAAGTGCTCACGCACAGACTTATTGATATGGATATTTTTTTTGCATATGGCCATTTCTAGTTTTGTCTGTACACCATGTTTTAGTATGAATTCTATGCAAGTCATTGTATATGAGGCCCCAGAATTAAGAACTCTACCAGAATGCATTTTCACACACTGTAAGCAGTTAATTTCCTCTTATTTTGTTTGATGCATCTGGTCAGGTCACATGTATTTAATGGCATGTAAGCCAGTGCATGACAGGCTCAGTTGTACATATTTATTCCATTAATGTGCACTTTTAATCAAGCAATTCATTTTTGAAGCAGAAAGTAAAGACATAAGCTATTCATTTGCAAAATAAAAAATAAATGTTTTGTTGTGTTAAACAAATAATAATTTTAATAAATTACATCTATACTGTATAGTTATTTTCTAACCTATGCTTTATTTAGAAAATGGGGAACCACTTTAACCAGCACCAATGTGTAGCATCCACCTCGATGATGTGATGGCAGCCATTCTTTAGCACTCACCATACATTAGCTATTATAAGGTGAAGGAGTATGAACGTGATAGACAATTTAGCCAGGAAGTCACTAAATACCGTACTCTTTTTCTTTTCAAAAAATGCGCAGAGACCTTTTATGACCACAAAGAGTTATAACCTTGGTTTTACATCTCATCTGAAGGATGGCTACAATTGTTTACAACAGGGGTAGGCAACGTCGGTCCTGGAGTGCCACAGTATGTGCAGGTTTTTGTTCCAACCCAGTTCCTTAACGAGAACTCAATTATTGCTGATGAAGCACATATTGCTTAAGTGACATTTTAATGCTTCATTTTAGTGGTCTCGCTTGTTAAGGTTCTCCAACCTTAATTGCTTATTTCAATCTTAAACTGCTGCATTCAGTGTTTTAATTGCTCCTTATTAGCAATAAGATGTAAAACAGGGGTAGGCAATGTCGGTCCTGGTGAGCCGCAGTGGCTACAGGTTTTCATTCAACCCAATTGCTTAATTAGAAACCAATCATTGCCAATCTCAGACCTTATTTAATTTTATGGCTTGTTAGTCTGTGCAATGTAAGGCTTTTATATCGTAGATTTTTTTCCTTTCCAAGGATATCATCCAAATGATTTGAAGCCTACAACAGATCATTTTCAGTCTGTCACATTTTTCTATTAAGTGTTTTATTAAATCAAACCATGCATGATGAACACACACAGATGTAATTGGAAAAAAGCTAGCTGGAGAACTGCTGGCTGCTTTGTCTTTTACATCTTATTGCTAATAAGGAGCAATTAAAACACTGAATGCAGCAGTTTAAGATTGAAATAAGCAATTAAGGTTGGAGAACCTTAACAAGCGAGACCACTAAAATGAAGCATTAAAATGTCACTTAAGCAATATGTGCTTCATCAGCAATAATTGAGTTCTCGTTAAGGAACTGGGTTGGAACAAAAACCTGCACATACTGTGGCACTCCAGGACCGACGTTGCCTACCCCTGGTTTACAACACAGTATCCCCGTCACTGCACTGGGGCATAGGGATCAACACACAGACCACAGGGTAAGTGCCCCCTGATTGTCTTGCTAACACCACTTCCAGAAGCAAACCAAGCTTTTCCAAGGTGGTCTCCCATCCAAGTACTGGCTTGGCCCAAGAATGCCTAGGTTCAGGAGGATTAAATAGGGAGTTATTGAACATGTTCACCAACTTGCAAGAGCACCAAGATCAGAAATTGATCAATCTCAAAGACACTGAAATTGAAAACAAGGTCAACAAGTTTCTGCTGCATATGACAATGAGTTACAGTGGATACAGTCATTCTGTGAGGATGTGAATGAGCATTTGTGTAGGGAGGCAGTGGGAAAAAGAATCAATGCAGTCAAATATGTACAAAATTCAATACTGCTATTTTTGTGCCATGTGTAGATATGGGATTCTGTGCATCAGTACTCACATTTGTAGTCTGCCATCTGTTTAAATGAAAACGCATTGTGTTTTTTTTTTAAAACCTTTACTTCAACCCACTTTTATCACCAATAGAGGAATTCTCAAATCTCCTAATATAGAGAAAGAAGAGAAAATCCAACCCTTCATGTCACTGGTTATAATAATTAGACAAAGGTATTGACTTTTAAACTTTATTTTACTTTATTTTTTAAGTAAACTTAATTTACTTAATTATATTTATTTTCACTAAAACTAGTAACAGCGTATATAAGGCGATATACAGAATCATTTAACCTGGGTGCTTTAAATTTTCGATTCAGCTCAAGCTGAAGCAGTAAGGTGCTGATGATTATTCTACTCCGAGCTGTCTTTTTTGTTGCAGGTTATGTGTTTTAAAGCGAATGAGAAATAGAGAACTCTTTGGCAGTTTTAAAACAGCACTTTGGGGCACGGGATAGGGGCTCTAGTATTAGCTCTGCTCTTGTGTCACCTAAACGGGAGACTGGTTGCAAGGCATGCTAACATTTTTTGCAGTTTCTCTTATGAATGCTTTTTACATTGCTGTCATTGGAAGCTCAAGGTTGATTTTCTAAGATCCCTATGTAAGTAGGAAAAAACATACAATAACAAAAAAAAAGAAAACTCCAAACTTCTGCTTAGTGCTCTGATTTCCCTTGCATGCACTGTTCTTATGTGTACTGACAAGACCTCAGACTAAAAAGCTGAAAGGCGTATTACTTGAACAGTTTATAATATCTTGTGTTCAATTCCGATAGATAACATTCCAGAAACATTAGCAGTACTGCAGGGGTTCCAAAACAAAATGCTCCATTTGCTTTACTTGTGTGTTTGGTGTTGTTTTGGTTTTCCCAATGTCACAGATGAGAGAGAGTTTCATTTGAAACACACAGCACTGCCATATTAAATTTAAGTACTTGAGCAAATTATAAACTAAGGCTGTCTTTTCAACTCCAGCTGACAAGAACACTTGAAGGCAGATTTATAATCTATCTCAGAAAATTTTAAAAAAATTGGTTCATATCTCTTTTTATATACACTGTAATAGCCACAGACAGACACGACACCGCAATGTCCACAATGCACTTATTTATTACACTATTATTTACACAACTATTTACAGTTTGCTCAGTCCTTGGTCCTTCGGGCCGCATCCACTCCTGTCTCGCAATCTCCGTCCTCTTCCACCCGACTCCAGCTCCCCGAATGGAGTGAGGCGGCCCCTTTTATAATGCCCCAGATGTGCTCCAGGTGCCTGATGATGAACTTCCGGCAGCACTCCCCAGTGTGACGGAAGTGCTGCCCTTGCACCCAGAAGCACTCCGGACGTACACCATCCCTGGTCTGTCAGCACTTCTCGGTGTACCGGAAGCGCTGTTCCCCAGGGATCAAGGACCATCCAAGTGCCTAGGGAAGAGAAGTGCCACTCTCCCTGTCCCTCCTTCCTCCAGGCATCCCGGTGGGGCAGGGTTCCTGGCCGTCTATCAAAACACATTCTTGCTGATGTGTTGTTTGGTCTTTTCCTGACTGGTTAAAGTAAATCTCTGTGTGAGCTACATCAAAGTCTCCTGTGCAAACTAAAAAAAAGCCAGGTTCCTTAAAAGAAAAGAAATATGAACCCCAATGTTTATAATGGTACACTATTGAACTCTTGACTGAAATACTGTATGTTAAACTTATGATAAAGTAGTCTACAAGTATAATAAGAAAATAAAAGAACTTGAAATGCACCTTATTTACTGTATATTCAAACAATATTTTAAATGTGAAATATTCTAATGCCAGTAATTGACTGACAGCTCTTCTATGAACATAATGGCTCTTTTTACACAATAGGTGAAATTATGTGCTATCGTGTGTTTTCCATACTTTAACCTGATATTTCCTGTCATTATCCAGAGAACGCCAAGATACTTTAAATTTATTTTGTTGATTAGAAAGTAACTGAGAAGGTTTCTCTGATTAGGTATAACATATTAAAATGTTTGGGATATGATTTCAGCTTCAACTTCATTCATATATAAAATACAAATAATTTCAATATATTGCAGAATTGAAATGCAATATTTAACATATCACCAAACATTAAACATATCTCAACATTATCATATCAGTATACAAGCATATCATGGGTTACCTGGTGATATATGGATGAAAATGTTAGAAAGCTTCATGATTTGGAACTAAACAGAAGGTGCAAGGGATTACATAGGCATTGTTCTGTACACTGAAATGCTGAACTAAAAGAGCTGAAATACTGAACTGACATTTCTAGAATTTCTTAACTTGGTTAATGTTTAACTGTTTTTCTTTTTGATAAAGGTTTGGTCAATCCAATGATGTATTTCTATATTAATTATTTAGTGAATGTTTTTAAGTTTCTCTTACAGTAATATAACAAAGAGGCATGACACAGTACTTACAGAATAAGCATTCCTAACACATAGGAAATATACACTAAATAATAACCTAGAGAGAGGGTCGTCTTTTTTAATCTGTGAATGACATAATCTGCTGTGAGTCTGCCTCTGGAGAGGCTTTCTGACTAAGTTATGTGTCTCCTGGACAGGAAATGAAGATCATTTTAAAAGTGCCGCAGCTACAACAGTCCAGATTGTATACTTTATATAGGACATCTTCCCATGCTTTTGGTTATCTTATTATACGTAGATATTGAATAAGTAGAAGAACAGTTTGCCTTCACCGCGATTTTGCCTGTGGTTCCTTGCTTTGGAGCTAATATGTCATTATTAATTCCATGTCAGTAGTGGTGAGAGACTGCGGTGGGTTGGCACCCTGCCCGGGATTGGTTCCCTGCCTTGTGCCCTGTGTTGGCTGGGATTGGCTCCAGCAGACCCCCGTGACCCTGTGTTCGGATTCAGCGGGTTGGAAAATGGTTGGATGGATGGATAGTGGTGAGAGAAGACATTATCAATAACATCTGCTTAACATAGCCTTGGGTGAAACAGCACCACATGAACAAGAGTGTACCTTAGCAGCTGAAGCCCCAACTGCCTACTGGGTAAGCTATTGGTGACAGTCCTGAAATCTGGTGAGTAGAAACACAAACACACAGGTTTAATAAACAGTGTGTGCATGATGTAGACTTGGGTGAATCAACACTATTGGTAAGGTTGCACCAGTTGCCTAATGGACACACAATAGCTGACAATTCTGCCCAGGTGAAAGCAATATGTATGTAATACTACCAATTGGAGTATATTATCTCACATAACAAGCTACCAAAGGAAGTGCCATTGTGAAAAGCAAAGCATTTTCCACAATATTACAATTGGAAATTCTCATCCCTGTGCTGTGTTGTTGGGTGTGAATATATGAAATGCACAGGTTAGGAGAACATCCTGACATCAATATCCTCCTGCACACACCATTTTGCCATATCGGAATACACATTATGTTTCCTACCATTGTCCAAAGACATGCTGTTAGGTTGATTGGCAAATCTCAGTTGTGTAGGAGTGTCAGCATCTACATTTTGTTCAAGCCTTTTGCCTCTTGTATAGAAATTTGCAGTTTAGTCCATCTGGGCATGCTATCAGGTAAAATTAACTTTGCCCATATCTGTGAACACACTGTTATTAGCTGCCATTCCATTTAGGGTTTTTTTTAATGAACTGGATATTCCAAACTTCAAACCTCAAAGAGCACATTGAAAAAACTGATGATTTTGCTGCACTGAAAACACAAATGTTATAACTCATTATAAAGTCTTAATAGTAATGATACTAAGAGACATAATATTGCATGATTTTCATTTGTGGTTGTTATAGCAGGCGGCATGGTGGTGCAGTGGGTAGCGCTGCTGCTTCACAGTAAGGAGACTTGGGTTCGCTTCCCGGGTCCTCCCTGCGTGGAGTTTGCATGTTCTCCCCGTGTCTGCGTGGGTTTCCTCCGGGTACTCCAGTTTCCTCCCACAGCACAAAGACATGCAGGTTAGGTGCGTTGGCGATCCTATATTGTCCCTAGTGTGTGCTTGGTGTGTGTGTGTGCCCTGCGGTGGGCTGGCGCCCTGCCCAAGGTTTGTTTCCTGCCTTGCACCCTGTGTTGGCTGGGATTGGCTCCAGCAGACCCCCGTGACCCTGTAGTTAGGATATAGCGGGTTGGATAATGGACGAATGGATGGTTGTTATAGCTATAGTGTATGGTGGTAGGCACTTCAGAGGTGGAGCAGTGATCACTTTTCCTTGCTTTAATATTGATCTTTTCTGATTTTACTCCACAGTTTATGCTGTATTGTGACTGTACACTTTGCATTGCAAAATTATCCTTTCCTAGGTTTGGGCTAGAAGGGCAATTGGCTTTTTTAAATTAAGCAATTTCATTTACCCTTCAGCCAATCTTTGAAAATAAATAATCCACATTTTTTTCATTTATTTTCTTTCATATTCCTTTCGCAAATTGAGCTGAAGTCTGCGGTAAAGAGGGCTACAGATTAATATGTGATACAGCAATAAGGCAAATAAATAGAAAAGTAGCAATAGTTCTGGAAATATGTTTTCATCAGTAATCTTGATTAACTTTGATGAAAGGTATATGTGAATATTTAATTTTTGAAAGTTTTTAAAACAGTTACAGAATTTGTTTTCCTTTTTTTTTCAATTGCTATTTTGATTATTTGGGGAGATGGGGTGGAAACACCTTTTTCAAAATTCTGTGCCTTTCCCCCATGTTCTGTTAAAAGGGAGTCAATGTACTGTGTGCTCTCAAGTGTATAAATACATAAAAAGTTAATGCTTACATTCTTATTCACTAAACTTTAAAACCCTTTAAAAAATTAGAGATTGCAGGGGTAAGTGCCAAACTAAGTTCCCTTTGACAGGAACATGCATCATTCCAGACGTGAGCAGAATATAGGAAGAACTGAAAAGAGCTGGGGTTCCAAAATATAAGGGCTATAGTTTTTTGTGAAAAAATTCTTTACTTCTGTCTGCTGTCATTGGAAATTAAAAGGAGTAAAATACTGTAAATTAAGTAGTAACACACAGACCTTCTTTTTTAGGTCAATAATATTTGAAGTGTGAAGTTGTCTCCTTATATACAGTTCATAACTGGAGGGTATGTTAAAATTAGTAATGTGCAGCTTTTTATTAATTTACAATTGCTATAGGCAAATATGATATTAGCAATGAGTATAAATCTGATGCATTGATTTTGAAGGCACAAAAATAAAGATGTTCAGCTCTAGAAATATTTTTTCTCTGCAATTTTACAAGCACAATCAAGCTCACACCAATATAGTATATGCTTGATAAACATAAAAAAACATATTTCAAGAAACTATATAATGTAGTTATTCATACATCCATGAGCACATCATGAGTCAGCATCTTCATCTCACTGTGTCATCCCAAGCAAATCACTTAACCGGCCAACTGTTCAAAATATTATTTAAGCATTAATAGCAATGTATTTAATTAAAAAGACAATTAATTAAAATTCATTATAGAAAAGCCCTGTTGAAAATAAGGGCATTTGTGTAGACACTTTGGACTAGTGCCTATGATGATCAACAACAGAGTAGTTGTTATCACTTTTGTTTCCATGTCTGATTCACTGGATGACCATGAGTTGGCCACTTAACTCAAGTGCTCTTCAGCTGTGAGCAATTGTACTATAATTCTGTACATGTAAAGCACCTATGGATAGTCTTCTCAATGACAATGATTCTAAATTACAGTAAATAAAGCTGTGTGTCGAACTCAGTAAGAATATGCAGTATGGAAAAAGTTATTGCTGTAATGTGAAATAGTTTACACACCTGGCATACTGTACATTAATTTAGGAATAATGCTGCATATCCTCTCTCAGACACACTATCATTAAGTACTTTAAACAAACAATATTAGCAGAAATTTATCAAGAAAAGCTACTGGGGCTTCTGTTACAGTGCCTCATTGTTAGTGTTCTCTTTTCATTAGCCAAGTCAGATGTTTTCTTCTTCCTTGTAGTTCTTTGTGTGTATTTAAGGTGGATTGTTTTTTGTAATATCTATCTATCTATCTATCTATCTATCTATCTATCTATCTATCTATCTATCTATCTATCTATCTATCTATCTATCTATCTATCTATCTATCTATCTATCTATCTATCTATCTATCTATCTATCTATCTATCTATCTATCTATCTATCTATCTATCTATCTATCTATCTATCTATCTGCATTTATAGAGTAAAGCCCTGTAGACATATTTTCTCCTTCAAAGAACTATCATTTCTCTAACTGGTAGCTGCTCAATTTTAATAACAGCCCTATTACTGCCTGCAACCAATTCCTTCTCTCACCTCACATTTCAAATCCCAGCTGCAAGAATGCTAATGTGAATTCCCATCCTACATCCAAGAAGTGAGGTGTAGTCAAATTTAAAAATCAAAGATCAAAAACTTTATTGTCCAGGAAATAAAAGCTGAAGTCCTATTTACTAAATTTGCTGTATTTTCTCTATATAAGCAATTGAAACACACTCATCTAGCTTGCAGAGGTTTACTCTTGAAGTGTATATAGTTTTGAAAATAGAGCTTTATGGTTTAAAAATATTGAGTGAGGTGTTCAGAATGGAAGTGGGCACCCTAGATGGTAAAGTTTCAATTATGTTGTAATGCTGGAATTTTGAAGAATGCTGAACAAAATGATAGATAGATAGATAGATAGATAGATAGATAGATAGATAGATAGATAGATAGATAGATAGATAGATAGATAGATAGATAGATAGATAGATAGATAGATAGATAGATAGATAGATAGATAGATAGATAACTTTATTAATCCCAAGGGGAAATTCACATACTCCAGCAGCAACATACTGATAAAGACAATATTAAATTAAAGAGTGATAACAATGTAGGTAATCTTTGTCCAATTTCCAAACTACCTTTCTTGTCAAAAATACTAGAAAAAGTAGTTTATGAGCAATTAACTCATCACTTACAGGACCATCAGGTAATGGACCTTTTTCAGTCAGGCTTTAGGCCCCAATATAGCACAGAAACCGTGCATTTACGTGTCCTAAATGACGTCCTTTTGGCATTGGACTCAGGACTTCATGTGATTATGGTTCTTCTTGATCTATCTGCTGCGTTTGACACAATCGATCATGGCATCATGATCTCCCGACTCGAATCCTGGGCTGGTGTATCTGGCTCAGCCCTCGACTGGTTCAGGTCATATTTCTGCAACAGGACCCTCAGAGTCATGTTGGACAATTTTTCATCTGAATCAGTCCTACTCCCATGTGGGGTCCCCCAGGATTCCATTTTAGGGCCACTACTTTTTTCAATCTACATTCTGCCTTTAGGTGCAATTTTTAGAAAACATGCAATTTCATATCATCTGTATGCTGACGACTGCCAAATTTATTTTTCCCTTAAGCCAACTGACTCCACCAAACCTCTCCTCGACTGCCTATCTGACATTAAGGATTGGCTGGCTGTAAATTTCCTCCACCTGAATGATTCAAAAACCGAGGTCATTGTTTTTAGTCCCGACTACAAACAGATTCCATCTTTTGGCCTCGACTCTCTTTCCACTCCAGTAACTTCGTCTGTCTTTAATCTCGGAGTCAAAATGGATTCGTTCCTGAAAATGGATACTCAAGTCAACAGCACAGTAAAATCCTGTTTTTTCCAGCTCAGGCGTATTGCCAAACTCAAGCCTATTCTGTCTAACCATCTCCTGGAATCAGTAATCCATGCATTTATTACGTCCCGGCTTGATTACTCTAATTCCTGCCTTTATGGCATCAGCAAAGCCACTCTTTCTAGACTACAACTGGTTCAAAATGCGGCTGCAAGGCTTCTAACAGGGAGTGGCAGAGGCCAACATATTACTCCAATTTTAAAAACCTTACATTGGCTGCCGGTTAGATTCAGAATCGATTTTAAGATACTCCTCCTAACTTATAAGGCATTAAATGGTCTAGCCCCCGCCTATTTGAGTGTTTTGCTCCATCGATACAATCCCCCTCGCGCTCTTAGATCCGCAGATCAGCTGCTTCTAACCGTTCCCAAGGCATGTTTCAAAGCTCGTGGTGAAAGGGCTTTCTCCGTTGGTGCACCCAGGCTCTGGAACTCCCTACCCTTAGTGGTTAGGCAAGCCACTTCAGTTGCCACATTCAAATTATGCTTAAAAAACGCACTTCTTCACATTGGCTTTTAATTCTTAACTTGTTACATTTTCTACTTGTTTTTCGCTATTTTCTCTATTTTATTGGGTCCTCTGACCTGTTGTTAGTTTCTTAGTTCAAATTCTCACCTAATGTTTGCTTTTAATATTTGGTTTTAGTCCTGTTTGTTTTAACTGTACAGCGCTTTGGTCGGTTGTAATGCTGTGTTTTTAAGCACTCAACAAATAAATATGGTATGATATGGTATGGTACAGACAATATCTTTGTATAATGTTAACATTTACCCCAACCCCCCACCGGGTGGAATTGAAGAGTCACATAGTGTGGGGGAGGAACGACATTGGTTACATTGGTTGTGTAAATTCATATAGTTGAATGAGGCAACTAGTCCACAAGAACAAAAACATGTGACTGTAGACAGAATAAGACAGTACAAGCATCTGTCACTACTTGCCAATTCCTTAATCCACTGATCTCCTCTGGTGTGATGCCTCACCTTTCTGCCTTTACCAGGGTCCAAGTTACAATTAGAAGATTTTACAAATTAACTCAGACTGGTGCATGATTTTATTTTTAGTTAGATATTTGGGGACCATTTATGTTTAGAATTAACCAGAAGTACTGAATGTATAGTGTATATATGCTGTTTTGAGCACCCCACCTGCACTTGCTAAAATGATTAACAGTTACTTACTCATTTTATTTCTTTGTAAAAGGGAAAACAAAATAGTACACCAATTTAATCATTGTTGTAAATATCTATGACCAGTATACCAGCCAGGACACTAGCTGCAGTGCAAGTTCATCAGGCATCCAAAGCACAAAAAACAAAAATCAGATAAGCTAGGGGTCAGCAGTGCTGATTCCACTGAATGTCTGTTCTTCCTGCTATTTGATCCAAAAAAATAATCTTCAAACGGGGTTGACACTCACCAGTGGAATACTTGATGAGCTTCCCCAGTTGCTCACTATTGCCTGAAATGTCAGCATTTACCCTTTCATTTGATTCTGTAAACATCATACACTTTTGTAGAAATTTCATCCATGAAGTCACACTCCTCTTAACATACACTTTATTTGAAATGCTCTCTTGCTGCTAGCTTCTTTCGGGGCTTAAAAAGTGAGGAAGTTACAATGAAAAGAGACCCAGACCTGCTCTTCTGATAGTGCATATTCGTTTGTGTGTTTTCATTAGGCTTGTTTCACACAAAGTGCTGAAAACATTTACAGGATGCCTACCTCAGCAGATTGCAAATAGTGGTACAGCATTTATGAATGCACTTGAACAGATTTCTCTCACTGCAGCACAATACTGACTATAAAACATTTAATGATACATTACCTAGGGAAATGCAGTTTAACCACATATATTTAAAAAGTTGTATCTCACTTTATTTTTATATACAGTATGAGTCCATTTTAGGAAGATATGATAAACTACAGAACAAGATGATAAGGAAATGCAGTTGTTTTTAATCAGTGCTAACAACATTCATGTGGAATATCAATGTTCTCACCATATTAATGTGAGTTTCCTCTGGATGTGTTATTCTTCCTCCCATTTTTCTTGAATACGTGAGTGTTAAATTACTGCCAAGTCTAAATAAGGCTGGTATCAGTGAGTGGGGTTGTGTGAATGACTGAGGCATGTAATACACTGTTGTTCCGTCCAGGATTTCATTCTTTTTTGTGGCCAGCTCTATTGGGATAGGCTCTGACTATCCACAGTTCTTAAACTGGATTAACAAGGTTCAGTAAATGAATGGATGGATGTATAAATAAATGATGTTAAGCAAATGAATGGATAGGCATAGAGATTACAATCGGTTGCATCTTGTTTGATCTGGTGTTGAATAGAGGCACTGAACTTTAAAACACAAGTCTTCCTTTGCGATCCTGAGAGAGTCACTTAAGCTGCCTGTGCCCAACTTATAAAAAACTGTGTATTAGCAATTGTACTGTATTCTGATCTTGTAAATCGTCCTGTATATTGTAAAAGTGTCTTCTATGTAAAGCATATCATATTAATTGCTAAAATGCCATTTGTGGTTTTGTAAAATTTTATTAGAGGTAAGCAATCCTTCATGGCTTCTGCCTTAAATGCATGTAATGTCATTAAGAGAATAATTTAATTTTTTAAGGAAATAATGTCATTTTAAACAGTTATTTTCCTGCAAAGTGTTCTTTTAATCAGGGTTGAAAATTCTTATACCCTTTAGCCTGTTGAAGAAGGGTGTTTCTGGCTACTTGTATAGTAGCTGTATTTATTCTAGGTGAGATGAGAAGTATAAACAAATGTTATGTCAAAATTGCATTAAAGAATATGAGAATACTTTCTCTTTGCCTTTTGTCATCTTACAATGTTTACTATATTTTTAGCTATTGTTCATACTCTTTACCTCAAGCATTAGAATTCAGTGTCAACATCAACACCTATGCTCTTTCAAGAATATGCTTCTTTTAGCCCAGTACCACAAAATTTTCAGAATTATGGCACTTGGATTGTGACACATTCAACTGAATTTTTCATGTCCATTCCATTATTTAAGTAGATTTTTCGCCTTCATATTTTAAAATCTTTTTCATTCTGTCAGAATCCATCTGTTTGAAAATGATAAAGAGCAAAGGTTCTGTTTCAGATAACATAAAGTCTTCACTAGTGAACAATCTCAAATTTACCATTCTAAATCTTTTGCATTCTCTCAGTCTTCACCTGTGCACTCTACCAGGAATTGGAATTGACTCCATCATTTTTATTATACATACAAGGACGTTTTAAGGTGCAGTACAATGCCATTTCCAAAAACATTGGGATGCTGTGTGAAATGTAAATAAAAACAGAATGTGATGATTTGCAAACCATTTAAACGCATATTCAATTGAAGCTAGAACAAAAACAATATATCAGATGTTAAACTGATAAATTTGGTTGTTTTATGAAAAATGTTTGAATTTGATGCCAGTAACATGTTTCAAAAAAGCTGGGACAGGGAAGCCTGGAAAAGTTGTGAAATGCTTAAAAAAACCTGGTGGAACATGTCACAACTAATTAGGTGAATTGGCAACAGGTCAAGTAACATGACTGAGTATAAAAAGAGCATCCCAGAGAGGCAGGGTCTCTCAGAAGTAAAGAGATGTTCCACTCTTTGAAAGACAGTGCGGCAAAATACAGAATAAGTAATACAAGGTATGGCCGCCTCTCTTGTGTTCTAGTTGTGCAGTACATTCATCAAAAGTGCTTCATAGGCTGCTTTTCATTTGATGTGATTTACAACAAACAACTATTCTTTCATGTGCACACTTTTTTCTCCACTTCTCATCTAATCTAACGGTTTATGAAGTCTGCTTTTTGGTAACCGTTTATCCCCAAGGTCAAACCTTTTCATGGAAGAGGACTGTGCCTTGGCTGTGGCATGAACTGCCACCCTATGTTCACGTGTCTTGCTAAAGTAGCAGTTAGACAGGGCTGATCATTTACCTTAACTAGCCTGTGATGTCTTATGATTAAGGTGCTGACCTTATTTCTTCTAATCACTTAGAGCAAGGGTCCACAAGATCAGCCTTGGAGGGCTGTAGTGGCTGCAGGTTTTTTTTCCAGCTCAATTACTTAATTAAAAGCCAATTGTAGCTCCTGAAGCAATTACTGATCAAGCAACGTTTTTGTGCTTCATTTTACTTAACTTGCTTGTTAAGAGTCTGAACCCTTAATTGCTTCTTTAATTCTTAAACAGCTACATTTACTGTTGTTAATTGCTTCTTTTTTTCTTACACAGCTGCCAGTTAACCATGAAATGCAAATGACAAAGAAATGAGCAGCTCAGTATCCAACAAGGTTCCATTTCCACCTGTGTGTTTGTCATGAAGTATCTGTATCTTAAAAAATTCTTTAGAAAGAAAACGGAACAGAAAAAAGTGAAGGATCGAAAATTTCTAATCTACTCTGGTCCACAAATCATTTGGATGACATTCTTGGAAAATAAAACTCTGCAATATAAGAATGCCCTGACATGGCAGAATGAAAGCTGTAGAATTACCCAATCAAGAAATTGGGTTGGAGCAAAAACCTGCAGCCATTGTGGCCCCCTCCAGGACAGAGCTTGAGATTCCCTGGTTTAGAGCCTCCTCTTGGAGTTCCAGTGTTACTCTTTGTGGAAATTTCCCTGTGATATTGTCCATTTACAAAGATTTTATATGCTGATACAGATGGAGTACAGGCATTGCCTCTGTTACTATACTGTTTTTGTTTTGGTTCAAAGGTTTAATAGAATTTGAAAAATAATTTAAACTTTTGATTGTCCATAACTAAAATGTATTCTCCTACTTTTAAAGATTTTTGTTATATACAAAATTACACCACCCAGAAGTATGGTGTCCAACCAGTTCTACATGAAAGTTATTCTAATGAGTTTAGGTAATGTCCTTAATTTTCTTCAACACAGAAGATATTTTATTTCCATTTAGCATGTGTGTTTGTCGCACGATAATCATTATTTTGGAAGTAACATCAGTTAATATGCAGTGTTTGCCATTTTAAATATATGTCACTATATAAACTCCAACTATGCAAAAGCTATTTCCTTATCTCTTTAATTATAATTTTGGTGTCTTAACTTCTAGCTGGGTATTCAGATGAAGTCATTTTTTTTTTAAATTCTTTGTACGAAGATATCCTATATGATAATGATTATCTGAAAAGAGAGATATAAGTACATTTCCTCTGGAACCTATATTTAAAAATAATATCTGAAGAATGAAAACCTAAAACTGTTCAGTTTATATTGCCTCTCCAAGGTCGTAGAGTTCTGTTTGCCATTAAATCATTAAATGTCATAACCAAGGGACAGAAAAAGCCAGATTTGAGTTCCAGATGAAAGTAACCCATTTAATCACCCTGTTACAGGAAAAAACACAATATGACACAAAACATTATGCAAAAAAAGATTCCGAACTTCCACCAGTCTAGGGGAGTAACACCAAACAACAACAACAAAAAAAAAATAGCAGAAAATTAGAGTATGGCTTCCTGACAACAATTAGAGGAGTCTGAATAAAGTTATAATTCATTAATTTTACTGGAAAAAATGGTATCATACACCAGTGTGCTTGGCTAAACCCAGCTTGTAACTCAACGCCTATGTGAATTTCTTGGACTCTGGGAAAAGCAAAACCTCACTAGCCCTACAAAATAAAATTAAAACTAAAGGTAATAACTGGTAGACATCACAATATATGTGTTAAATTTGTTCAGCTGACTCTAGATCCTATATTTTTATTAAATATAGAGTGAAATGTTTCCACATGCAAACCATTTTTTTCTCATGTTTTTGTATCTTCTGTCACTATTTCATTAATTTGTTTTTGCTGCATTTATTTTCTGTTTGCTTTAAGTGGAAATTTTTTTTCTGTTTGAAAAATACATTTGGAATATGTTTTTTGCTGATACACAAAGGATGGCAGGAGAAAAACCTTCAACCAATTTGCTAGGGATTTATAGTACTAGGGTGCTGTACCGTGTTAGCCATTATGAATGTAGAGAAAAGCCAAGCAAAATGACACCTTTTATTGGCTAACTAGAAAGATTACAATATGCAAGCTTTCGAGGCAACTCAGGCCCCTTCTTCAGGCAAGATGTAATACAGAAACTGAAGTTTCCTATGTTTATATACACACTCTAGGACAAGAAACAACATTGGTAAATATTTAAATGAGAGATTTTGAATGTAAAAAATTAATAGATTCATTCAGGCTAGGGTTAATTTAGCAAGAGAGAAAAGAACAATGTATTGTCATGATCTCTGGATAAGATAACTGTCCAACAAAGTCTTTTGAAGTTTGTAATGAGTTTTTTCAAAACAATGTGGGTCTGTAGACAGGTTGTCTGTCATTCTGAGAGATGTAAACAATCCTCATATCTGGCCATAAAACTCTTGTCTTTATTCAATCCATGTTGTAAAGTATTAAATTTTAGCATGAGTTTAGCATTCTTTTCTCTCTTGCTGTGTTTTGAAGTTGCCCATAAGCACTGTGACCTTAAAGTCCTTCTCACAGTGTCCATGGCTGTTGAAGTGGGCCGCCACAGGAACATCTGTGTTGCCATGTTTAATGTGGAACCTGTGTAAGTTCATTCTCTGGCGGAGTGTTTGTCCAGTTTCTCCCACATAGAGTGCAGTGTCAGGACATTTCATGCAGAAAATTAGGTAGACTACATTAGATGATCTGCAGGAAAATGATCCCTTGATGTGATGTTCAAGTCGGCAGTGTGGTATAACTATACGGTCTGTATCATAGATGTGGGCACATGTTTTGCATCTTTTCTGTAGGCATGGAGATGTGCCATTTTCTGTTGGTTCACTTAGGGAGCCTCGGACAATTAATTGTTGAAGGTTTGGTGGTTGTCTGTATGCCAGGAGGGGAGGTTCAGGAAATACATTTTTCAGTGTTTGGTCATTGTTTAGTATTGGCTGAAGTTCTTTTATAATTTTTCGAAGTGTTTCAAGATGTGGGTTGTAGGTGACAACAAGGGGGATGCGATCCTTGTTGTCTTTGTTTTTATATTCCAGAAGGTTGTCTCTGGGTATGGCAGAAGCTCTTCTTATTTGAGTGTCAGTTGTTTTCGGGGTGTAACCTTGTTTGATGAAATCTTGTCTGAGCTCCTGCAGTTGTTGATCACGGTCTGTTGGGTCTGAGCAAATACGATTGTACCGTATTGCTTGGCTGAAAATAATGGAGCGCCTTATATGCTTGGGGTGGAAGCTATCACTTTTCAGGTAGGTCCGTCTGTCTGTCGGTTTGTGAAAAATAGAAGTTACAAGGGTGTTGTCTTTCAGTTGAACGGTGGTGTCAAGGAAGCTGACTTCTGTTTTTGAGTAATTCAGCTTCAGCTTTATGTTGGGGTGAAAACAATTATATTCATTATGAAAATGGAGGAGGTCCTTTTCACTGGCAGTCCAGATTATGAAGATGTCATCTATGTAACGGAGATACAACATTGGTTTTACGATGCACATTGACATGAAATCTTCCTCCAATTTTGCCATAAAAAGATTTGCATAGTGAGGTGCAAACCGACATCCCATTGCAGTCCCCATTTGTTGTAAGTAGCAATCCAATACTATGCATTATCACAAACTGCAAGAAGACCCAACAGATCTCTACAAAAAGGAACTAAAAAAAATAGTAAGTAGCTTTCCTCTTGACATCAGGGATCATGTAAACAGTTTAATTCCTGAGAACCCCAAAATGGGTTACTTCTACATGCTTCCTAAAATCCACAAAGAAGGGAACCCAGGAAGGCCTATAATCTCAGGAATTGGCTCCCTTACAGAAAATGTTTCAGGTTGGGTGGAGCAGATCCTTAAACCCCTCACCCGTAACACAACCAGCTACATCCAGGACACCACTGACTTCTTAAAAAAACTGTTTGCTTTAGGCCCCTTACCTGAGGGAACCTTACTGGCCACAATGGATGTTGAGGCACTTTACACTAACATCCCCCATGATGATGGCATATTGGCATGTGAAATGTACCTCAAACAACATGATTTACCCACAAAGTCAGTAATAGAAATGATAAAATTCACTCTGACACATAATCTATTCTCTTTTGGACAGGATTGCTACTTACAACAAATGGGGACTGCAATGGGATGTCGGTTTGCACCTCACTATGCAAATCTTTTTATGGCAAAATTGGAGGAAGATTTCATGTCAATGTGCATCGTAAAACCAATGTTGTATCTCCGTTACATAGATGACATCTTCATAATCTGGACTGCCAGTGAAAAGGACCTCCTCCATTTTCATAATGAATATAATTGTTTTCACCCCAACATAAAGCTGAAGCTGAATTACTCAAAAACAGAAGTCAGCTTCCTTGACACCACCGTTCAACTGAAAGACAACACCCTTGTAACTTCTATTTTTCACAAACCGACAGACAGACGGACCTACCTGAAAAGTGATAGCTTCCACCCCAAGCATATAAGGCGCTCCATTATTTTCAGCCAAGCAATACGGTACAATCGTATTTGCTCAGACCCAACAGACCGTGATCAACAACTGCAGGAGCTCAGACAAGATTTCATCAAACAAGGTTACACCCCGAAAACAACTGACACTCAAATAAGAAGAGCTTCTGCCATACCCAGAGACAACCTTCTGGAATATAAAAACAAAGACAACAAGGATCGCATCCCCCTTGTTGTCACCTACAACCCACATCTTGAAACACTTCGAAAAATTATAAAAGAACTTCAGCCAATACTAAACAATGACCAAACACTGAAAAATGTATTTCCTGAACCTCCCCTCCTGGCATACAGACAACCACCAAACCTTCAACAATTAATTGTCCGAGGCTCCCTAAGTGAACCAACAGAAAATGGCACATCTCCATGCCTACAGAAAAGATGCAAAACATGTGCCCACATCTATGATACAGACCGTATAGTTATACCACACTGCCGACTTGAACATCACATCAAGGGATCATTTTCCTGCAGATCATCTAATGTAGTCTACCTAATTTTCTGCATGAAATGTCCTGACACTGCACTCTATGTGGGAGAAACTGGACAAACACTCCGCCAGAGAATGAACTTACACAGGTTCCACATTAAACATGGCAACACAGATGTTCCTGTGGCGGCCCACTTCAACAGCCATGGACACTGTGAGAAGGACTTTAAGGTCACAGTGCTTATGGGCAACTTCAAAACACAGCAAGAGAGAAAAGAATGCTAAACTCATGCTAAAATTTAATACTTTACAACATGGATTGAATAAAGACAAGAGTTTTATGGCCAGATATGAGGATTGTTTACATCTCTCAGAATGACAGACAACCTGTCTACAGACCCACATTGTTTTGAAAAAACTCATTACAAACTTCAAAAGACTTTGTTGGACAGTTATCTTATCCAGAGATCATGACAATACATTGTTCTTTTCTCTCTTGCTAAATTAACCCTAGCCTGAATGAATCTATTAATTTTTTACATTCAAAATCTCTCATTTAAATATTTACCAATGTTGTTTCTTGTCCTAGAGTGTGTATATAAACATAGGAAACTTCAGTTTCTGTATTACATCTTGCCTGAAGAAGGGGCCTGAGTTGCCTCGAAAACTTGCATATTGTAATCTTTCTAGTTAGCCAATAAAAGGTGTCATTTTGCTTGGCTTTTCTCTAGGGATTTATGAAAGTTAATGCTATTCTTTTACCTATAGATGACTTTGTTTCCATAGATTCTTGTATATTTTTCTGTAAACAATCTCTAATTTAGTATTTTCAACCAAGAATAACCTTTGAACAAAAACGCAAATGCAAAGCACATCTCACGTTGGCAAATTTTCACTACATAAGGATTACAACTCATTCCTTCATTCATTCATTGCCTGTTATCTACATTAGGAGCTGAACCCTATTCTGCCATAAGCTGGCATGTGACAGAAACCAAACGTTAATACTACATCCATCACTGAGTACTGGGTACTCTCATCAATTTAACAGGACAGTTAAGTGTCACTAATTAATGTAACTATGGTCAGATGGCCAGGTATTAGGGGAAAACAGAAACTCCAGCTAGTGTGAATGCTGTGGAAAGAAAACCTCCAGTGACCACCCAGCCCTACTCGAGCGTTCGGTCATCATTAATGTTTATATATGATGAAGTGTGCTTGTGGTCTCACCATAGCAAGATCTTCTTCATTCTTTCTAGCATCAAAGGCAGCTACAAAGCACTTAGGACAGCTGGGATACAATATCAATAGTAAATGCTACCTGAATAATAAGGACTGTCAACAATCGAAAGTAGCCATACATACCAAGGCAAGGACACAAGCTTAAATATGGATTATGCTGCCGTAGTTTTAATTTGTAACAACAGATATTTTCTCAATTATGAAAATAGCAAGTATGGCGGACGGCTGGGACCCATGCCCGGCCAGGACTCCCCTTTGGCACTGGATCCGGGGGAACAGCCATGGGATGCACATTACATCCCCAGGAACACTTGGTGGCAGCACCCCTGGGCTGCATCGGGGCACAATTATGTTACACTGGAGCTCATCCCTGTTGGGCTCCATGGCCACTGGCAGGGGGAGCTGCAAGGCTTCCTGGGCTTGTGTGGGCTGTAATACAGCCACACCAAGAAGTGCAGCCTAATTAGGCCAATTACCACCTGGAGCACTTCTGGGTGTGCTATAAAAGAATCCTGCAGCCACTAATCAAGGCGCCAGAGTCGGGAGGAGGAGGATGAAGCTGCTTGGGAGGAGTGGAGGATATTTCTTTTGTATTGTGTTGGTGTTTTGGGACTGTGCTGTGGCTGGGGGACATGGGGAAGATGTGCCCTCCAGCTGAAGAAAAAAAAATTTGTATTTTATTTTATGTGTCTATCTGTGTCAAGTCGGGCACCAAGAGAGCATTTTTGTTACACAAGTTAACAACATATAATATAGGTGGTAAAATATTTCAAATTTTTGGTGTATAAAAGCAAATGGCCACCTTTTATGTTCTACGTATGTTTCACTCTAAGAACATGGAGATGTAATAAAACAGCCATGTCAAAATATAGAAGGGTGCAAAATTGCTGTTACCCTTACATATAATTTAGAATATTTTGGAATTAATCTTGACAGACACAGGCAATTAATGTAATGATGCTAGATATTGGTGAAATGTGTTTAAACTTTTGTCTTCTGTGTAGATTCTTTCTACTGCATTTTGAACAAATTGAAGCTGACATAACCTTTTTTTGTTATTACTGACTGGAGAGCATTCTGATAATCTAGTTGTCAAAAAACAAATGTTTTTGTTAATTTTCCAGTGATTTAAACAATTAAACTAGTGCTATTTTAATGATAGTACATAGTCTTTATAATGTGGTTAATATGTTTAAAATTTTATTCTGAATCTATGATGAAATCTTAATTCTTTATTTCTGAATTATTTTGAAAAATCAAGATATTCATTTTTCAGATAGATAGATAGATAGATAGATAGATAGAGGAATAGATACTTCATTAATCCCCAAGGGGAAATTCACAATTACACCATTATCTTGGATTTTTATTTTTACTGTAGCCAACAACTAGTGTTTCTGTTTTTAGGTGTATTTGCGTATGATGCAATAAGCACCTTCTGTTATCGTTATGTTTGTCTGTCCACTTGAAACAACTTGACTTTTAGTGGACCATTTTATTGAAATATAGGAAATTTGTTTGGAAAATTCAATTTTCATGAGATATCTCAAGGATAGCACAATGTGAAAATGTTTGAAATTTCAAACTCACTTATTGAAAAACATTGGTGATTTTTCAAACTTGTCTATTTTAACACAGAGAAGTATTCTGCATGACTTCAATTACAAATGATTTATTTATTGTGAGAGGTTACTTCAGCTTGTATGGTATTGTTGTGTTTTTCCCTCTTTACTCATCTTCCTGCCACTGCTGATCACAGAACAGATGGCTAATATACGTCAGTCAGATGTTGGGAGATAAAAGGAAGAGCCCCTTATCTAGAAATTAATGCTAGAGGAAAGAAATTGTGTAAGAACTGTGAACAAATATGCACTCAGTATTTATGATATACAAAAAACATCATCACCGCTCCAATATCTGCCCATTACAATGATTCAATATTTCTCTGACACTATCATTTGTTTGCAAAGCTCTGGACCTGCTCTCCATCATGGTCTGAAGCAACCCATAATTTTTCCTTGAGAGGTCAAGAGCGATTGAACTGTTCATTGGCTACTTCTTTCAAAAATGTTTTAAAAATTTGAACTACTATTAATCATAGACCATCCACATTCAACAACTAAAATTAGAACATCAATCAATGCCATTTTTACATTGTTTGAATTGGAGTCTGTTGTTTATGAAGCTATTGAGCCTATGTTGGCTTTGTTTTTGTCTACAAGATATTGTAAAATACTGTTAAAAAGCATTGATTTAGTGTTGTATACTATTTATACATTTATTTGCATACTTTTTTCACTGTTATTTCTGCCTGTTACTCAATGTTACAAAAATATTTAACAAAAATATGTCACAACTGATTGTTTGATAAAGTAGCTAAAAAAACAAAATGCTTAAGCTTTCAAATCCATTATGTAAGCCCCTGAATACACCTGAATGCTATTCCATACATGCATTGTCTAACTTGTTTTCTTTCTTTAGTTTAAGGAAATTGGTGCTCATCCATTCAGTAATGCTAGCAAGACACACATTTCAGTAGTGACCTAATTGCATGGTCACTGACTCATACAGATTTTGAACTCTTGAAACTGCCTAGCTGTAGAATTTTGTTGGAAAAAAAAAATTAACGTGTTTCATTTTTTCAGCAAATGCTGTTCCAAATCTAGTTATATTTCCTCATTTATTACTCGATAGATTACACAGTTTACATTTATGATGATAAAGTAAAAGCATAAAGTAATGCTTTTAGACAATTATTTGGGCATGAGGCTGTTAAGATATCAGTTTTGATGGCATACTGTTACCAGGATTACTTCAGTCAGTCACAAATGAGGATATCTCCAATAAATATGCATTCAGTTCATTTATATGTACTGAAACTGGCATACCAAGTATTCCATTTAACATTTCATGAACCATAACTGGTAACCCATTAGTTGAGTTCACTCTTGTCATCAAAATCAGCCTCTCACATAAACTTCACAGTATGGCGTTCATTGATGAATTACAATTATCCTACTAAAATTTTTTTTATGTAATTGTAAAATCTGTCATTCTAAAGGGTTTACTTCTTATTTTAACTGCTTTATTGTGGCTCTGGATGTACGTTTTGGGCATTATACACAGCTCTTCCATTGTATTGAAATTCTTAGAGAAGAGTACATTTTATAGTTGCTGCAAGCTTATAGACTCCTGTACTGTACACCATGGTCAAATGCAATTTATAGCACTGAGATGATACCTTGCTAATTTATAATCTGTAACTACAATTAATTAAACTGACCTTATAAATAACCAGTTGTACTTAAAATAGCATCCCACATCTCAGTACAACTTGGATAGTCAACAAAAAAATAGAATATTAATATCATTTACACAATGGTATTGAAGGCATAAATGATGATAACTCACTAATAAATAAAGGATAAGTATGGGATATGGAAAATAGAAAACCATCACTTTTATATACCATTTGATGCATGGTTTGTATTATAACTAATCCAAAAGTGCATTAGTACTTTTTCATTACATTAATCATACTCAATAAATCACTACAAACAGATTATATACATGCCACAGGGTAAAATATGCCCATCACTGCAAAAAAAAAATCTGGAAAATGTCAAATCCATTTAATAGACTTGGAGTAACTGTAACCCTTGTATCTGGAGAGTGACTATGAAATAAACCCTCTTCACCTGAATATTGGGATCCCACTTGTTCAATGTAATAACGTAAATTCTTCCAATTTCAGGTTTAGGAGGCCAGGACACATACAGTATGTTCTTTCCAAAAAGATAGGAGGAAGATTGCTTCTGTATTTGAATCAGTAAAAAAAGTTCCAATGTGTTTTGGAACTGTATTGGTTCCATTTTTGAAGATCTACTTATCTCAGTGTGCAGCAAAGTCAAAGCCTGACCAATATATATAGTAATAAAGGTGCTATATTGCGCCCTACCCGGCACAGACTTGACATGGGAGGCACATATAAAACAAAAAGACTTTTATTTTTCTTCAGCTGGAGGGCACGTCTTCCCCATAATCCCTCCAGCTACAACACAGTCCCAAGCACTAAACACTGACCAACAAACACTCTTCCTCTGGCACCACCACTCCTCCCAGGCAACCTCGTCCTCTTCCTCCCGATTCTGGCCTCTGAGTGGTGGTGGCTGGCCCCTTTTATAGCCTATCCGGAAGTGTTCTAGGTGCTTGACCACCTGGTCCCTATTGCACTTCCGGTTGGGGCTGAAGATTTGTCCAGCTGGGCTGTGGAATCCAGGCAGCACCCCTTAGCGGCCACCCCAGCTCCCAACCAGGCTGTGGAGGACTCCATCTCCCATGGAGCCCTGCGGGAGTTTGGGGAATCACCGTCGGCCAGGGAGGCTGCCACCAAGCATCCCAGGGGAGGTATTGAGCTGCCCATGGTTGCTCCCCTGGAACATATGCAGCAGGGGCATCCTGGCCCGGCATGGGACCCAGCCACCCATCACAATATATACAGTATATATATGTTCATACACAACTATGTTTAATTGGTATTATTTTAATGAATTATATGTATAATAGAATATAATATTCATTTTTATTGGAAATACATTTTTTGTGTAAATACAGTTTTAAATAGCTGAAATAGCGAGGCTGTCAGACTAGATTTCATGTAAATTTTCTCAAATATTTAGGCAGGTTGGCAAAACAATATTTTTATATGTTTATAGTGTCATGTTGCTCTTTTTTAGAAATGAAAACAAGCCAATGCATATACTACACTATGAAAATGGCTTACAATAATACAGTTATGAAGGATGATGGGTACTGGATTTTGAATGCCTTGGTTTATCTGAGATCATTCAAATTGAGATCGGTTAGGAAGCTCAGCATAGCTCATGTTACAAGAGCATCACGCAAAGGTAAAAACACTTAATTGTTTTTCTTGCAAAGCTAGATCAGGAATAAGAAAAACTAGATAAAATATCAAATTTCTACTTTAGCTGCAGACAACAATCTATTTAGATAAACAGAAATCCACAGTAAGATATATCAAAGAAACTGACACTTTTAAAAAGAAATAAAAATTAATCTGTCTCTACTTTGAACACTCACATTCCTTATCAGGTTATAATTTTTAATTTGTATCTCTCCCAAATAAGTGAGGTATTAGTCTGTATGTCTTTTGGCTTTATACTACACACTACTCTGTGAGGCCATTCCACAGTACAAGATTTCAACCATTGCTTTGTCAGTCTGACCTCTGTCTTTACTTGAAAATGGTTTCCCCAGTGTGCTTCATGAACCTGACCTGTCTCAGTACTTGAAAAAGGTTTTCTCCTGCGTGCTTTGTGTACACAACCAGTATCTTTGCCTGACAATGGTCTCCACTGGGCGCTTTGTGAAGATGACCTGCGTATTTGCCTTAAAAGAGATGTCTGTGTGCTCTGGATAACCAAGAAGTCACTTTGTTTGACAATGGATTCTGCTGTGTGCTTTGTAAATCAAAACATTATTTTTGCCCAGATTGACTTATACTAAATCTAGAGAACTGATGCAGGCCAGTTAAATGTGGTTTATTAAGGATGTTTGAACCAATGAACTAGCACAAAATTTGCTCAAACTGTTTAAGCGGTCAAGAAGTTACTAGTAATGATGGTGACAGCTTTACCTTTATCAAAAAGGCTCAAAACTTGTGTGCAGAAATAAATAAGGCTTTATCGGGAAGCAAAATAATATGTATGAACCAGTGTCTATGCCATCAGCAGTGCTGGAACCCCAGCACAATGCAGAAAACTTCCCAGAGCTCAAGACTAACTTTTAAAAGTGTTTGTCAGGCTGGCAACCAGGCATCAGCTTTTGTTTGCTGAAACTGAAAGTATGGTTGTCATTTTTAACAGCCAATATTTGGAGTAATTAAGATACTATGCTAAAATGTCAGTTTATTAATGAAACTGTGACATAAAATAGTATTTTAAACCTTTATAACCCTAGCAAATTTCTATTTACCTTGTTTGTTTTACCTGCTACAGAATTTCAATCTCAAGTGTTATCACATAACAAGTGGAGAAAAGAAAAAAAAACACAACATAATGTCAGCCTGCGATCCCTGGTATACAAAGTACCATCAGTAGAGCAGTTACTTTCATGTTGATCAAAGATCCTTCAAAAACGAAATCAGCAAATCCCTGTTTAGGTAATCCATTCATCTGATTTATGACACGGTGCTAAGGAATTACAGCAGCATAAGCAACAATTCAGTTCAGAAATTCCTTACATGGAGCAACAAATTATCAGTAATTTAAATTTTTATATATATATATATATATATATATATATATATATATATATATATATATATATATAATATATATCCCTGCATATGCTGCTAAAGAAAAACTAAGGGAAAAAAAAATCACAATAAAAAAAAGTAATTTTAATTTTGATTCAAAGTGTAAAACAAACATAAGAAGTAACCTCTATATGTTCTAAACATTAGAAATGTAAAAAATACACACAGAGGATTGTGTGTATACTACAATGTCTCATGCATCCAGCAATGCTTTTAAATGTACTTCTTTTCTGCCTTTGGCTTTGTCATGCAAAGTTGATCAGTCAATAGATACAGATACAAGGGTATGTACAGTTGCATCAATTCATCTGTCTGTCCAGTAAATCATTTTCATACTCATTTATTAGAGTGTAGGTTTATAGGAAACCAGAGCCTACTTCACAGTAATTAATAAAAAATGTCTGAATTAGAGTAAACTTCCCTAATTTTGGATACTCATAAGTATTTAATGATTTGCTACATGGGGTAGAAGCACATAATAAATAAGAATAGTTATGTCAAATATTTGAAATAGTAAAATGTGTGCTTCAGCTTGAAAGTCTAAATGTTATTGGTTGTAATGGAAATATTTCCTTTTTCACCCTCTAATAGAGGTCCATGGAAGGCTGATGCCTACTAGAAGATCAAAAGTAACATAATCGTAATCACCGACCATGAAATTGTTTAAAATGATACCCAAGATGCTTGTGGTTGAAATTTGTCATTTAACCTTCTGGGAGTGTCTCTTGGATGGCTAGGACTACCAGTAAAGAATCACATTTATTATCAACAACCTTAGCATAAATAGCATAAAATGACACTCCACATGCCAGTATTATGAATCCCCATTTTTTCAAAGTTTTGTGAAAGAAGTAACTTTGAACCTTCGTATCCCATTAGGGGGTGAACCTTTGGTGTCTGTTGATGTGACATGCACCATTTCAAGTCTCTTCTGAACATTTTTGCTGGAGACACCTATTTATTGGTTTACTCTGTGTATAAGGGTGTATGAATTTTTCTGTATAAAATATCATCCAAAAATGAGACTAGAGGGTAAATAGAAAGGTAGACCAAAAACCCTGAGGTCTTACATAACTAGACATCAAGATGCATTGAACAGCATATTATTTGTGGGGGTATTCTCATACCAGTGAGTCAGGAGCCACCAGACAGTAATTCTTATGAGCATTATGAATATGTTCATTTGGGTCTAATTCAGTGAAATTTTGAAGTAAAATAATGTATACATATCATATTTGTGACGTACACAACTTTTCCTATACTCCTGTTTCCAGTTCAGAAATATCAGGCTTATTGCTACAGCTATGAGTACAAGGCAATAAGCAACTCCTGGAAGACATTTATATCAGGACACACATGCATCCATGTAATCTACAGTCAGCCTATGTAGCCTAGAGAAATAAACCAATTTCTTTTTAAGATTTATATCCAGAGAGACACACCCACTACACAAATATCACATACAGGAGTTACAATGGTTTCAAAGGTAGGATGGGCACCTGTTGTGACTGCTTTTCTTTGCATATATGCCATTACAGGAGAATACCAATTTTATAACCCTTATTTCATTAAAAATGAGGTTTACCTAGAAAGTTATTATTGCACTTCATAATACACAAGTCTACGTTAATGTAGAAATTGCTAAAAGGTAATTGTTATAGGCAAACAGCAGCAGTTTTCTACTTTTCAAGCAACTTGTGCAATTAAATATATGATTACTTTAAATGTCAGTTTATTTGTATACCTTGGAAATGGACATGTAGGCACAATCATAGGCAACATTTGTGAGAACAAGTTCTTGATAGAAAGCAAAGCAAATGTAGCATCTTTGCAACAAAAGCGGCTGCTTCACCATGACCTGCTGGGATTTTCCTCAACCTCTTAAATGAAAAAACATAATTGTGCAATTTCTTTAAAGTAATAGTGTCCTCTAGGCTTCTCTCTGTTTTAATTGGATCATTCCCAGTTCAAACTTTTTTATCTTGAAAGAATAGTCCTTACCCCAAATTTTGATAAATTAACCACAAGCTGCACAAACCATGCTATCTGTTCACTTCAAATGCATCCTAGATAACTGAAATGACATGACTTTGATGTTCGGCTTGTATGAAGCAGACAATTTGTAATGCAGAAGGAGTTTTTTTTTTTGTTTCTTTTGTTTGTTAGTCATTTTAAGGTCATATTTAAAATCAATTGAGAATGTATTAGTTTCATGAATATTTGTCTCTCTGATCTTTTAGAGATAATTAACTCTAAATGCAAATGAGAGTGGTCTGTTTACTGAGGTGTCTAAAATGACTGCCGGTCCACAGTTCATGTTTTTAGGCAGCAAGATAAGAGCAATTGAGATGTGAAGTATAACAGATAGCTTTGATTTAGAATATAAGGAACACTTTTTAATATACCAATAAGCAGAGGCCATGTTTATCAAGTGCCAGTCATCCAGAATCTAGTCATTTTAATTAGGTAGTAAAAAGTATCTATCATTTAAAGTTATACATAGCTGGCTGAAAGCAACTGAAGGCTACTTGGGGGTTTGTTTGAAACTATATACAGTAATAGGAATGTTTAACAAAAATGGGACATAAAATTGAGTGACTATTTTACAACAAAACAGTTATCTTTATTATTATTATATACAGTATTTTAGATGAAGCCTTTATCCAAGTTGACTTAAGTTTTTGATACTGTACAATTCTTTACACACTTCAGATAAGTTACATCACTTGGTAAGTTAGTGTCACACAATATGGTCAGGGTTGAAATCAAACCAGCTCGGTGTTGTCTTAGCCACTCTACTAAACTTCTTTCCTTTAGGTGAAACAATGCAAAAAATAAAATGAAATAAAAAAGGCTTTTTTTTTAATTGAGCATTGTGAAAAATCACATGAAATATTAAATAATACTATCCCTTTGGACTATACAGGACAAATGTGTAGATTCTGTTCCTACCTATTACTTCGGGACACTATAGAGGTCGCCTATGATGCTGATACTCGGTTTGCACCAGTACAGTATGTAGGTAAATTAATTGTGTGATTTGCCAGTATTTTTGAATCATAGATATGAATACTGTTATATATAAAAAGAATTACTTATGTTTAATTACAAAAGGATGCCTTCTATTCTTTTATCCTTCATTTAGCAGATTCTTTTGTTCAAGGCAACTTTCAGAAATATCAATGTATATCTTTACATAATACGCTACTGTGGCTGTCCGTTTGTCTGTCCAGGATTTTAAATCACCTGTAGCTCACAAACCATTTGACCTATTGACCTGAAATTTGGTTCACATATACTGTGTGATGTCTACTATCCGCTTTCGGGATGATAATTGACCTGCAAGGTTATTCCTCTTTTTATTTTTATTTTATTTTATTGTAGAATCAACTCTCAGCAGCGCGCAGCAGGGCGGCTTTGTGGTGCATGCGTAAGGGGCGCCATTCTCATCCCTACCACCTTCGCCGTCACTTCCCCTACCTCTTAAATCATTCTTGTGGCAGATTGAAGACTTAAGTGCCAGCTTAAGTGAAAAATTAAAGAAAACATACAAAGTAATTGCAACACAAACACTGACTTAATCAGTTGTAACGTAAAGATGCCAACGAAAGAAGAGAAGAAGTGGGCCGCTAGGGAAGAGTAAAGAAGAGCTGCTCAGGAAGCAGCAAACACATCAACCTCTGAGCAAACAAATGCTAAACTTACAGAGAAAGAGGATGAAAATTATGAATGCTCAAGTGTATTCTGTTACTGGTAGTATATAATACCTCTGAGTGATTAACAAGAAAATATAAAGTTAACAAGCAATAGACAAATAAAAATTTAAAGAACAGCACAAGAAGCTTAGCATGACTTCCTGTGAGTTTAGCAATCTATACACACCACAGTTGGTTGATGACTAACAGGCTCAGTACAGCAGTGCCAAAATGTTTTGAGAAGAGACATGTCTTCAAGAGGCATGTGAATGTCAGTAGACTGAAAGCAGTTTTCAAATGTGGTTACAAGCTCTAAATTAAATTTAAGCTTTTAGCTTATACAAATCTTTCTCTATATTTTCATGAATCTCCTGTTGAATAAAAATAAATAAAATTATTGTAATGTAGAGCATATGTTCTTTTCAACTAGTGGTACTCTCTGTAATTTCTGCATATGAACAATTAGGTAAAGAAGAAAAACAAAGTGATGTGTCAACTGTTTGTAATACTTTATTACAAACATTAATCCTCCTCTTGACTTGCATACTCACCTTTTCACAAAAGACACCAGAGCGACTCTCTTACTTTTTTTAAATCGTTTAGTGAAACTGATTTTCCTATGAAATACTTACAATATGTGTTTTTTTTTTTTCCTCAACAAAGGATATCCCCCTAATATTGTGTTCAGAACCTTCACTAAGTCACAAGCAGACTCCATAATTTTAACCGTATGAGGAAAGCCTGAAAGAAAACATAAATTCTTTTCTTCTTCCCACATCCTTCTTGACGTTTTCTCCCTCCCACTGGTTAATAACTCCCCAGTTCTCTATTTTAGGATTAAGCTTTCCTTAGAAGGCTTTTTTTCCTAATCTATCCATAATATCCAACACAGATCATGTACCTAAACATACTTCTTCTCCACTTCTCCCTCATCACTTTCCCACCAGTCACATTCTGATTCGGTAGAAGCCAATGTATGTCTTGTAAATTGGTCTCCAATAATAAAGCCTTGTATGGTCATTGTATAAGTCTAAATAGGCATATTTAGTGTTTATTCAGAAGAAAGAAAATGACTTTCAAATGGTTTTCATAGAACATGTCCAAGCGGTAAGAATTGCAGAAATTTTCAGAAAAACCATTTCAACCTGCCTATTGTTGAACAATTCTCATCCCTTTATCATTGCTGAATTGTTCTTTTTGTGTTTTCTCACAAGATTCCAAACCATCTTTCAAGGGATAGCACAAGAGGCTTAAACTCTGAATACTGATTACTCCAGCACTGTACATCTAACTATCCTTGTAATCTCTTTATTTTATCTTCTCTGATGGTTGGCTTTCACACCCACTCTGGTCTGTTATTCCTTCATCTTCAATGGCATTGTTCACCCCTTCGTCATCAAAATAACATATCTGCTTTTTCAGGCACACACTAGACAAAGGCTAAACATGTAAAACATTGTGTCTCTGATTTTTGTTTGTCATCATCAAAAAAACTTTTACCTCTTGTTCTCCTTTTCAGATGCTTGGGAATGAAACCACTCACTAACTCTACATTTTATATAGCTTAACCCATTGCTACTAAATACACTAATTATGTCAATTAATTAGTCATCCATTCATTGGACAACAAATGTGAAAAGTAAAATTTTAAAGCTACCATGATCTAATCTCATGCAGTCGCTCAATAGAAATTCTTTGTGAAAATATGTATGTGTGTATGATTCATCTTAAGAGTTTTTTTTTTATCTTGCACAAAAGGTTGTTTTAATCTCATCCTTGTAAATCGTCTTTTCACTTTCTGAGACTGTTTATTCTGGTTGATACAACTTTGTTCACACAATATTATCATCTTCAGAACAATGTTGAGAAGCACGCTGTTACTTTGATTGAGGGCATGTTCATGGGTGTACCGTGTGGTGGATATTTAAGGACATGAGTGTCATGAAAACACTGGGTTTAAAACAGAGATCAATACATAAAAGGAACTGGAGTTCCACCTGAACATCACATTTATTTCCATATAGTAGAAGTGGAAAACAAACAGGCAGTGTTGTTCCCTTCAGCACAATGGTGAAACAACTGACACCATATTGTTGTATTTGGGTGATTTTAAGCCAACATTCTGCAACCTGGGTGTTGATGGGGATACTGCTGAGTTTCTTGGCATGAAAGAAAAAGAGCAAACATGTAAACTCCAAATCATTTCCTCACGTTCCATCTAAATATGTTCCCTCTAAGATCTGCAGTATATTTGTTTATAGGACAAATTTTGTTCTATAATTTTTACACATGTTTTATCAATCCTATTTCGATTGTTTGATATAATGTGAAATCTGAACAAAAAATTAACAGGAATCTCCATCCAACAATTTTCTAAATCTGTTTTTAAAGATAATCGGATCTTATTCTAGAAGTAGTAGACATGAGGATAGAACTATCTTTTTTGAAATTAAAATCAAGAATACCTGACTTTACAAATGTTTTAAAGCTTAGGCACATGAAAAATACTTGCTTTAGCTGTCAATGCAATCTCATATATAAATAACTAGTAGGGGTACCCGGTGCTGCCAGTGTAGCAACAAGCCCAAGGTGGGGTATAGGCACTGCCAGATGGGGGCACAGACAAAATGTTGTGATGGCACATTTTTTACAGTCTTCCCTAGTTAGAAATGGAGAATCTGTGCAAAATTTGGTGGAGTGAGGTTGCATACCTGGCACTAACACACACATACAAGACTGTATTGGAGAGATATATTTACACTGTGTTTGTATGTGAACTTCTTGAGAAATTTAAAATTTATTTTAGTGGTGTTTTTTTAATCATTTTAATCCTGTTTTTGTATTTCTAGATTACATTTCTGGTAGATTGAGCAAAATATGAATGACATGGTTTTCAGTCTGAAATCCTTTTGGACATGCAAGTGCCGAAATGTTAGCGTAAATCTCACACTCTTGCAGAACATGAAGTCTTGCAAGAGGAAAAGAAATAGGAAGAACAGAGAAAAATAGATGTGCCTAGGGTGCACAACTGCCAAGATCCCCTGTATGTCCACAAGTAAAGTGGAAATTAAAGGAGAAAATGTTTTCAGATCAAAATATTGATTTAATGGTTTTAAACACCATATTGAAGACTTCTGTCTTAGTTACTTTTGAAGTGTAAAAGGCACTTCAAATAAAAGGCTCTCATTCTCATCGTGAAGTAAATTTCTGTATGAAGTTTTTCATTTACCAGTTTGCGCTGATTTAATTAGAAAAGCTAAACTATTGAAGCTTCTTTATATAGAATTTGAAATGAAAGCCATAGAAATATTACTTTTTTATTTTAAGCAGTTCAGCTTCATAGATTACAAGATACAGTAAATTATACTGTGCATGCTATTAGAAACTACAAGCAATGGAATAAAATTATAAACAAATGTATTGTATGACTATATTTTAGGGCTTGGCTTCTGTTTCAACTTGGTAGGGTAAAAACCAAAAAAAACCTCGGCAATATACTATATAGTTTATATATTTTAAAGTTGGACTTTTATCAAATCAAGTACGCAGTATACTTGTAGAAGACTGTGATAATCTCGTTAGGTTGTTTTTCTTATAGCTGTCTAAGTGATTGACACTCTATATTGGTTTCCTATATAGAGGCTGCATTTGTCTGATACAAAATTTCACAATTTATCTCCCTTGAAATGCCTTCAGCATATGCTATTGTCCATAAAGTGGATATGAAGAAAGCTATACATTGATTCCTGATTACAATAAATTATATACTTTAATAACAGCATCGTTTTACTTAACTGTAAAAATCCAAATCCCCATACTGTACTACAATGAGAAAATGATGTTTTGTACTACTTAGAATTACAGAACATTTGTTGTACATTATGATAAACACTTTTTGAAAATCATGAGAGAAATTTTGAAAAAGTATGGTATCCTCAAGTTGATATCCTTAACTGTCTCTCTTTGAAACAATCAATGGACAACATTACCTGCTGATAAGCCTTCAGTTGCTTGTTACTGTTCTGTCTTCTACTGTACTTGTTTAGACTTCTGAGCACTTACTGCATAACTATAGTTGAGTTAACTGACTTCTAATGTGTGTTTTGTATTGATATTTTTCAATCAGTTTTAAAGAGAAAGATATTTAGTAGCCTTCTGTCTGATCTTACACTCACAGAACAGCCCTGTGTTGTAAAGCTTATGCTGTTATACATTACAGATAGTCAATAGCATCTGTAAAAAAAACAACAGAAACCTGCTGCAGATGCAACGACAGATCTAAATCTCATTCTAAATTCTATGATGTTGTAGATCTGCAAGGTTTCTTTTTTTTCTCTTGTTCTCTTCTTCACACGAATACTTTGCTTTTTCAAAGAGAAATCTAATCAGTTGTTTTTAAACAGTTAAATAGGACATCATAGAATTGCTTTAAATTGGACAAAACGTGTTATAAAAAAGATTAATGATTGACTACATCATTTTAGTGTAAATTTAACACAACTACAATGAGAAACAGTGAGCATAAGTGCCATTCAAATATAAGAACAGTTAGTACTGTCAACATTTACATGTGCTCAAAGTAAAGAGTATAATGTATAATATGGCTAAGGTCATGGTTGTTTTAAGAGAAGTTTTTTTTTTTTTTATATTGAGTATGTTTTTTCCCATCAAACTTTCTGTATATGGGCGTCCTGCTTTTCTTAAATATTAACTTTAGCACCCTTGGGCAGCATTGAACTACTGAAGATAAATTAAACACCCATTTTGGTCAGATATCTGAAGCATTGGCCATCCTAGTTTCAAACACAATGTGTGGCTCGTCCCTTCAGTGCTGATATTCTGACTCCATCTAAACCAAACAACCATCTGAGCACTTGATGTTCTAATGTGTTTTCCTGTTGACTATCCTTTGCTTTCTATTTTTGTTCTTTTTTTCCAGAGTGATTAGCCATAAATTAGCTATGTTGGTTTGAGCCTTTACTTTTATACAGTCTACTGTACATTTGTTAAATCTAGTAGTGCATGATTCCTTAAGAGTTTTTTGTATTTTTTTCTTTATCAATGTACTTAATGGTTATCATATGTGTTAGTTTTAATTAGTGTGTAATGCCCTTCTTTATCAATATTTGGCCAAGTGACTTCTCCCATCTCTGAATTATAGCCGGTAAGCAGATGGCAGAGCTGGCATTTTTACAGAATGATTAGAATGTTAAACCTTCACTGCCATTTCACTTGTCACTACCACAGTCTTGGTCATTTGACTGGGTAATTTACACCCTAATCTGGAAGAAGGCTTATAGAAAGATTTAACAGCAAAGTTATTTTAGGCTGCAGATCATTCATTATACATTAAAATCACACACGTACAAAACTTTGTTCTGATTTTGCGATTGGAGGTGTGATCGTCTCTGCACTTACAATCTTAATAATTACTAAAGTAATGAAGCACACTACACACTAAGGCTCAGAAGTGAAATAAAAAGTCTAATTTGTTTGTTCATGCAGCATTAGGGAGATTACCTCCATATTAAATAAAATATTAAAGTAAATTCACTATCATGCCTATAACGCCTATCATTGGCTCTCAATGAGATTTCTACATGTATGTATCTCCAGGATGGCAGAGGAACATCTGACTTAATGCCCTTAAAGAAGACTGACAGCAGCCTTCATTGGTAGTGAGAACAAATCTCATCTCACCATTTGGGAATTTCAGAAAATGCCCTGTATGATTCTTTATGATTCCTAAAGATAGGGGTACAACAGACTGTCTTTGACTAGGAATAAATTGTGTTGCCCTTTTAAGGGTAGTTTAAGGGGAGTTGCTTCGAGTACTCACAGTATTCAGGGATGACTAAAAATCAGAAGCTGGTAGGGGCACTTCTAGTCAATATAATATAACACTGTATTTCTATTCTTGGAGTAGAAATGACTCTGAGATGGAGCTTAAAGCTGTCTCAGGCCAGTGTGAAAATAAGTCTAGAACAGGAATATGAGCTGAAGTGGAGGCTCGCTGGAGGGTGCAAAGAGAAGCCAGCTTCTAAAGAGAAAGAAAGACAGAGAAGGTGAAAAAGGATATAAAACTTTTAAGACACTTGCAGGTGAATACAACACTGGGCCTTGAAGGCACCAGTGATGAGTGAACTCCATGGTGTTGGCTTCGCCTCGAGTTTGGAGAAATCACGGAAGTGATCATGAATATTGATTATTGTGGCCAAAAAAGTGACCTGAGTTGTGGGGCAGCAGTGCCAACCACTGTACCACCGTGCCTCTGTGAGATCAAAGAAAACTGCAGTTACAGAAGCGCAGTCATATATTTAGTCAAAACAAAGCAGAAATGCTAAAATTGTTGTCAAAAAGGTCAAGTCTTTTAAAGGCAGAAAATTCAAAGTGGCATCTCATGATTGAGGCTGCTGGAACGTTCTATTTTTTGAAGTTGTGCTGAAAGCTGTCCAATCTGCCTGTGCTGATGCTTCACTTTTTCTTCTATCAAAAAAGATAGAAACATCTTTTAATAATAATAAGTCTTCCGTTATTATTATTTCATAGAGTCTCCTGTATTGGTTGTCAGGCTCCTTCAATGTTAGTTTTTTTATCTCCGTGTAGCTAATTATGCATGCACAGGGCACGCGCCTACTTCTCTTATACTGATGTGGAACTCGAAGATCGACCTGCACATTTGGCAACAAGCAGTGATAGCTCTTTATTTATGTTTCATAAATATAAAATTTTGAGAACCTGCATTATTTACTTATCTGTTTCACCACTAACTAATTCCTATATCAGAGTCTGTAATGCAAATAATCAGAATTATATACCCGGGGGGCTGTGCCACCCAATGTTGCCTGTAACAGCTCCAGAGGGATAGTGAACTGGCCTCGTAAAGCATTATGGGGTGCTGAGGAAGAAAGTTCTCCTAAACCAGCTAAATTAACAGTAAATAATTCAAAGAACAAGGGCAAATGAAATTGCAGCATATTCGCTGCGAACAACGCTTTGGTAAAATTTGCTGATCAAGACTAGTAGACACATATTTAAGATATGTTATAGCTAGGTTCTCATGGGCAGCTAATTTTAGGGCTAATTTTAGTCTCTTTATTTGATACTTTGTGTTCCTTTTGTACAAACCTTAATTGCCTTTTTATAATTCACAGACATTCATTTCTGAACTTTGGGTACCTTCCAGGCATGAAGATATAGTACATGAACATTTCTCTCATGATTTTAATTAGTCCTGACCTAATGGGTTGGTTCATTTTGAGACCCTGTAGTAAATCTGCATTGTACGGAGAAAGTTAAAAAAAAGAAAAGATAGAATATATAAATGATTATTTTGGAATTGTCTTAGCCTTTTTTAATTTGCTTATTCCTTAGCTGGATATACTGGATGTATTCTGAATACTCACAGTGAGCAATAGTTTCCAGATTTGGCATATACCATGTGGTCTATCTGTGTTTATTAGCCTTTTTCCCCCTTAATGTGTTCAAAATTATTAGCTTCTGTTTTGTTTTCTAATACAGTACTTTGAAAAGATCTGTAGTGAGGGCTCAGAGTAGGTATTTTACTTTTTGCAAGGAGAAAATGTCTCACTCCAGTTTAAATCCATAGAATCAAAAACTACTGTGTGTGTGTGTATGTCTGTTTCTCTCTTTTCTTCTTCATCTTCTGTGTTCCCTTGGGTTTGGGAGGCTCTAAACACCATTAGCCTCACTGTTGTTAACTACTTTGATCCTTTTGTAACTTACTCTCACTATCTTCTTTTAGCTTTCAAGTAGTAGTCAGATAATATGCTTCTGAGCAGTGCACATCTTAGAGTACAGTATGTCATATAATGTTCCATGTTTCCCTACTGCCATATCCAATAGTGTTTTAGATTATGTAATTATGTTGCAAAATGAACAAAAGAATTTTGTCATACTTAGAAATTATTATACTTGTATATTTTTTTTTATAGTGGTACTTCTGTTGGAGGTAAAGATAATAACCCAAAATGAAAGTTTATGAATAATAAGCACATTTACAACAATGCCATTTTGAGACTACTTTGAGCTCAGAAGCAGCAAAAATAAAAATATAAAAAATTAGCATGGGATAAAGGAGAAATGAACTCTTTTGTCGCAGATTTTGTTTTATTGCTTATCATATATACCATAACCTTTTTTTGTTTTGCTAACGCACACACACTTCTATGAATGTCTTTCATGTTTTACACTATGCATATTTAGTTTTTGGTATTTTTATTACTGTGCATTGCATCAAAGTTTTGTCTCCAAAAAGCATTTGTCAGTCTGGATTTGAAGGAGTTTTAATTGACAACATCTGTGTTTGGTTAACCTTTAAAGCCCACCAAGAAGCAAATATAGATTAGTATTATGGGCCTGCCTGACAAAAGCAGGCATTGCACATCATTTTCCAAATGAACTGCTTGTCTGCATCATCATCCTTTCACCACCTCCTCAGTAATCAATGAAGCTAATTAAAAAGAGAAATCATGCGAATTATCTGTCCAGGCTTTATACTGCTTAGTCAGATCAATAACACTAGTTTCATAAAAAACATACTGACTAATACCATTTCAACCACTTAGATTTATTTTGATCTACTGTTTATAATAAATGCAAAATGATATTTTTTATGTCATTATATAGAAATGTTTGATCTACGAAAACTGAGAGTAAATGCAGTTTAAATAAAAGCAATTTCAGCATCTAGTATTCTGGGTCAGTTAGCCCATCTAGATTTCATATCAAAATTCACACAATGAGCTCTATATATACACCTTCTTTTCAAGTTACCCTTGATTCTTTTGGCCTCCAGAATTGCTCCTGAAGTTTATTTCTTTCCTTGAATGCATCAGTGCTGCTTTTCATGGCTTTCGATTTTCACTTTGTCTGAGTCCTTCTTAGTGATATGTCTATCCCTATTCTCTTGCAATTTATTCTGATAAACTAGTCAATAATGTACTCTAGCAATGGACAATGAAATGAATCATACAACACTGGTCTTTAAGCTGGACTAATACTCAAGTGTAACAAGAATCTACTGGTAATAATAATAATAATAACAGTTCTAAGTCCTTACTATAAATTAAAGTCATAGTGTGGAGCCAAAACAAATGTATAATACACTCACAAATGGCAGAGAGGTAACATTATCAGCCTTTACTGATAACATAGCAAGTCCTAGTTTCTTAAACAGGCATGCTTTTTTTTTTGTTTTTGGCTGTACACCAGTTCTGGAATTTTAGTTCTATCATTTCACTAAACTAGAGAGGCAACATAGTGTGAAAAGAATCCTGATGGATGGATGAACAGAGCAAAGAGACTGGCATGAGTCATGAGTAGGGACAAGCGAACTCCAAATTGTTCACTTTGTTTGTAATTTTAACTGTTGCTCTCTAGACATTTAACAGTTTTTCAAAACAGGAAATTCCAGGTTACAGTACATACTGTAGATTCGGATTTTTACAAACTGAAAAACTGAAGTGCAGTAAGTAATGAAGATAAACCCCACATAGGTGCACTTGTATAATGAAAGATGACAAAAATATCTAATGCTGTGTTCTACAAAAATCATTCAATTACAGTGTAAGATGTGGATAAAGTAGACAGAACCAAAAAAAAACTGTTGGGGTCCCAGTTGGGATACTCCATTTAATTTGGGAAAAGTGTTTAGAAATTAAAGGCTTTTTGGAATTTCAGAAGGATAATGCCTTTCAGAAGTAGAATTGGCTGCACTGCTTCCTTGGGCATCTTCTTGTCGAATGATACTGAATGTTCTGTGTCAGGGTTTTATATTAGCAAGAGGACCTTTTAAGTCTGGAAGAGGTGGAAGTGACATCAAGGTTTCTCACGCAGAACATCCTCTTAATTGAGAACTGGAGTGGAAAAGTTAGTGTGACAGATGTGCAATCCTTTTTTCTAACCCCATAAAGGGAACCACTAAGCATACAGGTTTGGCAAAAGTCTAAAATAAAATTGCAATGTTTTTATCTGTTAGGACATATAGAGTGTGAAACAGTGTTCATTGCATGTCACATCTTTGCCCAATAATACTGTAAGTGTACCGTAATATATTTGTAAATTAACATGTTCTTTATCGACATGATCAATAAGTGTTGGGATTAAAGGTAACAAGTGATCATTTTGGAAGCAAGTACCTACCATTGAAAGAACAGAGAGATTTGTGTTTAGAGTTAGAGGCAATCAGGGAAAATTATAGATGAGAGCAATGATTAAAAATAGGGCTTCTTAGTCAACATGTGGTGTCAGTTAGACCCACACAAAAACTGTTCTATATGGTATTAAATGGGCTTGTGCAGTAAGGATGTTTTACTTTTTTTTAGTAATGTAATTTTATGATGTAAATATTGCATTAAAACATATTCTATTCAAAGTCTATACTAACACTTTACACAGTCGTTCAAATGTCTCAGCCTCCAAGCAGAGATCATTGCCTTTAAGCACTTGAAGAACATCCTATGTTAGAATATGTGACAATGTTGGTTGTACAAAACATCTGGAGGCAACTGTCCAGATTAAAAATCTTAATGGTTTTTTATATGACATAACATTCTCAGAACCAGTTCAAACCAGTTTACCTGACCCTTACTGACCCACATATTTTATCATATCTATTAAAATCATTTCACATAACTTTAACCTGCTTGAGATAAGGAGTAAGAATTAGATTACCAGTGGAAAAACCCACTTAGATATTGAGAATATGCAAATTGCAAACAGACAATGACCAACATTTGTGCCCACAATGTTGAGCCAGTGAAGCAACAGTTATACCTATGGTGTCAATCTTTTGCCAACATTTTTTATATATTTATTTTCTCAAACATCCCATATATGTATTAAGATTCATGTCTTGTAATTTACTTTGCTTCTGGGACCTGAGCTACTTCAGTCTCTGGAGAAACTAATCCAACTAACTCTGCCACCTAACCTGACATTCCATAACTGGATCAATGGCCTTTAAATTTCGAGTATATTTCAGAAGATTTTTGGGTTGGCAGGCAGATTAGGCACTTGTGTTTGTGACTTTGCAAAGGCTTTTTAATGTCATTACTAAGCTAGCTATGCACATAAAAATAGATTTCAGGGCTTGCTTCATTTTGCTTGTTTGTTTTAGCTTTTCTTGTACTTGGCACCAATTGCCTGCTTCACAGAGGTTAAAATGACAAACGTTCACTTTAAACAGTTTTAATTCTATGAATTTGGAAAGTGCAACATATACAATTAGATACAGCATACCTTAGTTTCACTTTCCCCACACACTCTGGCATTCTGGGTTATGAACTCCTGCTATACTCACATCTTATAGATGAACATTTCAGCAATATTGACTTCTCTGATTTGGCCATAACGGGTTATTATTTTTATTATTTTTTTAACAGAGTGAATAGGCTGGTCGTTCTTTTGAACTGTCTTATGATATGTGTGGCAAGTATCATTCACATTATGTTTTCAATTTAGTTCAATTTATTCTTATAAATTGGTCTTTTTCTTCAAAAAAAAAACTCGGCATACTATACACTTTTAGCACAGTGGGAAGCACATTACCATCTACATTAGAGGAAATGCTGTAGAGAGGATCAGCAGTCTTAACAATTTTGAGTCACCTAAAGTGGCCACAGTACATCCTAGCTATCGTAAAGAAAGTCCATCAATGTCTTTACTTCCTTTGATGGCTCCTTCTTTTCTCACTAACCTCTACAGTTGAATGCATACTCAGTGGCTGCGTGACATCCTGGTATGGCACCTGTCAGCTCAGGAGCCTGAAACACAGCAGAGTGGGATGAAGACAGAACAAAACATCACTAGTTTATGGCTCACTTTTGTTCAAGATATATCTAACAAACACTGAATTACAAAGACAAATTGCATGAGTCACTTTTCTTCCTTCTCAGTTCTGGAATCGTTATAAGCACTTACACCCCTAGATACAGAGACCATTTTTATTCACAGGACATAAAGCTATTCAACTGACACTCCATACTGACAATTATATTAGTGTTTCTTGTATATATCATGAAATGTTGTACTTAAGGTGTAGTAGTGGTAGATAGTAATAGTGTGAAATGTACAGGGTACAGGGGAATTCTTACTTACATTTCCGAACAATCAGCAATATCTCGCCACTCTCTTGTGCCATGATATACAAGAATTGTATTAAATATTAAAATATGTTTCTTCATTTAATTTAATGGAATACACAAATCAGTTTACCTGTTATATTCACTGTCTTTGTGTTCTCATTGTTTTTTGTCAGTACTATACTACTGTCATTTGCCAGTGGGAGACATGCAAGTAAGAACTTTGTTGTACAAGGTACATATGGCAGTAAATATGAACTTGAACCTCATCACCACTGCCACAGCATGATTTCCTCTTTGTCACAAGACTTAGCTAGGCCATGGTTAGTTTATGGTTTATCATCTCCTATCTGGCAACCTACCTTGATTGGTAAATCTTTATTTCACTATTCTTCAGCTTATGTTTAGATGTTCTGGCCACCTTTGTGATTATATTGAAGTGATCAAGGCTGCCTATGGATGGATTTAGCCCTGAAATCTTTTAACTGATTCCTTAACAATAAAATAAATCTAACACTTTATGTATCTATGCCGTACTGTATATCAATGATATGCTCCTCTGTTACACATTTGAAAGTGTTTTTATGTTATTTTAGTGAGGAATTAAGAGTGTCCTTTTCTCACATCAGGAGACACATATCTGCTGATCTTCAAAAGCTGCAACAAAAACGGGAAGATGTTCAGATATTACATTAACAATATATTTAAAAAGAAAAAAAGAAATAATAGTAACTGTCAGTCGGGAGATTTTGCTGCTCTGTGACAACATGGAGAAGGACATATTACTAATACATCCTAAGCCTCATCATGTGCATTTAGTGAAATTTGACTTGGAAGTGGCAACTTTAATTGGAAGGTGAGGTTAATTATTACTTATTCAGTGTAAGGAAATTTTGTGCATAATGCCAAACAGAGATTGTCAGGATGTGATTAGGTTAGATGGTAAGCAATCAAAGATTTTCATTGCTGTAGGCAGGGTGAGTGCACATCCATGTAGAGAAATCCAATGTATACTGTATGTGTGTCAGACCAGGAGGAACTCTATATGTTATGTTCAATTAATGCTAGGGAGTACATCAGGATACAGGCAGTAGTGTACAGGGTATGTGTTGTGGAATATGGCCGGCAGCTTATCCCGGCCAATACCCCCAAGCCGCCACATGGAGCCATCCCTGCAACATGGAGGTGCCCCGAATTCCAGCAGGGCATCATGGAACTTGGAGTCTTTCATCACAACCCTGCTGGATACCATGGGGGCCGCCAGGGGACGCTGCAGGGAGGCTCAAGGACTTGTATTTTCCATTTAACCCAGAAGTACGTCCTAGTCATGGGACAGAGGAAATGACGTACTTCCGGGCTGAAGAAAAGGAGTTTTCACCCGACCCGGAAGTGTTATAAAGTCACATGGACTAAGGGACAGAAACACTTCCGGGTCAAGGACTATAAAAGGACTCTGGGTGATCCCAGCAGGGAGCCGAGTTGGGAGGAAGGGTGACTGAGCTGCTTGGAGGTGTGGAAGAATTATTATTGTGATTGATTATTGATTGTTTATGGTGTATTGTGGAGTGGAGGGTGCTTTGTGCACATTGTTATTATAATAAATTCATCATTTGGAATTTTATCTGGTGTCAGTACATGTTGTCCAAGTGTCACAGTGTATATATATATACTGTATATATATATATATATATATATATATATATATATATATGTATATATATACTGTATGTATATATATATATATATATATATATATATATATATATATATATATATATATATATATATATAATATACAGTATACCTTTTTTTTGTTTGTTTATTTGATTGTGTTGCTCATATTAGGATCACAAATAAGAGGAAGGCTATATGAAGCTACTTTATATTAACTTGAGGCAAGGAGATGTACATTGTGGCCATAAAACAGCTTTCGTAAAGCCATTCAATGGAGCCATCAGACCATATAAAAAGCTTGATTCTACTTGATTATATTTTTCTTATGTATTATACAAGGATAGTTCCAAAAGCTCATTCACTTTAATAGAAATAAAAGAGTTAATCTCAATTTTTTTTTCCTCAGAAACCTTATTCATTTACTACTCCACATATTTACTACCGAACTCAATGCACTTTTGTAATCTGTGGATCCATTTTTCAAAACACCCTCCTGAAATAATCATTTTTTCAGTTATACCAGCTCTTCTTTCAGTGACTTTATCATGTCTTCTCAATTTTCATAGTTTTTTCCATGCATGTTCGCCTTGATTTTGGGGAAGAGCCAGAAATCACAAGGGGCCAGGTAAGGCAAGCAGGGTGGGATATCCAACATGTTGATCTCTAAGACACCAATGAAGACGATGATCTTGGTGGCCTGATGCTTAAGAGCACTGCTGTAGTGAAGGAACCAGTCACTCAGCTTGCATTTGGGGTGATCTCTCTTGAGGTTTTGGAGAGCTTCAGCAAAACACTTCTTTGTGCAGATGTTTGAAACCGGGCAAACCACTTCTGAACAGTTCTCTGAGTTGACACCAGGTCACAAAGATCAGCTTCTAGCTTTTTGAAGCTTTCTGCCACAGATAAGTAGAAATAAAAATGTGGCAGAACATGAGCACTCATCTGTTCTCATCAGAGAAATTCACTCATAGGATCGTGTCACATTCAGTTCCACCTTCATTTCTTGCCTCCATGAAGACCTACAGACTTGAAAGGTTTTTGTGACCAGTTGAAAAAAAATCAATGAAAAATCAACCATAGGGAACAAATTCAAAAGTCCATGTGAGTAGACTCCCCCGTAGTTTTATTTTTGTATAATGAACAACATACATATCAAACATATACTGTAAGTGAATACTTGATCACAACACCTCTTACCCAGATACTGTATTGAAATAGAAAAACTAATTTAAAGAATGGACACAAAAAAATAAAAAGTTAAAATGAAAATCATTGTAGCACTTGCCCCCGTAATACTGTATGTAATTTAATAAAACCAATCTGAAATTTCTGTTCATAATAAAGTATCTAATTTTGTAGCTGCTGATATGACTAAATATGTTGACTAGTTTTGCACTGCTTCCTTACATCTGGTTTTGAATCCTGCTCACTAACTATCTGAAGTTTGCACACTTGTTCCAAATCTGCATGGGTCTTTTTTTCTTGTATAACCAAAAGTCTGCAATTGGTAACCATACATTGGCCTGTGTGTAAGTGTGAGTATCCCTCTATTGAGCTTGTCCCCTGAAAAGGCTTGGTTTCAGCTTTGTACTAGATATGGCTGGTAAAAGCTCCAGCTCCTCGTAAACCCAGAAATGTTTTGAAAGGTTCCAAAATGGATAGAATAAATTAGGGAAACATAAGTCTGATACATACATCCATCCATTTTCAAACCCATTCACCCAGTTTAGCATTGTCACATGTGGCTGGGTGTGCTCGGCATTCAGCTACCTATGAAAGGGTCCGCCTCCCGACAATCAAGGCTGGAGTCAGGTGAGGAGGTGGACGAGGTCGGAGAAGGAGGTGGGCGAAGAGAGGCCTGAGAGTGTGTGAAGAGAGAGGAAGAAGGAATACTGGACTGTTGGGAGACTGTGGGGTGTTTGGTGGTGGTGCACATAGGACTTGTATATATTAGTTGTAGAATAAACGCGTGGTGATGCTTAAGAAAGTGTCCTCCTGTCTGTGTCCGGGCTGTACCCTTTCACAGTGGCGTAGTCGGCAGGATGCTGCACCTGGCTCAAGGTGCGGACCTGCATTGTTTAAAAAGTCTGTGGAAGGCCCGGCACAGCAGGGAAGCTCACCCACGTGCCGCAGGGGTGGCGTGCACCGAACCCCGCAGGGAAACGTAGAGTCACGGACCATTAGCGGTCCGCCGTTGGACTGTATGTTTCAGGGGCGGCTCAAAGATGCGGCGGCAGCAGGAGGAGCTGCCGAGAAGGAAGGGCTGCAGATTCGACAGCCGCAGCAGCCGTGGAGCTGCCCGGAATCTTGTCTCCCTGTGAGAGAGGATGACGAGATGGCAGCCGACCAGAAGTCCCTCCTCGTGACAGGCACGGGATTGGACAGCGTGTCCTGTTTTCTCGCCAATGATTGGTTGGAATGTCCGTCTCGTGCCTCAAAGAAACCCGAGTGGGCTGCAGGGAAGGGCCCATAGAGAGCAGTCGGCGAGTGACGCTGCTCGCAAGGTAAGCTCACTGCAGGCTGTTTCTCTCTCCTTGGCAGCGGTTTTGCAGGAGCTGCAAGAAGAGCTGCGGCTTGTGCTATTGCTGCCGGCCCAGCGATGTGCCCTCCGGGCGGAGACGCAGGAGTCAGGAGAGGTGGCAGTGGCATGCGATCAGGAGCTGCAGGCAAAGGAGGATCAGCGCGCTGCAGGAGTTCTGACCGGAAAAGGCACAGCGGGGAAGATAAGAGAGACCAACCCCGTGAAGCTCCGGACGCCAGCGGGGCTGGGTCTGCCCTCTTGCAATGGGCAGATTCGAACCGTCACGTCGTCCCAAAATGAAAGGAGGAAGCGGCTTGAGAAAGCCAGTTCCTCCGACACGGGAGGATGTGCAGCTGGGTGCGCGCATTCCTCGAAGGGCCGTCCTCTGCGGAAGCAGAGGAATAACCTGTTGGCTGGGAGGAGACGAGCATGTGTGCTCCCGCTGGTGGTCCCGTGGCGAGGGCCGAGGACTTGTCGGGCTGGGAAGCCGAGAAAGGGAGCATCGGGGTGCCGATCGGGGCCGAGAGCGTTGGCCCAACAGAGGATGAGCCGATGGGCTGTGTCAGGGCAACGCCTCCACCCTTGTTTTTCTTTTTTGAATACAGGATCGGGCCCTAGGCTACGGAGTGTCGGCTTGCCGCCGAGGAAGGCCAGTCCTCGCGGATCGGTCCACTGGCCCATGGAGGTCTCAGCTAGCGGGGAAGTATTGTCACAGGTGGCTGGGTGTGGTCGGCATTCAGCTGCCTATAAAAGGGTCTGCCTCCAGACAATCAAGGCTGGAGTCGGGTGAGGAGGTGGACGAGGTCGGAGAAGGAGGTGGGCGAAGAGAGGCCTGAGAGTGTGTGAAGAGAGAGGAAGAAGGAATACTGGACTGTTGGGAGACTGTGGGGTGTTTGGTGGCGGTGCACATAGGACTTGAATATATTAGTTGTATAATAAACGTGTGGTAATGCTTAAGAACGTGTCCTCCTGTCTGTGTCCGGGCTTTACCCTTTCACAGCATCCTGTGAGAGCGGACAGGTACAACCCACCAATCCATTACAGATAAACATAACTATTTAAAATGTCAACCACACCTAAGGAACACATATGAGATGCAGAATCAGACAGTACTTACAATCCTTTCTGAATAACTAGTACTCAATGTTTTAATTATACACTTTGCTATTCATCCTAACATTATGAAAACACAATTTTAAGCCATTCATACAGCATCTTTGCCCTCTTTCTCTTGCTCCTTGATATGCTATCATGAGTTGATCTAATTTCCTCATCTCAAATGTAAGGCTTCAGAAAATAGCCCTCATTTAAGAAGCAATTGTAGACGTGACTGTAAAGCTGAGTACAAGACAAGGCTTTTTGAAAAATTAACATCTGATTTACCAAGAATAAACATTGAAAGATGTGGCAATGAAATTGTAAATCATGCTGGATTCTGCTTCATATAAAAATTATTTTTAAAGCAATATTTTAAAACCTTGCCTTAAAGGCACTATACTTGAAAGAGACAGCGTGAATAAAATACCACAGAATATACACAACAGGAAGAGAAAGCACCTTGCCTGAGACTGAAATCCTCTCTAACAAGGCATGGGCAAGTCATTATTGTGTACCATAGGTTATTAGGCTATGTCAGCAGTGCAGTTTCAGGAAGACGTGAGCTGGGGTCTGTTAACTCAAAGTGATTTTTAACAAAACGTGCCTGAACAACTTAATTGTTTCCTTGTTTGGAAAATTTCATATGCTGTAAATACAAAAATAAGCAGCATAGCAACAAAGGCCCAGTACTGATTTCCTATTGTTCTCAATGAAGTCCTGGAAAGTATTTTAATGGGTATCTAAAATCTGAGAAAGGAAATAAAGCAGCCACAAAGTATGGGAATAAAGTAATATTTTGTTGATATACAAAAGCTTATTTTATGAGTGCAATCACAAGCAGCCAGCTCTATTTTGAATGTACTGTAACAACCAACCTTACCTGCTGCCCATGGGCTGCTTTATTGCCAGCTTTTCCAGGTATTCTCTCCCCTTCAGACAGTCCGCCACCTTATAAACAACATGTCGCTCTGAGATCTGGACCTAGAGCTCGTTACATTATACTGAACTCTGGTAATAATGAGATTAACAGATGCAGGATTAAAAAATATTTCCTTATATTTGAACAGGTTGCTCAATCATAGCACCACAAAAAATTTCTCGTTATTTTTCATTGTTGGTAACACCTGACTTTCCAGCCAATAGGTAATTTAGTTAAGTATGAATCTGGATTTTTTTCTATCATATTAGTCAAGTCTACTAACGATCTTCGATTAGTATCTGATCTGAAATGCCCCAAATAAAACACAATTAATCAACTGAGTCATGCATTTATTTAAACATGTTTTAAAAGGAATTAAAGATCAATCACTATCTCATTGTTTGCAAGCAGTATGTATTAAGAAACGCAGTTAAAACATTGACTGGTAATTTGTATCAGATGGAGTTGTATTGCATAGTTGGCTGTTTACCCAGCATTAAAGTCAGTGACCAAGCAGTGACCTGCAGATTACAAGAATCTTCTTTAATTAAATTCCTATTAATGACAATCATTGTAACAAAGGTCAATAAGATATTTTAAGGCTTGCAAAAGATACAATTTGGATTCTGTATCATTGCATTGTGTTTGTATTAATAGGAGAAAAATGGTCATTTTCCTAATTTGAAGGCTTTGCATAAAAGCTTTTTCCATTATAAATGTCAATTACTGTTCTTTTGTTTCAAGTGTAATTACTAGAAAAGCCATTGTCTTAAATATTTTGGATCCATCAGATTCCAAAATTGAAAGTTTCATCTGTCTTATATGCATTATTAGTCCTTTTTATGGTTTAGAGGCTCCATGTTTTTAGACCTGAGACAATGTAGGTGTTTCTTTTAGGATGCTTCCACTGATCAATTAATGCATCCAGTAGCCAGTTGTCACAACTGACAGAGCTACAGTTTTAGTAATTCACAAAAGGAGAAAGGAATGGAAGGACTGCTGCCTACAGTCCTCGTCCCTGTCATCTCCATTATAATTGTTGCTGGCCACTTGTGTTACCTAAGAGAGGCCAGACAGCAGATGATGGCGCCATTTACTGTGCTTTCAAAATGATAGGAAAACAGCATCCTTTCTGTGCTCACGAGTTGTTCTGCTTGAAAAGTTGTAATGTTTGCATGATTCATTTTAATGACATGATATTAAATGAACAGGGGACCTTAAAGCAGTGAACCTTACTGTACGTGTTAATTCATATCAGCTTACTAAAATCTTTATCTGTTAATTGTAATAGAATACACGTTTTGGTTATATATCATATTAGTTTTGTAGTGTCAATGTGATGTTAAAAGTGAAATTATTTTGGTTTTATTGTTAAATCATTTAACAAAAATGTATAGTGTTACATGCCAAAAAAGTACTACTGTGTTGTCTAAATTGTAGCCATGATTGGAAGATTTTCGAAAAAGAGCATGTGCTACAAAACGCAAGGTGACACTAGCATCGACTAGCAGAGGAAGTGAACGGAAGCGAAATGCATGCTGCTAAATGGAGGCTGTATGAAGCTAGATTGAGCACCTGCCTATTTTGACTAGCAGCTAATGAGTACAGTCATGACAATGCTGAAAGCAAGAAACAACAAAATAAATTTGTCTAAAATCACAAAAAAGATTGCAAAGACAATTACAAAACAAAATGGTAACTAACAATTAGTACAGATTTAATCAAAAAATTAAGTTAAGCTTTTAAAAAGACAGTATTATTATTGTACAAGCCTTGTTTTTAATCTGGAGAAATGGCCACCAGGCTCATGTAACAAGATATGTCATATTAGTTCAGCTACCATACTCTGTGCCATCATGCTTTAGCAATCACCTTGGATTTGTGGGACACTGTAAGATTACCAGCTACACAATACAAAATATAGAAAACAAAGAAATTACATTTGTTTGGCTAAAATACTTAAAATAGATATACAGTATAAAAATAATATAACAAATCTGAGTATTTAAAATGACAGCAGTACTTTTATGGTACTATTTAAAATTGCTATTGCCAGTTTAGTTAAATTCATTTTATTCTTATTAGCACCATGCGTTGCAGGGCTTGACAATATGATATTTAAATTCAGTGGATTTACATTTCCCACTTGACCCTGCTCTGGATAAGCTGGTTTAGAAAATGGATGGATGGATGGATGATTTACAGTACAAAAGGTTTTAGTAACGATGTATCAATAGTTATAAGCTAATACTTAAAAAAAGAAAAGATTACTTTTTCTTCTAAATGTTAACTATCTACTACATTGAACCTTTGGAGCAAATATCCATCCAAACACTAATTATTATGGTACAATATGCTTATCAAGGTGTCATGACAAAACAGAACAGGTACTGTTTGTTATCTTGGACTAGTTGGAGAAGTTCACTTTATGAACACACAAGCTTGAAATATATTTTTCTCTTTATGACACATTATACTGACACCATTCTGTGTAAAAGATCATATTTGATGAAATTCTCTGAGTATAGTGCTAGTAGAGTATTTGAGATAGTGTGGCATGGTGGCATATTGTGACTTTAAAACCCAAGATTGTGGTTCATTTCCCTCAACACTGTATGACTGACAGCTAGTCACTTAGGCTGTTCATAATCTGTAACCAAATATCTGTACACAGTGTTATGTTAGGAAGAACATTTTGCCTTTGGGAAAGGTGTCAATAATAATAATAATCATAATCATCATCATCATCATCATCATCATCATCATAATACTCTCAAATTGCATTATGAGAAAGAGATTTAACTTTGCATCAGTTTAAAACTAGCAATTAAAAAAAGTTAGGCTGAAATTTTGTTTTCAGTTGTATATTCTCAATAGAATTATTCATAAAAGGAAAAATGTGACATTAAATAGAATATAAAAAATAAATACAAGCACTAAGTAAAGACAAATAGCATTTACTCTATCAGGATATTACACATACAGAACAGATCTTCTTCTTCTTCTTTTGGCTGCTCCCATTAGGGGTTCCCACAGCGGATCACCTTCTTCCATATCTTTCTGTTCTCTGCATCATCACATCCATAAACCTTCTCTTAGGCCTTCCTCTTTTTCTCTTGCCTGGCAGCTCTATCCTTAGCATCCTTCTCCCAATATACTCAGCATCTCTCCTCTGCACATGTCCAAACCAACGCAATCTCACCTCTCTGACTTTGTCTCCAAACCGTCCAACCTGAGATGACCCTCTAATGTACTCATTTCTAATCCTGTCCATCCTCGTCACACCCAGTGCAAATCTTAGCATCTTTAACTCTGCCACCTCCAGCTCTGTCTCCTGCTTTCTGGTCAGTGCCACCGTCTCCAACCAATATAACATAGCTGGTCTCACTACCGTCCTGTAGACCTTCCCTTTCACTCTTGCTGATAACCGTCTGTCACAAATTACTCCTGACACTCTTCTCCACCCATTCCACCCTGCCTGCACTCTCTTTTTCACATCTCTTCCACAATCCCCATTTCTCTGTACTGTTGATCCCAAGTATTTAAACTCATCCACCTTCGCCAACTCTACTCCCTGCATCCTCACCATTCCACTAACTTCCCTCTCATTTACACACATGTATCTGTCTTGTTCCTACTGACCTTCATTCCTCTCCTCTCTAGAGCATATTTCCACCTTTCCAGGGTCTCCTCAACCTGCTCCCTACTATCACTACAAATCACAATGTCATCAGCAAACATCATAGTCCACGGGGACTCCTGTCTAATCTCGTCTGTCATCCTGTCCATAACCATTGCAAATAAGAAAGGGCTCAGAGCCGATCCCTGATGTAATCCCACCTCCACCTTGAATGTATCTGTCACTCCTACCTCAGACCTCACCACTGTCACACTTCCCTCATACATATCCTGTACAACTCTTACATACTTCTCTGCCACTCACGACTTCCACATACAATACCACAGCTCCTCTTGAGGCACCCTGTCATATGCCTCTCCAGGTCCACAAAGACGCAATGCACCTCCTTCTGGCCTTCTCTAAACTTCTCCATCAACATCCTCAGAGCAAACATCGCATCTGTGGTGCTCTTTCTTGGCATGAAACCATACTGCTGCTCACTAATCATCACTTAACTTCTTAACCTAGCTTCCACTACTTTTTCCGATAACTTCATGCTGTGACTCATCAATTTTATCCCCCTGTAGTTACTACAGTCCTGCACATCCCCCTTATTCTTAAATATCGGCACCAGTACACTTCTTCTCCACTCCTCAGGCATCCTCTCACTTTCCAAGATTCCATTAAACAATCTGGTTAAAAACTCCACTGCCATTTCTCCTAAACACTTCCATGCTTCCATAGGTATGTCATCTGGACCAACGGCTTTTCCATTCATCTTCCTCTTCATAGCTGTCCTTACTTCCTCCTTGCTAATCTGTTGCACTTCCTGATTCACTATCTCCACATCATCCAACCTCTTCTCTCTCTCGTTCTCTTCATTCATCAGCCTCTTATAGTACTCTTTCAATCTGCTCAACACACTCTCCTCGCTTGTGAGTATGTTTCCATCTTTATCCTTTATTACCCTAACCTCCTGCACATCTTTCCCAGCTCGGTCCCTCTGTCTAGCCAATCGGTACAGGTCCTTTTCTCCCTCCTTAGTGTCCAACCTCTCATAAAATTCATCATACGTCTTTTCTTTAGCCTTCGCCACCTCTCTCTTCACCTTGCGCCTTATCTCCTTGTACTCTTGTCTACTTTCTGCATCTCTCTGACTATCCCACTTCTTCTTTGCCATCGTCTTCCTCTGTATACTAGGGCTGCAAATACCAATTTAATAAAGCATTGGAATTTCTTTTCTTCTTTTTGAAATTAAATCTTGAATTTTAGGAAGTGGTATTTTTTATTGTTACTTATGTCAGTGAAAAGTGGTTTACTGTAGACCGCCCAACTGTAGGCACTATATAAAAAGAATTTGTTGATTAGAGTTACTTGTATGACAACACATGTTGTAGCTTATCATCATCAAAAAACTTGCTTCTGTGGCTAACAGTAATTGCACAGGGTAACCCACAGTTCTGAAGTACCCATAGTTCTTAGCTGATTGCTAGCACTTGCGGGAGACAGCAGAAATAAGCTGAAGTGGCTCTAACTGAACTGAAGGAGGCTGAGTAGGTGTCATGGAGGTTTTGTTATTTGTGCAGGATGATTACTTCAACTGGATACATGAAGAATATAAAGTATAGTCACATTTATCACTAATATACTGTAAGTGAGTGTGATAGAGTAAATGGGGATGATCTTAACCTTTTTCTTCATACTGTTTCAATTAACAATTATAGCCTTAAAACAAGCGTTTTTCTTTGTTTATTCAATGACTGGTACTAAGAAGAATGCCAGATTACGGAAAATGCTGTTTATTTCACCTGACATTGTAGGTACCATGAAACCAAATAATGGACATTTAATAAATAAAATAATAACTACTCCTTTCCTAAACTACAGTAAAAGAAAAAAGAGGTATTTAAATATAAGTTGGTATATTTGAATGTAATGATTAAAGACTCTAGCTATTCAGAAATTACTGTTACAGTTACTAGGCCGACTGTCTCTTTGCTCCAGTGATCCATGCATAATGTTCACGGCCTGTGTGGCAATGCACAGCCAGAGCTGGTTTCTGGATTGCTACTCCTGGGATAAGCTCCAATACTGTGTTGGACTACACAGCTTAAGAAAATACTTGGATTGATGTCAGCGTTTAACAACTGGATTTCCAAGGCATATTTTCATTTGGTTGATTTAAAAATTTTCTACATGGAATTAGTTGAAAATATACCTTTCGAAATCAACAATCAAGTCACTCATCGGTGCCTACTTTTTCTCACAACAATTTACCAGCTGCAGGCAACATAGAAGAACAATATAATTCATCCAAACAAAACTAAAGACATAAAAACAAAAGAAGATAATTTTATCCCAAGCTTTGTTGTTAATTGCTTTCTTATAAACCGTAAAACTACTTTTCAGGGATGCGGTTTCATGCTAACAGAATAGCTAGCATCTCAAACCCCACAACATCTCAGGCCTAGACCCAGTTATTGAGTTCTTTAATGCCTATGTAGGAGTTTAGATGTTCTCATTGTGTCTTAGACTTGATGTGACTTGAGAATTCCCTCAGATCCCAAAGACCAGCATCACATCTATACTCTTGGCTTCTCTCTTGTGCCTAATATTGTTAAAAATGCTATAAAGGAAAAAAGAGCACTTCAGAAACTCATTGGATGTTTGCAACTGATTGAAAAAGATGCAAGTAAAATCTAGTAGAAGAACAGTTAAGTCTGTTTTTTTCTTTCTTTTTTTTTTCTAAATTATTCGAAAGACCTCAACACTGGGGAATTTTACATATGGGTTTCAGAACAGTGGCAGTAAAGGGCACTCCTGAATATTTTATTTTAACATTTTGCTAAAGTCCTGAAGGAGGAAGTGAGAGAAAATAAAATATAAATGGCACGCTGATGACACCAGTGTATCATTTAAGCTGCGACCCAGAACTGGGATGTTTCCAGACATTCCTGTGCATTCCAGACACCGATCAATTAGACTTTGGAGAGGACAAAATAGTTTTTAATTGTACAATGTGTGTATTCATTTTTAACTGTAGGAAGTTATTATTCATATAACAATTCTATAATTATACTTTGCCATATGGCTGGGCAGTGACTTTTTTTTTTTCTAGAAATACATAATCATTATACCACATAGGTATAGGTGTAAAATGTATTCATTATAATAAATATTAGTCAAGGGTAACATGTGAGATCTATCTGCCTATTATCATATACCATCTAGCTTGGCACTACGTTGTAGTCAATTTGTTTCAATATCATTGCATTCATTTTTATGAAGGGGTTTCTTTCAGTTAAATGTTGAGTGCATTAAAAATGCATTATCCGTGCACTCTATATGCAAATGTTAGTTTTGTTATGGTGTAGGCAGAAAGTGTTAACAGTTCAAAATATTTGTGTGAAATAATAAATTACTATTGTTTTCTTTTCATTTCATTGCTTCACAGCTCCTTAACGAAGGACCGGCTCACTGCTTGTTTCACTAATTCCATTGGTTGAATGCTAACAATCATTCTGCAATTCAGTGCCAGCAAAGCATAACCAGTTCTCATGTAATTCTAGTTCACAGCCTTCATTATTTTATTCTGAAACTTAACTCCTTCCAAAGCCTTTTATTATTCCCATCTACCCTTTGGGTCAGTTTACAGGAAACAAATAATCCAATAACAAGGAGGATACACTTGAGCTGAAGTCTATTCCAGCAAAATTAGGCACAAGACACGAACCAACTGTAAACAGCACACAAGTCCATGATGAAGTCACTCAAAATGAGCCAATTTAAATTCACCAATTCACCTATCATCATTACACATTTTTTTGGGATTTGGAAAGAAATCCGGAGTGCCCAGAGAAAAGGCCACACGCACTGGGAGATGTTGCAAACTTCACACAAATGGAATACATCCTTAAGAGTAGACAGCATGTAAGAAATATGTACTGTATCTCTCTATATAAAGTTATACATTGCTGATTGACTCACTAACTGACTGACAAAAATACTTGGCCATTTGCAGACAACCTAAGGAACAATGGTTTTATTAAGGGATTAATCTCATGTCCCTCAAGATCACTAAACTCCAACTTCACTGAATTTGTGAAATCATGTAATCATGAAAAATTGCAGTCTTTGCATTGAGACAGCTCATAGAGAAGCATTGAGAAAAACAGAAAGGATTGTATATGACATTTATCAATTTGATGAAGGTTTATGATGAGTGCCATGTCAAGATATCTGGAGGTGCATACAAGGAGTACCAGAGACGTACAGTATGTGAGGATTGTCCATGATGTATATGAGGAGTGAGGACTCGGGTTAAAATCAGTGTTGTAGTAACAGACTAAGATCCCAGTTTAAGTAAGTCTGCACTAGGGATCTTCTATAAGTCCTTACCTCTTTGATTTGTTATGAATGTGTTGAATCATGAGATAAAGTACAAATCCCTGTGGTGCATGCTTTTAGGTGATGACATTGTATTGTATAGCACCAGAAAAGAGGGAGTAGAGAGGAAGTTGGAAGAATGGAGAAAGGCTTTGGAAGATAGAGGACTGATGATAAATAGAAAGAAGACAGTATATATGAGGTTTAATGATAATCAGGATTCAGAAGTTTGCCACTATGGAAAATTAGATTAATTAGAGAGTAATTTGAATGGAATAAGTTGAAGAAGTTATCAGGAGTATTGTGTGATCGAAGAATTGAGGTGAAGGTTAAAGGTAAGGTTTTTAAAACATTGGTAAGACCAATAATAATGTTTGGAACTAAGCCATGGGCAGTAAACTAAGCATAGGGGAAGAAGTGTGATGTCAGAAATGAGAATGTTAAGATGAATGTGCATAAATACAAAAAATGGCTGAATTAAAAATGAGACAATCACAGGTACAACAAAAGTGGGAGAGATACCTAAGAAAGTAAAGGAAAGTAGATTGAAGTGAAATGTACATGTGACTATGGGAGAAAATGAACATGTGGGCAAAAGAGTGATGGGAATGGATATGCAGGGAAAGAGTAAGCGAGGGGGCCGAAGAAAAGGTAGATGGATAAAGTAAAAGAAGATTTAAAGGAGAAGGATCTGACTGAAGAGGAGGTGCAGTATCAAGCATTATGGAGAAGATTGATCAAGCACATTGACTCAACATCGGGAACAGTTGAATGGGAAGAAGAAGAAGATGTAATCATGAAAAAATCATAGAAAACCATAATGTTGCTTCACATTTAATAGAAGGAAAGGGTGATCTTAGTTGAAGTCTACAAAGTAGTACACATGGTGACATTGTCTAAATCCCAGTTAGAGGCATCATAGTTTGAGTACCATCTTGATCTTGACAGTTCAGTCTTCACTTGTACTGTTGTCTTGTGTATTAAGAAGTGGATTTTTCTATGATTTTTTTTTGCCTCAAGTATAATATGTTTTGATTTTCCTATAATTTCCATTACTAATTCAACTTAAGAAAGCAGAAATGTCACCATCTCTGTCTATGCTTTTTTGTTTTTATTCATTAACATGTTTGACTTGCTACTGCACAATTATGTAGCTGGGAGTTTAAAATTATCACACTTGTTCATTAGTGTGTCTAGTATTAAAGTATATGAATTTCTGTATTCTAACATTTGTACTATAATGATAAATGCATTATTTATTCCACAAGAAAAATTAAATTACCACATAAATATTCAACCCCTTTAATATGACACATGTTAATCTTAACTGGTGCAGCTGACTAGTTTTAGAAGTCACATAACGTCTGTAGTCAAGGGGAATCGACTGATTTTAATATAAATGCACATTATTTGGAAGGTCCAACTTGCACTGCAGCCTAACCTACACAATAAAGACAAAAGAACACTACAAGCAATTCCTTGAAAAAGGTGTTTGAAAAAGATCAAGTCAGGAGATGGGGACAAGGAAAAATTCAAGTCACTGCATATCTCTTAGAGTCCAGATAAATCAATGCTTAAGAAATAGTAAGATTGTGGTACAGCGATAAATCTACCTAAAGCAGACTGTCCATGAAAACTGAGCGATCATACAAGAAGAAGACTAGTAATGGAGGCCACCAAGGGATGTGATAATTCTGAAGGAGTTATAAACTATAGTGGCTAAGATTAGAGAGATTGTGCATTCAGCAACTTTATCCCAGATGCTTCACCATTCGTAACTTAGTGGTAAAGTGAAAACCACTTTTAAAGGAAATGCACATACAAATTTGCCTAGAGTTTGCTAGAAGACATATGGGAGACTCTGAAATCAGCTGGAAGAAAGTTCTATGCGCTGATTTTTTGGCAATTGGACTAAACACCATGTATGGCATAAGCCAGACATTGCACATTATCAAAAACAAACCATTCCCATCGTGAAGTATGGTAAAGGCAGCATCATGCTGTGGGGATGCGTGTCTGCAACAGGCCCTGGCAGCTTATCAGGGTTGAGGGAAAAAAAATGAATGCAGACAAAATGCATGGATATCCAGAAGGAAAACCTGATGCAGTCTGCAAGAAACCTGCTCCATGGGAGAAGTTATGTTATTTTGAGCAAGAGAACAACCTCAACCATAAAGCCAAAGCTACATGGGAATGACTTAAAATCAACAATGATAATTTCCTGGAAGATCAGAGTCAGAGTCCAGATCTTAATCCGATCGAAAATTTATGGCTAGACTTGAAAAGGCTGTTTTCTCACAATTCCCATGGGACCTTGCAGAGCTTGAGCACTTTCACAAAGAAAAATGGAGAAAATCTCCGGTGTCCAATTGTGCAAAGCTGAGGATGACCTGTGCTCAAAGACTCAAGGCCAAAAGTGCCTCTTTTAAATACTGACTTCAATGGGGTGAGTACATTTGTAATTAATTTAGATCACCTTGCAGAAATCTGTTTTCACTCTAACATTAAAGAGTCTTTTTCTGTTGATCAGTGTCTAATGTATAACAATAAAATACAAAAACTTTCAAGGGGTTGAATATGTTTAATAGGGCTGGTATACTGTATATACCATTTTTTTCACAGCTTATAGTTTTATTTTAAAGCTTTGGAAAACAGTTACATTACAATTAAATTAGGACTGTCATTCTTTACCTCTTCCAGAATGTTCAGTCAGTGGGAATACATTTAACTTAATATTTAAAAAAGCAAAGGAAATAAAACTATTCAGGTTGTAACCTTTAAATGAAGACTCTGTGAATTGCTTGTGCAGAGGTGTTAAAGATGCTGGACAATAGCTGGTTGCTTTTTCAAGTGGACATCCATTCCACCAGCTTGAGCAACACGGTACATTAAGTATCCTGTACATGTAAGTGTGTCTCTCCACTTCCAGCCTCTAGCAGCACTTCTCCTCATTTAATGCACAGTAAGAGCACTTTGCTTGCTGAAAAGGTATTTTTCAAGGGTGGAAGGCAATATTTAGCAATAGAGCATGCTTTCATCATCACCAACAGATACTTCACCTGTACTAAGACACTTACTTCACCTGTACTAAGACACTTTAGAATTAAAATCTCACTACACAACATCCAACAGAGGTTAAGAATATAGCTAAAGTAAGGTAAGGTAAAAAAATGTAAAGCTAACTAAATCATTACACAAAAAAAAACCCCACAGGCTACTGAACTTCTACTCAGAATTCTAGAAAAATTGTATGATCTTTTAAAATTTTGAGGAGTATTTCAGTTATTTCACTAAGAGCAAATTAAATTAGTAAAGCTGAGCCCTAGATCAGCATGAAGGTACAGACATTAGGGTTATTTGCTTACACATCTTGATATGCAAGTTTGATCCTGTAGATCAGTGGTCTCAAACTCCAGTCCTGAAGGGCTGTAGTGGCTGCAGGTTTTAATTCCAACCCTTTTCTTAATTAGTGACCTGTTTTTGCTGCTAATTAACTTCTTTTGAATTAATTTTGTTTGACTTGCTCATGACGACTCAGATCCCTTAATTGTTTCTTTTTACTTAATTATCAGCCAAACAATAATGAGATAGAAAATGAGCCAAAACAGAACCAGTAAACAGTGTCCATCATAAAGTACCTGAAAATAAAGAAAGATGAAGGTCTCAGGAATGTTGATCTGCTCAGGTCCTCAAAGCATTTTAACAGCACTCTTAGAACAGAGAAAATCAATTTCGGAAATGTATGCTAATGCACAATGAGCAACAAGTAACGGAATTAAAGAAAGTATTTAATTAACAACAAGAATCAGCACCTAATTAAGCAACCATTTGGAGTCTAGGGCCCTGACTTAGTTGGCCTTCTTTTAGTTGACTCACTTCACATTTCATTTCTGTTTGGGTGCCATTTAAGGAAAGAAATGAAGCAGTTCAGAGGGACAATGAAATTCAGGGGAACAAATCTTAAAAAACAATTAAATTAAAATGAAAGGAAAAGGAGTTAATTAGCTGCAAAAACTGATCACCAATTAGGGAAAGGATTAGAATGAAAACCTGCAGTCACTGCGGCCATCCAGGACTGGAATTTGAGACCACTGCCCTAGATATATACAGTAGTTGCCTCTATAATGTTTGAAACAAAGACACATATTTTTTTCTTGATTTACTCCTCTGCTCCACAATTTAAAATTACAAATCAAATAATTCAGAGGTGATTAAAGTGCACATTGCAGACTTTAATTTAAATGTATACGTATATACACACCATATAGAAATAACAATACTTTTTATGCATGGACCCTCCATTTCAAGGCACCATAATATTTGGGACAAAGCAATGAGAGGTACATTAAAGTATTCATATTTAGTGCTTTGTTGCATATCCTTTACATGCAGTGACTTATTGAAGTCTGTGATTCATTGATATCACCAGGTGCTGAGGGTCTTCTCTGGTGATGTTCTGCCAAGCCTCTAATGCAGCCATCATCAGCTCCTGCTTGTTTCAGGGGTTTGTCTCCTTAAGTTTTCTTTTCAGCATATGGAAGACTTGCTCAATTGGATTTAAACTGGGTGATTGTCTTGGCCATTGAAGAATTTTCAATTTTGTAGCTTTGAAAACTCCTATGTTGACTTAACAGTATCTTTGGGATCATTATCTTGTTGTGAATGAAGCACCGTTCAACGAGTTTGGAGCCATTTACTGGAACTTGAGCAGATAAAATGTCCCTGTACACCTCAGAAGCCATTGTGCAACTGCCATCAGCAGTTCCATCATCAATGAAGATAAGTGTGCCAGTATCTGTGGCAGCCATACATGCCCAAGCCATAACATCTATACCACCATGTTTAACACATGATGTGGTATGCTTTGGATCTTGGGTAGTTCCTTTTAGTCCCCACACTTTGCTGTTGCCATCACTCTGATACAGATTTACAGTGGTGTGAAAAACTATTTGCCCCCTTCCTGATTTCTTATTCTTTTGCATGTTTGTCACACAAAATGTTTCTGATCATCAAACACATTTAATCATTAGTCAAATATAACACAAGTAAACACAAAATGCAGTTTTTAAATGATGGTGTTTATTATTTAGGGAGAAAAAAAATCCAAACCTACATGGCCCTGTGTGAAAAAGTAATTGCCCCCTTGTTAAAAAATAACCTAACTGTGGTGTATCACACCTGAGTTCAATTTCCGTAGCCATCCCCAGGCCTGATTACTGCCACACCTGTTTCAATCAAGAAATCACTTAAATAGGAGCTGCCTGACACAGAGAAGTAGACCAAAAGCACCTCAAAAGCTAGACATCATGCCAAGATCCAAAGAAATTCAGGAACAAATGAGAACAGAAGTAATTGAGATCTATCAGTCTGGTAAAGGTTATAAAGCCATTTCTAAAGCTTTGGGACTCCAGCGAACCACAGTGAGAGCCATTATCCACAAATGGCAAAAACATGGAACAGTGGTGAACCTTCCCAGGAGTGGCCGGCCGACCAAAATTACCCCAAGAGCGCAGAGACGACTCATCCGAGAGGTCACAAAAGACCCCAGGACAACGTCTAAAGAACTGCAGGCCTCACTTGCCTCAATTAAGGTCAGTGTTCACGACTCCACCATAAGAAAGAGACTGGGCAAAAACGGCCTGCATGGCAGATTTCCAAGACGCAAACCACTGTTAAGCAAAAAGAACATCAGGGCTCGTCTCAATTTTGCTAAGAAACATCTCAATGATTGCCAAGACTTTTGGGAAAATACCTTGTGGACTGATGAGTCAAAAGTTGAACTTTTTGGAAGGCAAATGTCCCGTTACATCTGGCGTAAAAGGAACACAGCATTTCAGAAAAAGAACATCATACCAACAGTAAAATATGGTGGTGGTAGTGTGATGGTCTGGGGTTGTTTTGCTGCTTCAGGACCTGGAAGGCTTGCTGTGATAGATGGAACCATGAATTCTACTGTCTACCAAAAAATCCTGAAGGAGAATGTCCGGCCATCTGTTCATCAACTCAAGCTGAAGCGATCTTGGGTGCTGCAACAGGACAATGACCCAAAACACACCAGCAAATCCACCTCTGAATGGCTGAAGAAAAACAAAATGAAGACTTTGGAGTGGCCTAGTCAAAGTCCTGACCTGAATCCAATTGAGATGCTATGGCATGACCTTAAAAAGGCGGTTCATGCTAGAAAACCCTCAAATAAAGCTGAATTACAACAATTTTGCAAAGATGAGTGGGCCAAAATTCCTCCAGAGCGCTGTAAAAGACTCATTGCAAGTTATCGCAAACGCTTGATTGCAGTTATTGCTGCTAAGGGTGGCCCAACCAGTTATTAGGTTCAGGGGGGCAATTACTTTTTCACACAGGGCCATGTAGGTTTGGATTTTTTTTTCTCCCTAAATAATAAAAACCACCATTTACAAACTGCATTTTGTGTTTACTTGTGTTATATTTGACTAATGGTTAAATGTGTTTGATGATCAGAAACATTTTGTGTGACAAACATGCAAAAGAATAAGAAATCAGGAAGGGGGCAAATAGTTTTTCACACCACTGTATCTTTGTCTCATCTGTCCATAAGACCTTTTTCAAGAATTCTGCAGGCTCTAATAAATACTAATTCAGAAACTGTAATCTAACCATCCTGTTTTTGTGGCTGACTAGTGGTTTACATCTTGCAGTGTGGCCTCTGTATTTCTGTTCATGAGTCATCAGTCATCTGTAGATAGTAGCCTCTGACACAAACACATCTGCCTCCTGAAGACTGTTTCTGATCTGCTGGACAGGCGATTGGGGCTTTTTCTTTACCATGATGAGGATTATTCTGTCATCAGCAGTGGCGGTCTTACATGGTCCTACCAGTCCCTTTGTGATTGATGAGCTCATCAATGTGTTCTTTCTTCCTAATGATATTCCAGTTGATTTAGGTCATTGTAAGGTTTTACCAATGTCTCTAATAGTTATATTATTGTTTTTCAGCCTCATAATGGCTTCTTTGACTTTTATTGGCACAGCTCTTGTCCACATGTTGAACAAAGGCAACTACAGACCCCCAAGCCCAGGTATCTTATACCTGCACTAATGAAGCAATGAAACAGACCTGAGTAATCACAGACACCTGTGATGCCAATTGTCCCAAAACATTTTGGTGCCCTGAAGTGGGAGGTGGGAGGGTTGGCATGTAGAAAATGAGTCATTTGAACGGTGTGACTGTATGCAAATGTATGCAAAAAAAAGTTTGCAATGTGCAATTTAATCACGTCAGAATTGTTTGATTTGTAATTTTAAACTGTGGAGCAGAGGAGTAAATCAAGGAGGAATGTGTCTTTGTCCCAAACAACATGGAGGGCACAGTAGATATATGAATATGTGTTTTTGCATAAGTAAATGTGGCCAAGGACTGACTGTGGTCCTGTCCAAGACTGAGTTTTGCCTTTAAATTTTAAGTTTCTTTTAGCAGAAACAACAAGAATAGGAAACTGATGAATGCTTATCTATACCTAGCTAAACATAAGAAGTGCATGTTAAAATTTTACTTTTACCATTAAACAATTATTTTTATGCCCTTCTATATAACAAAAATGACACTTTTCAGTATATATACAGACAATTTTTTGGTAATGTTCCAGTTAATGGACATCAGTGTAAGGCAGTTGCTTGTGCCTCACTGCTCCTGGTTATTGGGTTTCAATCATGGCTCAAATTCTTTCAGTGTAAAGTTTGCATGTTCTCTTTTCTTCTGATTTCAAACACATGTTCATTAGGTTATTTGGCAACATTTAACTGGCCTGAGGTGTGTATGTCACAGTGTGTGTATGAGCGTGCCCTTCAATGGATTGTTCATAATTGGTTTCTGCCTGGTTTCTGACACTGACAGAATAAAGGTCAGCCCCAACTACTCTAAATTGGGTAACACACTTACAGGAAATGGATGGATATATATAAAAATGTTCCAGTTTCATAGTTATTACAAGTCTTATGTGGTCTTAGATAGATAGATAGATAGATAGATACTTTATTAATCCCAAGGGGAAATTCACATACTCCAGCAGCACCTTACTGATATAAAAAACAATATTAAATTAAAGATTGATAATAATGCAGGTAAAAACAGACAATAACTTAATATAATGTTAACGTTTACCCCCCCGGGTGGAATTGAAAAGTCGCATAGTTTGGGGGAGGAACGATCTCCTCAGTCTGTCAGTGGAGCAGGACAGTGACAGCAGTCTGTCGCTGAAGCTGCTCCTCTGTCTAGATATGACACTGTTTAGTGGTGTGCTGGATATCATTTTGCAAAATTTACAGACTTTTCTTTGACAGATCATTAATGGTTTCATATTTTTTGTAGGCCTCATGTTAAAGAAATCACATTAGACACAAGGGGGGCACAAGTGTATATAGTTTAAAATTTGGTGCATTTGCAAAGCTCTTTGCAAATTGGAGGTACAACTGAAAAGGAATTTCAACTAGAAACCTAAATGTGCTCGAAGCACTGTAGGGTAGCAGCAAAACCTAATTTGATATCGTGCTGTTCAAGTCTAAATATCTGAATCATAAAAGAATGGGGCGATCATTTTTGGGTTGACCTTTTTTAAAGTTTCATTGTCACAATAACTTTTTTATAACACTCATGATCCACGATCAATAGCAATCCCCAAATTCAACAACATTAAAAATGTCTCTTGACTAGACTTTTCATAGGGTATAGAATATCAAGATGGATCTGTATGAGAGTGACTGACTATATGAGGATTTTACTGCCTCTTGAGACATCCCACGATGCAACTTTCAATTGGAATATGTGTTTGACAAGAGACATTTGGATTGAGCAGCTCTTTTCAGACCGATCGTTAGTAAAGCACAAAGGCTCAATAGATCTGTTCGGTAGAGCTCTACATTGATTGCAGGCTAAAGGGCAAAGAAAAAGTACCTTGCTATAAAGTGCTGTCCTAATTGGTATCACACTAATCCAGTTGCCTTTCCTAGTTTCCTCCAGGCATAACAATTCTCCAAGCCATGCTGGGAAGAAAAACAAAGAAATTTGCCAATGAGCTCAAATAATATGTGTGAATATATTTTTTTGCAATCTCCTGTAAAAAAATGCATAGCGATAAAGCTCTGCCAACAAAAGTTCATAACTAAGTAAAATGATGATGTGTTGTGGAAAAAAATGTCATAGCATTGGAATGTTGTTATTTCATTTTAATAAGAAGTGCAATTAAAAAAGTCCGGAGTTTTAATTTGAACCTGTTAAATAATTAATTAAGATGGCTTGAAGGTATCTGATGAAATGTAAAATATAACAGTTCACATTCTATTAAAATGCATTTTATATTACTTGTATCTCTAGTTTATACGGTATAATTCATCTTGCAGTGATTGTATTTAAGTTGAGTGCTCATCAGAAAAATAATTCCCTAAGAATTAAGAATGTTAACCTGTTTTTATACACTTTAATAATATATTCCTTTAGAATGTAAAGCCAAGACTGCCCCAGAGTTTGCCAGGCATCTCTTATCAGTATCTGTTTCATTATAATACCAAATATTGGGTGAACAGGGGAAATATAAAAGAAATCTCAGATGATAGCATTGCTTTAGTGTGTTTACAAACCTTGTATTCATTTACATTTACATTTATTTGCTTAGCAGATGCTTTTATCCAAAGCAGCATTCAAAAGAGGTCAACATAACTGAGTAAACATCAGTCTAGGGAACTGTTGAGCAAGTGTTACAGGACAAGGATACAAAATTAATCATCCCAAGAGAAAACCTCAGAACAAAATTCAAGGAAGTTACAATTCCTAGATTACAAAATCCTAACAGCTAAAATCAGTTTGACAGAAATTCAGCAGACAAGACATTTCAAATGCTTCTTAAACACATTGAGGGAGTTAGAATTTAGAATGGAGTTAGGCAGCTTGTTCTACCATCAAAGAGCTACAAATGAAAAGATTCTTGATTGAAGTTTGATGCCATACAGAGGTGGCATCACCAGATGCTCTTCATCAGCATACATGAGAGGTCGAGAAAGAGTGTAGGAACTCAGAAGTTGCTCCATATTTTTGTATACTGTAGGTGCTGAACAACCGAGTACTCTGTTGGCAAGTATCAAGGATTTGACTTTAATATGTGCCGCTACAGGAAGATAATGTAGTGATCTGAAAAGAGGAGTGACATGTGTCCACCTCGGCTTGTTAAACATTACAATTGAATACGTCAGGGCATTTTGAATCATCAATGGCTTGATGACATAAGCCAGCAGAGAGATGCAGTAGCCCAATCGTAACACAACCAAACCCAGAACTACCGTGTTTCCCTGAAAATAAGACCAGGTCTTATATTAATTTTTACTCCAAAAGATGCACTAGGGCTTATTTTCAGGGGATGTCTTATATTTATTAATGTACAATAATATACATTTATCCAAATACAGTCATGTCATCTTCTTCTGGAATATCGTCATAACTCTCCACATTCAAACCTTGAATTCTAGCCTGAATTTCTTGCTACTCCAGCCTCTTTTAGGATCCTACGGGATCGATGTGCATGCTTCGATGTTTGATGAATGGTTCGATGTGGTGAAGCAAAATGCCGACATACAAATGCACTCATGGTGCTTTTATATTCAAGCGTCGCATATTCCCGATCGTAATGACACGATACATTTTAAAAGTCTCACATGCCATCTTCTGTGCCGTCTTTTTTTTTACCTTCACAATAAGATCAGAATGTACGGTGGCATATTTGAGCCACAGAGAAAAAAATTAAGGACATGGTGAAATTGTCTGTTTTGTGATTAAAGTGGAAACTTCGGCTTTAACCTCGAAATGTCCACTTTAATCTCATAGTTTATTTTATCATTAAAGCAGACCGTCGTAAACATCATCTTAAAACCGACCCAGTTCTTAAACACTATGTGCTTCTGGGGCTTCATCCAGAGCTAACAGCAGCAATCGCCACACAGAACACATTACATTTCTGATATTCCAGCTCTCTGCACATTTAGAATCCTAGATTTATACTTGATATCACTTTCATGATGAAATCCATTAAAGTTATATATGTTACATTTTACAGATAATTCATTAACTTTGTTTAAATAATGAATTCTGTTAACACAGTAGTTACACATGTGTGGGTGACATGGTGGCAGAGCGGTAGCACTGCTGTCTTGCAGGGAGTCACGTCCTTATGGAGTCTGCATGTTTCCCTTGTGGGTTTCCACTGTGTGCTCCGTTTTCCATCCAAAGACATGATGGTTTGGGTATTTGGTGAAGCTAAAATGACGTTAGTGTATGTGAGTGCTTGTGTTCACCTTGCGATGAGCTGATGCCCCATCAAGGGATTATTTCTGCCTCGCGCCCGATGCTTGCTGGAATGGATGCATCCCTGGATTGATGGATGTAATCATTAAACATCCTTTTCAGAGATATTGTGGTAAGGTGTCCTCGGAATTTAATGGATGTTTCAGGCATACGTGTCACATCACGTGAAGTATCAACCCAGCCTTAGGTGCCTTGCTTTTCAGCTGACGATCTTGACTAGGGCTTATTTTTGGGGTAGGGCTTATTTTCGGGGAAACACGGTAGGATATGTGCTGCATACTCTGTCAGTTACTGTCTGACCTTGCAGAAATTTTATAGAGTGAATTTGCAAGACGGACCATAGCAACATGGCCCCTGAAGAACGGATGGTCATCGATCACCATCCCAAGGTTGCATACAGATTTAGCAGATTTTAGTGAAAATTAACCAAGATGAACAAAAATGGGGTGCTGAATAGACTGAGAAGTTGACTGCGTTTGTCAAGCTGAGGTGGAGATTGTACACCTTCATTCAAGCTGTAATATCAATGAGACATGCAGCGATTCTAGCTGATACCATGTGATCATCTGGAGGGAATTTCCTGTACAGCTGCGTATCATTGGCATAGCAGATCAGATCAGAAAAACCTTGGGACACAATGATAGGGCCTAGTGAAGAGGTGTACAGAGATTAGAGAAGAGGACACCCCCATGCTTGCCTGGTGCACCCTTGACATCTCTTCATGCCAGGACACACGATGGGATCTACTCAAGAGGTAGGACTCACACCACCTGATGGCAGTCCCAGTGATGCCAAAGTCAGAGAAGCTGGCAAGGAGAATCCAGTGGTTGATTGTGTTCAAAGACTTGAAGTATTTTTGTGATCTATTCTTAAAATTTGCCTGGTACTTTTTCTTGTTCCATGTATTTTTTATTCACTCTCTATAACCTTTTGTTTGTATTTTTTGTTGACATTTGGATTGTGTCTGTTAATTAATAATAATTTATTTTTATTAGTTCTCATTATTTTGGGTCCTTCCAATCTGTTTTTCCGCAACAGCATGTATACCTTCAATCACTATCCTCAAAATCTTGCTTCTATATCCAGGCATTTCTATCAGAGGTTGCAATTGGGCAGGAAGCACCTAACAATAATAAATCTAGTATTATAAGAGAAAGTGTAGTGAGCTCTAAAGCTAAAGTAGATTTAGATAATGTACCAGTGATGCACATCCTCTGTGATATGTCAGTTTAATCACCATGTTACTGAAGAAAGTCACTGTCAATTTTTGCCATCACTCACCTTATGACTATTACAATAGTTTTAGTGCTTATAGACCAAGTCTAATGTCAGCCATTTTTCATATCTAAGATTTGCATTAATACCAGTATCATGTAAATCTTAAAATTGCTTGAACGTTTTCCAAATACAATACCCAGCAATACTAATAATCCGGAGTAAATCATCAGGATATCTTCCAACCATCCTTCAATCCATCCACTGTCAGTGTCAATCTGGTGTCACTAGAAATATGGGGTGGCATACAGCAGGTGATATGTATGTTAAAACAACTCAATTAAACTTAGATAAGTCAACAAAAGTTGGCCTCAAGTCTGAATATAATATACGATTCTATCAAGTACGATTAACTGCTCCTGCCTGCACACCACCTTGTCAGTGATCCTTTAATCTTGCTCACTTTTGACTCTAGGCTAAGCATGCTGTGGTACATGCTAGCACTATGGAGCTAATACACACTTAAATGTCTAGGAACCACCAAGTGTTTGTTTGTAGGCTGCTATTCCACCTCTAGAGAGGCTAAAGGGAGCTGGGTCTATTCACCATGGCCCATATTTAAATCTTAAATATCTTAATTGCACCCTTCTTATTCTCGCTATTTGAGGTAGTCTTTCTGTCATGATTTTTCCCATGTCTTTTCCTTAGTTTTACAGTAGTTACCAGGGCTTGTTTTCATTATCTTGTTAAAGCTGCAGTATTCTAAATGCTTATGTCATTTTCAAATACATCACATTGTAGGTAGACAAAGATACTGCATGCTATTCAGACTGTTGTGTAAGCTTCTTTAACTTGGATTGGTGTGCAGGAAGCAAGAAGGAGAAGAATATTACATTTACTATCAAATGATTAAGTTATTTTTAATGATGTTCCAGAACAAAACGAAATTTACTACTCTAGTGGGCTCAAGTCACATTGTCTCTGTACTGCATGTTTAGTGCAACTCCTGCATTATTGGAATTATTCAGCTCACCACATTGTCTTACCCTCTTTACACCCTATTGTTAGAATAAATACCAACCTTTATTTTATATAATTCAACTATGTAGTGAACACCATATAAAAGTGTTTTATTTGAAATATATTGTATAATTGGTGCACAGGCAACTTGGTCAGAGTGAAATAGTGGTGAGAAGTGAACTGTTGGCATTGTGTATAATGTTCAGTTCCACTAGGCTATGCTACAAGTCTGTTGTGAAAGTCAAATCTAGGTAGGGTTTGTGTAAGTAAAAAGTTTGAAATCACCTGAATTAAGTAAGTCTGCATCTGCCTTGTGACCTGAATTAGCCAGGCATTGTGGTTAATTGAAAGTAATTTTTGCATGAAGTGAATTTTGTTTAAAGGACAGTACAGGATATAGGGAAAGAAGCAGCTGTCAACAGAGATTTTACAACAACTCACAAAACTAAGTGTAAAATGGCTCAGCTTTCTGAAATTTATTTATCCACTTTTTCATGATATCATATTTGCATATTGCCTTTACTATTGTTTTGCTTTTGTTGTAAATTAGAAATTAGTGGATAGTGTATTTATTTGACTGCTGACAAATAACAACTGCATTTTACAGTGCAAGTTAAGGTAGCAGAAATGCTCAAAAATAGATCCAAAAATGATGAGATGCAACAGTTCAATTCAAGTCTCCCATTTGCACCCCTGAGGCACAGGAACTGCTTGCAGCTGAGTAATGCTGTTTTTGTTATGTTATTTATACTTTCTGGAGTAAGTGTTCCTTTCAAGTAGGAAAGGATTTTTTCATTAAAAAATAATTTTTGTTTTTATCAAATCTTAATTTATAATTAGCTGGTGGAGCAATAGCAATGATAAAGACTTGCAACAAGGAGACTGGGGTTTGTATCCTGGGTGCTCCCTGCATGACGTTTGCATGTTCTTCTCATTTCCAATTGAGTTTCACGTTATTTGAATTGGAGTTTTTAATGTAGCCCTAGTGTGTGTGTTCACCCTGTGATGGGCTGGCACTCTGTCTTGGGATTGTTCCTGCCTTGAGCTCCTGCTTGCTATGGTAGGCTCCAGTTTCCTTGTGCCCCCAGATAATCGAATTAAGAAATTGAATGAATATTATATTAAACCTTAGAAAAAAATTGATGTGCACAGGGAATTCAGCACATTCTGCCAAAATAATATCAGGTTTTGAAGATTACTAGGTTCCTGCTCTCCATCACACTACTTGGTAATTTATTCAATGATAGATAGATAGATAGATAGATAGATAGATAGATAGATAGATAGATAGATAGATAGATAGATAGATAGATAGATAGATAGATAGATAGATAGATAGATAGATAGATAGATAGATAGATAGATAGATAGACCTCTCAGTTCCAGAATCAGCCTAGTCAATCTTCTCTGGATTTTTCCAGCACTGTGTTATAGCCTGGAGACCAAAACTATACACAGTACTCCAGGTGATGTCTCACCAGTGTGTTATAAAGCTTAAGTAAAACCTCCTTTGACTTGTACTCTATACATCACTCTATATAAACTAATGTTCTTTTAGCCTTCTTATTGGCTTCTATATACTGGCTGGATATAAATAGTGATATGTCCACTATGACTCATAATGGGTACTCACATCTCCTATATTTTCTTCCCACATGTAGTACCTTACATCTATTTACATTAAATTTCTTCTGCCACAAATCTGCCCAAGCCTGTATTCCCTCCAAGTCCTTCTGTAATTTGCCCTTCCACCTAATTTGGTAATTATATTCCTATCCAGTGCGTTCATGTATATTAAAAGCAGCAGCAGTCCTAGCACTGACTCTTGAAGGACACCATTTGTAACATAATCTAATTCTGATAAAGATCTTTGCATTGCAGACCTTTGCTTCCGGTGTTTTAGCCAGTTCTGCACCCATTTACACACTATGTCCTGAATTTCCACTTCTTTTAGTTTAAAGGCATATATGATGGTGTTTCGACTGGCCATTGATGTTTGATGCAATTACAATAATAATTATTTGACTGTTATGTCCTTTTCTGTACTTTCCATTTCCCTGCAACATTTGAAACCTGAACATGTTTAGTAAATTTGTGATTTTTAAATGGTCCGGGACCTAGTTAATGATCTTCAGATAACTGCTGCCTCATACAGAGTTGCTTCTGTTACTAGTGTTACTGCAAACCTGGGAAGGAAAAAGTGGTTCAAAAAGTAGATGGGTGGATTGATAGTTTTTCATCATTCAGCACCATCATCTGTTAACCTGCTCTTGAATTAAAGTATGGACCCATGATGCACTCTACATTACTCCTTGGTTAATCACTAGGAGTTCCAGTTGCATTTTTACAAGCAAGACATGGTATCTAGGTGCATTGTTTCGTTTTTTCCATTTGTTTGTATATGTGCTCCTTAAGATTGTGTTTCCTCTTATTGTACTTTACCTGAACTTACAAAGAAATTGCATTAAATGCATGGGTTCAAAGTGTCCCTGTAATTAAATTTCATAATAAATTAAATGTGCTGAACCTAAGTACCTGGAAGCACCTGCAAACAATAGAAGATGAGATTCTGCACTGCAAAAAATGAAATCTAAGCAAGTGAAAAGTTTTTCTATCAAGCCATTAATAGTGTTTTCCTTATTGCATGGCATATAGTTTTTTCACAAAATTTCTATTTAAGATTATTTAGAGTATAGGAACCTCATCAAGGACTTTGTTAAATGGTGCAACTCAAACCACCTACACCTGAACACCAGCAAAACCAAGGAGCTGGTAGTGGATTTCAGGAGGCCCAGGCCCCTCATGGACCCCATGATCGTCAGAGGTGACTGTGTGCAGAGGGTACAGACCTATAAATACCTGGGAGTGCAGCTGGATGATAAATTGGACTGGACTGCCAATACTGACGCTCTGTGTAAGAGAGGACAGAGTCGACTATACTTCCTTAGAAGACTGGCGTCCTTCAACATCTGCAATAAGATGCCGGTTGTGGCGAGCGCCCTCTTCTATGCGGTGGTGTGCTGGGGAGGCAGCATTAAGAAGAAGGACGCCTCACACCTGGACAAACTGGTGAGGAAAGCAGGCTCTATTATAGGCATGGAGCTGGACAGTATGACATCCGTGGCAGAGCGACGGGCGCTCAGCAGGCTCCTATCAATTATGGAGAATCCACTGCATCCACTAAACAGTGTCATCTCCAGACAGAAGGGCAGCTTCAGCGACAGACTGCTGTCACTGTCCTGCTCCACTGACAGACTGAGGAGATCGTTCCTCCCCCACACTATGCGACTCTTCAATTCCACCCGGGGGGAGTAAACGTTAACATTATTCAAAGTTTTTGTCTGTTTTTACCTGCATTTATATTACTCTTTAATTTAATATTGTTTTTTATATCAATATGCTGCTGCTGGAGTATGTGAATTTCCCCTTGGGATTAATAAAGTATCTATCTATCTATCTATCTATCTATCTATCTATCTATCTATCTATCTATCTATCTATCTATCTATCTATCTATCTATCTATCTATCTATCTATCTATCTATCTATCTATCTATCTATCTATCTATCTATCTATCTATCTATCTATCTATCTATCAAAACTCTTGTCAAGTACATTTTGCTTAACCCATTGGCAGATCAGTTTTTATAAATAAAATAGTTGTTTTGCTTTTTCACAATAAGGAAACAAGATTTAATGGCTTGATATAAAAAAGTTGCTTAGATTCTCTTTTCTGTAGTGTAGATAAACTGGAAGTTCTAAAAATGAATTTCTTGATGAAAATAATTAAAATCCTGGGTGACCTAAAATTATTAGAATTGTCAGATTAAAGGTCATTATTTCTCTGCATAATGGAACATAATATGTTGAGGTCACACAAGACTAAAACTATGAAGCAAGCTATGATTAAAGAAACTGGATTTAAAAAAGAGCAAGATCAGTCACACCATCTCATATTTATGTTGTAAAAGGGACACAGCAGTGAACAGACAGGATGAGAGGGAGAATTTTTGCCCCATGAGACCCTGTACGTGTGCATTGCTGCACAAACCTGAAAATATTCAAAGAGACAAGGAAGAAGTTCCAAGCCTTTCTGAAAAACTTACAGCAAGAGAACAAGATATCTGTGTAGATATCCAATTAAAATACATCTAAGGAGTAACCGCTGCTAAGATCTCAACTACAGATAATTATTAGTCATCTAACTTGCTTATTACCTTGGTGGTTACCAATTTTGTGATCTATTAAAGAAAACATTTTAAATAACAAAATACTTGCTTACTTTGAAAGACAACAAAGCAACAAAATATGATAATTCTTGTTAATATTTAATTATGTATGTGTGTCTGTATTGTAAGACAGAGAGACAGAGACACATAAAGAGTTGGGGCAACTGAAGGCAAACCCAGTATAGTTACGTCCTTTCAAATGGGAGTCTTAACAGAGACTGACTAAGATAGCGATGACTTCGTTTTTCTGTACTTACGGGCGGAAGAGGCAGATCCAGGTGGACGGACACCAGAATTGATGTCATCTGTGTTAATGCTGTCAGTCTTCCAGTTTGCAGAGGAGGAACAGAGAGTGTTTGTACACTGCACCAACCCGTGGAATGGTGGGGAATCACCACTAGTAGAGCCCTTAAGCTGTCCCCTATGCACATGCATATGACAGTATCTAAGCAAGGGTCCTGCTAATATATAGTAGGCAAGTATTATGGCATGAAAAAGCGAGTTTCAGTATATGGGAAGGCTGTCTATCTTGTGTTGTTATTTTCAATTTGGTACCCAAATAAAAGCTAAGTCAAGTCAAAATCACTTTATTCAGAGCAGTAATTTGACAGTTGTGGAATGCTTGTTAGATATTATATAAATAACATTAATATTTTGTCATTTATTAGTAGAACAGTAGCCAAGAAACCAGATTCTGAACTGAGTGATTGTGTGGGACAGAAAGATCCTTTAGACGGATGCAAGAGATAAAACCTTTAGAGGACACAGCTATAGCATTCAGAAAAGGGCATCTCCAGAAAGCAAATGTGTGCGAGATACATACAAACAAGCTATGGAAAAATAGAGAATCTAGAAATAAAACAGAACGCAAGTTTGCAGTTTAAGACATGTCTTGATTTTACTGTTAACAATTTGCTGCTTGAGGTAGTCTTCCTGTCAAGCTTTTACTTTTCTTCTGCTCCAGTTTTACCTAAATTACCTGATTTGGTTTTCATTATCTTGACAATAGGTTACAAATGCAATATTCTTAATTGTTATGTCATTTTGAAGCACATCACATTGCAGGTAGACAAAGATACTGCATGCTGTTCAGACTGTTGCGTAAGCTGCTTTAAGATGGATTTGTGTGCAGGATGCAAGAAGGAGAGGGGGAATATTGATATTACTATCAAATGCTTAAGTTATTTTTAATGATGTTTCAGAACAAAGTAAAATGTATGTGATCTAGTAAGCTTGAGTCATATTGTCTCTGTAGTGTATGTTTAATGCAACTTCTACATTACTGGAATTATTCAGAGCAGCATATTTTGCTACCCTCCTTACTCCCTATTTTTAGAGTAAACAGCAACCTTTACTTTATATAATTCCACACTATACAGTAAATACCATATAAGAGTGTTTTAGTGACACATTGAAATAGTGGCGAGAAATGAACTGGCAACATTGTGTATAATGTTCAGTTCTTTAGGCACTAAGCCATACTGCCTGTCTTTTGTGAAAGTCGAATACGGGTAGGGCTTATGTCAGTGAAAAGTTTGAATTCAGCCTAATTAAACACATCTGTGTCTATGCCTTGTGTCCTGAATTAGGTTAATTGCAGGTAATTTTTGCATTACATGAATATTGTTTTAAGGACAATACAGTATGTAGGGAAAACTACAGCATTTAGTCAGATGCAGGAAACAAAAGCCTTTGGAGGACACAGATACAGTATAGCATACAGAACATGGTATCTCAAGAAAGTAAATGTGTGTTTGATGCATACAAATAAAACTATGGAAAAGAAGAGAATCTGGAATCAAAACAGAAAGCAAGTTTTCAGTTTAAGACTAAAGAGAGTCATTAATGTGTAATACATATAAATTAAATAATGTAAAAATGTGTTTTAGGGTGATATGGAGGTGCATGCATTAGGCCTGTTGCTTCAAGGATCCAGTATTGTGGGCTCTAATACAATGCCTGGTTGCTGTCCTGTGTTGTGTTTGCATGATTATCCCGTGTGATTTTTTTTTTTTGTACTCTCACATACCCAAAAATTTGTGTGTTTGTGTGTGTGTGTATGTTTGTTAGGTCAAGTGGCAGTTTCAAACTGGCCATCTCACTGGGCTCTGTAATGAGCTGATGCTATTCTCAGAGTCAGTTCTTGCCTTGCTCCAGATGCTACCTGGATAGACTACAATACCCAAAACTCTGAAATAAGTTAAGAAAGTTTGAAACATTATGTTAAGCTATATTAAACAAATAATGCATTTAAAGGATGCTTTCTGGTCATGTATACTACCTTTATGCACACTAGAAAAATATCTTAAAGACTGAATTTGTAATATTTTGTATCTGTAATAAATGATTAAAAACTCATGAAGTTTGAATCATTTTCATCATAATTAGAATGCAGACAAAATAACATTTTCAAAGTCAGTTAATCTAATATGGGTTTTAGCTAAGCTGTAGTGTAGCAGAAGAATACATTAGAACATTAGAACAAACTAGACAAGAACAGGTCATTAAGCTCAACAAAGCTTGCCAGCCCTATCCACTTAATTCTTCTAAAAAAACATCAAGTCAAGTTTTGAAAGTCCCTAAAGTCTTACTTGTCTACCTCACTAATTGGTAGCTTATTCCAAGTGGTTATTCTTATGGTTCTCTATGTAAACATTAAACATTTAATTGAAGTAACTTCATGATTACTGACACAAGCAAAAATGTAAATAAAATGTTAATGAGAGATGTAAGGAAACAAATCCATAACTGTATAGTCTTGTCTTGTTTGTTTAACTTATGGCATTTATGTCATAAAATATTTTCTTTTAAATGATGGACAAGTGATTTCATGGTTGTAAAAAATATTTTTCTCTTTGTGTTATGTAGCACAGAAAAGATTATTTTTATTTTTTCCTCTTCAATGTAATAAATTAAATGATTTACTTGTTTTATATATTTGTTAGATACTTCTTTTCTGTATTTCTTGTATTTTATAGTACATTTTGCAATATGCAAACAATCACAAAGCATGAAAGAAAAGAAAGACAAACAGTTTAGAGATTATTGTTAGTGAATAGTTCCTGTATTAGAATTTAGTATTAATATCTCAATATATTATGTAAAATTTAGTGTGTGTATATATATATATATATATATATATATATATATATATATATATATATATATATATATATATATATATATATATGTAGAGAGAGAGAGAGACCCACAGTAACAAAATAGGAATTTCTGGACCCCATCGGTCCACCACCTTTTAATAAGTTTATAAAATGAATAACAAAATAGGCTGTTTTGCTCTCACTCTCTACAATTTAAAAGCAAGGGTTTGTCAGGAACTCTGTGCTTGGTGATGCTCGGTCGTATTTTTACACCATTCTTCAGTTTGATGGTGGCTCCACTGAAAAGGGGGTGGGACATCTGGGCAAAGTGTGGAATGCTATGATACCTCCTCGGACTTTGGATTTGGACGGAGGCAAAGGAGAAGCAACAGCACCCCATTACTTTCTGGGGTGGTAGTGTTTACCTTTTCAGAGCTAGGAAAGTGGACCCCCGACACACATGTTTGACTATGTATATATACTGTATATATATATATATATATATATATATATATGTGTGTGTGTGTGTGCGTGTCACAGTCATAGTCATATCACAGACTGAATAATCTCCATGTCTACCCACAGCCACAAAGACCCAAAGATCTGTGATGTCACTAAGAGCCACACCTGCACACAACCTGTATTGAATCAGCCTCACTACAACTACTTTAACTACTTTGTGATGTCTAGACAATCACAACTCAAAATTGAATCCCTACTAAAGCCCACTACTGTTTTATTTTTTCTTGAATTGTTTTAAGGTTGTATACCTTGCTATCCATACCAACAAGTGACTTTACCACCGTGCCGCTCTTTTTGTCCACATTTGCATTAAATATTTCATAAATAATCACATATTCAAGTAACTTATAAACATTACACAGTATATGTGTCTCGGTGTGTATGCCTTTGTGTGTTCATAAAACTGCTCATAGTGTAAAATAGAATAGGCCAAAGAGTAGAAAAAAATTTGATGTCCTTTGCAAAGGACGCTGCCAGCTACATGACTGACCTTGTCCTTTGATAACTGTCGTCATGATGAATTATCCAGCAGGTAATGGACTTCTGCCTTGGATACTAATGCTTAATTACAAACCACATCTTTCAGAGAAGAATAATAATTTAGTCACAGCCCTGCTGTTATTTCAGTAAAGAAGTTTTAAGCCAACCGTCTGCACAGCTGCAGGTAGGGGACACAATCAGGCTACATATTAGCTTAGTAATAAATTGACCTTGTTCAATAACTCCTTATGAATTGCTTGTGATTCTCATTGCCAGCATGTGTAAAGAGTAATGGCTAGAAGTTGTTTCTGAAGTGTCCAAACAATGTTGCACTCTTTGTCTTTTAATGTTTACCTTTAAGTTCTAAATAGTTGCAACATGGTTCTCCATTTAATTGTACAAAGAGAGAGAGAGAGAGGTTAGGAGCACGCGCTGATATAGTACAGCACCCACCACATGACAAACCAACTCAGGATCCAGATTAGGACCTGAGTGCAGCCATGCAACGGGTGACACCTCAGTGCCACTCTAGTTCAGAAGGAGTGGGACCAGTTTGGGTTTTTTTATGAAAGCTGGAGTGCCAATTCTGCCACCAACCCCCAGGTTTTTCCCTGCAGGTTGGAGAGCCTACATGCAGGGCTGGATGCAGAGTAATGTCATACCCAGGACGAAGTAAATGCAGGTTAAGGGCCTTGTTCAAGGGCCCAACAGAGCAGAGTCCCATTTAGCATTTACGGTTTTAGAACTGGCAACCTTCCGATTGCCAGTGCAGATCCTTAGCCTTAGAGCCACCACTCTGCCCAATGTTAGAAAATGTTAGTAATCATTGAAATTTGAATTATGGTTTGTTATGCCAGTTCACTATGATTTAGTTTGACATGGGATGCCTCCTATAACTCAAATATGTTTTCTTCAAGAAATCTGTTTTATATCCTTTGTGAATTTCCCCTTGGGATTAATAAAGTATCTATCTATCTGTCTATCTTAGTAACAATACTTAACATTAGTTTGACTACTGACAATAAAATTGCCTGGTGTTTTTGGTTATGAGTGTGTGGTCTGATTTCAACCATAACTTAATTCACCCTGTGATCTAGACCTATAAAATATTGGAACAACAAATGGATGGATGGTACACTGTAAGCCGCATGAAGAAGTGATCAATATATTGTAACTGAAGAAAAAAATTCCGTAATCATTGAAGTTTTTCCTTTATTTTTATAAGCTCTATTTGCATAAAATCTTTTGCAGTTTAATAAAAGACATACAAATAATTTCAGTTTGGATATGACAACTATAAAAAGCAGTGTGTGGGATATTTCTGATACATTGCTGTACCACTGATTCAAGTGTAGTTTCATGCATGCGCATCAAAGGGGCACCTTCCAGGCTTAATAGAGATAAGCACTACCACCCTGGGACACGAGGGGTGTTGCCACTTGCCACTCACTTCTTGTCTCTTTTCCCACCCGCAGCTATGTGGAGATGCTCAATGAGGGCAGCTTACGTCACCCCTTCCAGTCCAAGGACTATAAGAGAAGGGTACTCAGGGAAGGAGGCTTCTCATTTGGGAACGAGCAATGTGAAACCTGGCCACTCTATCAGAGCCTTATCACTTCAGCTAATAGCACACACCATTTTTGTTCTGTTTGCACTATTGTGTACCTGTTAGTTTGTTTGAATTTATTGTTTCACTAAATGGGGTAACGTGGTTGGTAGCCCAAAGTGTCATCTGAATTTGTGTGTTCCTTAGAGTCGACGACGGTAGTCAAACTTAGAAACTTGAGTAATATGGATTTTGGAAATGTTTGGTGCACTGATGAAACCACAACTATGTTTTATACAGCATAAATTGTGCCAGGTATATATGTCACAAAACATATAAGTATGAAATAGTACAGAGTGAATGATTCAGTACATTTTCTTAATAAATTAAGGGCCTACTTTGACTGTCTATTATCTGTTCCAGTCCACAAGTCAACATTTTCCAGTCAACTGCTTAGTATTTTTGTAGCATCCATCTTCTGTACGTGTATTTTAACAACAAGGAAAAATAATTAAGAAATACAAAAATATAGCTGTATTATTTCACATTTAAAAATAAGAACGTTTTTTGTTTTAGCCTTCTCTGCACCTATAGGCAAAAAAAAATGCAGAGAAAAAAACATTTTTAAACTATTTTAAATAACATGAATGAATTTTTCCAATCTTAACACTTATTTTTCTGTAAACCTATCTTTATCTCAAGTCCTTAAAGCTTTCCTATACCTAATGAAACTTTCTGAGTCCATTTTTGTTATTAAAGGATAGTTGGCATATTCTTGAAAGGTTTGAGTACAAAACTACAACCAACCCTGGATAGGATGTCAGTTCTTTGTGAGCACAGTTATACACATGTCCATATTTCCTCACAAATAATGCATACAGTATATGCATGTTTTGGCTGAACATATTGCATTACTGGCCACATCCAGGTTGGTTAAGATTACTGATAGGATTTGTACATACAGTGCTGTGTCGCATACAGATCTAGCAAGGTTGTACTGAAGTTAAAAAACACATTAGAGAGACACCTTCTGGAATAGTATGTACAGTTTTGGTCTCCATATTACAAAAAAAAAAATTAAAGGGAAAATTTGGAGTAGAGAGACTAGACTTAATCTAAGACTTGGCAGTATAAGCTATATGTTACATTTTTCTCAGTTAAAACAAATGGAGGTTAAGAGGAGCCATGATAGCCTCCAGTATTATAAAGAGAATTCGTACAATGGATGCCAGTTGTTACCTTAAATTAATTCTTTAGCAGGAATATAGGAACCTGAACGAAATCTGGTTAAATGCAAATTTCTCACACATGTTAGAAAGTTTTTCTTCACAGAGAGAATCACAAACACAGGGAATATGTTGGCAAGTACTGTGACAGACCTTCAAAAAGTTTTTGTAAAGTTAGGTGAATAGGTGTTGAAGGGCTGTGTTAAGATGCGTCTTATTTTCTGTGTTCTTATAATAGGAAACCAGCAAACCCAGAGAAAACCCATACAGCTCCATGAAGAACTGAGAGATTCCATTATGACAGTGAATGAGCCAGAAGTCAAAACTCAGTCCACTAAGTTATGAGGTGGCAGTGCTAACACTTGTACTGCTCCTGCTAAAAATTCCCACCCATAGATCACATTTCTGAAGCCTCTTATTTAATGGAGAGTTGTAAGGCAGAAATCATCCTGGCTTGGGATTCTAGGCCATTTCTTTCTAGTACACGCATGCACAGCGGGCAAGTTTACAATTTCGAGTAACTTAACATGCAATTCTTTGGACTGTGCTTGGACAATGCCTTCTGAAAATAGACAAAACAGAGCCTTCTGTGCCCTGGCCAGGAACTGGAATTTTGTACTTGGTGCTGTAAAGTAACATTATTAACCAATTTAGCTGTTCAAAAAAAGACCATGGTTAAAAGATTATTAAACGTATTAATATATATTTTATTGCATCCTCTTCATGAAATGCAATGCAATAATTTCTGTACTTCATACTGTCTAATTACTGTATTTCATATTCTAAATTAAAGTTAGACATTCCCTTTTTCTGCAATTTGATATACAGTGGTAAAATGTTATTATTATTTCCTGCCTTTTGGTTTTATTTTTATAAGCCGTATATACACACAGTGGTACATGACACAGTGGAAAACATTGCAGAATGTGTTGTCCAGTGACAGACTGGTGAGTCATTTAGGTTGGTTTCTATTTCGCACCTGCTGTTGCCAAAATGGACTCCGATCTAACCCCTGTTGGACTGAATGAGTTCTGAAAAGGGAAAGATGAATTGATCCGAAATTGCCAAGCCTTCTCTTTTTAAACCTACTTTGCCTTTTCTATAAAATGTATGGTATAAGTATATATTGATTGATATTAAACTCATTCCTTTCTTTTGGATTTATTCATATTTCCCACGCTACCCATAAAAACCTTTGTATGAATCAAATGGATACCTCAGTTCTGTCTTTTTCAGTGTGACTTATGTAAAAATATCAAAAAGTAGAATTTTTAGTAGTATCCTTAGTATTATTTGTATGTCCAGAGCCATCTGAATTGCAACCTATTCTTCAAGTAGGTAATAATATTTGGACATTTTTCACTGGTGTGGTGTACCTAGATGTGAGCTTATGCCAAAGGGTGGTCCTCCTACCTCTTTTCATTAAGTCTCTGCCATTTACCCTCTTGGAGTGAATATATTTGGAAAATTACCAGTGGGAACACCTTATCTATCTATCTATCTATCTATCTATCTATCTATCTATCTATCTATCTATCTATCTATCTATCTATCTATCTATCTATCTATCTATCTATCTATCTATCTATCTATCTATCTATCTATCTATCTATCTATCTATCTATCTATCTATCTATCTATCTATCTATCTATCTATCTATCTAGGAAAATATGACAGCAGCTGAATTGTTAATGTCTTTCAATTCGGAAAGGTTTATTCTTTTTACAGAATTATGTCTGAGTAGGCCCTCACTATGCATCTGCATTTAAAGCTAAAGGCTAGACAGACAGGATGGCAAGGTGCCCAAATCCTGTGCCCGGTTACTGCCTTTGTGTTGTTTGCATGCTTTCTCCCATCTATCGTCATTTTTCTTTTTGTTTTTCCTCACATATCACCAAGAACTGAGTGCTGCTGGCAATTCTAAATTGGTCCTGTATAAAAGCAGGTGAGTGCAAGCCAGGGATGGTTCCTACTGGGAAGAGTCCAGTCCGTTGTGATCCTGAATTGAATTATGGAGGTTTGAGAATATCATGTTTTGTTATGTAATTAGACAGACATCCTGAATAAAGCATTGAGGTTTCTTTGGTTGCGTGTTTCAAAGCCAGCAAAAGTGATCCACACATCCAACAATTTTTTTTTTTTTTAGAACGAAATGTTTTATCTTCCTTCACTGGCCCTTTTACCTAAAATCTCTTGAATTTAGACAGACAGTCAATGTTTTAAAGTCCTGCATTTTGGGTGCTTTTATATTTGCTGAATAAATGATAGGAACATGTTTATATGATCATACAACATTATTGAAAAATGTTAAACAGTAAGCATATGTGTCTCCTGAATGATCCAGCCATGCACACTCTTCTGTGAAAAAAGCTCTTTTACAATAACTACCATTGTATAAACTACCACTGATGGTTTTGTTATCCATTGATTTTCACCCTCACCTTGCTTCAGAGCTACAGGATGTTCAACATGGGATATAATGTCAGAGATCTGTTGCTTTATATGACTGAAAGAAGTAATACGATGGAAGAATATGTGCCCAAATTAGTTAATTAAATCTTTAAAATATAAATAAGCTGTCAAGTAGAAACACAATGTGCAGAATTAAAAAAAAATACACACTGGCCCTGCAGTTGCTTGAGGAAAAAAAAACCCTAAAAAGAGCAGCTGTGGGTTTCATGTGCTCTTTTCATTTTGATTCTCCTTCCCACCTGTTTGTCTTGCCTGATAAACAGGAAGAAGATTTTCTTGTGGAGAAATGAACACTTGGTAATGCAGTGAGACAGTCTTCTAATTTGAGCACATAGGCTGATGTCATCTTGAATCACCTTCACCTGATTTAATTAGCAACTCTTTTTTAATCAATTTGCTATTAAATCCCAGGAGTGTACAAACTACAAAATGTAATTTTCTTCTTTTGAGAAAGGTGAGGTGGGGGGGGGATACCACCAGTTAGGATATAAATATTATTAGTCTGCACGTGCAGATACTGACAAATGTGCAAAATAACTGATAAATAATTCATTGTTTAAGATTTGTCAACAGGGATGATACATTCTGGTGATTGTGCACTGTATGTGTGCCACATTTAATTGTTTTGATTTCATACTGTGCTAATTGTAATGAATTGTAGGAGAAACTTGACATTTTAATCTTCAGAACTGGTGTGCACTGCTGATTGTTCATTTTCTGGTTGGGTATAGTTGGTAGGCTTCACTGCTTCGGAGTCCAGGGCCGACTTCCTAGCATTGGCTTTAGAGTATACCTGTTCTGCCTAGTTTGGCAACATGCCTTCAAAAGCTGTGCAGAGTAGAGTCATTTTTCCAACTCTAAATTGGCACTCTATAAATGAATGGGGGTGCATGCGTGAGTGTGGTCTGACACATGTTCAGTGTTGGTTTCTTCATTGCACGAGATTCTTTTGGGATATGCTTACCACACACTGCACATCAATAATAAAATACAGTAAATGGGTTCGTTAGATTAATGAATGAATTAAAAGACATTCAGTCTGTAAAAAAAATAAAATATTTATAAGTTGCTTATCCATTTCAGGGCTTCAGGTAGAAAACAATAAATGCAAAAACATATTCTTGTAGTGTTAGTCACCTAGGACTCTAATTTCATAGCATCAGTCAAACTGATTTTACTGGCAAAGAAACAGAGATGTGGTGTTAGTCATACGTTCTACAGCACTATTTTAGGTAAGAGAAATCTAATTGAAAGAACGGTTTAATTTGTTTAATTACATTTTTATCTCTTTTTTTTTGTAAATAAAGAGTCATTAATAATGTATGTAGCAACATTAATGTATATGCTGCATTAATAATTTTTTATCTTGTTCTGCAAAGTTGTTCCGTACCCTAATATAAATCATACCAAATACACAGTACCATTGTAATCTATGCAACTAAAGGACATGCAGTGAATATATGGCAGAAACATGTAGCAGTCCTCAGTGACAAATGACACGGACAGGTGCTGCACTGTACATGTTCAGTTAGCTTGTTAGGGTTTCTTAGTTTGCTTAGTTTTTTTTTTTTTTTTTTTATATAAATTCCCTAGGACAATCCTGACCTTACCAGAGTGCAATGATCTAAGAAAGCTACTTGTGATGCCTAATCAGCAACATCATTATCTTCTTCAGTTATTTTCTTGTCAGTTGCTCCCAAACAGCAGTAAGCTCATGAACAGACATGTAAAAACATTTAACAACAGTCTAACCTTTGGGACCACTTGACTCCAGTTAGTAAGGTCTTCAACCCAACAGATCAAGCTTCCTACTACACTGATTTTAAAATATCACTCAAAAGAACCACACTGTGCCTCCTTACCCAGTTAGACAGTCAGGGATATATGCCTGCAGACTTTCATGAACCTTATGTAGTGCAGTAAATAGTCCACAAGAAATATAAAAAAATGTAACAATTAACTTCAAAAAAATCATAACTATAAGCATGATAACTGAAATAATTTTAGTGGTATTAGTAATAATAATAGTAGTAAGTGTACCTTCAAGAAAAGACAAGACTTGCCTCATCCAAACTGGTAAGGCCTTTTTCCCATTTAGGTGGCACCACATTAGCACCATTGTAAAGAATAGCTGAACTCGGAAGGATGCACTTCCACAGGACACAAATACATTCAGTGTTACAACATGTTGCTCGTGCAGCTCTGAGCATGACAATGTTTTAAAGTGAATGGATACAAGTTCTTTTTCTTTTGTATATTATTAATTATGCAATATTTCCCTACTGACTCTCACATTGGTCTAATGTTTTATAAATATAGTTGATCCCAAAAGCAGTCTTCAAACAATTTTGTGAAGCTGACCATATTTTATTATAATGATTATGTAAATATTATAATCCATACATTATCATGTACACCTTTTTAAAAATGTTTCAAAGATCATCATTAGTTATCTTTCTGCAGTCATTTGTTAAAATAATGTGACATATCATTGTCAGACCTGTCAAATGCGTGTTGTGATGACTAGAGCTTATTTTGGCATCATTAGGCACAAGGCAGATCCCAACACTGGACAGGACACCAGTATTTTTCAGAGTTCCCTTACTTACATACCCACACTTTCCCAATTTAGAATTTGCATTTAATGTAACACACATTTATTTTGGCAAAACCATACACACAAGGGAACAATGTGCAGACTCCGCACAGACAACAACTGGGCACCAAAAGTGTCAAATCAAAAGTTAAGCACAAGTTAATTGTTACTAAGGTCTGAGTTTTTTAATGCATGATCAGTTCTGGTACAGTCCAGCTAATATTTATCACTGGGTAATTTTACCTTGACATTGCAGTAATCTCTTTAAAAAGTTTGAGTTTTACACAAGAAAAAAAAAGAATTGTAAATGGGAAGTGGGCAATCTTTTATTTTACCACGTAGCAATGCAGTGTAAAATACATGGAATGTCCATTTCCATTCCTATAGGTGAGCAGTCATATGGGTTTTGTGCCATAGAACAATGCAATGGAAATCAAAAATTACTAAAGAGAAGATACCTGAAAAGGGGAAGGAATGGAGGTGAATAACTTAAACGTTATAGAGGTATCTGTGAAAATACAACAATTAAAGAACAAAATAAAAAAACAATTTGGAGAACAGGTCATTCAATTCAATATGTGTAGTACCTCATCCATTTCTACCATCTAGTATATCCTAAACAGTAGGCACTAGGGTCTTACTTATACAAAATGTGATTTCTCTGCTGTTCTCTTCTAATCCAGGATTGCCTCCATTGATCTTTCTGTTTAAAAATGTGCTGGGTTGGTTATCCTCTAGCGTTTGTGAAAATTCTGGATAAGCTTCTTCCCAGTACCATTTCTGTTTTTTGTTTTTTGGCACCTGGGCAACACTTTACACTTAGCATATCAGTAAAACTGGCTGTGGCCTGTCTAATCATGCTGATTATCTTCTAACACAGATACTGTATAATTGAATTTTTACCTAGTCTTTTATAGTGGGACAATCATTTTCTAACCTGCCTGGTCCTGAACAGGGGCTGCCTGAGCCTATTCCAGCTAGTAGGAAGAAACCCTGCACAGGATGCCAGGAAACTGGAGCACCCAGAGGACATCCACACAGATATGGGGAGAAAATGCAAAAAACCTTTCAGGGAGGACCTGGGATGCAAACCCTGGTCTTCATACTGCAAGGCAGCAGTGCTACCACTGTGTCACACTTCCTTTTATAGTCAGTTTTATTAAGTTCCCTCTGATTCAATATATTAATAATAATAATTCTTTACATTTATATAGCGCTTTTCTCACTACTCAAAGTGCTCTCCACACAGGGAGGACCCAGGAAGCGAACCCATAATCTCCTTACTGCAAAGCAGCAGCACTACCACTGCACCACGCTAAATGACATGTAATAATTATGACAGTCAAATCTCTGTTTGTTAAAATATTATATGTGTAGATTGTCCATTAAATGTCCATTAAAATTGTCTATTAAATGAGTTTGTGTATATATATATATATACAGTAATCCCTCCTCCATCGCGGGGGTTGCGTTCCAGAGCCACCCGCGAAATAGGAAAATCCGCGAAGTAGAAACCATATGTTTATATGGTTATTTTTAGAATGTCATGCTTGGGTCACAGATTTGCGCAGAAACACAGGAGGTTGTAGAGAGACAGGAACGTTATTCAAACACTGCAAACAAACATTTGTGTCTTTTTCAAAAGTTTAAACTGTGCTCCATGACAAGACAGAGATGACAGTTCTGTCTCACAATTAAAAGAATGCAAACATATCTTCCTTTTCAAAGGAGTGCAAAGCAAGCAGTCAAAAAAAAATAATCAATAGGGCTTTTTGGCTTTTAAGTATGCGAAGCACCGCCGGTACAAAGCTGTTGAAGGCGGCAGCTCACACCCCCTCTGTCAGGAGCAGGAAGAGACAGAGAGAGAGCCACAGAAAAACAAAGTCAAAAATCAATACGTGCCCTTTGAGCTTTTAAGTATGCGAAGCACTGTGCAGCATGTCCTTCAGGAAGCAGCTGCACACAGCCCCCCTGCTCACACCCCCCTACGTCAGCGCAAGAGAGAGAGAGAGAGAGAGAAAGTAAGTTGGGTAGTTTCTCAGCCATCTGCCAATAGCGTCCCTTGTATGAAATCAACTGGGCAAACCAACTGAGGAAGCATGTGCCAGAAATTAAAAGACCCATTGTCCGCAGAAACCCGCGAAGCAGCGAAAAATCCGCGATATATATTTAAATATACTTACATATAAAATCCGCGATGGAGTGAAGCCGCGAAAGGCGAAGCGCGATATAGCGAGGGATCACTGTATATATATATATACAGTATATATATATATATATATATTTATATTTATATATAATCTATATATATATATATATATATATATATATATATATATATATATATATATATATATACACACACACATATATCAGTATCTAACTGGAATACGACTTCTCCTGAATGATCACCAGTAATGATTTTGCCGGCAATTGAATGTTTATGCAGTTTTACAATTTGTAAGCATGCGTCATTATATAGGCTGTATTTGTCAACTGCTAACATGCAACTGAACTACTACTGTTCTTAGTGGAGCAGATGTACTGTATATAAGTTATTTTGTCTGACATATGCATGTTAAATTTGTTGTATTGACATGAGAGATATCATTGTTGTATTCTCCTAATGAAGATGAAAAAATGATATATAGATGTATACTATACGACGTACGGGTTTGAAGAAAGAGCATTGCATGAAAACATTGCATGTGAAAATGTACGATTTTGCTAATCTTTTTATATATAGAGATTCGATATACACACTAATGGTGTAAGTCAGAAAGTAAATAATAATAAAACATTGGGTTCACCTGTCACAAGTTAAACATTAGATGAATATCTGGTCATTCAGCCCAACATACTATTCACCTAATTTCTTCAAAATAACATCATTTCAAACTTATCTTAAGTCTATTTGTCTGCCACACTACTTGATAGTTTATTTCAAACAAGGGAGCTCGCTTCGCTCGCCTACCCCTGGCGTTGGGTATCCTGAAATACATTAGTCGAGCTCGTTCATTTTGGAGCCGTGCCCGCTTTGCCCGCGGCATTTCAGACGCACGTTGTAGGCGCCTGCATTCATTGATTTTATCCAGGCGGGCTCGTGTTTGTATATCCGTCAGTCGAGCTCATTCGTTTTGAACCCGTGCCTGCTTTGCTTCCGCAGTTTCAGACGCGCGTTGTAGGTGCCTGCGTTCATTGATCTTATCCAGGTGGGCTTGTGTTTGTATCGTTGAGCTGTATTGTGTTTGAATTTGGTGTAAAGCGTTCAGCGGTTTGTACAATCCCAAGCAGCACATTATTCCTAACTTCACTCCGCAGTAGTGCCACTCACAATATGGCGGTGACGCCTGCGCCTTCCATACTATGTCGGGTTTCACTATGCTGTGTAGGCACCTTTGCCTTTTGTACTTTCCTGCGCCTTCCGTACTACCTTTGTGGACCTGTGGGGCCTCCGTAGCCTCTTCCATTTGAATCTGGGCTGCAGCGCAGAATCCTCTTTTTTGTGTGGCTGTGTCGTTAGTCATTAGCTATGGGCGCGTTGTTGCTTCATTTCTCATTCACGTCAGTTGAGCTCTTTCGTTTTTGGGCCGTGACTCCTTCGTTCGCGGTGGATACGACTTCGCTTGCGGTTTATGAGACGCGCGCTATATGCGCCTGCGCAGTATGTCTCATGGTCCCATCGCCGTGTACCTGCGTCCATGCCATCCGGTTTAACATTCTCGGTTAGTTATATGGATATGTATAGCTTATATGTAGTTATATATTCCTTGGTGCTGTCTTCAGTCTCTAACAAAGAAAGCAGTAAATAAATTAAAATGCTGCATACTTTGTACTCAAACAGAACATATTTATGCCTTGACTAGCTGTGCTTTCCTCCTCATAGTGCTGATTACACCATGTTAAAATATAGCAATAAACATTATGGCAAACACCATTCACTTAGCCAGACTTCTACATTATTATTCTTCGGAACTGTGTGTGTTTGACTAGCAGTATGTGTTATTGGTGCTGTGGCTACTAATAGTGGTAAGGTAAAAAGACTGTTGGAACTATAAGACAAAATTGTGATAAACAAGTACAGTTTTAGGCAACCAAATATATCTTGATGTTCAAAGGGGTTCATTATAACATAAATATTTGAAATCAGTAAAAAAATTTTTCTTTCCCGTTACTTACTCTTGATTATTTTTAATAATATAGTTAGAGTGCTTAGGGGACACATTCGAGGCTCCAGTAATAATAATAATAATAATAATTAATAATAATAATAATAATAAGGTAAGGAGAGTCCCACCACACCGTGAGGGGATGCGGTTGTTAAAACCTTCTTCCTTTTTCTTTCTCAGTTCTGGAGCCGAATGACATTATATCCTCTACAACCCCGAAAGTCCTGCCCCTTCCAGAATCCACCCCATGTAAACTGGTCAGCAACGAGAAATGGATATTCATTCACTGGACTCAGAACATTTTTTTTTTTTTTTTATAAGTGATCGACACTTTTGTAGCTGTAGGCTGAGACGTTCATTTTTCATTCCATTTACTTTTCTTTTATTGAAGGGTTTTTCACAGAGGAGGTCCCCCAATGCTTTACCTTGTACCTGTTCTTTTGCTGTTACTGTGCATAAGGTTATGGAAGGAAGCGGTTGGACTTAATGAGACCATGAAGACTACCATACAAAGTAATTTGAGACTGGAGTGCAGAAATTCTGAAAAATCATTGTAGCTTTATATTGATTCAGGCCTGAAAAGAATAACAAATAAGGGTCTTATTTTGAGATCATACAGTTGTTGATCAAAGAGAGAAAGGAAGAGATAGCATCATCTAGTTTAAAACTACTGTAGGGTACAGTTCATTTGGAAAATAATCAGACCAAATAATGAATGAAATAAAAGCCATTGCTGCTGGGGATTTATGCAATAAAGTTTTTCACAATGCCTTCTGAATGTCTTATACCTCAAGAGGCATAGAGTTTTATTGCTAAAAAGAATATCAACCATCTTGACAGTTTGTTCATGGCTTTTGTCATTTTTTATGTTGTTCAGTTTTCACTGCTAATGGATTAAGCATACTCCTAAAGATAACATTTTAAAAAAGAAAGAAAAAGGCATAATGCCTCCAAAATACAATAAATGAAAAGGTTACTAGTATAAAATACTTATTATTGCCTTACTTTAATAGAGAAAAATAAATACCACCCCCTTATGATTTGGCCTTCAGTACTTAACAACGGCAAACTTTTTTTATCACATCTTTAGATTTACTGTATTGTGCCATGCAACCTAAAAATCATCTTTTCAGTTAGTGATTGACACTTCAAAGAGTGGGCAATAATCTTGTTCTATGTCCATGATATTAAACAAACCTTCAAGTCATTCATTCATTTATTCATTTGCAGAGCACTTTAAAAAAAAAAGGTTCTTTTAATTTTGTTGTATTTACTATTTATTCTTCAGGTTTGCTGTTTATCTTATCTACTCAAGATATTAAATTGGATATTATTGGATGGCCTTTGAAGAAGGTAGATAGCAGAGAAACATTAGCTGTACTGTACATGTAATATAGACAATAAATAACTACTTATGTAATGCAGGATTTACTATTTTTATTATGGTCTGAGCTTGAAAGAAGTGTCTCTTTTAATGTCTGCAGCCAGTTGATAAGCTTATACTGTAATTCTGGAACAATCATTTCATAATGAAATACGTAAAGGTTGAGATGTAATTGCTGTTGCTTTTTAAAGGTTACAAAATGGCTCCTTGTGCCAAAAACTGATCACACTACCAACTTACATATTTGAAACAAGGCTGAGCAATGCATAAGTATAAGTAGGAGTTCTTACAATACTTAAAATATACTAAATGCACAGCATAGGTGAAAAAAAATATACAACTGTGTCTTCTTTTGTAAACCAGCTCACCAAACTTGCTATCATATTTATATAGTAATTACAAATCTAGAAAAGTGTGTTTTTATATAATGCCCTTCATCAGAAGGTGCTTTACAAAGCATTCTAATGTATAATTTAAAGAATCTAGTGTTGCATTTTTGAGAGTGGAAGTCTCTAAGCATTTAGAGGAAATATATTAGTCGTCAGGAAATGAGACTGTTGTATCTTTGAAGGAATCATTCAGGCGATGATAAAAAGGACAGAGGTAAATGTTTGCCCAGAAAGACTGTTAATGGATATTGCTGCCACTTATCTTTTTAATCAAGAAAAAAACTCACAGCTTTCTGCTTTCACCTGTCAATACATAAGAACTATTTTCAAAGAAATAAACTGTTAAAAAGAGACAACCCTGGTTAGAAAACGACAAAACTCTGTATGAACGAAAGTTGCTAATAATCACATGCTTAGTTAATACATAATAATAAGAAGAAGTCTAAGCAATTGAAACTACAAAAAAGTCCCCATTAAGGGTTGCACGGTATGCATTGCTGCCACTGCATAGAGCAAGCGTCCTACATCCTGACATTGCCAGTGTGCAGTTTGTATTTTACCCTCATTTCTGTGTTTCTTTTCCTCCCACATCCGCAAAAATGTGCAGGTTAGATTAACTGGCAATTGTGTGAGTCGACCCTGTGATGAACTGGCACAACATTTGAGACTGTTTCCTGCTTTGTGCCTGGTGCTGCTGGGATAGTCTCTGGCCCCTCTCAACTCTGAATTGGATTAAGCTTCATTGAGAATATTGTGTTGTTCCCATTAACAAAAAATTACTTTTATAAAGCAGATATGAATAACATATTCATAAAAGACATGCATAGAAGTGCAGATCCACAATAATCATTCATGTTAAAAAAGGGGCTAAAAACCCTCTTCTAATGGGACATCCAAATCACTGGACTATTGCAGATCACACAACAGAGTAAGTAGCAGAAACTATTAACTAGTGGATGGGACACGATGTATAATTTCAGGTATTTTAATATAATCCTTGTTATACACCACATATGTGACTTGTGTATAAATAATGGTTAAGCATGATTCTGTGAGAGAGTGAAAATGAAACATTTCTGAAAGACACAGAGCATCGTAAAGCTAAAGCATTGTGTGAAATAAAGTACAACATACAATAAAACTAATTTGTGCATCACTTGAACTTTTGTTGCTGTGATGATCTTCATGCTCATCAATAAACATAGACTTTTGAAGCCGTACTTCTGTGCAGTTTTATTTTGTTAGAGTTGTGTCCTCTAACTTGACATATTGTGTTTTTATTATTTTTGTTGTGATATGCCTTTGTTACTATATGTTTACATTTTGAAATATTTCGGTGATGCCCTATAAAAATAGAATGGCTACAAGAAGCAGAGATCATTCCTCTTGAAATACTGAATTTAATGGATGATTGAACAAGGTTTCACATGTACTGTAAGTATATTTATTAATATGCATATTACTTTAGATAAATTAGTAATTCATCCATTTCTATCTATCTATCTATCTATCTATCTATCTATCTATCTATCTATCTATCTATCTATCTATCTATCTATCTATCTATCTATCTATCTATCTATCTATAAATCTGTTTATATACAATATTAGTCCTCTTTTTACAATCTAGCATGATTAGAACTGTCAGCAGCATGGATTAACCTGCACATACTATTAGTAAATGGGAAAATACTATCTCCCTGATCAAGTCATGGCTGACTGCAAACCCTTGATTTTAATCTGACAATTTTCTATTCGATTTTTTTCACCTAGGCCCTGTCAGTGACCGTGTGTACCATCAGTCCTAAATTAGTATCTACTTTCTTAAATAGTTCTGGGGTGGGGTGGGTTTTGGGTGAGCACTGTTGTTTTTTTTTTGTCTTCTCGTTTTTGTTACTTTATTATTTGTATGACGTCAATAAAAAATTGATTACAAATAAAAAATATATACAGTATTAGTCATTAAGTGCTAATTCCATCCATCCATCCATCCTCTTCCGCTTATCTGAGAACGGGTCGTGGGGGCAGCAGCTTGAGCAGAGATGACCAGACTTCCTACTCCCTGGCCACTTCTACTAGCTCATCCGGGCGAATCCTGAGGCGTTCCCAGGCCAGCCAAGAGACATAGTCCCTCCAGCGTGTCCTGGGTCTTCCCCGGGGCCTCCTCCCGGTTAGACGTGCCCGGAACACCTCACCAGGGAGGGGTCCAGGAGGCATCCTGAACAGATGCTCGAGCCACCTCATCTGACTCCTCTCGCTGCAGAGGAACAGTGGGTCTACTCTGAGCTCCTCCCAGATGACCGAGCTTCTCACCCTATCTTTAAAATAATTCCTCATTTGCTAAATTGACTATTGAAGTGTGTGGCCACCAGGGGGTGCTCTAGCCCCCAAACACTCCACACACACAGTCTTTGAAACAAGTTTCAACAAACAAAGGCTTTTATTCAGTGGGAAACTCTTGTACACCACCAGCACAGTTAGAATAAGCACAGTAGCACACAGCAGTACATTGTCTCTCACCCTCTCTCTCCCTCCTTTGCTCCTCATGCAAGCTTCATCCTCCTCCCAACTCTGGCTCCCGGAGTTGTGGCAGGTAGCTCCTTTTATTTTACACCTGGAAGGACGTCCAGAGTCCAGAAGCTATGGATTGGAAGCATTTCCGGGTGAGGTGGGAGCCCCACAAATAAGGGCTTGCCATACTCCGCAGCACCCCCTTGAGACACCCACAGAACTCAACAGGGCTGAGTTGAAAGACTCCAATTCCCATGATGTCCTATTGGAATCCATGACACTGCTGCAACCCAGAGGAAAAAAAATGCCCTGTGTGCACTATCTCCCTCACAAGCGTACAAACATGTGACCACTTTGGGACTCAATAATGATTTCTGCACTCATATAATTATGAAGAAAATGGCTTGTGACCAATCATGTGATTGCAATGTATTATCAACATTTATTCTTCTGATCATTACTACAATAGCAAAAATATGATTGTGAACAGGATTGAGCAGTGATAAAGTTTAACTGAAAGAGCAATGTCTTGATCCAGGTCTCACCAAAGCAAAGAGTTTGTTTTGTCTTTTTTTATTTTTAGTGGTCATCTTCCAACTAAGTTTCTTGCTGCACTATAAAGGTGCAGTGCCAGTAGGCAGTCTTTTGTGCACACTGAAAATGATGTGATGAGTAGCTGTCATGGTATACTTCCAAGTGCTAAACACAAGCAGTCTTGTGTGTGCATTGGCTGTTTCCCATCATGGTTCTGCCCTTGAAAGCGGACACGAACACATTCATCACCTGTTACTTATGAAGATACATTGCTAACTAACAATCATTGGTGCAATACTACTGTTGCCATAATTTGGACTGTAATACTGTGTTTTTATTTTCTAAAATTGTATATATTGTATGTGCATTCTGCCTCTTTTAATTGTCAGTGACATAAGAAGTCACCTGTTACAAGTTTTGAGTTGATTTTCCTTTGGGGCTCATTTTGTTCACTTTTTGACTCTTGCCTGGTCTTCAAATTTGTTATTGCTTCCCAAGTTTGCTTCACTGTCGCTGATCCTACCAATATGACCACAGATACTTTTTGTTCCTGATTTTGTCTTTCAACAAGTCAGATGGATACCCATTTATTTGTAGCCATGTGCACAAGACTAGTAGGCAATTCAGTATAATGGGTTCAACTTGTCACTATAAATTGTTTTTATTATTTCAGAGCACAGCAGTTCATTTGACTTCCACATCTTTACCATTGCCCAGTGTCATTTCATGTCATGTGGCTCACTTCAGCATACCTTTCCCTCTTGACAAACTTAAGCCCTTTGGCTTCTCCACACAATTGAAACTTTATTATGCTGTCTTGTACAGTAATAGTGATTAAACATGTTCAGAAATAAAAATGTTATATTTGTTTTTCTTATGTCTTTTAAGAATAAATTAAGATTGAACTGGATATTTTTAAAGAACGAAACAGTTTTCTGACTAGTAAACATATATTAAAAGTGAAAAGGTTGGTGAGTGTATAAATAGAGAAATGGGAGTAGTGATAGAATCTGTGCATCTGATAAAAAGGGATTTAATGTTTTAAGGAAAGGTTTTCCCAAAAGCCTTCCTATGATAAAACATCTCTTGAGAATATCAAATAATCTGAAACTTTCCTAACACACTGTCAAATAGAAAAAGACCAGATTTGTCATTACTTGATGTTTGTGGCATTATAATCCATTTAATCCAATTCAGGGATCAGGGTTAATCCAAACAGTTTTGGGCAAAAATCAAAAAAACAACTCTAGACTATAAACCTTTAAAAACTGTCAGAAGTGTAGACCAGAGAATGGATCATATCAATAAATTTATTGCAATCAGCAATTATTCTATCATTAATTGTTCAAGTACACATTACAATTATGTCAGACAATTACAACTCATACTAATCCATCCATCCATTTTCCAACCCGCTGAATCCGAACACAGGGTCACGGGGGTCTGCTGGAGCCAAACCCAGCCAACACAGGGCACAAGGCGGGGAACCAATCCTGGGCAGGGTGCCAACCCACCGCAGGACACACACAAACACACCCACACACCAAGCACACACTAGGGCCAATGTAGAATTGCCAATCCACCTAACCTGCATGTCTTTGGACTGTGGGAGGAAACCGGAGCACCCGGAGGAAACCCACGCAGACACGGGGAGAACATGCAAACTCCATGCAGAGAGGACCCGGGAAGTGAACCCGGGTCCCCAGGTCTCCCAACTGCGAGGCAGCAGCGCTACCCACTGCGCCACCGTGCCGCCCCAACTCATACTAATAGGTTGGGGAATGTATTTGTTTGTCTATAATACACAAATTATATACCTGTTTGAAACTAACAACACTTAATAATGAGACTAAAAGGCATTGCCTGTGAAACCACAATTTATATTCATTGAAATTAATTCAGCATTTAAAGGAAGCTCCTCATGTTGTCAATTGGAGAAATAGAGGTTGCTTTAGTAATGGAGGTTGTGCCACAGGTTTACCAGTTTATTGAAAATAAACCACAATAAACCAGCTTCCATAACTATAAAAAACCTTCAGCACACATTTGCTATCTTTAAGTTTTTCTTTCCCTAGTGCAAAGCTGTGGGGGCACCCAAAACAGTCTGCAGTGTTGCGGCAAAGGGGGCGTTCCTATGCAAATATACCTACTATATGCAAATGTAGGAATTTGTGCCATTGTGACTTTACGGCAATACAACAGTTATTCACAAAAAAGTCTTGCACATTGAAACATTAAAATGATACTGAGAGCTAAAACACTCCTTAAATTAAAATTTATTTGCATTATCTGTTTATCATTGTTTCAACCTTTTATTATGTTACATTTTTTACTGTGAAAATATCCATCCATCCATCCATTATCCAACCCGCTATATATCCTATCTACAGGGTCACAGGGGTCTGCTGGAGCCAATCCCAGCCAACACAGGGAGCAAGGCAGGAAACAAACCCCGGGCAGGGTTCCAGCCCACCGCAGCTGTGAAAATATACAGTTAATATAATGTATTTGTACAGGATTTTTTTTGTTTCAAGTGTTGTTTGGGCATGTTGTATGGTGGCTCCCCCTGAAGCTGTTCCGGGTGCATCCAGCCGGCCAATGTGGCAGGACTAGGACATGCTGGACGCATTATATTTCTTGGCTGGCTTAGGAATGCCTGGGAAATTCCCAGGAAGTGATGGAGTCTGTAGATTGGACTGGGAAGTCAGACCTGACCTGCATGGCCTGCTACTGCCATGACCCTCACTAGGAAAAGTGGTTTGAGATGATATGATGATGACATAATTAACCTAATCTGCTTGCGTTTGTGATTGGAGAGGAGGAATGTTGTACCCAGAGAAAAGGCCAAGTGAATAATCTGCAAGCTGCACACATTGTGGCTGTATACAGGTATCAAGTCCAGGAATAATGAAACAGTGCTGACATCTGCTCCACCCTAATGGATAATAATCATAATAATATAATATTAATAATAATAATAATAATACATTTTATTTATATAGTGCCTTTCCCATGCTCAAGGTTTTATAGGCTTGCAGGCCTTTAATGTTCTAATTGCAGAAATGCTGAAAAAGGTAAACAGAGCTCCATTTGAATGTATGTGCAAGATTTATTAACAGATTTCAAATAATAATATTCTAGTTAATAAAACTAATATAGAATGGTAGTGCTGGAGTTAGTGATGCTGTGTCATTTTTCCTGAGTTTGAATCCCAGGCTGATGAGTTTACCCAATCTCCTATTCATGTGTGTTTTTCCAAGTGTTTTTTTTTTGTGTGTTTGTTGTTTCTTATTCCTAAATACTGTACATGCATGTTAGACTTATCAGCTTCTCTAAGTTGTAAATTAATGTGGGTGTATGCTTATTTGTGCCACGTTGTACTCTGGTGACCCGCTCAGAGACAATTCCTTCCGTAAGTCAAATGCCTCAGAGATTGACTGCAGCTCTGTATGACCTTTTGTTGCATTTACGGATAAGAAAATAGATTGTATGTACACGGGTACCATCTTTCCTCAGGCAGCTTGACAGTTCATAACAAAGACGATTATTTTTAGAATCAGAAATACAATTTACTTCAAGATCTTTCATGTGTATTCTGTGAGAGACCTGAACTTGACAGTGGTTTGGTACTTTTAACAGTTACTTCCAAATTCTGACTGCACTCCACAGCTGGCACAAGGTAAACAGAACACTTCAGCTATAAAAAGAAAGTACCAGCTATTTAGCAGTGGGTGCCTAATAGCTGTTTTGCAAATTGTTAGCTTCCATGATGAAAGGAGGCATATGCCTCAATACAAATAATGACATCTGGTCAGAAATGTTATTGTTTATTTCTTCTGTTATAACTGTTATACAGTATTTATTTAATCACTTTTAACATCATCTTAGATTTTCTAGGCGTTTTAAATGCACTTTATTGCTGTAGCAGTCACTTGATCTGTTTTTATGTATATTTTTCAGTTTTACACAAGGAAATACTGTATGTATGAAAACCTGATACTATTTGCTGTCTCTTTGTTTGTCAACTTAAAAATGAATTTTTTGAACCCTCTCTCAAATTAGCATATGAAAGACCATATTCAAAGCAGGCCTATATGTGGTTATCCTGAAGGATACTATTAACCAAAACAGAAGAAGAGAAAAGAGAATTGCCCTAGTGTCTATTCTGCTCATTGTTAATTGTCATAATTAGGATGCAATTAAGGGCACAAACTTCACAGAAAAAGGTGAATTAACAGGAAAATGACAAAGAGAGCTAGGACCTTAGTACTATGGCAAAATATGAATATTTCTAAATTTCACATTACTTATCTTTTCTAAATACAGGATAAGATAAGACTAAAAGACCAGCTAATTAAATAATGAGATGAATTTGAGGTAAAATGATGTACTGATTTTAAAACTGGTTGGATAAAAGAATTTGCAGCCATATTGATGCCCTGGTAATGAACTTGGAAACAACTGGTCTTGATGTTCTTAAAACACCAGCGTTCTCTGGCACACCTGATAGCTATGCAAAAGGACGAAGGTCCAAGTCTTTAGAGTCCTGGTGCTTCCTGTATTGCTATATGGTTGCGAGACATGGACATGGACGCTATCCAGTGACCTGAGACAAAGACTGGACTCCTTTGGTACTGTGTCTCTCCGGAAAATCCTTGGGTACCGTGGGTTTGACTTTGTGTTGAATGAGCGGTTGCTCATGGAATCCCGAATGAGGCACATTACCTGCATTGTGAGGGAGCGTCAGTTACGACACTACAGTCATGTGGCGCGTTTCCCCTAGAGTGATCCAGCTCGTAAGATCCTCATTGTTGGGGATCCAACTGGCTGGACCAGGCCAAGGGGTTGCCCACATAACATCTGGCTGCGGCAGATAGAGGGTCATTTCCGGAGGGTGGGACTGGACCTTGTGTGTCTGCCTGGGTTTTTGCCAACTGGGATCCCGAGTTGTTTTGTTTTGTAGTGGGTGTGGCAACGCGCTGTACTAGTGCATGCTCCCCAACTTGACTTGACTTGTTCTCTGGAGTTTCAATCATGAGTTTGTCATGAATACAACATTGTTCTAATCAACTTAACATAATATTTAGTAAATCGAATATTTTTAAACTTACTGTCTATGTAAAGAAAACAGCAGTACAGATTCATTGACTTGCATATATTTTTTTACATTTTTGTCACGTCATTTTTTTTTTTTTGATCCAAAAGCTTTGTTTTATGGAATGCTGTTTGTCCACTTTTTCTGGTGCGTCCCTGTCAATCGTCAGCTGTAGTCCATCTCGGATTGACATGCTAACATTCGTGGTACCTTCTTTCGATGTTTTTGATATCCTTCACTCACTGCTCCAAGATTGTCAAGGAAAAATTCTAAATGCGAATCCAATAACTGAACTTTGAAATTCATGTTGCAACCCAATTCATTATACTTAACTGATGAATTTTTTACAATCTTGATATATAAAGCAATGAAACATCCATCTGTGCACAGGCATAATGCCATCCTGCGTCCACAAGAGGGTGGCAATGTCTGATGAACAAAGGAAACAAGTAGCACAAAGAAAGACAGCTGGCATATCTGGTGAACAGAAGTTTGTAAATTCACAATACAATCGAAACAGATGGACTTACCCATCAACCCCATCTTAATATGCTAGTTTGTATATAATTTAGATCTTTATTGTTACCTAAAATCTTCTTTGAATTATACCCAAGCCTCTCATTCCAGGTCGTTCATAACACCATGCATTTCTGCATCGGAAATTCTAATATTAGATCTTGCAAATATACCCTCTTTCAATTTAGCCTCAGAGAAACGTAGAAACTTTCAGCACAAATACATAAAACAGTCTCCATCTTTTTAGTAGGGCTTTACAAACTACGTCATTATACCAAGCCTAATACTGTATGAAGCGGTGGTAGCAGCACTTTATCTGGATCCATCAAGATAGGTCTGATGATGTCTTTGGCACCAAGCTATAGGTTATTTGTAGATGGCCATTACTTCTTAACCCATTGTCATTTCTTGGCTCTGCTGTCCTACTCACAGAGAAAACAATGGAATGTTGGAACATTCAGGACCCCACATACAAACCAAATGTCCTGATTGCATTTCATTTTAATTGGTTTACTTTAAACATACAGACTGAGAAGATCATTCCTCCCCCAAACTATGCGACTCTTCAATTCCACCAGAGGGGGTAAACGTTGAACATTATTCAAGTTATTGTCTGTTTTTTACCTGCATTTTTTATTACTCTTTAATTTAATATTTTTTGCTGCTGGAGTATGTGAATTTCCCCCTGGGATTAATAAAGTATCTATCTATCTATCTATCTATCTATCTATCTATCTATCTATCTATCTATCTATCTATCTATCTATCTATCTATCTATCTATCTATCTATCTATCTATCTATCTATCTAAGATTAGAAAATATTAAATTTAAATAAATTACTAAAATATACTGATATAAATACTGATATTTAATTAATTATAGTGCAAAAAATGTAAAAACTTTAATTGACAATTAAAAAATCTGTTTTCTAAAAAAAGTGTGTGAATGTTTTTCATTTTTGAATTCTCTGCCCAAAAATACAAATCTCTTGAAATATTCAGAATAAGTTTTTCAATGTATGCCTGTCTAATGTTGATTTTATTACTGTCAGAAATCAATTGTTGATAGCCTGCTGCTTTTGATGAAACACAGCCCTGTTAATTGTAAAAAAGTTGTCTGGCAAACAAATGTTACAAACAGACTATTATGCTGTTCTGTGCCTTATAGACCTGCCTCAGACGTAGAAGTAACTTAATAGGTACTGGAGATGACTCTGGAAGTACTGAGTTTTTAAGAGGCCTTTTCGGCCAAAGTTTCTTTGAGGTAAGCGTGAGATAGATGAGTTTTGGAAAGAGGTCAACTGGCTGGAGCAATAAAGGCCTGAGTTGGTGAATAAGTGTATGTATGCTTTAATTTTTGTGATTATTTTATGTGGTGCAGCATGGTTGCATAACAGTTACAATCTGTTGTTCTGTCTTGGCTCAGATTTTAGTTTAAGTAAAGTTGATGTAGATTTTGCATTGGCTCTTACAGGACTTCAGTGTTGCTCTCATACCTTGACATAATGATTGTAAATTGACCATTTGATTGAGTGTTCATAGGTGTGTGAGACTCGAAGCTCATCCAGGGTACATTTCTTTGTTAACTTTAATGCTGTCAAAATAGACTACATTTTCCCACAACCCTAAACTGAATTAAATGTGTTTGAAAATTGATACATTATATTTTGAAATGCAGCATAGTAAAAAAACAGTGCTATAGATATGAAATTAATATAAACATGCATATAGAGTTAGATGAAATGATTAGGCAAGCAGCTATGAAAATTAATTTTGATTAAAAACATAGCTACAATTTGCTATTTAAGATGCAGGAAGTCTTGTACATTTACGGTTGCTTGGCCTGCTCTGAAGTATCACCAGATCTTAGGCCTCATGTATAAACAGTGCGTAGGCACAAAAATGTTGAGTACGCCCATTTCCATGCTCACTTTAAGATGTATAAAAACTAAACTTGGTGTAAAGCCACACACATTTTCATGGCAGCCTCACACCATACGTATGCATGTTTATGCTTGGTTTTGCAAATGGGCAGCGTCAAATCAGTACAACTGTTTCTGTGTGGTCTACCTTTCTTTTTCAGATTTGCATCCATGATGCCTGCTTCATCAATTACACTAAAATTGATTGCATTTTGTTTGCAAATTGGAGGCACTTGACTTCAAAGAGCTTTTTAAAAAACAGTTAATTTATTTAAAGAAACACGAAATCATGTTTTACATAGTAAAATCAGAAGTATAAATCAATCAATGTGTTGTATTAAAGTAAAACATAAATCAAACATTGTTTAAGATTCACTTTAGAATGGTTTTTAGTATGGATAGTACAGACCATCCATCCATCCATTATCCAACCTGCTATATCCTAACTACAGGTTCATGGGGGTCTGCTGGAGCCAATCCCAGCCAACACAGGGCGCAAGGCAGGAAACAAACAACGGGCAGGGCGCGCACACACACACACACACTCACTCCCACCCACACACCAGGCACACAGTAGGGACCATTTAGAATCGCCAATGCACCTAACCTGCATGTCTTTGGACTGTGGGAGGAAACCGGAGTACCCGGAGGAAACCCACGCAGACACGGGGAGAACATGCAAACTCCACACAGGGAGGACCCGGGAGGCGAACCCAGGTAGTATAGAACATCAAATGGAAAAACATAACATAGTGTACAAGAAGGAAGCAGAGTTTTCCCTTTTTATATATGCTCATGTTGAATTTGTAAATCAGTGCACCGTGAAGATGTGGTAATTATCAGCTTAGATAGACCATCTTGAGCCAACAGTGAGTAAACACTGAAGATGTAGCAGAAAATTAATGATGGGTGACTCGTGAGCAATTCCTTCTTTTTGAATGTCTCTTTTCAGTGAATCATATGAATCGGTTTTTGAGCAAGAATCGATTTAGTGGAACTCAACAGCAGTGCTAAAGTGCATGCGTGTCCTGCATGATATCATCAGCGTCTTTTGTTTCACTGATGCTGGTACAAAAGCAAGCAAGAACTGCTGGAATCATGAGTCTCGACTTGCATTCCTTTGAATTCAAACTATATCAGTATTGACGAACGAAAACTCTGCCACTAATGGTTCTCTCATTCATCATATTAATGCAATACAGTAACAACACATTTATTTTAGAATTTCTTGCTTGTTTTGTTGTGTGCATTTCGCTATTGGAATTGTTTCAAACTGAATAAATAAACAGTATTAAAACTAATACATATGTTACTTTGTACAGTCAATAAATTAGAACTGATCCTTATAAAAATATTATAATTGCTAACAATTATTTGCTTTCAACTTTACTTTTGTGGACCCTTTTTTACAGCTTATTTCCTGTCCTGGATATGTATCATAATCTGATTATTTAGAGTTCAACCTGAAACATTCTCAGTCATTTGGTTCATGAACTGAATTATTACCCACGAACGAGTCACACAGTTCATGAGCAGGGGCAATGTCACATAAGTTCATGTAAAATATATGATTAATTATATACACAAATAGACACACGTGCACACACACACATTCATATACTAAGATGGCATGAAATCTAAGTAATCAATGTAGAGCTCAGCGTTTTCAGCATTAACGTTTGCAGTGCACCATGTAATAAAATTCATTGCATTCCCAGATTGACACACAGACACACACATAGACACTTGTCATTTTATATAGTTATGCAGCAGGAAGTGGGTTGGGGGGGGTACAGGTAGAATCACAATGGAAGTAATGTCAGTGATGGAGTGGTTGTCAATCTTCTGTTGTGCAGATGGAGGAGAAGAGAAGACATTAAAACACAGCCGCAACCCCTAGTTCGGCAGGTAATTATGGTCAACAAAATATATACTAAGATAATGTAAGCATTACTAAATTAAATGGTGTGGCATGGTGGAACAGTGTTTGGTGCTACGACCTTACCAGTCCATATCTTGGGGTTTGAATCCTGTACCCTGCCGTTGTCCATGTAGAGTTTGTATTTTCTCCCCATGCATGTGTGAGTGTGGGTGTGTGAGTGGGCCCTGTGTTTGACTGGCTCCCTATGTAGGGTTGTTTTCTATGTTGCTTTTTTCTGCCAGAAAAAACTATGGCCTTCTGTGACCATAAATGTGAAAAGCCTGAGAATGATGTTATATTCTTTTACAATGTTAAATTAAAATGAATATATTATTGTTATATAATGAATTAACCTACTCATTATTTACTTGTTGAAGAAAAGTAATTATAGTTCACTGTATTTATTCCTCAAACATTAAAAGGCAGACGAAATATACTCAGGGCCAGATATCCTGGTCATAGAAAGGCAGTGATTAAAGGTTTTTGTTACATCCAATTTGTTATCCACAGACAAATAAGTGCTTTTAGCTTAATTCATTGCTAAATTAGACTCCAAGATGTCTTATTTAGTAATCAGTTTGTGGATTCAAATGGTTCTTCAGAGTGAAATAAAGTTGCATGGCTTTTAGTGCATAGAAGTGCATTAAATACCTGACTTGCTTTCACTACTTTACTTTTTCTTTTTTCTTCTAAATGGATTTAGAGCCTGACATTCTACCGCATGAGCTATTGGTAGATAAGTCAATAAACAAGCTGTTTCTATGCTGATCATAACGGCGGCTCATTTTAACTGGCCTCTTTTTACAATGGCTGAATTAAAGGGGAGCTCTTAACATGCAGGTCAAAAGGCACAGAATGCCATTCCTTGATCAGTCAGATCTTCTAGATTTGTCACATTTCAAAAAATGTTTTTACATTTAAGCTGTAGGTTCAAAATAAATCAATAAAAATTAAAACCAAGTTAATAAAGGCATTTATTTTTCTCAGATTTTAAAATTTAGGATGAAGAATGTGTTACCACTCTAACACTTATGGAGTGGGGTTACGTGACCAGTGAAATTTCCAGCCCATACAACCGTACTTTATTAATATTTTGAAAAGTTAATGAAAAAATGAAACATTATTTAAACAGGTTTCATCTTTTTTTACCCATTTCGTCAAGTTAGCTTTGTCTTTCTGTAATCCAAAAATAGTAGTCGTGAAACCCTCTCTTGTCACTTCATTCTGTCTATTTTCTTCAGCTCCTTCTTTGCCAGTGATCATCTTGTCTTGATCAAGTATTTTACATCATATTCTTTTTAGTATCTTGTCCTTCAGACATATGTTTGGTTTACATATGATATAAGTGTGCACTTCGGAAGGGGCAGTTCTCTGTGCTCCTTACCTTCATTTCAACCACTAAAAAGCAACAAATTAGGAAAGATCCTTGCTAAAGCCCCAATTTCACCTCTGATCTTCCACTATCAAAATGTGGCCTCCAGGTGGCCATGCAGAGTTTCATATTTGCATGCAAAGCATAATCATTGACATGAGCACATACTGTATGATAACATCACAACTTTATTATCATTATATTTATGATTCAGAATAAGCGCATTGAAAATGTAAAGTATCACACTAATGGAGAGACAAATCACTTCTCACTTTTAACATCTGCAGAAAAAGACACTATATCATATGAATATCCTTTATGCTTTTACATTATTAATTATTACGTGTTTACTGTTTCTACTTATTTTTTTACTTGTTCACAATAAAGATTTCTTGTGCAATAGACAAATAAACCCAATCCAAATGCTGTGTCTTACAGTATGTTGTTCAAAATTTAATAACAGTAAATAACTATAGCATAGGCATCCACTTTACCTACACTCACCTTATATTCCATTTATATAATGATTTACATAATCAATTTTTGTTTTTGAGAAAATTTGAAATCTCCATACAGACACAATTATCCTGGTCGCAGTCCTGCACTAAAACTGAATAAAATAAGAGGTTAACCTTAAGTTAAATATTGTGATCCAGATGTGCATTTCAGCTCAGTACCTGACTGCTGTGACACAGCTTGCTAGTCTGCTTTTCTGCCCACATGTAGTATTAATGTAATGTAACTTGTCAACTAATGTGTGCTTAGAGGGTTATAAACTGAGAGGAAACAGTTACTTAGGGGTATAAGTTAAAATTGTACTTTGAGAGCTTTAAACATCTCAACATATTGAAAACATTAGCTGAATGGGATAGTATCTTAGGCTGCTCGGTTTGTGCTTGTCATAACTTTAATACTTTTTATTTTTTTTTTGTTTTTTGTTTACAGTGTGTGCATATATGCATTGATTGTTTTGTTCACTAAACCACTTACTTTCACAGAAAAAAATAAGAATAACATGTTAGTTACACAAATTTGGTCAAATAGAAGGAATGATTTAGAACAGGGGTGTCTAACACCAGGCCTGGAGGGCCACAGTGGCTGCAGGTTTTCATTCTAACTCTTTTCCTTATCAGTGACCAGTTTTCATTGCTAATTAACTTCTGTTCCCTTCATTTTAATAGCCCTGTTCTTAAGGATACATTCCTCTGAATTGATTCCTTTCTTCATTAAATGGCAGCCAAACAGAAATGGGGCATGAAACGAGATGACCAGCTAAAGTGGGGCTTCAGACTCCAACCAGTTTCACAATGAGAAGAACATTCTTGCTGTTAATTAAACTTGTTACTTAATTCCATGGCTTGTTGGTACTCTCATTCTGCCACAGCAGACATTTCCAGAACTGTTGATTTTTCTGTTTTTCCTAAGACCACCCTCACAATGTTTTGGTGAGCTGAGAGATCAGCCTTACTGAGACCTCCACCTTTCTTTATTTTCACATAGTTTGTGATGGGCACAGATGAGCTGGTCATATGAATTCTTTTGTGTCTATTCTATTGTTTGGCTGGTAATTACAGTTAGGTCCATAAATATTTGGACAGAGACAACTTTTTTCTAATTTTGGTTCTGTACATTACCACAATGAATTTTAAATGAAACAACTTAGATGCAGCTGAAGTGCAGACTTTCAGCTTTAATTCAGTGGGGTGAAAAAAATGATTACATAAAAATGTGAGGCAACTAAAGCATTTTTTTAACACAATCCCTTCATTTCTGGAGCTCAAAAGTAATTGGACAATTGACTGAAAGGCTATTTCATGGGCAGGTGTGGGCAAGTCCGTCGTTATGTCATTATCAATTAAGCAGATAAAAGGCCTGGAGTTGATTTGAGATGTGGTGCTTGCATGTGGAAGATTTTGCTGTGAACAGACAACATGCGGTCAAAGGAGCTCTCCATGCAGGTGAAAGAAGCCATCCTTAAGCTGTAAAAACAGAAAAAACCCATCGAGAAATTGCTACAATATTATGAGTGGCAAAATCTACAGTTTGGTACATCCTGAGAAAGAAAGCAAGCACTGGTGAACTCAGCTACGCAAAAAGACCTGGACGTCCACGGAAGACAACAGTGGTGGATGATTGCAGAATCATTTCCATGGTGAAGAGAAACCCCTTCCCAACAGCCAACCAAGTGAACAACACTCTCCAGGGGGTAGGTGTATCGATATCCAAGTCTACCATAAAAAGAAGACTGCATGAAAGTAAATACAGAGGGTGCACTGCAAGGTGCAAGCCACTCATAAGCCTCAAGAATAGAAAGGCTAGATTGGACTTTGCTAAAGAACATCTAAAAAAGCCAGCACAGTTCTAGAAAAACATTCTTTGGACAGATGAAACCAAGATCAACCTCTACCAGAATGATGGCAAGAAAAAAGTATGGAGAAGGCGTGGAACAGCGTTTCATGATACAGATGGACAATGACCCAAAACATACAGCCAAAGCAACCCAGGAGTTTATTAAAGCAAAGAAGTGGAAAATTCTTGAATGGCCAAGTCAGTCACCTGATCTTAACCCAATTGAGCATGCATTTCACTTGTTGAAGACTAAACTTTGGAAAGAAAGGCCCACAAACAAACAGCAACCGAAAGCCGCTGCAGCAAAAACTGGTCACAAATTAAGAAGATGGTTAGAATGAAAACCTGCAGCCACTGCGGCCCTCCTGGACCGGAGTTCGACACCTGTGATTTAGACGAGCCAAAGAACGGTGGCTGGTGAATACCACTGAAGGCATCAAACGATTTCAGCAATTATCCAGAAGACATACAGTTGTGGAAGAATGTGAGAACTTTTTGAAAAAGTCAATGGACTATGATGTAAATTACTAAGAAGCATTACTACTTTTTTTTTTCTTATTTGAGGAGAGTGGCACAATGGTGCTTTGTTATCGCTGCTCTAGAGGCTGGAGTTCTAGAGTCACATGTCTGAATCCTGGCTTTGTAACTGTCTCTATACGATTTGTTCATTCTCTCCATTATTTCCTTGGGTCCTTGATTTTTCCTCCCACTTTTTGAAGAACTGCAGGCTAGGCTGAGTTTGGAGCCTGAAGTGGTCAGGTATATGTCAGTGTGAGGGTGTTTGTTATCTTGTCATAGGCACCCTAAGTTTCTGAGACAGGCACTGTAACTGTGCTTATAAAGTGGCATAGTTGATGTTTACTGCAGAATGGCACCATATTAAAGAAGGGTTGCTTGCAGAATGATTTTCCTCAGTAGAATTTGTGATGTTTCCTGCCAGGTTAGAGTCAAACTCTGCATAACCAGAAAGAATCGGGTATAAAAATATGTGAATGTGCCTGCTGTGCATGCCATTTGTCTTCTGATCTAGTATTGCTTACAGTCAGCTGAAATGAGTACAATGATGATGTAGCTCAGAAATTAGTAGTTTGACTAGTTTTAGTAGACCTCAAACATTGCCTCAATCGCATCTGAAAGTGTAAAATTAAATAGTCAGCTTAATAAGGTGGCTGTTCCAGCTTTACCAAGGACGGTCATACTCTACTTTAACATGTCTTTTTATTAACAGTACACAAAAAAGAAGAAGCAAATCTTACAACAAAACTTTACATTTTTCTAGTTCTTTTCTGAACTCAGAATACTAGAAAAGTTTGACCTTGACGTTCCTTTTGCTTTCAGTCCTTCTGTGCAGCTTCTAGACAGGATGCACTTATCCATGCCTGAGGCTACTTTTGTGATATTTTTGCTTTCAAAGACAACATTCTGCACGGTTGTGGGCTGAAATGGAATAAATGCACTCTCAGGCTTCCATGTGTAAAATCCATAGCTTTTCTAGAAACTGGAGCTGCTACAAATGACAAGGATAGTTATGTGACTTAAAAGCTTTTTTTTTAACATTGAAAGTATGAAAGAAAAAGTGAACTTTAAGATGTAAAAAATATACCTATATATTTAGATTCCTAAAGTCTTAGCTACTGTACTGTACTCCAATATTTTCTTCTGCCAAAAAGAGATTTTTGGTTATTCAGTATTTCTTGTGTGCACACATAAGATAAGTAACATCAGAGGATGTCAGTTTGGTGAAACAAATAGGACACCCATTCTATGTTCTTTTTATCTTTTGTTTACCTCTTAATTAAACAATTTGGGATCATAAACACGTCCATTCCTTGCCTAAACCATGTAATCCAATTATATATTCATAAGCACTTAGCAAAAACCATCGCTGAATATGGCAGCACACTCACATACACCCTCCCTCAATCATTCACATGGAGCCCGTGGTGGGGTCGCAAATTAAGTGACATTTCTTTGGGATAATAAAGGAAAATCAGAGTTCCTGGAGAGAAAACTTGCATAGATACCTTGAAGATGTTCAATCTCCACACTGGCAGAGCTAATGAATTCAAGCCTAGTCACCTAAAGCTGTGAGTTACCAGAGTGGCACACTGCACTGCAATTCAAAATGTAAATTTTCCAAAAAGTTTCATTTCCAGAGGAAAATTTGATATATTTAAAAATAAGCACATTTGTACTCTCATTATTTAGCAACTATTAATTTAAATTTATATCCAATCGGGAGGTTTGGCTAGTGGATAGTGTTTCCCTACTGCTCTTTTTATATTTGGCACTTTAGATGAACATTCAATATAGAATGTACAGAAAGTCCTGGAAATGTGAAACAAAGTATCACGTCATATAGTCCTTCACAAGACCATACCAATGTTATATTTCAATGAAGATATAACTAGATAAAGATATTACTATATGTCACTTAAATATATATATCTGCGGTGGGTTGGCGCCCTGCCCGGGTTCCCTGCCTTGCACCCTGTGTTGGTTGGGATTGGCTCCAGCAGACCCCCGTGACCCTGTGTTCGGATTCAGTGGGTTGGAAAATGGATGGATGGAATATATATATCTTTGTTGACCTGTCCACAATGTCTCTGTCTTGATTGATGCTTTCTTATCACCATTTTTAAAATTTTCTTGCAGTTGAACTTTTTTCAAGTTGAGCATAAAAACCAATGCATAGCCATTTTTTTTTTCTTCTTCATTGATAGGCTGCTTTTCAGGCATCAGCTATGGAATTAATCAGGGATGTCTGTGCTCCTGTCTTTAAAATGCTGGTGGGCCCCATAAGGCCTTATCCATATGCACAATGTCCATTAACGCTAGGCTACAGGAATTTCAACTTTCTTGTGAAATTACATTATTGCACTGCCAAAACAACACTGGACTATGAACACATGACTGAGATAAATAACATGATGTTTCATTCAGGTGTGATGTGATAAGTAGCATTATTAGTTATGATAACTACTTATTTTAATATTGATAGTCATTTCTTGTTTATTCCATTATGTTACTTTTGGCACAGTCCTCGCAGATAAATTATAACTTAGCTACTAGATACTGTAACCAAAAAAGCTTGCTGGACTGTAGAGTCTCTTGTTATTTGATGTATAAATGTTACATTCTTACAATGGGCAGCACTTTCAACTGTTAAAACTTTTATTTAAGTTTATATTACAGTAGTATTATTAGCTCATGGACCTTGAGAGCTATAGATTAGTTGTTTTCCTAGTCTGTGACGGTGTTATTACACAGTTACCAGTACTGCTTTCATTATCTTTATTTTTTCTTACTTTGAATGCACTTCCTTCTTTATAAACTGGTATTGTTCATTACTAAGTTACCAGTGATGAGAGAATCCCACAGACTGTGAATTCAGAAAAATCCTGGAAATGTTCACGAAATACTTTGAATTCAATGTTAAAGGAGGAACTGAACAAGTTTTGAGAGTATTTTAATGGTTCAGTGGTCTTTTAACTGTCCACGAGGGCAAGGGAAGTGTTGAGGGGCCATGCCTGTCACTGCCTGCTCTTCACTTCACTTCACAAGGAGTATGAGATGCTTATTCCAGCAGTAAAGATACAACATACAGTGCAACAAATCTATGCAGAACAATGAAGTAATTTCACAATATTCTCATCATGGTCAACTAATGTACCCCTCAATTGAATATACTATGAGTTTTTTTTTTTTACCAGTGGATAGTAGTGACATCACACATGTGCGCAGCAGATCAAGTAGTGATGTAAAATGTGAGGTGGAGTACGCTTTGTGACAAAAAGGCGCTATATGAACACCGACCCGACACAGTCAGACATGGGAGGCACACTTAAAAAACAAATAATTATTTATTTTCTTCGTCTTTGGGCTACGTCTTTCCCGTACCCATAGACATAACACAGTCCCCACAAGCACAACTCCACGCAATACTTTTATATTTCTCTTATTCTTTCTCCACTCCTCCTCTGCAAGCTTCATCTTCCTCCTTCCGACTCGGGCATCTGGAGTAGTAGCTGCTGGCTCCTTTTATAATGCACCCGGAAGTGCTCCAGGTGCTTGATGACTTCATTTCCAGCAGCACTTCCAGGTGTGGCGGAAGGACTGCCCATAAGGGCTCAGCAACTCCAGATGCAGCACCCCCTGGCAGCACCTGAGGATCCCAACAGGGCTGCACCAAACTCCAACTCCCTTAAAGCCCTGCGGGAGTCCGAGGTACCACTGCAACCCTTGGGGGTTGGGGTTGCCATCTAGCATCCCGGGGGAGGTAACGTACTGGGCACGCTTACTCCTGTAGTCTTCCCAGCATGGAAGCGTCCTGGCCTGGCAAAGGCCGCTACAGCTGTGATGTCATGCTGGCCTCAGAAAGTATCATGGAACATTTTAAAAAAAAATGCTGGAAGGCAAATTTTTAAGAAAAAAAGTGGCAAACAAGATCAGTTGTGGAAACCGTATATTTGTGCTAACAAAGATGCTTTGGTGAATTTTGCCAGTCTGCACTAATAGTAACTTATGGTTTGGCTTACAGTACACTTTAACACAATGTATTGCATTTCATTGTGTAATACAGTGCTCTTTCAGTTCAATAGATTTCTGCACAATATTATTATACATTCAGGAGAGAAGAACACTTGTCCTAAAAAGGACATATGACAAAAAAGTACCACAAGATGAACAAAGTCAATGAGACAAAAAAGTAGTCAAAATATAAGCTAATAAACCAGTGCTTCTTCTCAACTCCTGATTTTTGGAATTTATTGATATAGCAGAAAAAAACCTTTATAAAAAAGCACTGATTTTTAAACTGTAAAGAGGAAAGTTATTATCATTAGTATTATTTTTAGAAAAAAAAATTGCAAGTTGCCCGGCTTATTAGACTTTGTGTTGGACCTTAAGAGATGTCAGAGGGGATTGTCTGCTCAGAGTGAAGTACAGCTGGACCCTCATAGACAAGTGCTGAAAGGTTATCTAATATCTAATTACACAACCTTTCTGTCCACCAGCATTATTGCCCATTGTGCTCTAGAGCCTCTGAAAGCAAATGTCTCCAGCAGAGCTTGCTGGACTTGGCTTAGCAAAAATCTCTTTTCAGTTATTTTTGTCTTTTATTTTTTTATTTATTGCTTTAGCAGCTGTGTGCTGTTGGTACCTCTCATGCCTGACAGCAATACACAAAATCATAAAGCAGAGTGAAGTTTTCACCTTGAAATAGAAAGCAAGGATATAATTCAGCTCATCATTGTGATTGGTTTACCGGCGTGCTAATGTTACAATTACAGGGTCTTTTATCATATAGAATAAGAATAAATCACTTGTAAATGCAGTAGGTATAAAAGGAGTAAGGAAACTTCACCAAGGCAGGCAAAATGTTGCCTTCCATAATGAGGAGTCCACTCACACTGCAACAAACATTTTTTTTTTATTATAAGCAGATGTATGACACTGAAGTATTAATAATAATAGTAATAGTAAACTCCCCTGCATAAAATTTTTAATTGAGAGCAAAAATGTTTTCTTGTTTCATGTGTTCTGTAACACTATTTACCATTATAGGTTTTAGTTTTGCTTTGACATTTATGTGTGAAATTTTAGGAAATTGCACAAGCAAACCAGTGAAGTTATTAAATAATCAGCAATCTAATGAAAAATGTGAGATAAAATGTAGCAGAAATAAAATGTAGTCTAAAGACAGCCTTGTTGGTGCTGTCATTTTAAATGTACTGTAATCACATTTGCTCTTCTGTTTTCTGTACAAACCCAGATGCCTAATTAAAGTATTAGTAACAGAGAAATAAACAAGAGTAAATGTATCAACATTTCCCTTGGGGTGGTTTTGTGTAAATTTAACCAAATGCAGTGTCATAGCATGAATCCAGCTCAGTTGTACAGTATGTTCTCATACACCTGGCTTTCTGGTTCATTTACTATAGGTTCTCCTGTTCCTGCTCTTTCCATTTTAGGACTTTTTCCTCTTGCATGCTTGTTATGCTGTAGATATGCAGATTGAGTCTCCTCCACTCAGCTTTGCTTTTTTTTTTTACAAATTTATGCACTAATTTTTAATACTACATTATAGGGCTGTGGAGAATATAGGATATTACAGAAGCAACATGCAAAAAGGCAGGAAGGAACTGACTTGTAAACTAATGCAGATTCTTTGTAGAACACCCTTATGCACAAATCCACAGTTCTTGTTCAGAATTAATAATTAAACTGACATGCACATGGCGGGAATGTGGTGTAGCCCGACACAGTATGACCATGTAAACTCTGACACACAGCTTGGGTACAAACCTAGGTCTTATATAAGCAGTAAGACAGCAGTGCCAGCCATTTCACCACCATTTTTAAAACTTTAGTTTTTCTAAGTGTAACTTCATATCATTGATGTTTCATCAGACCGAACCTGAAGATTCCTAATAGCAGGTTATCACAGATGATATAAATAATAAACTCAAGTCACAATTAAAAATGACTACCGTAAGTTAAAGATTACACAGTACACACAGTTCAAACAATTTAAAGTGTTACTGAATATATTGGTTAGCAAGAGCTTGCCAAGCAGTTTTCAGCATGACTAACTGGAAAAATTACAGAAAGGTGTCAATGTGTATTTAAATATGAGTCATAGAAGAGAGAGTGAAACAAAAAAATCTTAGAAGAGAAACCCCTGGAGTCACAAGGTGTGAGGTATGATGGGAGTTTCTCTTTGTATTGCTTGTCTTCACACTTTGTCACTTGGACTGAGGTTATTATTGTATTTTTATGTACCGTTATCTGGACATATCTACTGTAGACAACACAGCAAAAGTGCACTTGTTTAATTGTTCCCAAGATTCCTTTACCTTGCTTTGTTTTTTTTACATTACTCATTAATTCATGTTTGAACAGACTCACCTGATAAGGGAGGGAAAGCAACAGTTAAAAGGTAACCCAGGAGATTACCACTTAACTTTTTGAGATGCAACTTGTGTGTTCCTGATCCACTAGGGGCCATCTTTTCAGTAAAATCAAATCAAATTTTAATTTTGTTCATATCAATTCATCTATTGCCTTTCTTAGTTGAAGCTGCTTTCCTGTTTGCAGCATTCTTGGAATTACATTAGTCCATCACAGGTTTGTTTGCATCTCTTACACATTACTATTTTAGAGTCACCAGTTGTCCTACTATCATGTGTTTGAACTGTGGGAGGAAAGTTCATCAACATTAAAGAGGGAAACATTCATAGATAGGGCTAAATAGCTGTAAGCTGGCAGCTTCAAACCACGCCACAGTCATTTAAATGTAATAAAAAGAAAATGAATTCTGAAAGCATTAACATGCATATATAGTGATGCGTGAGTCACTGTCTTGCAACCCAAAACATGTGGCTGATTTTCAGTACTTTAGCAAAACCAGCTTTATTCAGATTGAAACAGGAACAGCACGGTCATTTGTTGCAGTGGGGTCTACCACTCTCCCATACACTGACACAGCAAACGGGCAGGGTCAGGGCCAGGTCAGTGGCCAAGTTATAATGTTCCCTGCATTTATAATGTCCCTTGTATCACCGAACAGTGACAGGCACTTACAGCGGGACCACGATCGGCTCGTATTTGTTTCCAAGGTGCTATGCTGCCAACTTGTGGTTGCCTTGGCAACAGACAAGCAGTTGTCCACAGGCGTGGCAGGCGCGCTTCGGTGTGCCGTCTTGTTCTGGGGGGATCCTAAAAGAGTTCAGAAACCTCACTATGTACAGTGCATCCGGAAAGTATTCACAGCGCATCACTTTTTCCACATTTTGTTATGTTACAGCCTTATTCCAAAATGGATTAAATTCATTTTTGTTCCTCAGAATTCTACACACAACCCCATAATGACAACGTGAAAAAAGTTTACTTGAGGTTTTTGCAAATTTATTAAAAATAAAAAAACTGAGAAATCACATGTACATAAGTATTCACAGCCTTTGCTCAATACTTTATCGATGCACCTTTGGCAGCAATTATAGCCTCAAGTCTTTTTGAATATGATGCCACAAGCTTGGCACACCTATCCTTGGCCAGTTTTGCCCATTCCTCTTTGCAGCACCTCTCAAGCTCCATCAGGTTGGATGGGAAGCGTCGGTGCACAGCCATTTTAAGATCTCTCCAGAGATGTTCAATCGGATTCAAGTCTGGGCTCTGGCTGGGCCACTCAAGGACATTCACAGAGTTGTCCTGAAACCACTCCTTTGATATCTTGGCTGTGTGCTTAGGGTCGTTGTCCTGTTGAAAGATGAACCGTCGCCCCAGTCTGAGGTCAAGAGCGCTCTGGAGCAGGTTTTCATCCAGGATGTCTCTGTACATTGCTGCAGTCATCTTTCCCTTTATCCTGACTAGTCTCCCAGTTCCTGCCACTGAAAAACATCCCCACAGCATGATGCTGCCACCACCATGCTTCACTGTACGGATGGTGCCAGGTTTCCTCCAAACGTGACGCCTGGCATTCACACCAAAGAGTTCAATCTTTGTCTCATCAGACCAGAGAATTTTCTTTCTCATGGTTTGAGAGTCCTTCAGGTGCCTTTTGGCAAACTCCAGGCGGGCTGCCATGTGCCTTTTACTAAGGAGTGGCTTCCATCTGGCCACTCTACCAAACAGGCCTGATTGGTGGATTGCTGCAAAGATGGTTGTCCTTCTGGAAGGTTCTCCTCTCTCCACAGAGGACTTCTGGAGCTCTGACAGAGTGATCATTGGGTTCTTGGTCTCCTCCCTGACTAAGGCCCTTCTCCCTCGATCGCTCAGTTTAGATGGCCGGCCAGCTCTAGGAAGAGTCCTGGTGGTTTCGAACTTCTTCCACTTACGGATGGTGGAGACCACTGTGCTCATTGGGACCTTCAAAGCAGCAGAAATTTTTCTGTAACCTTCCCCAGATTTGTGCCTCGAGATAATCCTGTCTCGGAGGTCTACAGACAATTCCTTTGACTTCATGCTTGGTTTGTGCTCTGACATGAACTGTCAACTGTAGGACCTTATATAGACAGGTGTGTGCCTTTCCAAATCATGTCCAGTCAACTGAATTTACCACAGGTGGACTCCAATTAAGCTGCAGAAACATCTCAAGGATGATCAGGGGAAAAAGGATGCACCTGAGCTCAATTTTGAGCTTCATGGCAAAGGCTGTGAATACTTATGTACATGTGCTTTCTCAATTTTTTTTATTTTTAATAAATTTGCAAAAATCTCAAGTAAACTTTTTTCATGTTGTCATTATGGGGTGTTGTGTGTAGAATTCTGAGGAAAAAAATGAATTTAATCCATTTTGGAATAAGGCTGTAAAACATAACAAAATGTGGAAAAAGTGATGCGCTGTGAATACTTTCCAGATGCACTGTATATAGTTTATATATATATATATATAAATATATACAGTATATATATATATATATATATATATATATATACAGTGGTGTGAAAAACTATTTGCCCCCTTCCTGATTTCTTATTCTTTTGCATGTTTGTCACACAAAATGTTTCTGATCATCAAACACATTTAACCATTAGTCAAATATAACACAAGTAAACACAAAATGCAGTTTTTAAATGATGGTGTTTATTATTTAGGGAGAAAAAAAATCCAAACCTACATGGCCCTGTGTGAAAAAGTAATTGCCCCCTTGTTAAAAAATAACCTAACTGTGGTGTATCACACCTGAGTTCAATTTCCGTAGCCACCCCCAGGCCTGATTACTGCCACACCTGTTTCAATCAAGAAATCACTTAAATAGGAGCTGCCTGACACAGAGAAGTAGACCAAAAGCACCTCAAAAGCTAGACATCATGCCAAGATCCAAAGAAATTCAGGAACAAATGAGAACAGAAGTAATTGAGATCTATCAGTCTGGTAAAGGTTATAAAGCCATTTCTAAAGCTTTGGGACTCCAGCGAACCACAGTGAGAGCCATTATCCACAAATGGCAAAAACATGGAACAGTGGTGAACCTTCCCAGGAGTGGCCGGCCGACCAAAATTACCCCAAGAGCGCAGAGACGACTCATCCGAGAGGTCACAAAAGACCCCAGGACAACGTCTAAAGAACTGCAGGCCTCACTTGCCTCAATTAAGGTCAGTGTTCACGACTCCACCATAAGAAAGAGACTGGGCAAAAACGGCCTGCATGGCAGATTTCCAAGACGCAAACCACTGTTAAGCAAAAAGAACATTAGGGCTCGTCTCAATTTTGCTAAGAAACATCTCAATGATTGCCAAGACTTTTGGGAAAATACCTTGTGGACTGATGAGTCAAAAGCTGAACTTTTTGGAAGGCAAATGTTCCGTTACATCTGGCGTAAAAGGAACACAGCATTTCAGAAAAAGAACATCATACCAACAGTAAAATATGGTGGTGGTAGTGTGATGGTCTGGGGTTGTTTTGCTGCTTCAGGACCTGGAAGGCTTGCTGTGATAGATGGAACCATGAATTCTACTGTCTACCAAAAAATCCTGAAGGAGAATGTCCGGCCATCTGTTCGTCAACTCAAGCTGAAGCGATCTTGGGTGCTGCAACAGGACAATGACCCAAAACACACCAGCAAATCCACCTCTGAATGGCTGAAGAAAAACAAAATGAAGACTTTGGAGTGGCCCAGTCAAAGTCCTGACCTGAATCCAATTGAGATGCTATGGCATGACCTTAAAAAGGCGGTTCATGCTAGAAAACCCTCAAATAAAGCTGAATTACAACAATTTTGCAAAGATGAGTGGGCCAAAATTCCTCCAGAGCGCTGTAAAAGACTCATTGCAAGTTATCACAAACGCTTGATTGCAGTTATTGCTGCTAAGGGTGGCCCAACCAGTTATTAGGTTCAGGGGGCAATTACTTTTTCACACAGGGCCATGTAGGTTTGGATTTTTTTTTCTCCCTAAATAATAAAAACCACCATTTACAAACTGCATTTTGTGTTTACTTGTGTTATATTTGACTAATGGTTAAATGTGTTTGATGATCAGAAACATTTTGTGTGACAAACATGCAAAAGAATAAGAAATGAGGAAGGGGGCAAATAGTTTTTCACACCACTGTATATATATATATATATATATATATATATATATATATATATATATATATATATATATATATATATATATATGTATAAACTAAAAAAAATATATCTAGAATGTGTAAATAAAACAACTAGAAACAGAAAAAGGTTTGGGGTAGCCACCCCATATACTTGAAACAAGTAGATCTGGCAATAGATATGTCTTTCCAGCACTGTGAAACAAAATGAAAATGGCAGTTATATAGATGAGCCAGAGAAAGTGATGTCAAAATGGCCAGAACTGGAAGTAGCGTCAGAATGGTCAGAACTTGAAGTGACATCTTAGACTTAGGGGGGATTTCCTTCAGCTGGTCTGCAGATGAAAGAGAGAAAGGATCATTGATCAACACAGCCAGTTGATTTTTAAATTAGTTTAATAGTACTTTGATAAAAAGTTATCAATTTCTATGAAAAACATGAACATGTCTGGGTTATTCCAAATTGTTGAACACTAGTTCTTATAATAATTATTACGGGTTGCAAGGTTAAACATAATATAACTTTTTTCAGCTGGCTCATTTATTACTAAGTAATCTGACCATGACTCAGCCAATTTTCTTCACATTTTTCCTGAACAGTGCTTAGATGCTTAGCAATTGATTTTGAACAAGCAGCTCTCCTTATTTGTGATCAGAATGCAAACACCTTGGCACATCAAGGCTATGCAGAGAAATAAGTGGAATTAAAGCAGCTGATGGCATCCTAAGAATTGCTGCCAATTAGTGCATTGCATGATTGGTAATCCATGCAAGACTAAGCAGGCAGAGAGTGAGCAATACAGTACAGCTGCACTATGGTAGCATTCATACATCCATAACAAAGGTCACTAAAAACAATAAGGTAAAAAAAAACAAAAAAACTAACATTACAGACATTCACAAAACATTTTCATGCCTTTTGCTAAAATTAAATACTCATGCACTTGGTTATCATTTAATGTTCAGCATAGTATACTGGATTGGAAAATCAATTTTAAATATAATGATAATCAATATTAAATATTCATAACAAAAATACTAACTCTTTATTAAACTCATTTTATCAATCTGAGGCACACCTGGCAGAGATGTGTAATTACTGTTTCTTAAGTTCCATTTTATCCTTTAAAAATGAATTTTAAAGTATTTTTCTTCCTTTAATAAGCATTTAACTGACCAAGAAAGTGCTTTAACTATTAGACATTTCTATTAAGTAAAGAATGGCAGCATCAGGGCTCACCTAAGGATAATTAAGTTCAAACTGAGAAATGAAAAAAAGCTTAAGTGGAATATTTCAGCTGTTCAGCTTTCATCATGTTTGTACTGCAAAGCAGAAAATCCAAAACGTTGAACAGTGCTTTGAGTGCAAGAAAATTTAGGCATGGCTTCTGCAACCATGCCTTTGAGTGTTCTCTCTGTTTATAATTATTATGGGTTACTTGTGTGCCCTTTGCATGATCTTTGATTTTGTTAAGCTCATTAATTTGCTTCTTCTGATTCATAAATGAAGGAATAAAATGGCTTTTATTGACCTCATTACAGAATGTTGAATACAGTTATGTGACTTTGTTTTGTGTTTAGCTGCAGCTTTTGACAAATTTATTCAGATAGATAGATTACATCTTGCCTGAAGAAGGGGCCTGAGTTGCCTCAAAAGCTTGCATATTGTAATCTTTTTAGTTAGCCAATAAAAGCTGTCATTTTGCTTGGCTTTTCTCTACATTCAGATAGATAGAAATAAAATACATTATAGGACAGACAGATAGATAGTTAAGCCACTACTAGATAAATAGTACTTCACTGTCCACATGGAGAAATATTGTTTTTAAAATGCTCTTTCTGATACAGCTGCTTTTCCATGATTTTTGTTTTGCCCACTTGGTGCAAAAAATCTAGTCTGTTGTTCTCATTGATTCAATGTACTTGACAACAGGAGTCTGCCCTGACAGCACTGTTTGCAAAATCAGGAATCAGCCATTGATGGGGATGCCAGGCATTAAGAAGACTTACTTTTCTCATTCCAGTCCAATTTCAAGTCAACTATCAACTTTCTGTATCACGAGCTGTTTGTATTGTAGTTGTGTGGAGAAATGTATGTGGATATGCATTAACAGAGCCTGAACTGGTGTTTGATTTAATATGTGCAAGGTGCAAACAATAACATTTTTATTTACTAAATATACTAATATTCATAAAGTTTTCTTAAACACTGACACATGAGGGCGGCACGGTGTCGCAGTGGGTAGCGCTGCTGCCTCGCAGTTGGGAGACCTGGGGACCTGGGTTCACTTCCCGGGTCCTCCCTGCGTGGAGTTTGCATGTTCTCCCCGTGTCTGCGTGGGTTTCCTCCGGGCGCTCCGGTTTCCTCCCACAGTCCAAAGACATGCAGGTTAGGTGGATTGGCGATTCTAAATTGGCCCTAGTGTGTGCTTGGTGTGTGGGTGTGTTTGTGTGTGTCCTGCGGTGGGTTGGCACCCTCCCCAGGATTGGTTCCTGCCTTGTGCCCTGTGTTGGCTGGGATTGGCTACGGCAGACCCCCGTGACCCTGTGTTCGGATTCAGCGGGTTGGAAAATGGATGGATGGATGACACATGATTAAGGTGTAACAGCCCATTGTGCTGTTAAACTTTTCATCCTGGAATTACGCTTTTAGCTGTTTTCAACATTTTGACAGGAGTAGGCTACATAGCAAGAAACTACAAAATATTGCAAAATATTTTCCCCACATTAAAGTACACTAACTTGTTCATAATTTGTTCATAACATTAATAAATCTGAAGAGTAGGAAAGTATAAATTATTAGTGAATCTTTGAGTGCCTTATTATGTAATAAAGGATGGCACAATTTCAAATTTGATATACTTTACAACTTAAGATCAATTATAAATGCGGTTTGTTTAAAATAACTGAGAGCTGGTATGTAATCGATCCTATTGTATGTATTAAATGTCTATATTGCTGGCAACCAGCCTTCTTATCTACCTTGAAGAGATCGCTATGTTTGATGCCCACACTATGTCAATGCGTATGTTCATTTAGGTCTACACCTACAAAGCTTCTCTGACTAAAGATGAGATGCTTTGACAGCACTCACTTAAGCATATACCCACAATCCCTTGTAAATGACCAATGTAGAGTGGCCAATTAACTGTATATTCATATGTTTAGTATGTGGGAAGATGACTGGAGTAACCAGAGAGAAAAGACATGCAGAGACAGAATGTGCAATTGTTCTTATCTACAACATATTAAAGAAGGCATCAGGTGTTAATGGAAATAGAATCAATGAACTATCTTCAATGCATACCTAATCATTTCTGCTTCTGAGATTCTAAAAAAAAACTCACAATCTCTGTTGGATTTTATGTGGGGAAAAACACATATAAAAACATTTGTGTAACGTACCTATGCTAGGATCTCTTTAGTTTAACTCAACTAAATTCACTCTATACTGTTCAATCTGACATAATCTTACTTATGAATTCTGAAATGCCTCTGGAAGAGTTAACATGTTTCTTGTTACTTTATTCCATCTTGGTTGGTAATAATATTTCAATGAAGTAGAGACAATGCCTCAAAACACACTGCAGCATCTCTCTTTAATCCCTGGAGGTTTCCTTATTCTTACACTAGCATAGTAAAAGATACCAAAGTAGGTTTGTCTCCCTTGTGACCTTGCACATGCCATAATATCAGCAAGGCATCAGACATCCATTATTCATCATGCATTAGGAAAAATGAGAGGATCTCCATTATGCTATCTGAACTGCAGCATTTATCTCTAGCATGGCAGCCCACCTTGTGCACTTACAGTATATATAATATTGAATGATCAGAAGTGAAGATCAAGCCCTTCCTGTATATTAAAAGGCTGGTGGTTTACTCAAGGAATTCAATTTTCATGTTTTCTGTTTACAAATGCATTGCAGGTTTCATTGTAGTATGAGAACAACCATATTTCTCAGAGTTCTACAATTAATGTCGTTATTTTCACCGTTTGATATGTCAATTTCACTAGTACAACAGTTATGCACATTGCATACAGTACTTACTGCTCTCTGTCACAAACACAGCATCCATATTTTAGCCAGTGTTATCAAGCAAGTAAGATTTCAGCTGTCTTTGTCTATTTGTTTTACAGTCCAGCTACTGCTTATCAGCAGAGAACAAACAGTGACTTAATTGGTGCAGCAGAAACACAGACACACATTTACTTAGAGTGGACACCAACCCAAGACACTTTATCAGTGCAACTCAATGATCGTTTATGTGTATTGTTTTACAGTTGATCTGAAGACAATGTAAGTGACTCAGTTAATCAAGTACTGAAGCAGTAAGCTTGTGGTATTCGATCTTCAATGCCTTAAGCAGTAAGTCATACAACTTTTCAGAAAGGTCACACTATGAATGCAGCATAGCATTCTCAGATTCAGTTAATCAATTTGTAATCCAAAAACTGTCCTGGTAGCATCAGGTCCAAGGCAGGGACCAGCCCTGGATAAGCCAGCAGTCCATCACAGGGCCTCTTCACATACACGCTCATGTAATATTTCCGTCTTCCTATATCCAGCCTGACAAATCAACAGTTATGCACATTTCAGTGCTCATTTTATAGAGTGTTCTTCTAAGAGTTTATCACCACAGAGAACTTTACAGAGTAAACAAAAGATACAAAATACAGAAACATTCAATACATGCTTTATTACAAGAAAAGAAATATATAAAAGTTCATATAAGTAAAGATGAACTGATAAGCCTTCTAATATTTACCATATATGCTCACGTATAAGCTGGGTCTGTGAACCCCGAAAAATCGATCATAAAATCAGACCCCGACTTATATGCCAGTTCAAAAATGCGACACAATTTTTTTTTTTTTACATCTTCTTGCTTTCTCCAATCTCATATCAGTTTCTCAGATACATTGAATTTTGTTGCAGCAGTGCAGTTACCAATTTCTTTCACTACTTCAACGACATTTAATTTAAAACCAGCTTCATATTTTCTTCTGATCGAACACTCCATTGTAGATAAGGGATGCTCTTACGATAAAGGTGTATGAGGGTGTGAGATACCAAAAACACAAATCAGGTGCAAATGTTGCTTCAGAATAGTTTGGGTATTACCGTGTGGTCACGTAGGCACAATTCATAGAAAAAAAAGGCAGTGTGCTCCGTGGTTACTCTGTTAGGTGGGCGTTAGCAGATCGTAATCCCTTGTACCAATAACATGAGTTTTCCGCATTCGAATTATACGATTGACATTATAAAATACCTGAAATTATACTGTAAAATCAAGTCCCGACTTATCCACGAGTATATACGGTCATAATTATTATTTACTTAACAGATGCATTTATCTGAGATGCTTTACAAAAATGAATAAACATACAATACAATTAAAAAGTATAAAGTTAACTTTTGTTCTAAAACTACTTTTCAGCTAGATTTGGGCCACACCTGAAAACCAGGGGAGTGATGTGGGTGAAGAAAGAACAGAACATTTCAGTCAGGCAGCTGCATTCTGAATGAGCTCAAGATGTCAGATAGTAGTTGCTTACCCTACCAGACCAGAATTGTTCCTCCTTGTAGTTGCGAGTCTAAGTGCAAACTCACAATACCGATATGTGTGACTACTAATTGAGCTTCTTAAATACACATTCACTTTATCCTCAGCACTGCCTTTTGAAGTATGGCAGCATTTTGCTTGTCTACATTAGTTCTAGTTTTTCAATGCATAGGATTAGAAGTGAGTACATTAGAGGGTCAGCTCAAGTTGGACGGTTGGGAGACAAAGTCAGAGAGGCAAGATTGCATTGGTTTGGACATGTGCAGAGGAGGGATGCTGAGTATATTGGGAGAAGGATTCTAAGGGGTGGAGTGGTGGCTCTGAGGCTAAGGATCTGCGCTGGTATCCTGAAGGTTGCCGGTTCGAATCTCTGTCACTGCCAAAAGAGATCCTACTCTGCTGGGCCCTTGAGCAAGACCCTTAACCTGTAATTGCTCCAGGGGCGCTGTACAATGGCTGACCCTGCGCTCTGACCCCAAGGGGTATGCGAAAACTAACAAATTTCTAATATGAGAAATCGTATAAGACGAAATAAAGAACAAAAAAAAAAAAAAAAGGATACAGCTGCCTGGTAAGAGAAAAAGAGGAAGGCCTAAAAGAAGGTTTATGGATGTGGTGAGAGAGAACATGCAGGTGATGGGTGTAATAGAACAAGATGCAGAGGACAGAAAGATATGGAAAAAGATGATCCGCTGTGGCAACCCCTAACGGGAGCAGCTGAAAGAAGAAGAAGAATATCTGAGGCATTCTTTCATGATGAATATTGAGCAGTGATCATAAGTAAAACAATATCCTTTCACTCACAGAATACACAGTAAGTTCTTTTTATCAACTAATACCTTTTCCCTTATATAGCGTATTTCTATAGCAAACACCATCCCACAGGTCTTTAGAAGTAGAGATATAAAGTACGACTGGAGCAGACAGGTTAAGATTTGAACTGGTAGCTGTGTATATTAGGGCTAGTGTGCCACAAGGAATTAAACAAATATGAATAAAACTATATTAAATATGACTAATGTATATACAGTGTGCACAATTTTACAACATTGTTACCAAATACTGCATATTCACCTAAAAATCTGCTTGCCTTTGTTGGCTTAATCTAGTTTACAGTAACATTGCAGGAAATTAATTTTACTGTTCATTGCTGATGCATGTTGCTTTTGTATCTGCTGTCCTGGCACTCGCTTCCCTCTTCTGTGTTTTTTGCGGAACAATAAGTTATGACTCTTATTGTGAAAGATACTACATTTTTACTGGATGTATTCTTTAATTTTTTTTTGCCTTTGCAATAAAATAAACTGCTCTGTTTAATGTACTGTGTGAGAATTTCTCCAAAAACAATAACTGTCCATCAGTTATATTGACAGTTACTGTCAGCTGTTCAGAATATAATACAGAGTTTTCTGAAATACAATGCACTTAGCTCTTGTGCAGCAAGGGAATTCATTTCAAAAGTACATGACTTATACCCACTCAAGTATAGTATAGTACATAGTCGTTGGTTATCACACTACTTCAAACAGAAATTATTATTGTTCTGAATGTATTTCTCATAAAAGTATTATATTGCCATACATTTCCTGATATGGAGATTACTGTCTTTCATAGCATAATGCACATGCCAATGTGAGAGATGACCTACAGTTGGAGTTGTATTGTTCTGCACTTAACTGCTCCACTTTATACTCATTCCAGGTAGTGCCTGCTTCCTTCCTTCAGTCAATCTGTCTTTAACTAGTATGTTACCTGACAGCTTCATTTTTATAACTATTATGCTAATAAACAAAAGGAAATATATATTACATTTTTGGATTTCTTGATTTTTTATACTTTGTTAATCCCCAAAGGGAAATTGTCTTTTTGGATGTCTTTTGGGGATCACAGCGCACTGTCGTTCATTGTACAGCACTCCTAGAGCAACTTTCAGGTTAAGGGCCTTGCTCAAGGGCCTAACGGAGTCGGATCCCTTCTAGCAGTAATGGGATTTGAACCAGTAACCTTCCAGATATAAGCACAGATCCTTAGTAACAGAGCCATATAGACATAAGCACAAATAAAACCCAAAACAGAATAAAAATACATTAAATACAAAATGTAGAATAATGCAACAATTCTTAAAAAATGTTGCTTTTAGGATGCAATAGACAAGAACTGGGTACACCAAAAGTATAGGATGGCTGCATAGTCACCAAATGTTTTGGCTATTCATAATTATATCATAATCTACCCTTTTTCCTACAGCAAAGTAGCAGGCAAGAAAAGGGGAAAATGCTGATGTCAGCTTCCAATAGAGCATAACCATTGTGATATTAAATTAAACTCAAATATTAAATTCCCTTTACATAGTCAATTTTAACATCTCTGAATACATCTATGGAGAACTACTTCATTACACTGTATGGTTTCTAAAGCAACACATCAATGAACTGCATTTTCCAGTCATGAACGATCTAGCACAGATAAGGCAATAATCTAATTTTTATTGCAGACTGTATTGATTCAAATGATTTTTTACAAGAAAGTAGTTTTGCTGGAGACGTCGGTTGGTCAACCCTTTATATATTTTTTTTTTTTTTCATTAGAAGTGTTGTGGAATTGGTTGGATTGTCATAAAAATAAGCTATCATACAGCTTTTGAGGGCTGGATTTAACTCCTGGCCCACTCTGTGTGCAGTTTTAGCATTTTCACAGTGTTCACATGGACTAACACAACTCAGACATACGTTGTTTCGATAAACTGGTTATTGTAAATTTGCACTGGCTTGAGTGAATATATAATAAATGTGACTTCCTTACACCTAATACTGTTAAAATAGATGAAAGTGTCCTGCATTACATTCATTCATTTCATTACCAAATCTGCGTCCTCTACTGCAGGGGTATTGGGAGCAGGTGCATACTCATAAATTCATAAACTCCCCAATACAAATACTCTCCGGGACCCCTAGTTAATCCTGTAAACTCTCTAAAAGACTCAAAATTAATATTGTAGGGGACCATGAATATAAATTTTAAAAACTCATTATTCTGTTATAAATCATTCAATGCCCTTTACTAGGTTTGCAGGAAAACATACTTAAATACAATTTCTGAAGAAGGTAAATTTTATTTTATTTATTTATTTTTTATTTTAGCCTGCTTTGTCATCTAAATAACATCCTTCTGCCTGCCATGCTTTTAATTAACTAGAGTGGCACCTCTGACCAGTTGCAGGGTGGCACTGTAGCAGATTCATGGGTAGGATTGCCTTAATCTGCACAATGAAGTTGCCATTTTAGTTAGTGACATTTTCTTTAGCCTAACTCTGCTCTAAAATGAAGAAAATAAGCTTCTCTGCTTGTAATTTTTGGATTTACTGTACATAAAAACAAAGATGAAACAGAACACTAAAAATGAATAATAAAATGAAAATAAATTTCAACTGAAAGGTTCACTGTTGTTGAAGCGAGCATCAATACTGTAATGGAGAGTAAGTTGGCTGCTTTCGCTCTTTTACATATATCTGTGATGTTATCAGTAGTTGGCGGTGTGACTTTTATTTGCAGACTGCATATCCATGAATAATGTGATTTGTTATTTACTATATGACTATCCTAAATTATTTCATTCTGCATAATTAATTGTATATTCTATAGTAGCCAAGTATGACTGGAATGTCCAGAACTAAAAGGAAACCATGATTATCGGAGGGTATTTCACACACTTACTCTTAGCAAAGCAGTTCAAAAAAATCCATTTACCTAACACTCATGTCTTTGACGAGACCAGAGAACTTTAATAAGACCTGAGCAAAAATGGGAATACACAATTTCAAAATAGACAGTAACCTGCACCACTGTGTTTTCTTTACCACAATTCTGTAATACAAAAAATGGATTCAGAATATGCATAAATGGATAAATGAATAGCTTTGAAAATATAATGTTCAAAATGCATGTCTAGTTTCATAAACATATAGAACATTTTCCAAAGGTGCAAAAACATTTTTCATAATTTAATAAACTATGAAATGGAGCATGTAATTACGTAGACTATATTGTTTCAGATGAAAATTGTTGTGCAGCAGAAAAATATTAAAAGATGTTACACAGATACAAGAAAATACGCCAAGATGCAACATCTGCTAACCAGTATTATCATCAGTACAAACACAGACACATAAATTAGAATTCAGATTTCAGTAGCACCTCAATATCTAATAGAATTCAAAATACTTATAGCTCTAGGAATAAAAGAGCTTTTGAATGTGTTGCTTCTCATCCTTGGGAACCTAAATCTGCAGCCTGATGGCAACAACTGAAATTTAGGAAAAGAGAATGGCTACTGTCTGACAAAACTGAGTTGGCCTTCTATAGCTCAGTGACAGAGAAGGTAAGTTGCAGTTTTTTCAGTCTTTACTGAGTAGTCCCTTTTTCATCCTTTCCTGGTTATACAACTATTATAGCAGGTTATTATTATAAATAATGTGATGTTAAATATGTAGCAAATCCTAGTATTTGATTGAAAAAGGAAGCTATTATAGAGATTTTCCTGAACAGCCACCAAGGGCTTACTTCAACCATCTGACCTGTGTGAGCAAAAGTAAGTGCAATCCTAAAGCAACTAGCTTCTACAGAGAACAAATGACCATCCAGAAACAGATAACAGCAATAAAAAATTTATTTGAGAAAAAACAAAAAAAGTATGCCAAAATAATTTACAAAATGTAAAAAAACAAAATGCAAATAATAGAACATCACAAATCATTAAGACAATTTAACTTTTAAATTGCCAAAGTTGTGTTCCTGGTTCCTTTTAAGTAACAATTGACCAACACACTGCACACACTTGCATATTCACCCATGTCCCACAATTTGCACACAGATGGGATTTTCATTCAGACAAAAAGGCAAGAAAAACTTTGCATAAATGCTGATACAACATAGAATAATTTTTATTTTTCAAAGGGAAATTCAGACAATACGTAGAGCTTGCAAGGTAAATAGCTATCAAGTGAAAATGGCCAGTTGTTATAAGCTCAATGCCTGGTTAGGTTAAAGATTGCAAGGAAAGCCTTTCTAAATGTAACTTTCATGCAGAACGTGTATGTATTGTATCTGTGAGATGAAGGTGATGCTTTGACATATACATGCCTGGGAGTCTGTTGGACTAAAATATATTTAAGCCTTGACCCTTAAATATTTAAATACTGTAACTGGTATTGATTTGCCAGCTTAAATAAGGAAGTGTGGATTTCATTACATAATACTAAATATGTCTGCTGTGTCTGAAATAATCAGCAGAATAGGGCAAAAATTCTCCCAAATTAAAGAATTTTCCCTCTCTTTTTCACTTAAAATTCTGTGCAGTATTAGTAATAATTTTACATGTATTCCTGTCACTACTGCAACGAAACTTCACTTTGACAGTCTGATTCCATCTGAAATTCAAGAAAACTGATCTGACTTTCCTTTACAGCTATTGTGCAATATCTGGTTTAGTAACATATTTGGAAAGAAATGGGAAAAAAAAGATTGAAAAGTAATAATGAAATCTACATTACGAATGTAAAGTGAAGAAAATATTTGACGTGACAGAATAAAAGCACTATCAAGCCAACAAGTTCTGCTATTGACAAGGATGTGCTTCTGAGTAAGCTTAGGGATTGTAGCAAAAATCTGCAGCCACTGCAGCCTTCTAGAGCTGAGCTTGAGGACCCATGTAGTACAGTAACAACTTTTACCTTCTCTCTCTTCTCTTGTTTGATTGTTCTGGTCTTCCTTTTCTTTCTTTCATTCCTTCAAACTCAGCTGCCCAACTGTTATTGGTTACTATGCTGTTCTATAAAAATTCACATTAATGTCAGCCTGAATATCCTAACTGTGGCCATAGAAATCCTTTAATCCCAAGAAGCCAGTAATGTGTGCCACTTTGGCTCCATCAGTCCTGTTAGGCTCATATAGTATCATCACGACCGAAGGGTTATTATTGATCCATGGCTGAAATCCGGGACTCTGAAAAGCAAATCCACCAATGCTAGATTCAAATTTTAGTATTTTGGACATAAATACCTTCAGTAAAGTAAATGTGGTAAATGTAACTTGAATTCATCTATCAACTGATCGTTAGCTTTAGGTGGTCCACTGGACCTTTGGCTTTAGCAAATTTTGTCTTCAGTTTAAAACACCCTCAGTATCTCTAATTTATTGTGTGTTCTTTTTATTGTATCATTACATTTTTTACTAAAAAGAAATGGAATTTAATCTATACACTTTTTTCTGCTATTGTTGAGACTAAATATTCGATTTCACTATTTTGATGATGTAAAATTTAATTTTGTATTTTTTATCAAAATGCCTTTATTGTTTATAAAATGTCCCTTGATTTCAGTCAGTGGAGTCAAAAGTTGCCCCTTAAAAACAAATGTATTTCCTACCCTGCTTGTTTGTCCATTTTAACTAAAGGAATTGTGCCACTTTCTACTTTGCTTTGCAATTCACATATTTCATAGCTCATTTGGCAATATTACACTTTATGCATTGTTTGAGCTTAGCAATTCTTGCAATTTGCACTTAGCTTCCTGACTCATGTAATCATGCCTGACTCTGTAATCAAACTGTAGCTTACTAAATACAAACACTACACAGGTGAACCTTATCTAATGCAAAATAAAAGTAGGTAGAATTTTCCATAAAATGAGATTGATGCTTCTGTAGTCAACAGCCTTAATCCACCTCAACATTAAACATCTTCAGCAGGCTCCAGGGAAACAAAACATCATCCTCTCATATTTTTTTTCTTTGTGTAAAGCTGAATTATTCAAGACAATTGATTAAATTATCTTCTCATTGGTCAAAATTTAGGAAATCATTATGCATTATCTGTATTTTGTCCACCTTCTCTACTTTTTTAAGATTACCTCATCCATACTGATGATGTATTGCATCTGTGTCTATTCAGCCAGCAGTGCAGTAATCCCTTGACATTCATTTCATACATGTCCTGAAAATGCCACCAATGTCAATTGTAATTTTGTTGTTGTAGGTTTCTTTTTTGGATCTCTGCAGGAACAAATATTGCATGGTTTATTATTGGTCTATTGGTATCACTAGATGGCACACTTACAACAAGCCTTTCCCTATTTATTTATTATTTTTATTTATGAACCCAATGACATATGCATTAATTTTTTTATTCAATTATTCTTATATGTGACATCTATGTTAATGTCCAGAGATAGATTATAAAATAGATTTAAAAATTCATAGCAATAAACACCACAAATACAAGGATTGACCCATTAACCAATGCACTAATATTACCCAGTGACTCAAGCATCATCTTAAATGTCTGATTAACTCAGTGCTAGTGTGTTCTTTGACAGCACAGTTTATTGGAGCTTAGCAAAGGTCTTGGTTTCTAATTTGGACTGTGATGGCCTCTGTGTGGAGATTACATGTTTAATCACTACAAATGAGTATATGCCCAGATAATAATAATTAATAATAATAATAGTAATACTTCTTTACATTTATATACATGCTTTTGAGACTTTTCAGACAATTGAATGTGCTTTACATAGTGAGTGGAAGCCACTTCAGCCACCACTATTGTGCAACATCTACCTGGATGATCCGACAGCAGCCATTTTTGCACCAATGTACTCACCACACATTAGCTGTTAAGTGGTGAAGAGCTGAGAGATAATTAGCCAATTATAGACTGGAGATGATTAGGGGGCCAGAATGACTAGGCTGAGGTGGGCAATTTAGCCAGGACGTTGGACTACATCCTACTCTTTATGATGGATGCCCAGGGATCTTTTATGACTACAGAGAGCCAGGACCTTGATTTTATGTCTCATCTGAAGGAGAGTGTCATTTTTACAGCACAGTTTCCCCGTTCCTGTACTGGAGCATTGAGATCCACATTCAGACCACAGATTAAGTGCCACCTGCTTGCCTTGTTGGCACCTCTTCCAGCAGCAATCCAAGCTTTTCCTGGTTGGTCTTCCATCAAAGTACTGGCCAGGCCCAAAATGCTTAGCTTCATTACTTGTGCATGTGGTATGACTGCTGGCAAATGACTTTACTTCCACCCAGTATGTATACCTTATGTTTTGTATGTGTTGTGATGATGAGGGGAACCCCTCTCTAAAATAAAGCTGTTTATTAAAATAAAGAGACTTATTACATGTTAGAAAATATACGAATGGGTTACTGTACATATGGTAACACAAAAATAACATAAGAAATGCAGTACACACTCACACAAGATAATCTTGCAGCTTCTCCAAAGGAATTCTCCAATATTCTTTTTTTTAATCCATTGGGCATGACCACTTTACCAGATTAAGCCTCTGCCACAGGCTGTCTGTCCAATTCCAGGATCATTAGTGCCCACAGAAAGTCCTCTTGATTTCCTTGTCATGGACCCTAGTCTCCCTGCATCCCTTAGCCCTCAGCCCTCATATTTATTAAAAAGCTGTGCCCTCTTTTCCCCTAACCCTATAAGAGCAGCCACAGAACTCCCCAGTGTTGGCAGTTTCTGGTTTGGTGCCAACTCTTAAAATCATCATTGTGGGTGCTATTATGTTAAACCTTTTACTCTAGACACGTCCTTGTCAGAGTTTGTTTATAACTGATTTTGTGCCCTTTACTTTTAGAATTCCATCACATGTGAAATTGCTTCTCATAAAGTATAGGTAGATACATTATATTAATATACAGTAGATATATACATATTCATTATATTATTATAATGAGTACAATATACATTAGGTAGTTTCCTCTGTTATGCGCTTTCATATCTATTTCCCCACATATCCCCCTGTGGCTAAAACCAAAATGATACTCTCATGGTGCTTTCTTCCACACTGAAAGGGTACATAACTTGTTTTTCTTAAACTGGACTTATACAAAGTAGCATCATACTATAACTTATACAATTTAAATGAAAGAGGAAGATTTCACTCCATGTAAGTAGAATTATAAAAAGGGAATGATGTGGGCCTGAAAATCCCTTGTGTACATGAAATGAATTCCTCCTGTTTTAAGTGATGTTCACACTTTTTATAGTAAAACAAGGCAGTGGGACTCTAAACATAACTGTAAAAAAAATGTTAAAAAAGTATCAGGTGCCCTTCTACCATTCCTAGAGCTCTATCGTTTCATAATTAGTTGTAACAACCCGTTTTTAGTTTCAGTTTATATATGGATTAAAGTTTAAGAGTCTCCTGACCGGTAGCCTCCCCTCTCCATTTTTTCTTTCCCATTTGCAGTCTTCAGCTTCAGAGGTTATATATTGGTTTAGTAAATGTGAGCATTTATTATTATTATTATTATTATTAGAACACCAAATGAACAGGAAAGTACAATTCAGTCAGATGCAATCAACAGAGCAACACAGACATTGTGTTCCAAAAAAAAAATTCCATTAAACTGAACACTCATTACCCCTTCCCCTACCTGATCAAGCATTAAATGCTAATTTGACATTTCTGTTTGGATATAAGTGAATGCTAAAATATGTCATAATCAGAATTACACTATGAATTATTTCCTGATAAGCTGCTGTTTAATAAACACTAAGTTATTTTTTGAACAGATACAAGTATTTGGCTTCAAACTTATCAAAAATTAACTTCGGTGAGTTAAATGAGTTGCTTTCATTATTATTGTACAAAGGAGCATCTTTATCCAAAACTGCTGCTTTTACAGCTAAAGAGACGTTAAGAGCTCATAAGGTATAGCTTTCAATTTTCAGATTTTATTTTATTTATTAAAAAGTAACAGTTTTGCGTCTTGCTGATTTAAAATGTGTTATATTTTGAAATAATATATGTTGCTTTAAATATTCTGGTATTTGTAGATCAGATTGTTCTGAATGTATTTAATTCTGAGGAAATGGATGAGCACGTTATTCTAAATATTTTTTTAGGAAATTTCAGTGTCTTCTAATTCACGATATTACAACAGACAAATATTTTAGCTAAATACATCCAGTATATTCAAATAGTTAATAGAATTTCACGGCTCAAATTCTTGGGAGTTTTAACCTAAAGTGATCCAATAATAATCGAGATTTGGCCACAAAGACATGATTACCGCCCTATACTGTACCTGAAGTTTAATTAGAAAATGAAAACACTTTAATGTAGCCCTTTATGCAGCTTACCAATTAGTCTTTGCAAGTATTCAGTATTAAAAGTTTGAGAATTATTATTTTTTTTGTCTAAAGGGACAGATTTAATTGAGTATGTGCAGGTACGTAACGAACAGAGAGAATTTATGCAGGCAGAGGAGCCATGAGGGAAAATATTGGATGACTTTCTAATTCTACAGGGCAGCAACAGAGAGCCGCTTAGATATGTTGGTGTATTTTACCTCTGCTTCATCTGCAGACCCAGTGAATGTTAGTGGCTATAAATTCCCCCTGGGTTCTCTAATGTTATTTCATACAGTGTTCATTAAATTGCTTCTTTAGAAGTGCATAATTGAAAACATTAAGTTAAGAAAGAAATTGGATTGTTGAAACTACAATCTAAAGTGCCAGGGTGGAACTTTGCAGCTTCACCAAGAGGCAGCTTTTTTAAATGTCATGAATTGTAGTAATACTTGGATTATTTCTGTATGATCTGAATTTTAAATAAAATTGTACAAAACCATTCAAGCATACACTTGAGTTTAATATTTAGGGCAAGAAATGTGTATTATGGGATTGTACCAAAAGATTCAAAAGGAATCTTGAATTTGAATGAAACAGATAAGGTGTAAAGGGATAAATCTATGGCACAGTACATGAAAGAAACCTAAATGAGCTCGACTGACAAGTGTGCTTAGAGGCTTCTAATTTAGTAGTAGGCTGACTTCTGAGAGTCTCTAATGGAACTCAGAGGAGTTATATTTCAAGACTTTGTATTTATTGAAGGAATGAATTAATTAACCATTCAGTCTATCTTTATTTTACATTATACGTCTCACAAAACCTTTCATGTTAAAATTAGAAAATTGTGAACTTGACAGACTTTTCAGTAACATTTCTTCAACCACTTACAGGTGCGTAAGAGTTCTGGTGACAGCAAAAATCTGTGTTTACAGTTGATACAAAATGTTACACTTCCACATGCTTCTTAGTTGGTGTACTGAGGTAGAATACTCTATCCAGAACTCTCTAGCTTAAAGTAGACCATAACAGGAGACACATTTCATATGAGGAGAGATAGACAAAGTCAAAAAAGACAATGAAGTGTCAGGAGCGGGTTTTATTGAGTTTTGCTTTTTAATCATTCTTTTCTTTTGTAAATTGATGGTGTCAACATCATCACAAAATTTTGAATTGCTATGTTACAGAATCAGATGAATAATAATACATATTTTTTGCTTAGTAGACATTGTCACAAAATAAATAGTCGAAAAAGACCATAAAGTTTTAGGGAAGCTTCCCCGTATAATCTCCTGAAGTCAAAAAAGACTGACATTGGGTCAGTTTGTAAAAAATTCAGTTGACAATGAGAGATACAGCAATGGTTGTTTATATAGCAAATGAACAGGAAATACCATAGACAAAATGGCAAATGGAAGTGACAAGGAGACCAGAAGGAGGAAGCGGAAGTGACGTCATCAAGATTGGCCAGAAGTGACGTCTTTGGGATTGGCCAGAAGCGGCGTCATCTGAGGATGAACGGAAGTGGAGGACAAAAACCACATAGGGACTTTGTTTTCTTCATACTGGGGTCGAAAAGTGAGACTAGACTTCTGGAGGTCTGTGCAAAGAGCAGAAAAGGCATTAACACTCGTTTCCAGTCCCCCAAACTTTGTGTTCTTGCTGTTGTTTAGACCATTTGGCTGCTCCCTATGTGTGCGTGTGTGACAACACTTTTATCCAAAGTGTCTTACAAAAAAGGTCAACATATTCAAGCAAAACATCAGTTTGGAGGACTGTTCTGAAACAAGTGTTATACTGTAGGTAGGGCTGGCTCTAGCCATAGACACCAGACTAGGCACACCATGCAATTCTAAGGGTGCCAATCTCCAAGAGGGATTACCCGCCCACTCGTTAGTTTCACATGTGATCACAAGGGCACCAAGCTCCAAGGGAGAGCTCGTCGATTTCAGGTGAAGGTCCAAAAAGTGAGTCTCCCTGTTGGATGTCTCTTTTTGGTTGCTTGGAAATGAGTCTGCCTAGGGTTGCTATATACCCTATTTACCCTTAAGGATTATTATACACTTCTTGTTTTCTTTTACATTTATAATATTATTCCTTTGGAGCATGCATGTACCAAGTAGGCTTCTGTGTGTACAATTTTCAGGGGTTATGAGAAAAAAGAGACATTAATCTGGCAACCAACATTAAGTTTTTTGCTCTTTCATGTTAAAATGGGCAAATGCGGACTTACATCTTTCATAAAGTGCTCTGAACTCATAAAACCCCATATAAGAACTAGTAGGTGCTTTTGTGAGTATTAATTTATCTTCATAAGAATGTTTCTTGCTCTTTTAAAAGCTTGAAGAAGGCTTAAAAATCTCACAGAAATCAAATGTTCGCTTCTCGGAAAGATTGGCACAGTGGAAAAAGAAACCACTGCATGGCTGAGCCTTGCAAAGTCATAATACCCCCTCCTTATTTATTTTCCATCTCTTTTAATTTATTATGTGATTATTTAAGAGCTTTCTTGTTTATCTGCAGCTGTTTCTCTGGGCCAAGTCACATTTACCAATCAGCCTAAGCTCTGTCAAAGTCATTATAGCAAATAAAGCTTAAATGACTCATTAATTGACTAAACTCATTTGCACACTGCATCCTACTACTAGAAGTCTGATCAGGTATGCATTACCAACAATGTTTGGAAAGTCAAAATAATACAATGTGCTCTATTGATATTGTTTTGTTGGTTTTTTTGAGGGGATGCTGCTGCCTTTCCACTAACGCACATATGCTCTCCTATTCTATCATGTGGTTTGTGCTCACTTTCACCTATCTGCACCTGTTATAAGTTAAGATAACTGATCTATAATTACTTGGGTCATTCCAATAAATTTTATTATATAATGGGACAATGTTAATCATCTTCTAGTGCTGGAAACTTTACCCCATGTGAATAAAAGCCAGCCATAAAATCTTCTAAGAAAAAAAAAATGCATTAAACTCTTTGTACAATCCCTTGTAGCAGTCATTGGAGTTTTAAGAGAAAACCTTAAAAATGAAAATTGACAGATATATCACTATTGATTAAATAACAAGGGGTTAATTACAACTATTGTAGATGTATTCAAGCAAAATCTTGCCCTGTTTAACCCTGAAGCTAAACAAAGAAGCTGCAGAAACCACCAGGAACAAAACAGTTCTGTTGGATAATCTGATTAGGGGAATCCCTTTAATGCGGATTATGCGAGAGAATAATCACCCTGGGCTGCAGGAATGCATGAGTTAAACAGCCATAGTAACCACAGCAATTCAGGGACGTCAACTTGGAATCTATGCCATGAACTGTACTGTATATCAGTTCATCAATGAAACCGAGTTATTTACAGTAGCTGCCACCTGAAAATAGGACAACAACATTATCTTGACAATGAAGTTTAAACTCTGATAAACAGACTAGGCAGAGCTAAAAAGGCAAGGAATACAGAAGCCTAAAGAAATGGTCAGTGAAAGTGCTTTTTTGGTGAAAATGCACAGTTCAACATATGAACACCAGTAGATTGTTTTTTTAAGCAAGAAATGCAGTGGTCTGTCGATTTTAACACCTTTAAAATGCTAATGATTACCGCAGAGTATTGATGAATTCATTTTACTTTATCTGCAGCTTCGATAGCCATCTATTATTTTCTATTATTAGGGAGCAGTTATACAACAGAAGGAAGCCACACTGTGCAGTAAAACAGAGCAAAAAGTCCAGATTTTATCTAGTAAATGTAATCTACCAGTGTTCATTTAATTGCCATAAGCTCTTTTGCTTACCAAGACGTTTTAACAGATTATACGGTACTTTTCTCAGTGCCAAATGAAGCCCTTAATGATTAAAATTTTAAATTATATAAATGCTTTGCACATTTTTTTTTATAATTAGCAATAAAGCACATTTCTGTTGGAGCAGGGGTTAAAGTCGTGCTGCAGTAGATATTTTTTTAGTAGACTAAGGTGGTTACTATAAAAAGAATTAAACACTGACTTTTAATTGATTCTTCTTTTGCATAAGTCAAGGGGCTCAGATATTTGTTCAAACATATTTTTATGACTTTTAAGACATGTTTGCTTAATTATAAGTGCAGAGTCTGAATAACACATGTGATGACTGGCATCTTAGCATCCAAGCTTTATTTGAAATAAAGTTGTCAGTATATTAAATAGATATGATTGTATACATACACGTATATTGCAAAATAATTTCAATAATTTCTAAATGACTTTGGCTAACATATTTGAGCAAACATTGATACAGTTTTGAACCCTGAGAAAGTGGAAAGATTAAAAAGTATGAAAGACCTAAACTAATTAATTCTCTGATTGATTAAGCGTCTATATAAGCTTACAGCCTATTTTTTATTTGTGCTAATGTTACGCAGGATTGCTTCTGTTCAACACTTCAAGATTTACTCTTCTGGCTGGAATGGAAATAGATGGATAGATAGTCCTTTAGTGTTCCTCAAAGGTATAATCACTTGCTGTAATAAAATAATATAAAACATAAAAATATAGAGCATAAAATAAAACAAATTATAAACAAATTTCCAAGTGAAAGACCCAGAACGTAACACAGAATATACCCCATGTACTGTACATATATAATGTAGACTGCCTCTAAAGCAGGGGTGTCAAGCTCAAGGCCTACAGGCCAGATCCAGCCCTTCGACCTTATTAAAATGGTACACTTCATCATATGGCCCAAAAGCACCATTCATTTTTTCCAAAGCGGTCTCGTGGCCTAGGAACCCCTGCAGATTTTATTTTTTTGTCCAGCCATCTGGAGTTTTTTTTGTTTTTTCTGTCCTCCCTGGCCATCTGACCTCACTTTTACTCTATGTTAAATACTGTTCCCGAATTCTATTTTCTTATTTATTTTTACTTTCTTCATTATATAAATTACTTTGAGCTACATCATTTGTATGAAAATGTGCTATATAAATAAATGTTGTTGGATGCATTCACAGTATCGCATTTATCTGCACTAAAACTACTAATCTGTAGTTAGAAAGGAACTGTCTGCTTGTAAGGACCTTACAAGAAAAAGTATAAAGAAGGTCATGTGACGTACTGTAAGAGGATGATACCAAAATTGTTACAGTCTCATGAAAGAGATTGTAGCATGACTTCACATGCTGCTGCTACCACGGTGCTTAGTTTTTTAAGCTAGACAGACGTCAGGACTGGCCATCCTTCTGTGGCTTACCCAACTGCTTCCACATTGTTTTTTTTTATCTTTTTCTGACTGAACTGTTGTATGTGAATCAAAAACGCATTTGCATTTCTGCTTGTGTTAAATGTAATCTCAATCTGAGCAACTTTGAATGTGCTCTGCGTGCCCCACCACCAACATGCTTAAGCCCAGTTTTTATAATGTGCTCAAGTGCCCTCTGATCATGACACAAGTTAACAAAGGTGTACTTTGCTTTAGCTACAAATGTTTGCATATGTCCGTGCAATTCCTTTCACTCAGTGCTGACTTCAGCTGCTGGCAACTTTCCTAACTTGCTGCAATGTCCAAGAAAAGCAGAGCTGATAAAGAGGGAAGAAAGTTTTAAGAGAGAAAGTGAGTCCAGTATATATGATTGTATTGAGCAGAGAGGTTTGTAAAGAAAATGTGCCGTTGTCGTTTGATATATTCTGGCTAGCACTGGTTATACAAAGTGTTTGGAACTGAATAAAATTGAGTTTGATGCCCCGGCATAACGTAATGATCTGTATGCTAATATGTCTGTTATACTGTACCTGGCAATGGTGAAAATGAGACCATTGAAAGCATTATACAGTCTGATGGCTGTGGGCAAAAAATATGCTCCAAATTGGGCCTCTCAGTACTTTGTGATGGAATGAGCGGCTGGCTAATGATGCTTTCCACAAATGTTATTCTCCAAATGTTTGTTTATTCTTCTGTGAACGATCTTAAGTAGGATCTTGCCGGAGTGGCACATTGATGCTATTGTTTGATAATTTAAATGTTTTTTTAATCTCAAATATTATAATACTCTATGACTGTTCACTTGGTATTTTACTACATTTTCCCATTTGACCACAGATTTTGAACATTACATTTACTGTTTCATGCCTCCAAACTCATTAAAGTCTGAGTCGTTGTTATCAATTCCAAGACTTTTCTTATTCTTCAGTTCTTTAATTGTAATTGCAAGTTAATCTCTTGTAATATCAGCTCATATTATTTGCAGGGATATGATTTCTTCATTAATCGCCCTTGATGCATCAATGGATTCCTTGAAAATAGTTCACTGCAGTACTCTACCCATCTGTTAATGACCTCATGTTTCTGTTTAATCAGGTTTCCTTCTTTACTTTTTATTACATTCACTTAAGGTGGTTTCTCTGATGTAATTGTGTGCATTGAACTAAACAAAAATCAAACTTTGATTGCTCAACCATTCCTCATAATTTGCTGCAACTGCCTTTTTGTGCCTTTCAATTGAGTTTTATATTTGCTTCTATTTCCAGGATCTTGAGCTCTCCTTTCCCTTTTAGTTTTTTTTTTTCTTATCTTCTGTCGCTTCTAATGTGCTCTGACAAACTCAGGGCTTTCTTGGTTGTTTTTGGGTCTACTGTTCATTCAGCTCAAATCTACCACCAATATTCACTTGATAGCAAGTTCTTGTTTGTTGATCTTGGAGAGTGATTGTGCTTCTGATTATATTATGGTTTGTATGAGCCCTTAGTTTTAAGTCTCAATGACTAGATTATGATCCACGTTTACAAAGTCTTCTTCAGGAAAACTTTCACAACCGTGATAATGTGAACTGTTACCGACCCTACTCTGTTCTGTTTCTGTTGTTGATATCCTTCTGTAGCACTCAGTGCCGCTGCTACCTGGATACTACGCCTGGCCGTAGGGACTGACACAAGAGATAGCTTTGAAATCTAAGTATTTGAGGATTTATTCTTGTTATTCGACTGTCCAAGACATTTTTCTATTGCAGAATGTCAAGGAGGGTACCAGAACTGTGACTATGTGCACTGTTGACATTTATTTATTAGTAACTGACCATGGGACTTGAGGTTTATTTTCTCCAGGAAAGCTATTTGTTTTTAACTCCTCTGTTGTCAACTAGTCATACCACAATTATAATTTTAAAGTGCTTATATTGTCACAAGTTTACATTATTCATTAAAATGCCAGTTTGTTTGACTATGTGTTCAACCTTAATTGTTTGTTCATATATGTAAATTATTGTATAAAGTAATTATTTCTGTCACTGCACTAGGTAGAAACCTGTTCAAATACTCTGTGCCTTTACTCACTGAAAAGCGCTATTTAAAATAAAATGAAGAAAAGGTTTTTATTAAAATGGTTATTTGATTTTCTTACAAAGATAAAATACCTATGTGCTTCCAATGGAAAATATTAAACCAGACGGCAGGAGGTCACTCCACGTTATTGGTTCTGCGACAGTGTTCATGTTTTGTTTCCTCCTCATAGACTTTCTAATTTTTCAGAAGAGATGGCTGTTGCAGCTTAGGGTGGCTAAGTTCCACTTAAATTCTTCCATCTGTTTAACAGCTGTTGATGTTTCACTGTGTAGAAAATGATACAGCAGACCTGTAGGCTTGATAAAAGATCATTAGCAGGCAATTAGATTTTCAGCAAAAGCTTATCAGAATTTTATTAATGTAATTTCATTCAGTGTGTGACAAATGGTGGGCAGACAGTTGCTTAATGGCCAAGTGCTCAGTAACCATGAAATTGTATGATTTTGAAACAGTTTACAGTGAGATGTTTTACACAATATGGCCCATTCTGAGCTCCGCCAAGTGAGTATGGTCAAGTGGTGTAAAAGTTGACAAACCTTTTACCAATCTGTTTGAATTTTTAAATTTGTAAATTGAGTAGCACGTTAGAAGCACGTCAACCAGTGCGATCAGCTCAAACGAAGACAGAGGTTTAGGAAAATGGTTGCTGGACTAGCTAAGTATTTTTTTACAAAATTGTGTGCTGTCAGTAGTTTCAGTGATAAGCACAGTTGATTAACAATCAACTTATTAATGTGCTTTCTACCTCCTAGTCATACAACAGCTAAGCAGAGGGGAATAAAGGGCTTCTAGTGTGACAATTATGTATATCTAATAAAGGAATTTATTAATATTTTTAGTGTTAATGACCCAGTGATTCAGGATGGAGAATGAAATCATTAGCAGGAACAGCACAAGAGCCAGGATACTCTACCTATGCAGTTCTGCAGCAGAGGGCTAGACAAACAACCATAACGAGAGATATGGCACCAGAGGCCATATTGGCAGCAACTGGCAGACATTCATTGTCACAATGCACAATATAGTATCTTTATTAACACTGATAGCATGTCTTTGCATTTTGAGAAACATCTGTAAAGTTAAGAATATGCAGACTCCAGCCCAGTATCAATTCACAGCAGAAGATCTGTCAGGGTACAGTTACTCTCTCCTGCAGTACTGTGGCACTGTAATTAAACTATAAAAGCGAGAAAAAAACAGCTGCCTCACAGTCCTTGTTTTTATTTGTAAATTATTCTTTGGGAAACACTGTCCATTTTCTAATGCCTTTTCTATTCAGTATCTAAGATTATGACTCAAGTATCTTTTGCATTTATTGGCTGAACGAGTTTCTCAAAACAAAGTAGGTGACAGTTTTTTTCCTGCCATCAGATTCTTGGGTAAGATGTTAAGTTGATTTTGTTTCATTTTATTGGAAAGTGACAAGCATTTTACAGACTGAATTATTTCAAACATATGACATAAGGATTTTCTCTTACAATGAAGAGGTTTTCTTGTGTGCAATGTCATACTGGAAAATAATTTAGGATTGATTGACTGAAATAAGATTAAGGACCACTGGGAGGTCAGAGAACCAATGTGATGGGCAAAAGTCATTTTCGACAGAGGAGGATTGTAATCGGAGATTACTCCAGCATGGTAAGCACAAGCGCAGTGGAGGGCAGCACCAATCAATATAAACTACGGTCTAGTGCACATGGGAAATGAGTATATCTTGAAGTACTGAATTAGAAAGGACAGGGAAACAGTGGTTCTCTTAGACAAGTGGAAAAGAAAGAAGAGAGATTGGTCACCAGTACCATGTCATAAATATCCCTCTGAATACAATGTAGAAGAAAAAATCTTAATGCATCCAAAAATGAATCACAGAATATCCTCTAAATGAGAAACACAAGTCAACTTAAGTGTTCATCCTTCATACAATAATTAAGGTGACTATTTTTTGTTTCTAGTTTGTTTAACTGAAGAAGACAGACATACGGATACTTGATTAATAAACTGCTAATTTCAACACCAGAGATGATCTGTTTTCACTACTTGCCTCATCATGCCAAACCACCAAAAAAATGAGAACCTCTTATGCAAGCCTTCCCACAATCCCATTTTGAAAATTTTAGTAAGCACTCATTCAGCTTTTTGGTGATGTGTTTGTGGATCTCCCTTGGTGGACTCATTAAAACTTCTCTTATATGCCTCTTTTTGCATTGTAATCAACTTCATTGTAACTTTATTCTTATTCTATTCTTTTGCAACAGTTATACTAATCTTCACTTTACCATCATGCATTTTACTCAGTCTGGTAATCTACTTTACTTTATGACTCTTATGTTCTTTTTTATTTATGTATATTTGAGCCATTACAGTAATACAGTATGTGACTGAGCGCTGTATTTACTTTTTATGTAAAATGTATCCTCGTTTGATTTTTCAAAGTGTCATGTAATAAATAGTATATGATAGATAGATAGATAATTTATTATTTCCCTCCAGCAGATTATAAAGTGCACACAGAAATATTGCCAATCAAATTTTTGACAGCATTGGTAACAAAAGCCATGATATCCTCTAATTTTACAATCATTTTCTTTTACTTTATGTCATCATCTATCTTGGTCTCCAGTGAGTCCAGGATCATTACTATAATATAGCTGACCTTCTTGATCACTTTATTCAGGTGTCAGACATCTCTTCAGCTGATGTTACCACTACCCCACCCTACTCCCAGATGTACCGCCATGCAGTACAGTATATTATACAAATTAAATTGGTTTTAACATCCACAGCAGCCTGGAATGTTCACACACATTAGTGTATTATACACCTAAGAAGTAGAAGTTCTAGCAGGAGTTATCTTTCACTGTCACTTTCAATAATTAATTTAATAAGGTATCTGTTACACCTACTAACAGATCATTCCAAAATGTAGGCCTGTGATAATTTAAGGTGATACCACTCACAGTTAATTTTATTTGTACCATTGTTATGAGACATTATTAAATTCATAAAACATATGTTTTAATTTTCAGTTATAAAATATTCACAAATTGTGTAATGGGCCAGTATATGAGAGAGAGAAAAAACTGAAGGGTGTAAATACTACTTTTGCTTTAACTATGTTAAATTAAAATTAATAACAACCCTTTGAGGTCATGAAGTCCTTCTTGTTCCAGCTGGTCAGATAAGCTCAGAGGCTTTATTACCGAGAACATATGTTACTCCAGATACTCAATCCCATTTACAAAAAGTCCACTCCTATGTGGCTTATAATTTTTAATAAGAATATGCAAAATCAGATCAGCAAATGTAAATTTTCATGCACCTTGGTCATTTTCGCCAAGTTACATTACTCAATTCCTATTTCTTTTTTCAAATTATATTCATCTTTCCTAAAAACTGCATGTTATATATACATTGCAAAAAAAATGTAACCATAAATAATTGTTTATTATGTACAAGAATTCAAATAGAAAATCTGTGTTTTGTTGCCCAGTTTATACTACCAAGACTCCCAATAGACTGTTTGTAATGTATATGCTTCCTCATAAATTATTCATTTTGCTTATGCATTTTAAACACTTAACAGGTGGTGCAGTGTGCAATAAAGCATGACATCTGTCACTTAACCACTATTGCTTTCTGGTTTCTCATGCTGTTTTTATTCCAGATGTTTGTATATATTATATATTGATGAGTACCAGAGTCTGCCTCAAAACTAGCCATCTACAATAAAATTTCAACATTTTTTGACAAAATCTGCGTAACCACCATCTCAGGGAAGGGAATACAATTTGGACCATTTTCAATTTTCCTATTTTATGTTATGGATATGACAGCTTGCTGACCCCGGTACAATTGTGTTTGCAGGCCTATTTTTGCCTCACAGTTCAGAAATTTGTTCCAACCTTTACTAGGACTTTATTTGGAAGTATTGTTACTCTGAAAGTAAGCAATCACATTGAATCCCTGGAGCCACTTCCAGGCAGCACATGTTCAACTCCTCCACGGTGCAGAACATTTCTAAATGCTACAAGGCTGGCTTTGAATTATTTATTTATTTTTTATTTAATCGTGTCATTAAAGAAATGGATCAGTTATTTTACTAATATAGATTTATATTGATCATTATTATAAACAGCAGTGATGTTCATATGCAAGTCATCGTCTTACCGCAAAAAGGAAGGAACATTCAGGAGAGAAGGAAGATAATAAATCTTCATGCAAATGGATAGCAACAAGAGAAATGTCTACGGACATGTAGTGCAATGTTTTTCACAGTCTCAAGCGCTTGGCCTATTCACATCGATAATAGACTATGGTATATAGCAGACACGTGTCAATTGAAGAGTACATTTATTTTTTCAGGGAATTCCTTATTAAAGGTTAATTTAATACTTTTTTGCCGTGGTAGCAGAAGCAGTAGTAATGTCACCCATGGACTTACCGCAGTTCTATTGCCAATGCCCAAATCATTGTTATAGGTGTTACCTGAACAGATTTTTAAACAGATTTAAGCTACTGACCCAACCAGTCTTCACAGAATCTGTGAAGAATGTCCATTTCAAAACCAATCTTACATACAGTATGGTGACACACATCTTCTCCTTCACTTAGTTTCAATAATGGTTTTAAATCATTTATTGCCATGATTTATTCATAGTAGTTCATTAGAATTAATGTTTATTTTTTCTGTTGGTTACATGCTGTCTTAATTCAATATTTTGTAATAAATATGAGAGAACTCATAGTACAAAGTTTATTGAACCATTAGGAATCCATGATCATAGAAAATGTATCAGAGAATTTGTAATAACACAACTATTAAAGTTAATTATTAAATATTAACTTTTCAGGGGCAGCATGTTGGTCCAGAGGTGGCGCTGCTGCCTTGCAATAAGGAGATCAGGGTTTATGTCATGAGTGTTCCCATCATGGAGTTTGCATGTTCTCTCTGTTTGTGTCTCTAACCTCTGGGTGTTATGGTTTTCTCTGTGATGGTGCGGGTCAGCTCCACTCTCCTGGCTGATCTGGGTAGTCTGTTGAACCCGCTACCGCCGATAATGTACCAGAGGTATGAGTCAGTGGATGAGGACACAACACCCAAACATAACAAGGGTTCTGTGCATAAAAGTGCTTTTATTAACAGTCAAAACCATACAGTGTTCAAAGTACAGTGCAAAAGTCCAAATAATAAATTAATAATCATGTAAAGGTGGAGGTTAAAAACAAATACAGTGCAGGAAGCCGTCTATAAAAACATGAGCCTTGGTGCATGGTGCAATCCTTTAAAAATGGACGTCTCCTTAGCTTCATCCAATACAGACTCTCGCAGTTAAGGAGACGCCTAATCGGCAGTTCAGCCAACCTTCTGTGCCGCTCCTAGGCTCGGGCCCCTGCTGCTGTCTGCTGCCCTGGCAGAGCACTATGCCAAGCCTCCGACTCCCGCTGCCAAGCTTGTGTTCCTGCGGTCCATGGCTCTCCTGCAGGAAGCCTCACTCAGAATTCTGATATTCCTGCATCTCTCACAGTGTTTCTCTGGGCCTTACGCAGAGTTGCGCCAACCCGACCAGCGCATCAGTCACTCCAGCTCCCTGACTGCTCAACTGAAGTGACCTCCTTCTCGCACTCTCCCGAGGGACTTTCCCAGCTGTCTGCTTTCTCTCTCTCGGTTTACACGTACCGGCTCCCTCTGCGTCTTGCCTTCATCTCTCTTTTCTTCCAATCCATCTTTTTCTTTTTCCTCCTGATCAGTCTCCCTTCCTTTTTTTGTGCCGGCTTTTCCTTTTATGCCTCCATGGGTGCAGCACAGGAAGCTAATGATGTAATTGAGACAGAACGTACCCTCACATACAGGTTTGTCTTGCTCCAGTTACTTCACCAATGAGAAAACACACCCATTGAAACTAAGCAAGTCATTCAACTATTTATTTGTTAAAAATCAGCCACCTTTTTCTGAGCCCGCCATACCACATTCTCCCCTTCAGTCCAAACATATGCATTTGTGCTGCTAAATTGGACCATTTGAGTTCACCCTGTTAAGGACTGGCGCTCTGTCCAGATGTCGTTCCTGCCTTGTACTTAATGATTGCTGGGACCCTAAACTGGATAAGGGGGTTGGGAAGATAGAGAGAGGAGAGATCTTCCAGCAATGAAGAAAATGCCTTACAGAAATAAGCTAGTGTAAAGGTCTAGATGTAGGAAAGTAAATGCAATACCATACTGTTATATATTTTAGAAACAGAAGTAGGAATAGATAGAATATCTCAGTAGATAAGTTAGATAACAAGAAAGGGCATCTCTGTAACATTTAAGGAAATAACAAAAAGAGCATTTCTCCATAAGGACAATAAACTCAAGGGATGAGCAGTTAAAATTGATATTTGAAGTGACCATAGGCAGCAGGAGAAGAATCCTTCTGATAATAGAAAAGTCAGTCCTGAGGAAAGAGTGAAAGGTGTTAAGAATAAAACTGGGAAATAACACAGACTGAGAAAATATCAAACACCTTATTTTTATTATTTTCTAGTAACATGTCAGTAGCAGTGGAAAACATACAGGTCAAATTATACAACTTTGGATATTATAGCAATGTACTACAAAGATTATATCTGCAAACAATGAATAAATAACCAAAACTGGAAAAGATATAACCTAGCATAATCAAACAAGCATACCCACAACTGAAAACATTTATTTTTTTAAGGATTAGAAAGCAGAATTAAATAAATTATGTATTGATGCAAATTGTTAAGGACTGGACACCAAGCAATGTTTTAAAAGTAGAGATGACAGTGATAGTTACTGGACGTTTAGCATAAATTATATCATGTTTAATTAATGGAAGTGACTTTAAAAAATGAAATAGAAAAGTAGATATACTTCTTGCCAAATAGTCAATGCAGCTTTACACAGGAAGAGTTCAGATTTACTAATGCCACATGCTGTATTTTTATAGGACAGCTATTAAAACATTCGAAAGCAGTAGAGAACATATCTACTGCATCTTCACTCTCCATTAGCCTTTGCTAAAATACCTCCATGAGAAACAAACCATCAAAAAACATAATAAAGGGAATTATAATATACAGTATTCTTTAGATGATTACTGTGCAGATATATAACAGCAGAATATTTTTTTCAGAATTAGGTGTCAAATTTGGGTCATACATAGGTCACTGCTGAATTTGTTTTAAAATTGCATAATGAACTTACAAAAAAATACTGCAAATAAGAATCATTAATTTCCTAATGAAACCAAACTAGTAAGAATGGCCAGATGTGCTAGGATAAACTTAATCTTAGAAGTAAGTGATGAAAAAAAAATCAGATTCACATCAATTAGTGAAACATTTTAGAGTAAAATGTACTTTTTGTGTATATAAAAGAAAATATTCTCCACCGAATGACTCTGGAAATCCTTCCTCTCCACAGCCATCTGACTCCATAACTCCTCTTCATTCATTCACAGTATAAGCGGGTCCCTTTTTCTTTAATGGATTTCCCAGTACATTTTCAACTACTTAGATGTGCAAACATTTGTCTGTTCTTCTCATGTGAATAACTTTTTTGTTCTCAGAATGTGCAATATTTCAATTAACATGCAGAGAAAAGCCAAGCAAAATGACACCTTTTATTGGCTAACTAAAAAGATTACAATATGCAAGCTTTCGAGGCAACTCAGGCCCCTTCTTCAGGCAGGGGCCTGAGTTGCCTCGAAAGCTTGCATATTGTAATCTTTTTAGTTAGCCGATAAAAGGTATCATTTTGCTTGGCTTTTCTCTACATTCATAATGGCTAACATGGTACAACACCCTAGTACTACAATTAACATGCAGATATGTGAAATACTTCAAGCTCAGTGTGCTAATAATGATTAGTATACTAGGGATTTTGTAAGATACTCACATGCATAGTATTTATTTTATTTCATTCACCATGTACCTGTGGAGCTTAGTCAATGAGGTATATTATACTTTGATATGTATATTCTGTTTTTATTTTACATGCTTTTTTTATACTTATTCTTTGTGTTACTTGTGCCTTTGTCTATTTGTACAGTTGTAGCATAAATCATTTCCCTTGGGAAATTTCTGAAGTTTTTCTGATTCTGATTTTGAAGAAAATGAGATTTCTGGTAAAATCACCACTGTCCACAATTAAAAGCTAACAACAAGCAACATTATAATGTGCATAGCATGGAGTACAAATCAAGGAAAGTCATACATAAGCTACTTTATGCTCTTGAAAGGCTACCGCTTACCCCCAATATTATGTGCCATCATGATGTCTGTATTGTAATAATGACTTTACATTCCCAGATAAAGTTTAGAGTAGAGTACCTGGAATTGTGAGTATAAGTTATGAAAACAGGTTGAAGCTGTTAAATCTGTTCATCTTAAACAAACTAATGACTAAGTAAGTTTGAGGTCGGCTTTTATTTTACAGCATGTTTATGTAATGTTTGTTTTCATTTTTTAAAATATTATTTATGCATATACCTTTAGTTTCTAGGGACACATTTCCTGGTGTTGTATTTGAAAACAGTACTCTCTGAGGCTTGAAATCTCTGCATTAGACATGATTTTGTACATCTGCACTGGCAATCAGAAGGTTGCCGGTTCGAATCCTGCAAATACCAATAGGGACTCTGCTCTGTTGGGCCTTTGAGCAAGGCCCTTAACCTGGAATTGCTGAGCGCTTTAAGTAGTGAGAAAAGCGCTATATAAATGCAACGAGTTATTATTATCAGAATTATAGTGTTTGTACTGTTTATACTCTACGTACATGTTTGGTCTGCCTGGTGATGTTTTGTCATGGAGTTAAAAGGGTAATTATTGAAGAGCATAGATTACGTCCATCTTAATAAAAGGATGTGTCTCAGTGTCTTGTCTGTGTGGTTGTTATGTCTCTGTCATTCCAAAAGATGGTGCATCACAACCATTTTTAGAAATAAAATGGTTTGTGTTTGTCATTCCAATAGATGATGCGTCATAAAAATTAAGAGTCCCATACCAAACCGCATTTAAGAGATGCATATGCATTGTGTGGTGAACTGCAAATGTTAACGCTGAAGTCTATGTTGATTGCTTAGATTTTAAACTGTCTTAGACTGGTAGCATGCCTAGTTATATTTGATTAATATATGTCTAAATTTAATGACTACAGTATTCAGTTTGGTGTTCAAAATATTGAATGCATTTATTGTCTAGTTGTGTTTTTGTGCTGTTTTTTGGTTAACTCTAATGTGGCTTCCGAGTAAAAGTTCTCTTCCGATGTGTCCTCGGAGTGGCATTGACTTCTTGTTAAGTACCATCTCTTCCGTCTGGTGATGATTGATTACAACACCAGCATCACTGACGCTCATTCCTTTTAAATTCCTTTGACACCAATGCTTTTTTTAAAAACTAGTAACATAGACTTAATTAAGAATGAATTTGATATTATATTGCAAATTCATATTGACAAATACCAGCCTTAAGATTTCGTTTGGGGGCCGCATATGAAACAGAGAAACATTCTGTACAATTTCAATTATGAGTAGGTTTACTTTTTCAAATTTAGCTTGAGAGAGGTTATTTCAGTTTGTAAATTTTGTATACAGTATTTTTGGCTTTTTCACATCCCATAGCTGCTTCTGCTGACAAATAAATTCTCAGTAGTCAGTACAAGCTATTGAAATGCCAGTACATGCATGTCTGTGGCTTACGTCTGAAGGTGCCACCTTAACCTGTACAAACAGTGGCCCGGCCTGTGTACACTCTAACATGCATCACCCAACCCCATTAAGAAATATTTAATAAACAAAAGCAAAATATCTGTCTCTTTGGTGAAGGAAATAAAAAAATGATAAACACTCTTAAGTTTCAAAACAGTTAAGCGCAATTCCTGAACTGACCCCAATGATGTGCCATCTGTACATTTTCTAACTCATTAAAAAAACTAAAAGTGCTTATTATGTCACAATTGCAGTAACTAAACAAAATAAACAAAAATCTAAGTTTTCTGTAATTTACTATTTCAGTACTTGTGTATTTTCTCACAGTAATGATTTTTTTAATTCAAGTGAGATTTACTTAATATCGCAACGTTATATTACGAACAATTTGTGGTATTTGACATGAGATGTGATGTAAATATATAGCAAAGTGGTTGTGGTTCTAAAATATCCCATTTTTATGGTTCATTAGAATAACCAGAAATGACAGTCTTAATGGTCTAACTTGGCCAATGTTTCCAAGGTATTTCTGTTTGAAAGCAATCAAAACAAAAAGTAACATTTATTTTTGTAAAGCTATTAATTGCAATACTTTGTCACTCATAGTATTTTCTTATCTGCTGCACTCGATACCAGAACACATGTATTTCTTAACACTACCAGTTTTTCCAACATATGACAAAATTTGTGCTTGTGTCCTCTTTTACTGGTTTAAATTTAAATTCTTTAAAGAAAAAAAAGAAAAAATGTACATTTAAGTCTTAGTTAATGTTTATATACTGTAATTGCCAGAAATATGCTTAGTTTCTGTCCATTTTTCCAGAAAGAAGATGGCATCTAGACACAGTTTTGAGTTTATTATTACTTCAGTTGCTACTGTTGATGTGAGGGGTCAGCTCTAAGAATCTGTTAATTTCACAATGTATGGAAGTTGTGTGGCTTCCTTTGATGCTGTGATAAAAGTTTTCTGTTAAAGGAACCTGTTTCAGTTATAGGCTTTAGCAAGTAAACCATTCTTAATTAAAAAAGCTACCAAAAGTCATTGAGCTGATTTCCAGTTGTTATGGTCTATTGCAGGGTTGTGACAAAAAATAGATGGAATGTTTCACTGTATAGGAAAATTATATCAAATCAGATTAAAATTAAATAAAATGTTATTTGCCACATATAAATTATACATACAGTGCAGTATGCAGTGAAATGCTTAGTTGCATAACTCCAATGATTGTGCAATTAAGAAGAATATAAAGGGACAATAACAATAATACATACATGACTTTACAAATGTTCCAAAAACATTATTGGAATTGTAAATATGTGATAAATAATAACTAAATACATAGGTGAATAACTTAAATAACTTATTTTAAGAGTGTTAACCATAATTCTAAATACTTTACTTATTGAAGGTGTGGATGGACTGTAGGAAAAACTCCTCAGTCTCTCTGAGCTGGACTTTAGGCAATGGAAGCATTTAAATAATGGCAGAACAGAAAAGAGGTTGCTGTTGGGATGGCTAACTTTCTTTGCTCTTGTCTGATCTCAATTGGTGTAGATAGCTGGGGAGTGCACACCCAGTGATATGTTCTGCTGATCACACCACTCTGTGCAGAACCTTGGTGTGTCCAGCAGGGGGTATTAACTCCCTGCAAATGAGTTCTTTTGTAATTGTGGCATGTTACATAACCCAAATCTATATAGATATACTGTAATATAAAAAGGCAATACCCCTCCCTTAGTGATAAGAAATCACATAGGAGAAATAATTTAGCATTGTTTAATGTCGGCTTACGCTGCATATTAGACGAAGGAAGCCAATGACAAAATCCAGTCCAGGACTGGGGGCCCTAGGTGTAGAGTCTGTCGACACCATCAGTGCAGTGGAAGGAATTTTCAGGAATGAATGACATTATCTCCGATCTGTCTGTCGGCTTCAGAGGTTTGCTTGGCAGTGTTCCAAGGCTTTATACTGTTTTCTAAACATGCAGGGTCCCCAGTTAGGCGAACATGCCATTCCAAACAAGGCAACAAAGCTTAAATGAGGATACAATTCCATGCTGACTTGACAGATAAAAAAATAGTACATATTAGCTCTTAGCCTGACTGCACGTTTTCCAGTTGTTTCAATCTGTCTTAGGTCATACTGCTTGCCTAGCAGTTCTGTATGGTGAACCCCTGTGCTTAATCTGGCTCTGTGTCAGCTGTGTATGTGAATAGAACTAAGCAGATTTATAAGATATATTTGCACAGAGCACAATTACATATTAAACTTATGTTTACACTTAGTAATGTTTCTTGTCAGAATAATATAGATAAAATCGAAGAGTAGGACAGTGTGTGTGTTTATATATATATATATATATATATATATATATATATATATATATATATATATATATATATCCTCTTTAATAAAATCCCTGTGTGCGTCCAGGTGTCCATATGTGTGTGTCTTCTGGTGAAGTGCGCATGCGCAGGGCACGGTGCGATGCGCGATATTACTGTCAGAGAAAGTTGCAGACGTTTTATGAAAATACAAACCAGTATTACTGTGAGAGGAAATTAAAGGTACACAATACAGTGACTCATATTACAGCCACATACAAGCCAGTATTACTGTCAGAGGAGATTAAAGGCATATTACCGACGCGCACGCCTGTATTACCGCCAGAGAAAATTAAAGGTATATTACGGACGTACAAGCCAGCGGACGTACAAGACAGTATTACTGTCACAGAAAATTAAAGACACACAATACATGACGGCAGCCCACGAAGAACGGTCAGCTCAGCAAGTAAACATCAACAAAAGAAAGGCTGAAAGAAAGAAAAATACGACCAACAAAAAGAATGAGGTCAAAGTCCCTTGCCATTTAATATAGACTGTTCCTACTAATGTTTATGCACTACTGTTCTAGCGCCCGTTATTGTAACGGGCTAAATGACTAGTACATATATATAGATGTAAATGATGATATCCTCATGTTGTAATTGCAGAAAGGACTCTCAAGATGAAGTTTTCTTAGTTGACTAAAACAAGGCTTTTGATTTTCCCTCAGATATAATGATATTCTTGCACCATCTCCACCAACTATTGGGGATTGCTTAAATCCAACCAAAACATCCTCAGAACTCTTTTATTCTCTTGTATCTTCTTTATCAGTTTTGTGACCACAGAATGAGCTTCATGAATTCAGGAAACCTAGTTATCCCATCATGCTAAAGGTTTTAATATATGCATTCTTCAGTGGGTCAATGCGGAAAAATGTCTTTCCTCCAACATTAAATTCAGCGATTTTCCTAAACTGCTCATTGCACTTAGAACAGCCTATATAAAATTCGAGGTAAACTCTAGGAAACCTTATAGCACTCCTGTGGCTTATCCTACTCTGTCAACTTGATAACACCTTTAACCCCATCCAATGAACTCCTTGCTATCAGATGCATTGCTGGGTCGAGGTGGATACCATGGCCTCGTAGTACCTCATGTTCTGTTCAATTATTGTATTTCTGTATGCCTTCTGGAGATAATGGTCAGTCTCCTCTTTCAGACTAGTTTTCCATGGAGCTGGCTAGTAAACTGAAATGGACCTTCAATGAAGGTTGCCCACTTTTTAGTTCTTTGTCACCTTTACTTCCAGTGCCACCCTGCTGTACACAGGTGAAGAGTTTCTTTGTCAGCATATGTTTAAGCACAGGTAGTTATATTCTTTTTTCTGTCACCATTTTAAACTGACAATTCACTGATCCTAGCTTCAGCCTTAACTGTCTGATCTTTATTGCCATGCAATTCATAACATAAGGTCCCTAGCTGTATATTTCTACATGACACCACATCTCTCTGCACCAAGAGAGGCTGTGATCATTATTATTATCTGCTGTCTAGTATCAACATTGACCTAAGCTGTTACCTCAAGAATCCAATCTATGTCTTCATCAAACTGACGCTACACTTTCTCTTTGGTGGGTAAAAGCCATTTAACCTGCTGCTCCTCTGTTACACTCCTTCAGTGTGAAGGATGGTACTCTTGGATGTTCTGGAGGCCTGGATTCTCCTGTCTTTCTCTCTCTTTTTTACCTGAAGAAAAAAAGACTTCACTTTGAGAATCTTTTTACCTGAGTAGTGCTTGAATAGTGCTTAGATTCTAAAGGTCTCGGAATGTGTTGGCTGATTCTCTTTGGTAGCATTTTCTACTATCAACTTTTACCACTGGGCATTTGTGAACTGTTTATTATTGGTGGATTTTCTTGTAATCTTCTATCATCTCTAGACTTGTTTGAATTCTGTTTAGTACTGAGGGGTCCGAAGAGGCATCGTAGTTTTCTTAAATGTTCTTACCCTGGTACCTTTGGAATTTGGTTAGCTTTTTGAAGACGCCATGAGATGTGTGACCTCATATCATAGATGCAGGGATTATTTTAAGAGATACTGTGCTCTCAACAGCTGCCCAAAGTGTTGTTTTCACTTTCTAGAACATTACTGCTATGTTATAGCTAGCTCTTGTAATGATCTCCTGTATAACTTTATCTTTTTTGTTAGGTGCTTTGTTGTAGATATTTGCAAATTCATGGTAGTCTCATGGGAATCAACATCTTTTTTCAGCACAGCAAGTAATTGTGCCATTGGAGGGAGAAGGAAGTTGAGGAATAACATGTGAGACAGAAATAATTTTATATTTTAAAAAAAGTTTCATTTTTTTCCTAGCTTCTAAACAAATTTAACTTCTTGTTTTTAAGCTACACCTTGCTGGTTTAAGCATCATGCAAGATCATTGAGATCACACTTCTGGCAGGTCGAAAGCTTCACTTAAATTTGTATTAAACTACATTTTTCCAGATGGAGCTAAAAAGAGCATCATCAACATTGAAAAGCTTTTTAAAAATGATGATTTCAGATGAATTACAATGAGCAAAGGAAAATTAGACATATGGCAATTATTTCCAGCTTCCTTTCAAAAGAAAGGAAACCCGCTGCTGTTTGTTTGCTGTGTTGGAGGTTCAAAGGTGTGCATCAAGATGTCAAGCACATCAAGTTTAAGTTTTTAATCGTCACTGAGATTTTTTCACAACACACAGCAAAGCGAAAAGTGACCTTAAAGTCAAATAATCAAAACATATTTGTCTAAATATTTGACAACATGATCTCTAAAAATATATACAACTCAAGAATGACACTTAGCATGTATTCATTCTTACGTATGTCATGTGGATATAATTGAGACAAGTGTTCTTTTTTTGCTTGGCATGAATTTTGTTTCAGGCACTTTTGATATTTTGGAAAGGTTTTCCACATAAAGTAATCGCTCTGTGTGATAATTTTTTTAAGTTAACACTTTAAAAGCCAGCACCGCATACTCATTGACAATTGATGTTGCCATTGGTTATTTTCGGAACGTTTCACTCTGTTTAGTGATTTTCAGTTCAATGATTATAGTAAGCATAACTGCTATGCCATTGTGTTTGTCAGCTTGATGGAAGAGTTATTTTCCTTGTTATTTTTCGTTCCACCTAGGCTTTATACTGGACCTGTAGAACAGACATATCAATGATTGTGTTGGTGTTGTATCTTGCTCCAGAAGTCAGCTACTGGTACTCATTAATGAGTTTCCATCCATCTCTCAGGTTTACAGATGATATTTTCACCACACCTCTACTAATTTTAGATGATCAGTCTTTCTGTAAGATTCCAAGACTTAAAATCTCTATCTGTTACAAGCCATCTGACTCACATAGTTACCTTCTCTCAGCTCCTTTCATCCCTGGCATACTACTAACTTTTTAAACTTCTTTCACAGTTCCTTAGACTCCACTTCCTCTGCACTGAGAAGGTTGACTTCCCTAAGGAAGCACACAGAATGGGGAACTTCTTCATTGATAAGGATACCCTTCTTGTATTGTGGACAAGGCCTTCAATTATGCCATTAGCAGATCTTGATATTGTATTTACACTCTAAGAAGGAACCCCAATAAAGAAACCCTCATCTCACTGGTCCTCCCTTTCCACCCTAATACTCGTTCACACCCACAGGTCATCAAACAAAATTTCCCAATTTTGCACACTGATCCTTTCACATAAGTTTTTTTTTTCCTAACCTTCCCTTGATCTACTTCTATTAATCATCTTAAACTTCTTTTCCCTGGCTCACTTCACAGAGGACAACCACATTAATCAACAGGTACTTTGAACTGTAACTGGAACCATTGTGTCACATGTAAATATATCACCAACCATACTCTAATTTCTGGTCCCTCTGGTAAATTCAATTTTAAACAGAGCGCCTCTTGCTTGTCTGATAATTGTATGTACCACGTTTCTTGTAGGAAGTGTCCAGCCACCTACACAGGTGAAAGAGGAAGATGGGCTAGCATGCCATTTCAGTTGAGCACATTCAGGTTGTTAAAATCAATGACCTGACATAGCCTACTGTGGATCAATTCATGAGTTCTCTGTTTCTGTTCTTTCACAGTTCTTTAAAGAGACTTTTCAAAGAAAAACAGAAAAGGCTAAGCTCATCCTCACCCTTGTATCATATATTTCTCTAGGTCTTAATGAAAGATTCAACAGTTTTATATCTGATCCTTCTTTAACTCTATCATCATCACACCTACTCTCACCTTTTTTCCTTTCATCTGCTATGGATTTGTTCCCTCCATTCCCTGCTATATATGTTACCTGTTCTTTCCTTTGCAGTTTCACACCTGGTGAAGGCTATAGAATTGAAGTATTTTGTCTTTAAGCTTCTTTCCTTTTTGTCAGTTTCTTTAGATAGATAGATAGATAGATAGATAGATAGATAGATAGATAGATAGATAGATAGATAGATAGATAGATAGATAGATAGATAGATAGATAGATAGATAGATAGATAGATACTTTATTAATCCCAAGGGGAAATTTTTATGCCTAATATTTGGCTTTGGTATTTGATTTTAACTTTGTTTTGTTTAAGATTTCAGTCCATTTCCTGATTAATTTTTGCCAACTATGTTTTGTAGCAGAGAAGTTTGGTGGGCTTTGACCTATGCTGTGACCCAGCTTAACTGCTAGCTTTTCAATTTGGTGATTAAAAGATTTTTTTCTTTTTTTCACTCTGCCTTTTTCCTCCGTGGCGTGACCTGTGTTAATTTTGCAGTGTCGGACTTGATTTTAGTGCTGTGGGAGGGACTGAAGTTGGTTTTGTGCAAAAGTTGGATGGAGCTTTGCACAAGTTTTGTGAGCAGTTGGTAGCAGGATAGCATAGCCATTTGATTTTATGGCTTAGTTATTATGCTAAGATGGATGTTGGGTTGGTTGCTTTTGAATCATACATGTAATTTATACAATTCTATTTACTGAATTTATGAAGTGTGTCAGGAAAACAGCTTTAAAAATATAATGTTGATCAACAAAATTTTGCAACACATTTTTCACAGAGAATCTGTTGGTAACCTAGTTTACCAAAAAGTTCACTGGCTTAGACAAAGATTTTTTTTCTCAGTGTCCCATAATGCTTTGCAAGCCCAGTGTAAAATCACAGAGCTATAGTAGTCATGCTCAGAATTTATTTGTATGTATAATGTAAGATTGTTGCTGATCTGCGTCATGCATGCATGACGTCAAGGCCTGATCAGTATTCTAGCCTTCCACCCACCAAAAAAAAAAACTTGCAGTATTTTCATTTAAGGGGTATATTACCAAACTATAATAAGAATATTATGAATATTATGTTTACAAGGCATTTCTATATTCTACATGGAAGAAAAATGTGCAAAGCATTTGCACAGATAGATTGGAAACAAAATAACCTCCCAGCTGCTCCTGCAGATTCCGTCTCTGTCTTTTGTTCTTTGAGGTACGGTGGTGAGGTGGTTAGCACCTGTGACTCATATCTCAGATCACATGTTTTTGGCCACAATAATTGGTTCAGCATAGTTGGCAGATGCTTCCATAGCCCTCTGGGACAATTGAAACACTAACTCAACATTTTAATCCACTCAGAACTAATTCATTTTCACCTTCCTTATTGACTTCAAAGCATTTTGTGGAGTTTTGTGAAGTTCCTGAACACTTCCATGATTTCACCAACCTCATGGCAAAGTGAACTCTGCAGGGTTCACTCATCACTGATTAGATGCTAGTGGATATATTCATATCCTAAAACAATATATCAATTTTAGGAGATACAGGACAAAAGGAGGGTTAAATCTGGCCAATTTGAACCCTTTGAGTAAGGTTTGTATGCTATACCGTTGTGATGGGTTTGAAACAACCTGTTTAGCTAAAAGAGTCATGACTTCTTATAGATGGATCAATGGAATCACACATAATGAGTATGTGGGACTCTCCAACTTCTGCCCTTGGATTTTCCCCCTTTGTTGTTAAAGGCTTGTTTTAAGGATGTAACTGGTCTTGTTCTTACTAGTTACTTGTCTGTTTCTATAACAGAAAAATGTAAAGGTCATTTTTCGCATTTGTGATTGGAACAGATATTGGCTTGACTCATCTTAGTTTAAAAGTGTTCCTCACTGGCCACAGAAACTACCACCTGCTGAGACATTTGTTCCTTAATTCATGTGTTCATGAATCCTTTCAGCTGCAACTCCTGCCGGGGGCTCTCCAATTAACTCCTGCCAATAAATTCTTTGACATTTTTCCAGGTTGGATGTTAGGTGAATTTTCAGCTATGAATTGCCATTTTTCTGTTCACTGAAACAGCAAAAGCCATACTCCCAGCTTTCCAGTTGTACCACTTATTCTCCTTTGCAGATACTGAAATGTGCCACAAAAATACAATAAATTATACTGTGCAATGCAGTTTCTCTGGGAGCATCCCTTGTGCAGGTGAATGTATAAGTTATAAAGTATTAGAAATTATAAAGTACAGTTAAAAAAAAAAACAAAAGACAATTAAGGCTTACTGACTGGGTTAAGAATTTGAAGTTATCCTACAATTCTGAATTGGCCCAATTTCTCAAAGTGGATGGCGAGATAGATGATTGTTTTTTAAATTAAAGCCAAATATGTATTGGGTTAACACAGTGAGCTATGCATTCATAGTATTGAGAAAACAGATATTTGTTGTAATACTTTTGTTAAAATGCTGTACTATTTTTATTCACACTCCTTTGGGATGTTATTAGAAAAACGAATGCACCACTGATCCCAAACAGTTGTTTCAATAAAACCATTGCTGTCAGACTGCTTGCTTTTCAATTTCCTACTAATTTGTTTAACACTATAAATGATGAATATTACAGAAAGATACAGAAAAATTAAACTTGGATCATTTCTATTAATCTTTATTATTATGTTAAGATAAATCTTTTCTGAACAGACTCAAGGAGGAAATATAATGAAATTATTAAAATGAAAGAAAATGAATTGTAAAAGAGAATTATGCTGGTTTGATAGGTGATTGATGGATGTGTAGACATTTAAAAAAAACAAAAGGTAACAGTAATATTTGAAAAGATTCCTTGCTCACTATTTATTCAACTGGAAGAATTAAATATGTTTTTCAATCTCCTGACAGGTTATTTTGAACATCTATTATAGGATAATAGATTTACATTTCTGAAAATGATAATAAACTGATCCAGTCAGAGAGTTTACAGCTAAAGGAAAGTGTTAATGATCATTTTATTAATAACCAGCATAGGGTCTGACAATGGGTCCAAGGATTTCATCCCGATACCTAATGGCAGTCAAGGTGCTGTTGTCTAGCCTGTACAGGTCTGTGCGTCCCTCCATAGATATGTCTCCCCAGACCATCACTGACCCACTACCAAACTGGTCATGATGAATGATGTTACAGGCAGCATAACATTCTCCACGGCTTCTCCAGACCCTTTCACGTCTGTCACATGTGCTCAGGGTGAACCTGATCCCATCTGTGAAAAGCACAGGGCACCAGTGGTGGACCTGCCAATTCTGGTATTCTATGGCAATTGCCAATCGAGGTCCACAGTGCCGAGCAGTGAGCACAGGGCCCACTTGAGGACGTCAGGCCCTCAAGCCACCCTCATGAAGTCTGTTTCTGATTGTTTCACACCAGTGGACTGCTGGAGGTCATTTTGTAGGGCTCTGGCAGTGCTCATCCTGTTCCTTCTTGCCCAAAGGAGCAGATACTGGTCCTGCTGATGGGTTAAGGACCTTCTACGACCCTGTCCAGCTCTCCTAGAGTAACTGTCGGTCTCCTGGAATCTCCTCCATGCCTTTGAGACTGTGTTGGGAGACACAGCAAACCTTCTGGTAATGGCACGTATTGATGTGCCATCCTGGAGAAGCTGGACTACCTGTGGGGACCTCTGTAGGGTCCAGGTATCGCCTTATGTACCAGTAGTGACATTGACTGCAGCCAAATGCAAAACTAGTGAAAAAACAGTCAGAAAAGATGAGGAGGGGAAAATGTCAGTGGCCTCCACCTGTTAAACCATTCCTGTGTTGGGGGTCATCTCATTGTTGCCCCTCTAGTGCACCTGTTGTTAATTTCATTAACACCAAAGCAGCTGAAATTGATTAAGTGCTACTTAACTGACCAGATCAATATCCCAGAGGTTTCATTGATTTGATGCTATACTTTGATTAAAAAGTGTCCTTTAATTTTTTTCAGCAGTATATATATATATATATATATATATATAGGAATGTTCAAAAAGTTTCCACACTTTTTTTTAATCTCTATTTATTAAGAATTTCAAAAACAAAATACATCACTTTCTACATAGTCATCTTTATTTGTGATGCAGTTTTCCCAGTGTCATGCCAACTTTTTAATGCCCAATTACTACTCTTCCCTCCTTCAGCGTTTCCAATATAAATATAAAAATGGACACTTTTTGAACATCCCTCGTATATTTTAAGAAAAAAAAAGTGTTAACTACCTTAGCCACAAAATATAACCTTGCATGCATAATATAAGAACTCAATTAATTTTAAAGGCCTAATTAAATAAGTCAAGATGCTGAAGCAGTGGTTAGGGCTGCTCTGGAAGACCAAAATAAAGTTCTGCTTTGCCCACTATCTGTGTGGTGTTGCACATTCGATCTGTGTCTGCATGGGATTTTCTCTGGTTGCAGTTTTTTGCCCACAATCTAAGGTCATACAAGTTGAGTTGATTAATGGCTGTTAAATGTTCCCATAATAGTGAGTGTAATGTATGTGTCTGCTTAAGTGTACCATGCACTCCATCCAAGGCTGATTGGTGCCTTGCAAGCAAGGCTGACACTTTTGTGTTGACTTCCTGTGACCCTGTTTTTAAATAAATCAGTTAAAAATGAATGAATGAATAAAAACTGAAGTTTGCTTTAGGTCAGTTGGTGATTACCTGTGTAGATTTGATTTACATTATGTTTATATTACAGAGTGATCGCTTAAAATACAACTTGCTGTGGATATTTCATTTTTCCATACTAGTCGTCAGAAGGCAATAGAGTGACTTGGTGGTTGTCACTGCTGCTTAATCCGGGTTGCTGTTTTTGTTGAGTGTATGCATGGTTTACATGTTTATGTGTTTCACCAGACTATTTTGGTTTTCTTGCACATTCTAAAGACATACTGTAAGCGTAGGCTGATCTGTGTGTTTAAACTGACAAAATAAAGAGAAAAATCATATATGTTATAATGTATCATGTAATCATATCATATAATGTACAATAATCAAATTTTCCAACTTGTGCATTATAATAATGAAAAAAACAATGATATTAAGAAAGATGGTAGAAATGTTCTCTGTAGCTGGCCAATACAAACTAACACATTAATAGACGTTGATAAAATACAATGTTTAGCATGAATGTTAGGTGGATTGGCATCGCTAACTTGGCACTAGTGGGTGTGTGGTGTGTGTGTGTGTGTGTGTGTTGGCTCTGCTATTGACTGCTGCTTGATCCAGGGATTGTTCATACCTTGAGCCCTGTGCTTGCTGGGATAGGCTCCAGCTGCCCACAGCCCTGCTCAAGATTTAGTAGGCTTAAAAATGGTATGGCATGGTATTAACCGTCACTTGAAAGAAGTAGAAAGTATATAGTTAATGAGAGGTTAACAGCCTTTATATACATTTACTGCTTTCCTTTTGTAGATAAATTGTTTAGATATGATTAAGGCCTACAAATAGGCAACAGCCTGTTCCAATGAATTCACTGGATTTTAATGTGACATTAAATGCCATATGGTCAGATATGGTCAGTCTTGACCAGAGCTATTCTAACATGTTTTATTTTATTTTTTTATTATTCGGGGTGGCTGAAATATTTTGCATTTGATGGATCAGTAAAGACCATGGAATGTGTGTGCTGTGGTATTTTAGATAGATAGATAGATAGATAGATAGATAGATAGATAGATAGATAGATAGATAGATAGATAGATAGATAGATAGATAGATAGATAGATAGATAGATAGATAGATAGATAGATAGATAGATAGATACTTTATTAATCCATCCATCCATCCATTTTCCAACCAAAGGGGAAATTCACAAATTTTTTTTCAATTTTTGTGCACATTTATCACTTTCACATATGACTTGGCCAAGCAAAATGATCTTGAACATCAATTTGTTGTTCTTTTCATTTTTTTGTATATTTTTCTACTAAATCTAACTGAACAAAAGTTTGGAAAGAGGTGTAGCTGAACATACTGACTTTGTATGCTGCACATTTTGCACAGTGCATGTCATTCAAATTCATTTTTCTGAAAGCAGCAATGTTCATTGAAATTTTGACCATGAATGGCATCAGTTGTTTTTGTTTAAAATGTCTAAAGCAAGTAAAAGCCCTAAGAACAGACTGACAAGTAACTGAGGGGCACAACGGGAAGGTAATAATATGTGAATATATCTATCAAGACATTCTTCCTCTGTAAGTTGGTGGGTTGCTATGTTTAAGAAAAGACATTAGTCCCTCTCGAAAGAGCTTATAGATAAAAAGAAGTCTAGCTCATCCAAACTGTTGATGGTGTATATAAAGTAATGTGGGCTGGCAGAAGATGCACACTGTATAAAAGAAAAAGTAAATGGGATTTTTGCTTTTTTTGGGTTGTCACATAACTATGTTAGTCTCAAACTGTCAAAATGGAAAAGCAAATAAGCAGCTAGGCTAGTTCATTTTGGTCTTCCCAACTCTAAAAGAATCCTTTTTTTTTCACAAATCTTACCACACTACAGATATATTTATTTTATTTTCTCGTTTATTTAGATATGCCATCTTCTCTCTTCATCGCTCTCTATTGCTAGGGTAATTCATTTTCATTAAAGTAGACAGAAAGGAGTTCAGCTGCAATGGGGAGCCCAATATTAGTTATTAAATCACAATTTTTAAGCTGGCAAACTGTTTTGCATTATTCATGATGCAAAGCAATCACCCAGCACAGATTCCTAATGCTAGGGTTTGCAAGTCAAGCAATTTTGAACGGTGTTGATGAAGAGCCCATATTTTATTGAAGGCAAGACTGAAGGTAAAAATAATGAAGTTTATAACATTGAGTATAATCTAAGAAAACTTAACAATAAACATACTGTATCTTGGGCAGACAACAAGCATACTGCTAAAGGGACACCTTATCAAATTTATACATATTAAAATGAAGCATTAAATTTAATGAGTTGAATGTCTGGAAGCATAAGATTAATCTCTAAACCAAACAGATGGTTATTTATTAAGTGTCTTCTAATATAAGTTATCTGTACAAATTAACATAATTCGTTCTTAATGAAGTTTGATTACTTGTTATTAATTTTTATAGTAATGACATGTAATCCACTACAGGGATTGCTTATTAAGTAGGAAAGTAGATGGTTTTGAAAGTCGAGTGTCAGTAGAGAATTTAGAAAAACTTTTAAAAAATAATAAGGAGCTAGTACATCTATAAAGAGGTACATAGCAAAATTACTGGTATTAAATGAGCTCTCATAGAGTTAAAGTAAACCCTAACAGGTCTTTTTCAAATAAATGAACACTGGTGATTTTGCTATGTACTCTGTTTTGTTGCCAATGTAAGAAAGGTACTTTTTCTAGGTAACAATTAGATCCTCACTCTATTGCATACTGCATCGTGGACATCGTTATTACTTAAATGTTTATTTATAATGTAATAATTTTCAAAATAAGTGTTAATTATAGCAAACATTATAAATGTACTTACTTCACTGTAAATTCCAATCCTAATGCATTGGTTTGCGACATCAGGTTTGTTTAGCAACACACAGCTGCCATATTGACACTTGACATTTAATGTGACCTTGCGTGTTTAGACCAAGCATATTAAAAAAATAAACCTAAATGAAAAACAGGTTGAGAATTCATGCCATAATATATATAAATTTGCAATTACTGCACTCTTATAACAAAGTCACTTAATCTAACATCTATCCTGGCGGCCCAGGGCACAAGGCACTAAACAACCCTGTAAAGGTTGTGACTTTAGCATATGAAATGGCAAAGAATCATTATTTAAACACTCGCATATACACCTACACTCACACTCAGGATTGTGAGTGGAATCATAAGCTAACCTAACCTGCATGTTTTTGGGAATGTGTGAGGTAAAACCATGCAGATATGGGGTGAATGTGCAAACTCCTCCATAGCAATGAGCAGGCGCAGGATTTGAACCAAGGAGACTGTATCCTTGAGGCAGAAGACAGTGGAAAACATAACTTTTAATTTGTCATTTAGAAAGAAATTATCAGTAAAAGCCCTAAGAACAGGCTGACAGGTAACTGAAGGGTACAACAGGAAGGTTATAATATGTGAATATATCTATCAAGACATTCTGCCTTTGTATGTTGGTGGGTTGCTATGTACAAAAAAAGAAATTAGCCCCTTTATAGATAAAAAGAGATCCATCTCAGAGCACCTTGTTGTGCTCGAGTCCTTTTCCTGAGAGAATAATAGTACAAATAATTGTCGACGTACAACCATGTTCGGTTCCGATGGACTGGTCATAAGTCAATCTAGATGTAAGACAGACCGGTATATATACAGTATTCAATCCTGGCTGTATGTATAGTACTGAGTCCCTTACGTCATTTTGTTTGTTTTATATCCTTTTTTATCTTCATTCTTAGTACATTGTTTTGATTTTTTATCTTTTTTGTGTAAATTATTTTTTGCTTTATTATTTTGTTTCATTATTACTGTTGCTCACATGGGTGCCAAACCTTTAACAGCTTCACAAATTCTTTCTTTGTGCTATGTTGAGTAATCAGTGTGAGCCTCTCCCAGTGTTCATTGTGTTAACTGTGAGAGGAGGAATTGTTCCGGCAGAGTTTGAGCACTCATATGATTTGTGTTTTAACATTTCAACTCGTTAATAATTAAACATTAACAGGTAAAGGAGTTTAGTGCTGTTTCATCACCCCTTTGTGGCGATTCACACAAACCGGGCCATGATGGGACACAGCACAGAAGCTTCGGAGGTTAACCAGATTCAAGGACAGAGTACAGCCATACAGCACTACAGTGAATACTGGTTACAAAAATTAAAGTTACATGTGATTGCATTTGCTTTCATTCCTCCCTCATATTGCTTGATCACCTTCATTTTTGTGTAATTTTCCTGTAATTATAAGTGAAATGTAAGTGAGCATAGTCAAAACGGCTGCAGGTAATAAACTGAGATTGAGATAAATGAGTTACGGCATATTGAGCTGGTGTTGTGAAAACTGTCATTTGCCCGTGAGACTCAGTAGCAGTCGAATGGTCGTAAGACACATAGCTCATAAGCCAACAAAAACCTGAATGATGAAACTGGAAAAAAACTGGGAACCTATAAGCATCATTTAAACAGTTCTAAGCAATAGACTCCATTTGACTGGTGTAAAATGAAGTATAGATATTTATATATATCTTTCTACAAGTATTTTGTCCTTAGTATTGTTTTCATATTTTAAATGGTGTAGTCAACGAAATCATAATCCACCTGATGTCACTTTAGAATTCTGTAAGGAAAATCTCTCTGCGGTGAGAGTTTCCCTGATCAATGGTGTCAGCAAATATCATCCCAAAACAGCTATACTGGGGTATAGGGATACTCCTGAAATCAATCTTGAGGTTAGTGATTGACAGCAACCACCAGGTGATTCAAATAGCCAGGTCAGACTCAACCTAAAGAATCTGTACTAACAATCACTCAGTCGACAGTTACACGTGGAGTAGCTACAGACATCACAGCTTAAATAAACTCCAACTACACTATACAAAACAGTGTTGTCTCTTTGATATACTAAAATCTGAAATTCTGCCTTAATGCATTTTAATTTTAGATAGATAGATTAAAGTGTAACAAATAAATGAATACATAAATATAGATAAATAAATGAATATATATCTATACTGTATACATACATACACAACTTTGTCTGAACACCCAATAGAATGACTAAAAAGGGTGAAAAATTTCAAAAGAAAGAAAAAAAAACTTCTGACTTGGCAGTCTCCGACCCAGTGAGGTACTATGCAGAAATATTGTTGTTGTTATAAAGGAGCCCCAGCAGTGTTTCTTGACACACTTCTGCTGAATAATACCTTGAGGATAAGCAGCATTGTTCAAAATGGCATTGAGTTTTGTTTTAATTTTCTCCTCCTCTGCTACTTCGAGGATGTCTAGAGTGTGCCCCATAACTGAGCCTGCCCTTTTCATTAGCTTGCTGATTCGGTGGGCCTTTCTTGAAGCTATGACTTGCTTGCACCATCAGCTCTAATCATCTGCAGATCTAGAAGGCCTTTATTACTTGTCTCAATTTATGTGTCATTTTTTTGTGTTGATGATTTAACTTTTGTATTTTAAGTTATAAAGTAGATGCATGAGGAATAAGAGAGTACAAGTAGAACATGCAATATACACACAAATAATTAGAAAGGACTCGGAATTGGAATCCACAGCTTAAGAAACGTGAGGCAGCAGCACTAACCGTTCTACCACTTCTTAAATTAAAATATATTATGACACAGCAATACAGGTTAATGTATCAGAGAGATTCTGCCATTAAAATCATTTTCTAAACAATTATTTGTGCATTGCAGTTACTTGTTTTAGATTAATATATTACTAGCTATGCTAAAGTTATGTAATAATCCATGTTACCATTTTAATCAGTGATGCTTTCTAATTCTTGCACTCCATAATGTAGTATTGTATTTTACTGTCAGGTTGCTGTTTACCAAATTCTTTCAATGTAATAGCAATAGCTAATTTAAACACAGATTTTTACAGTTTTCAGAACTGCACTTTAAGATTGCATTAAGCTAGTTAAGTGTTGTAAATAGCATGGCTTTGAAACTTTTAGAATCTGAAATCAATTTTTTTCTTGACCTATTTATATACTACTTTATATTAAACATCCTCAGTGAACTTCATTTGGAGGACAAGTTAGACTTATTTAAAGCATTTTAATTCACTGCATGTTTGTCTGATATTTCAACCATATGTTCATTCCTTGTGGAGTTGATATTCATAAATTTTATTGTTACGAGCCGATTATTTATCAATGAATTCACTTCATGCCACCGAGCATAGATTTTAAATGACAGAACAGAATAATTATTTATAGACTTTAAAATTAAAGTCTCATCAGTCTTTTCATGGTGCATAAACATAATGCCAACACATTGCATATGTTTCTTCTACAGATGCTTTCCTTCTCAGATTTAGAAATGTATCAGGCATACAAATGAAATATCTGATGAATGAGTGCTTTCAGCTCTGATGTATATTACATGCATGACTAGAATAAGGAAATGGTGAAAAGAATCAATAATACATATGACTCTTATGAAAATTACAGCCTTAATGTTAAGATGCTGCAAATACTTACTGTAAATGTGACAGAAATGCTTCAAATATGGTCCAGGTATTTTTTCTATTACATGCCCTATTACTCTGTAGAACTTCCCAACCTGCTTGCATAACAAATAATACATTTCAATTATTCACACAAAGTGTGGCATATCTGGATGCTGGCTATGCTCAGACCTCCATCCTTTCCAGCTGTAAGACGTTTACCAGCCAACAGTGTTAAAGACTTTCCCTATTTTCTAACTCACTCCAACCATTTTCCTTTGATTGCTAGTCTATTTAAGACCTGTGAGAATCCACTCCTATTCTGGTAGCATTAAGCACAATGTAGGAACTACCTGCCAAATACATGCCTGCATTACCACTATTGCCAACACCCTTACTAACTCAAACCAGGCCAGTTTTAAAGTCACTATTGTTAATTATCCAGCCTTGAAATGCAAAAGGAAACCAAAATACCTGAAGAAAATTAGACAACAGAGAAAGCACACAATACAAGGGAAAACCTCAAAGGGACATTGGTTGAGTCCTGGTGTCCCTGAAAGTAGTGCCATTCTGCTGTGCTTGATCCATTTCTGTTGATCATGCATTCAAGAACATCCTCGTCCAAAATAAGAGAAGAGCACATGCAATGCCCCTTTAGTGCAATCCCGCTTTAGTATTGTTGAATCTCATCATCTACAGTTTTTAAAGCTAGCATTGACATTCTCAGCTAAGGCACATCTTCATCAGAGAGTTTGCTTGTTCCCCCGTGTTAGCCTATATTTTATCTGAAAATCCATCCATCCATCCATTTTCCAACCCGCTGAATCCGAACACAGGGTCACGGGGGTCTGCTGGAGCCAATCCCAGCCAACACAGGGCACAAGGCAGGAACCAATCCTGGGCAGGGTGCCAACCCACCGCAGGACACACACAAACACACACACACCAAGCACACACTAGGGCCAATTTGGAATCGCCAATCCACCTAACCTGCATGTCTTTGGACTGTGGGAGGAAACCGGAGCACCCGGAGGAAACCCACGCAGACACGGGGAGAACATGCAAACTCCACACAGGGAGGACCCGGGAAGTGAACCCAGGTCCACAGATCTCCCAACTGCGAGGCAGCAGTGCTACCCACTGCGCCACCGTGCCGCCCTTATCTGAAAATTCCACTTTTTATTCCACAACCGAAGGACACACTAATAGGCTACATGTTGACTCTAATTCTTATTTTTTGTGACATTATGAGCTTCATAGAAACTGAACCTTATTTCAGGTGCTTTTCCATTTTAATCAGAAATACTTTATTAAATGGGGAATTTATTTGTCCCCAAGGGGAAATTGAAACTTTACAGAAGCACAAGGAAAAAGAAATGAAAATAAAATGGGTACCAGACTGGGGTGTTGTGGGAAAGCAGCTTACACCTGCTCATTCAAAGTGTGTGGGTATGTGCACAGCCCTGCAATGGACCTAAATGATCATGGTGCTTGAGTCATGGTGCTTGAAGACAACTTTATTTATCAGCCATGATATAGTGTCTTTTTGATGCACAGCTAATCCTAAGAAATGCACAATGTAAAGTTGCTATAGGGTTTGTAGGATATGTTTACTCTTAAGCTCCGCATGGGAAAGGCGCTATATAAATAAAATGTATTATTATTATTACTCTTATCAATAACTCTAGAAAGGTCACTATATAATCCACAGTAGCTTGAAAATTGCTTCTGTTCATAGTGTTTCCATTTAAGGCATAACAGTCTTTATAGGAGTGATTTCATGAAACCACGATGACTTTTTAAATGATGTGTATCAATCATACAGTCCTCTGTATGAATAAATGTTGACTAAAACATGTGGAAATCTATCCCAGCCTAGATTAGAGTTGCATCTCTGCATTCCTACGTTTAAACATGTCTGTCATATTATCTTTTGAACTTGCTGTGGTCAGTCTGAAAGCATTAAGCTGCTTCAATATTTTCATAACGTATATGCTTCAACCCCTTTAATTCTTTGTTTTATTAAATAGCAATCATAAATGCAAATGGTATTGCATTTATATATTAGATCAGTGGCCCTCAATCAGGCGGATGTGGCCCAGTAGAAGCCTCAATTAAACTTCCAGAGGAGCTGAAAGATTAGTGAAAATAATTATAAAATAGCAGCAAAATACAAAAATCAAGCTATGGCTGCAGTGTCAAATGTTCATCAAAGATCTGGTTCTGGGATCTTTACCTACTTTGTTTATATTCAAAACATGTTATATACAGCACTCAATGACTGTCAGATTTCTCAAAGACCCCCTTTAAAGTCAATTTCATTGATAGATTGTATCCGTATATAATTTAGCTGGATTACGTTTACATCTGGGTGACCTGCCATTAAAAAAACATCTCACATGTCTACATGATATCCAGATAGAGATAGGATGGAATCCCCAAATAGGCAAAGCAATTATGGGTTTAGTGGTTATTTGCATTTATCTGCACAGAAGAGCACATTGCAGCTACTAACCTGTAGTTAGAATGGAAATGAGCTGTTTGTAATGGCCCAACAAGAAAAAGTGAAAAGAAAGTGAATGCCTCACTGCCATAAACAACTTTAGTGTTTCAGAATGACGCCAAAGATGTCTCATGAAAGAGACAATAGGTCAACTATAGACATACTGCTGATGCTGTCACTCGGCTCAATTTTTAAGACAGTTGTCAGCACTGGTCTCCCTTCCATGACATACCTGACCATTGCCACTGCCCTACATGATTCTTTTGTCTTCATTTTAGGTGACTTAATTGTTTGTGGAGAGAAAATGTATTTGTCTTTCCACATGTGTTTATTGTGGCTGTGGTTGATGGAAAAGCTACAGGGCTGTGAATTAAGAGGATAACCAAGTAGCTTCTGTAATTAAGTTATGAAAAAATGTCCACGGCACCTAATTCTGTATTTTGAAAATTACTTTAGATTTTTTTATTTTCAAAAATAATTCATCATTTTATTCTTAATACTTAAAAGGAATACTTAAGCCCAAAGAGTAGTGAGCAGTTTTTATTGTTACTAAAAATATTTGCAGTGACAAATTCTGTACTGTAAAAGGGGATTTTTTTGTTCTTTATTTTGCCTTATACAATTTGGTGTATTAGGAATTTGTTAGTTTTCCCCATACCTCTTGGGGTCAGAGCGTAGGGTCAGCCATCGTACAGCGCCCCTGAAGCAAGTGCAGGTTAAGGGCTTTGCTCAAGGGCCCAGCAGAGTAGGGGATTTGAACCTGCAACACTCTGGATACCAGAGCAGAACCTTAGCCTCACAGCCACCACTCCACCCCTACTTACTTAATAAAAAAAACTCTGTTTTTGAAATTGCCTATTAATTTTGTATTGTGCTTTCAGAAACACAGGCAGTGTAACAGCACTAGCAGCAAATATGCTTTTGATAACAAATGTAATTTGAAAAACCACAATTGTCAAGACTGCAGCAAAAGTGCCAGAGGGTAAATATCATGGCCCTCACATATTGTAGTGGGGGGCCTTGGAGAAATAAAGGATGACATTTGCTACATAAGATAACCTCATCATTCCTATGATGAACTTGTACTCTATATTGAGATATGTAGTTTGGAATACACATTTTCGTATTAATTTCTGCTGTGCAATATTACTGTCCAGTAGGCCATAGTGATGTTTTCTGTTAGCATAGTTTTAACAGATTTTGTACTTTTTTGAGGGTTTATGAGCTGACAGGAAAACCACTTCCCTCTCTAATTGGTACTGATGTCCTAGGACATCCTGAATCTGTTTTTGTTTTCATTACAAATTCATTGCTTAACCTTTCAACACTGACCACAAGCAAGGTACCAACCCTGGACAGGGTGTCCACATGCTGTCGGTTTACAGTGAGTAAATAATCTAATGTGGAAACTTTGGGATCCCTGATGAAATTACACTAGAATAACATACACGTTCAAATCAAACTTTAGGCACTCCAATCTAAAGCTGAACCTAGCTGCCTCTGAGTCACCATGTGTGATAATTGGTCCATGGTGTTGTGCAGGTTTTTAAATAAATTATTGCATCCTAAGAGCGTGCAGGCTCAGAAAAGGCGCAGGTGTGTGCATAATGGCGCCACTTTGGGGTTGATTGCGCTGCATGTGCAATGTGAGCGGATCAGTCAGGTGCCTCACTCACATCTCAGAGTGGGTGGTGTGTCACATCTCCACCTGATCAGACTGTATAAAGGAGCCTGCATGTCTAGGGGAAAAGAAGAGGACAGAAAAAAGAACAGAGAAAGAATGAAAAGCAGGGAACAGAGGTTAAAGCGGAGGCAGGATATGTGAGGCCCATGCTAAAGAGGAATGTAAGCAAGTGGCTGGGAGTGAACCTCAGTGAGAAAAACCTGGGGCTGAAGAAGGGGCACTCCTATTGAGCGATACTAGGGATTTGGAGCGGCCCATGATGCAGTGTCTCTCATAGATGGCAAAGGAATAAAGTGGGAGATGTACAGCTAGGTCCATAAATATTTGGACAGAGACAACTTTTTTCTAGTTTTGTTTCTGTACATTACCACAATGAATTTTAAATGAAACAACTCAGATGCAGTTGAAGTGCAGACTTTCAGCTTTAATTCAGTGGGGTGAAAGAAACGATTGCATAAAAATGTGAGGCAACTAAAGCATTATTTAACACAATTCCTTCATTTCAGGGGCTCAAAAGTAATTGGACAAATTAAATAACTGGAAATGAAATGTTCATTTCTAATACTTGGTTGAAAACCCTTTGCTGGCAATGACAGCCTGAAGTCTTGAACTCATGGACATCACCAGATGCTGGGTTTCCTCCTTTTTAATGCTCTGCCAGACCTTTACTGCAGCGGCTTTCTGTTGCTGTTTGTTTGTGGGCCTTTCTGTCAAAGTTGAAATGCATGCTCAATTGGGTTAAGATCAGGTGACTGACTTGGCCATTCAAGAATTTTCCACTTCTTTGCTTTAATAAACTCCTGGGTTGCTTTGGCTGAATGTTTTGGGTCATTGTCCATCTGTATTATGAAATGCAATTTAACTGCATTTAGCTGGATTTGAGCAGACAGTATGTCTCTGAACACCTCAGAATTCATTCGGCTGCTTCTGTCCTGTGTCACATCATCAATAAACACTAATGTCCCAGTGCCACTGACAGTCATGTACGCCCAAGCCATCACACTGCCTCCACTGTGTATTACAGATGATGTGGTATGCTTTGGATAATGAGCTGTTCCACGCCTTCTCCATACTTTTTTCTTGCCATCATTCTGGTAGAGGTTGATCTTGGTTTCATCTGTCCAAAGAATGTTTTTCCAGAACAGTGCTTGCTTTTTTAGATGTTCTTTAGCAAAGTCCAATCTAGCCTTTCTATTCTTGAGGCTTATGAGTGGCTTGCACCTTGCAGTGCACCCTCTGTATTTACTTTCATGCAATCTTCTCTTTATGGTAGACTTGGATATGGATACGCCTACCCCCTGGAGAGTGTTGTTCACTTGGTTGGCTGTTGTGAAGGGGTTTCTCTTCACCATGGAAATGATTCTGCGATCATCCACCACTGTTGTCTTCCATGGATGTCCAAGTCTTTTTGCGTTGCTGAGATCACCAGTGCTTGCTTTATTTCTCAGGATGCACCAAACTCTAGATTTTGCCACTCGTAATATTGTAGCAGTTTCTCGGATGGGTTTTTTTCTGTTTTCGTAGCTTAAGGATGGCTTCTTTCACCTGCATGGAAAGCTCCTTTGACCGCATGTTGTCTGTTCATAGCAAAATCGTCCACATGCAAGCACCACACCTCAAGTCAACTCCAGGCTTTTTATCTGCTTAACTGATAATGACATAATGACACAGTTGCCCACACCTGCCCATGAAATAGCCTTTGAGTCAATTGTCCAATTACTTTTGAGACCCTGAAATGAAGGGATTGTGTTTCATTTAAAATTCATTGTGGTAATGTACAGAACCAAAATTAGAAAAAAGTTGTCTTGGTGTAACACCCGTTGGATGCCAAAGGACCGGTAATGGGGACACGAGCCAGGTAGGTAGGGTTGACTGCACCTGTCAGAAGGACGGTTCTTCTGGCTGCAAGGTCCGGACAGGATAAGCAGAGGTGACATCATGTTTTAGTAGGAACCATTGGGGCTTATGTGTGTAGCGGGGCCACATAGGGGGTTTTATTTGTGTGTAAGTATGTCCTGTTGAGTGATTGTTAAATGTGAATAACAACACTGGTTGCATCGTTTCCTGTTTGTAAATTGAGGTTGGTGTCTTTAAACAGGTTTTCATTGATGCGGAGGGGCTTAATGGAATTGTAATTTGTGGTTTGTATGCACTCTATTGATAAAACCGGAAGAGATGTGGCAGGACTTTTTGATTGTGCCATTTTCCAGGCAACTTCATCATCAGCAGCTCCTTTCATTAATTGGGCATTTGTAGTGGAGAAGGATGGTGCTTAACCACTGGATTTAAGGGTGGCAGTGGGTTCCTTTTACTCCCAATCCAGTTCACCGATGCTCTTTGAGAAGTGACGCGCCTCTGAAAGACTACTGTTCTGGACCTTTTTCAGGACTATAAATATCATTGTGTGGGGGGTTTGTTTGTGCCGTTTGTTTAGTACTTTTGTTATTATTTTGCTTTACCATACTTGTAAGTAGCTATTCTAGTAAATAAGGACTATTTATATATTTATGTGTGAGGTGTGCTTAGTCTATATGAGCATTTTCCTGGGGTGCTGCTAATATTTGAGTGGCAGGATGGAAACGCAGAATGGCTTAGGTGTTGGTCTGATTGTATCCATCCCTATATTTTAAAAGCATAGCAGCTTCTTTGCTGTGTAAATCTGGTGGCAACCTCCATACTTGCTAAAAGTTGGGGGTTGCACTACATGTGCTTGAAACAGAGTCCTGCATTTGATTTTAACCTCCATTTTATGGATCATTTATGGCTTATTTTTTGGACTTTTCAACCTTCACGTCAGAACTTGTTTTATAGATTATTTATTTATTTAAAGAAGAAATTGAATCACTGCACTGTTTTCACTTTGTTTTGAGTAATTTTAATAAAAGCACTGACACTTTGGGCACCAACCCCTTGCTGCATGTACTGTATGTGTCCTCATTTGCCCGGCTCATTTCGGTTCATGACTTTTGACGTTTCTGGGTTGTCTCTGGGAGGTGACAAGGGAGAGTGAAGGCAACCCAGACCATCACACCTTGTCATCCATATTTGTCAAAAAGCAAAGCATTTAAAGGTGTGTTAAAGTTTCAAAATTATATTCTGTGATGTCTTTGGGGGCTTTGCGCTCTTGAAACACGGAGCTCACAGCAGCTTTTCCTGCTAACCATGTCTGACAAAAAGAGAATATTCCTCTGTAAGCAACTGACACCTCATCTAGGGTTGGTTCCTTGACTGGAAAAGAGAGAGCATTCAAAGAGAATGAATGAATGAATTACTCAATTAATGAAAAATATCCCTAATAATAAAATATGGTATTGGCAGGCCAAGGGGACGCCCACGCAACACCTGGCTGCGGCAGATAGATGGTAATTTCCAGAGGATGGGACTGGACCGCGTGTCTGCCTTGGGGGTTGCCAACCAGGATCCCAAGCTGTTTTGTCATGTGGTGGGTGCAGCAACATGCTCTGCAAGTGCATGCTCCCCAACCTGACCTGACCTGTATTAGCATGGTGTTGGCACAGAAAATGTATAGAAGTGCAGTAGTGAACAAAATGGGCAGCATATTTTCTTTCCTGTAACTGAGTAAGCTAAGTTGTGTTTCTCACATACCTTTGCTTTCTCATCCCTTCTCTCTGAAAGTGTCCCTAGGCATCTCTCACTTTCGAGGCTTTTCATTGGTTCTGGGGTCAGGCCTTGCTTTGAAACTGCCAGGTAGACAGACAATAAATTATGGCACTTCTGAGAATCAGAATGGTTTCCTGGAATCCCTCTACAACAAGGCTACCTGCATGAGAGCATCTATTGAGAATTGCTTGTCAACAGGCAGCAAAAGGAATACTGAGAAGTAAACAAGAAAGAATTACTTGCATGCATGTTTTATCCCTAAAGCTGGATAAAATAACAGGAAATGTAAGGAAACAATGGTTGCACTGACTTAACCCTAACTATGCGTGTTTGCAAAAGGGGACTACTGTTAAGCACTCTTTTTTGAAGGCAAAAGCATGCAATTATCTGCTGTTGCCAGAATAAGCTTCAGAGCCCCATTACCCTGCGTATTATGGAAACAGTGTTTAATAATGTGCTAGACTCCATTTTAAGTCAATTACATTACTGTAGCCACAAACAAATAGCCTTCTGAGGCAACCTGCATGAGGTGAAGAACTTTAGCTCATGTAAGCAGACCTGCTTTGTAATTTGCTATCCTGTGATGAATTATTGATACTACACTGAAGTACATCACATTTTTATTGCTTCAGAAAGGCCCAGTTTGACAGCTTCTAATCCGCAAATTTTGGTATTAGTATTGAGCAAAAATAAGATTTTACTGAAACTGCAATAATTAAGGCTTTGAAATTCCACAGCAGCGTGCCTGCAGTTTTGTTTTTAATAAGAAGCTATAATTTGGCAACCACTTCTGCTTTTCACATTTCAAGTAGATGATTGATGAGTGTTTAAAACGGGTAAAGCTAGGAGAATACTGCTATTGTGTCGATTGATATGTTTTTCTGAAATTCTTGACAAAAACTTACTAGTTAGCTGAATCACTTTGAGGTTACAGTAGTGATGGCAACAGCCAGGTTAGTCTGCAATCCTATGACTCTGCATTGGAATGAGGGAGTCAAAAAACAAATGGATAAAAGTCAGAAAGAAGCTATTTATAGGAGCATTGATGACAGATCTGTTAGCATGTGCATTACCCATTCATAACTGAGAATATAGACTGAAAAGATCTAGATAACAATCTAAGTAACAAGTTGGTAATATTGCAGGTAACTCTAAGCTAAGTGAATTTGATATCTAGATGACACTTAATTAGGTGGACTGGGTCCTCCTGAGTTAGTAAAAATGACTTGAAGGGCACATGACATATAAGGGTTAATGGAAAAGAAAAGTAATACATACATTAAGTAAAAATATTAGATATACTGTAAATACCTAAAAGAGGTTAAAATGTGAAAGTATGCCATATGATACTCATCCTTGGCCACATCCAGTTTATACTGGTAGAATTTGTTCTCAAAGAAAAAGGAAAAGACAGTGAGCCCCAAATGCAAGATATTTTACTGAAAAGCTGAATGAATGAATCAACACACACTGAGCACTATTGTTAGGTACTCTTTTTCAAAGGTAAAAACCTGCAATTGTCGGTTGCTAACAAAATAAAAGGAATCATTAAGAATTCAAGAAAAAAATAAACTTCTCAAACAAATGAATTACAAAAAGAAAAATTAAGAATAATTCATGTAGTTAGGAAAAGGGAAAGCTCAAAAATAAAGGGATAAATATAATTAATCGGAAGGCCAACTTGAAAAGAAAGGCCACTCCAAAGGGGGATAATCTCTTAATCAAAGAATGTTTTTAATAGTTAACTGTATTTAAATAAACTGAAGCTTTGACTTTATAAATAGTTATAAATAGATACAAAAAGATTGAAAACATCAGTGTGCAACCCAGTGCCACAGCAGTTTCATTAAAATAGGGACTAAGATGGCAACTCCATTTTAGCCCATCTGCAATATTAGGAGGCCCAGCACCCCTTGGCTCAACAAAAAGAGGAAAAGGTAGCAGATAAAATAAAATAGTTCAATAGGAAACTAAAGAAAGATAATACCAAATGATTAATGAAAAAATAATAATAATGACAAATACAAGAAATTAGGTCAATTTAATTAATCAAAAAGAATACAAAGACAGATAAGTAACAATAAGCAAATCTATAACCTGTGACAAAGTGCCAGATGGAACCTGACTTACGCAAGTGATTAAGAACAAAAACGGAATTCCAGGTACATAGCCAAAACAAAGTAAGAAATGTTATGTGTAAGCTGCACAATAAAACCCTATCTTGAATATTGTGTACAGTTTTAATCTCCATATTACAAGAAGAAACTAGTCCAAAGAAGATCAACTAAACCTATACCTGGACTGCAAAGCTTGAGCTATGAAGAAAGACTGAAATAGTTGAAAAGTTTAACCAATCTGATTTTAAAAGGTAACATGTTAGAAAAGTTTAAAATCATGAAGGGAAATATGGTAGGGCTTCTGAATGACATGGCGGTAAGTGCTGCTGCCCCATGATTCCGGTGTATGGGGTCGTAATTTTAAGTCTGATTGTTGTTAATGTGGAGTTTGTAGATTCTCTCATTATTTGTGTAGGTTTTCCCTAAGATGCTCAGCTTTTTCCCCTCACATTCCTAAAGATGCACAGGTTAGGTTAATTGGTCATTTCAAATTGGCCCTGTTTTGCATATCATCTGTCTATGGGTATTCTTTGTGGCAGGGTTCCCTTTTGGCAGCTGAAGGATGCCAGTAGAAATCATGCAAAACATAGTACAATCCAACATTCTTTATTTGAGTTCTGACAGTATTAAACAGCATCTCTATACTTAAGATGATGTTTACTTTAGGATGTTGATATATAAAATAGAGGCTCTTTTTTATATTTATAAAGAATAATCTTAAACATAGTTTTTGACTTATAAGTTATCTAATCAAAGGCACTTAGAGTTTTGTATGTGCACATTTTCAATCACATTCACTCTGAAAAAAGATACACGTAGTAATCCATTGTGTGATCCATTACTCAGTCACCGACATTAAGGGTATTCCATTAACTCTGTATTCCATATATTTAACAGCAGCATTAGGTGAATGGCAAGATCCAACTATAGATAAATCTCACTCCACACTTATATACAGTTAGGTCCATAAATATTTGGACAGAGACAACTTTTTTCTAATTTTGGTTCTGTACATTACCACAATGAATTTTAAATGAAACAACTCAGATGCAGTTGAAGAGCAGACTTTCAGCTTTAATTCAGTGGGGTGAACAAAACGATTGCTTAAAAATGTGAGGCAACTAAAGCATTTTTTAACACAATCCCTTCATTTCAGGGGCTCAAAAGTAATTGGACAAATTAAATAACTGGAAATAAAATGTTCATTTCTAATACTTGGTTGAAAACCCTTTGCTGGCAATGACAGCCTGAAGTCTTGAACTCATGGACATCAGCAGATGCTGGGTTTCCTCCTTTTTAATGCTCTGCCAGGCCTTTATTGCAGCGGCTTTCAGTTGCTGTTTGTCTGTGGGCCTTTCTGTCTGAAGTTTAGTCTTGAACAAGTGAAATGCATGCTCAATTGGGCTAAGATCAGGTGACTGACTTGGCCATTCAAGAATTTTCCACTTTGTTGCTTTAACACTAGAATTACCAGAGCCTATGAAAAAACTTGTAGATCCGTCCCACCTTAAATCGCTTCTTAAATCCATTTGCAGCTCTCCGCCAGCGTCTTTTGTCATCTAAATGTGCTGATAAACACAAGCTGCAAGTAGCTGGCTATTCCATCCCCCCACCGACTTAGAACGTGCACGAACTTCTCCCAGCTCATGCCTTGATTGATTATCTGGTAATGAAGTGGAGTTTTAGAGTGGAAATAATAAATCGTTATTTGGAACACACGCAGTTCATGTGTGTTCCGTTTCTACAGCAATCTGTGTAAACACATTGTTAAAACAGAAACTTTTTCATATTTTAGTAATACATGTTATAAAATGTAGGCATAAACTATAGAATGTATGAAGCATGAAATCCAAACTTCAAATAAACACTTTCACGAAAGGTACAAATATAACAGAACAAGTTCACTTTTATTGAAAAATATAACTGCAGAAAAAAAAGCCGCCTTAGTGTGCGACATTGACACTCATTTACTATGATTGCCGCCGTGGCGCAACTGTATCAGTTGCTGACTGGGAAACAAAAGGTCACGAGTTTGATCCTGCACAACTCCCTTTTGAGCAGTGAACTGCTCTTATTTTTACTATTTTAGAATAAAAAGATACATTTGATTTCAGTCTGTAACAACCGGTGTAATTTCTGATATTTGTAAAGGTTAGCTTTGTTTTTGTTTTTTTTAATTCACTTTTCATTCTCTCAGGATCCTTCCCTACCACCCCCCATCTGACACTGCTGTTTTCACATAAAGACGCGCTATAGCTCTGCAGTGTATCACTATACATACGACCGCGTGTTTTTTTCCCCCAATCTTGCCAGTCCCCACATGCTGCTGTATGCTGTTTCTTTTCTACTCCAGGACATGCAGAGGAAAGCATAGTAAAGAGTAGTAACTTCAGCGCTATATGCAATAATCAGATGCTCCCCATCTGACACTGCTGTTTTCACATAAAGACACGCTATAGCTCACCCAAGGAGCGTCCTTCCTACATTTACGACATGTGTACTTGTTGCAGTGTACACACCTCTCTGTGCTATGGTTCCTATTACGCTGAACAAGCACCTGTAATTTGCAGCTCTATTCATTATCTCAAAACACCACGCACATTCACAGTAATTCCCAGTTATGTCCACCACTCACACCCATGCCCACAACCATACAGAACTGATTCCACATCAGAGAATTTCCAGTTCCAGCATAAATTCACAAACGATCTGATGCTGTTCGTTTTCAAATAATATTGCATTAGTGCGATGATGTTTTAACATATATTGTCTTTCTTTCAGGTGTGTAATAGAAACCACAGCATATAGAGAAGTGAGTACATTGTAACAGGTACACATGTTGTAAATGTAAGAAAGACGATCCTTGTGTGTGTGTGAACTGTGAACTGTTAACATTTGAATCTGATGATTGCATATAGAACGTCTTATTCAGTGCGCTTATTCAGTGCGCGCAAGAACATGCAGTTCCAGTTGCTGTGTGCTACAACATGCTGGCGGTGATCAACGCACATTTAAAAAAAAGAAAGAGACAAATATATGTGACGTTTTGAAGAAATCATTTTATGACGCGAATAGTACCAATCAGAAAACATAATCGCACTAATGCAATATTATTTGAAAACGAACAGCGTCAGATTGGGTGTGAATTTATACTGTGGCGCTGTTAGAGTCAGATCAGAAGCTGAATAAGCTCCTGTTCTGACTCAAAGTAAAAAAGTATGAATTAATCAACAGAAATAACCACGATCGACATTTTAAACTTAACGATTTACAGTGCATACCAATTTATAAATTTTATGTCCGTTTGAGGTTACAAAGAAAAAAAAACCACTTCCTCGCCAGCGGGGAATCAAACTCATGTTTCTAAGGCACAGCAAGGCTGCTGTGCTCTGAGTCAGCAAATCTTACCAGTATGCCACGGAATGTGTTGTAACAGCTTTGAACCTTTTGTGAAAGTGTTTATTTGATATTTGGACGTCAGGCTTCACAAATTCTATAGTTTATGCCACATTTTGTAACATTTATTACTAAAATATGAAAAGTTTCAATGTGTTTACACAGATTACTGTAGAAACGGAACACGCATGAAATGTGTGTGTTCCAAATAACGATCTATTATTTCCACTCTAAAACTCTAGCAGTTCAGTCACTCCCAGATAATCAAACAAGGCATGAGCTGGGAAAACTTAGTGAACGTTCTGCGACGGTGGGGGATAGAATAGCCGGCTGCTTGCTGGCTCCTCTTAATCGGCTCATTTAGAAGACAAAAGAGAGGTGAGAACGGTTTTAAGGTGGGACGGAGCTACGAGTTTTTTCGTAGACCCTGGTAATTGCAGTGCACCCTCTGTATTTACTTTCATGCAGTCTTCTCTTTATGGTAGACTTGGATATCGATACGCCTACCCCCTGGAGAGTGTTGTTCACTTGGTTGGCTGTTGTGAAGGGGTTTCTCTTCACCATGGAAATGATTCTGCGATCATCCACCACTGTTGTCTTCCGTGGACGTCCAGGTCTTTTTGCGTTGCTGAGTTCACCAGTGCTTGCTTAATTGATAATGACATAACGACGGACTTGCCCACACCTGCCCATGAAATAGCCTTTGAGTCAATTGTCCAATTACTTTTGAGCCCCTGAAATGAAGGGATTGTGTTAAAAAAATGCTTTAGTTGCCTCACATTTTTATGCAGTTGTTTTTTTTCACCCCACTGAATTAAAGCTGAAAGTCTGCACTTCAACTGCATCTGAGTTGTTTCATTTAAAATTCATTGTGGTAATGTACAGAACCAAAATTAGAAAAAAGTTGTCTCTGTCCAAATATTTATGGACCTAACTGTATACTAATTCTCACCAGGCCAGCTTAAAGTCACCAGTGAAACTACCATGCTAGTCTTAAAGGTTATTAGAAAAAATCGATTACATTGAAAAAGTTCCATTGGTAGAATGTTCAAACACCATACAGACAGTGACCAGGCTGAATTTCAAGGCAACGTTAGAGGAGCTTTCAGCCAATCTGGGTAACCAGCGCACAACCTGTATCTCCACTTCCAAAATAATTTTGGATTTTGAAAAAAGTAAGTCACACAGCTTATACTGACAAGGTAGCTTGTGATCTATCAGTCATTTTGAATTAAGACAAATCTTTGCGAAAGATAAGTGCGATAAAAGTTTGGTCATCATGCTCACTACTAATCACAAACTTTTATAAGAATGGTATCTACAATTCAAATTCATGTTAAATTATTCAGTTGGCACATAATTGTGAATTTCCCATTGGGATTAATAAAGTATCTATCTATCTATCTATCTATCTATCTATCTATCTATCTATCTATCTATCTATCTATCTATCTATCTATCTATCTATCTATCTATCTATCTATCTATCTATCTATCTATCTAATAAAATTTCTGGTTTTCTCTAGTAAATGTATGCTTTGACACCCGTATGAAAAAGGGTTATGATTTCTTATCATATGTCTTCTTTTAACAAGTAATTATTTTGAAAAATCTTACCTCTGAAGACAAAAAGTAGCACTACACCCCAATAAATACTGGATCTTTCTTAGAAACAAATTAATTGTGGGAAAAGGTCATTTATGAATTTTAAGCAATTCTGCCCATAAATTCCATTTAAAAGTAAAAAGGGAAATTGATAAAGTGATTTTATATCACAAATTTAAGCTGTCATAGAAATGATGTGTAATATTAAACATACAAGAGTCAGTATGGCATTAATGGTGATATTTTATTAGAAACATTCCACAGTGATGCATCAAGAAAAGCTATCTTGTTTCATATCATTTAAAAAAGTACATTAGAGAAGCTCTCAGTTCCATTTACTAATCATTTGTGCGTTACCTTGGAAGTAACACAAACCGACAGCAACAATCAAGCATGATTGTGTAAGTAAAGTAACACATACAAAACCATTGCTGTCTCTGTAATTTAACAATGTAACCATAGCGACTCTGAACTATACATTTGCATGTTTAAAATGACATTCGCTTGTAAGAAATTGGATGTCACAGATTCAATGCTCCTTGCATCGATAATTTAAATGAGAGTGATGTCCTACCGTAACAGACTCTATTTTCACTTGATTCATTTAATCTTCACTTCAAAGTGCCAAGGAGCTGAATGGGACTACATTTATACTGGGTACCAGTAGCTTCACTTGATTTGTTTCATCATGCAGGGGCAATTGTACCTTTATAAAATGACTTGCCTTAAGGCTTACAAGAATAAAGTGAAACATGCTAGACCATTGCTTCTTCTGTTTTTTGTTACCTTTGAATTATACATCTGCACTTTTAAACAATTGCACTTAATAGACAGAACAATAATTTCACAAGTAATCTGTGTGAAACAGGTTATTGTTCTTTATAGTAAAGGGGTTTATTTTCAGTAATTTATCATTTGTCACTTGAAAGAATTACTACAAAGTGCTAAATAGCAGAATACTTCTACACAGGTTGTTGCTTGAATGAGTTATTGACTATGAACCTTCTTTATTGTCAACCCAAGTTAACTCGTCCGTTAGCAAATGTTAAGTATTCTTGTATTATAGTGCAGTGATTATACAACAAAGAAAAAGATAGATAGGGTGTTCTTGGATGACAGAAACATCATCTGAATCACCTGACTGCCTGTCCATGGATGAATATATTCACACAGTTTACAATGGACCAAAGACAAAGGACATACACCTGAACATCTAAAAAGTGATGTTGATAGGATATTGTTGAGTTTCATACATCAGATGGAGAGATGACTTTAACAATGACTCAGTGGTATGGCTAAGGGGAATAAAATTAAAACAGATTACAGAAATGCAAACCTAAATGATTAGCACTGGGAAATTAGAACAAACCTAGAACTAGGGCCTGCTTGAAAGTTATTTGCTTTGATATGTATGCACTGAGGAATAACACATACTGTGACCGTCACATATACCTCCAAAAGGCATTACATAAAGAAAGAAAAGAGAATATGAGCAAAAATAAACTTTGTTGAATTATATCAAAGTAAAAACAGACCACAGAAACTAAATCCTAAGTTGAAAAACATATGAAATACACAAAATAGTGCATATAACAATGTGTTAATGTAATATTGTCACACTTGCATTTTTGATTAACTATACTTCTGCTTATTTCACCCACTAACACACATAATTATTGACCCTAATTCTTGTGAGTTATTTATTAACTTTTACATTCAATTTACACCTAAGCACTGTTAAGCTTATATTTTCTTTTTTGCCCTCTTTCCAGTATCTTTTATTTTTTTCCACGGTGATATCATACATTTTTAATCTGAAATATTCTACACTTCAATTCTTGATTACTTTCTGCAATGTCTTGCTATTGTGTGCTTTCTGAAAGGTGTTAGGTAACATAAAGATGAACTGTTTTTTTGATGGATTGGTTTAGGGTTTAGCTCAACAGATGACGTACTTGCTCATTCTTCTGTCTCATCTGCCTTTTTACTGCTGTCTTCCACCCAACCTTAACCCCATCCCTAATTCATTTTAACATTATGTCCTTGTCAGCTTTGAGGGGAGTAAAAATATAAATCTATAATGACGATGTCATCTGTTTATTTTGAGCAACAATAAAGTTATAGCATACTACTCAATGATATGCTGAAGGTTAGCTTGCTTAGATGCTAAAAGATATAAACTGTTTGCTGTATGATGATATTTGTGGTGATGTATGCTATAAAATAGAAAGATTATGTTTGAGTAAACACTGGAATTAGTCTGAACACAAAAATGTATAATGTAGCAGTGTATTAAAGAAGACCACCACATTGATCTTTATGCAAATATTCAAAGAATTTGGGAGCAAGAGACTCTTGGTGCCTTGTGCTTCCTGAACAGCTTGCTTATAAATGTTCATCTGTCCTTGTTGCTTAGTGTCACTGCAACCGGGGCGTCTATATTTTCAGCAGAGAACTTCCTCGCTAAATTAGTTCTTTGTCATTATTCAAAGCAAAGATTCTATCTGAAGGTTTTCAACATTGACATTTTCATTTTTAGCTCATTGTAGGTAATACATCAAGCTCCATGAAGGGCACTATAGTCTAGGAGCGCTTCTTTCCTTTCACAGTTTGTGCTGCTCAGCACGCTCTGTTCACAGATGTCATTGTGATCGTCACACTGAGGTAGCAGGTGGATTGAACTTAATAGGCTTCCGGAGGTATATATTTCATGCTGCCAGCTTTAAAAAACAATTAGACAAAGGAGCCTTTCTGGGAAGACTGGACCACAGGAACACTGGGAAATACTCCAATGCACAGCTGAATGTATTAGTGCCGCTCAGGAAGACAAGCAGAGATCCCACATACGGTCACACCGCAAATTAACAAAAATTTTGGAGATGCAAAAGTTTAAATCCTGCTTCTAAAAAACTCTGGCATGTTTTTTTCTCCATTACAACTAGGCTTACTTTAGGAACATGGATAGATTATTTTTAGTTCCTCAGGTTCACATAGGCTTTAATTTATTGTGTCACCCTATTGGATTCTTTCAGTCAGACTGTCAAGGTGCAGGCTAAGGTGCTTTCTTTAATGAGACTGACATGATGATTTCACTCGGGCTTCTTTAGAGCAGATTGAATAGGAGAGCTGTTACTCTACTGAATCTTGCTGACAGACTTTGCAATGAATTTTTCTTAGCATATTAGCCTGTTGTCTGCTACCTTATTTACAGAGAAGATACTATTAACTTGCTTTAGATTCATGAGCAGGTAAATGTTAAGATATTTCTTTCACAAATGCACAGATGAATTCTCATGTATGACAAAACTGTTCCATCACAATGCATTGTTGTGACATTTCCTGTATTTAATCCTGAGGCAAGTAATAATAAATTATGGTTTTGTAACAGCCACAATGCTAATTTGGTGAAAATGTTCCAGTGTTCGTAATTATCAAGTGTTCAGAATTACCCAAATGAATTGCCCTAAACGTCTGTCTAGGATAAGAATTTCTCCTACGTCAGAATAGGACATGAAAACTATTTATGAAGCGCCCTACACTTACTCCCAGCTGGGATTATGAGATCACCTTTGAGAATGAATGACAACATGATTATACAGAACCACAAGCCACAAAATGACACCAATGAAGGTGTTTTTTATCTTCCTCAGAAATCATGATGATATTTTGCAGTTTACTGACACTAATTCTATGACCTCATTCCATCTGTCTTAACATTCAGATCTAACTGTTGTCCCTTACTTTACAAGTTTTAATAGTCCCTGCTCGTCTCTATTTTAGTGTTTTCACTTATAAATTATATTACATTAGACTGCTAGTGTTGAAATTATACTATAACTCGTTATTCTTTTGTCTACGGGTACTTTGTGCCTACAATGTTGATCCCTTCTTTTTATTTTTTTGGCTTTTAAAGCTCTTTATGACATATGATTTTAACCTTTGGTATACTTCAAGCTCTAACTGATGTCTGGCAGTACTGCATTAATTTGTATTTGGTTCAATATTTGCGAGTGTTTTTTAATTTGTCATATAGCACATCTCAGTTTGTACAATTTGTACTGTATGATGCTGTATTGTAATCATTTTGCAGTTTGTTCAGGGGTCACTATGCTAGGGTGTATCTGGCACTCATATGAGTGGTTGACCCTCTAATAGTTTGTTAACCTGAGGATGGACATAGTGGTGAGTGAGAGACATTAAGCAGGTCTTTTTGTTAAACGGTACTAAAAAAGGTACAAAGTTTATTGTGCAGATTGGCAAAAGAATACATTAAACAGGTACATAAATAGTTAATGTCCTGCGGTGGGTTGGCACCCTGCCCGGGATTGGTTCCTGCTTTGTGCCCTGTGTTGGCTGGGACTGGCTCCAGCAGACCCCCGTGACCCTGTGTTCGGATTCAGCGGGTTGGAAAATGGATGGATGGATGGATAAATAGTTAAAATATTCATATCAGTTCAGAGTATGAAGTGGGTAAAATTACAGAAAAACAAATCATTAAAATGTCTTCCTTAAAATGAGTTTCTTTAAATGAACTAGATTTTCTCAGGAGAGTAAACCTCCACACTACAGTTATGCTGACACCAGAAGAGCTAACCCCTAATAAGCATTTCTGGGACCCAGTACAGCCGTCATTAGCACAGATATGCACACTTCAGTGCTCTAGTCCAGGGCTATTCAATTACAAATTTAGTTGGGCCACATTTTCAATCCAAGAAATATAACTGGGCCAGACATTTTCAGCGTCCAGTTAGCAGCAGGTAATAACAAATTTTAAACCAAACAAATGAAAGGCATTGAAAAATAAGTAATGTTTATTCATTGTTTCCCTTTTAAATTTGGTTACATCTGACACAGAGACATGAAAAAGTGCAAAACAAACAACGAAAAAAGCTACAGTATAACTGAAGAGAATCTGAGGTAGTACCAATACTTTTTTTTCATTTTTGAAAAAAAAAAACCTATTTTGGTCTCAAAGTGCTTAAAAACAGAATAGTTCACAGTATTAGCAATAACATTTGTTTCCCTTTTGAAATAAAATAAACATTTTACTCACATCTGACCCAGGTACATCTCAAAGTGCATAAAATTTACCTTTTGAAATAAAATAAATATTTTGGTCATATATGACCTAGGCACATCATAAAGGGCATTTAACAGAATAAAAAAGAACTATCAATGCTATCAAAGCTGTCACTGCACAAACCCATTACAACTGTAACAGTGACAAACACACTTGAATACCACGTCTACTGCACATTGACAGAACAGAGGTTTGTTTTAAATCACCACATGCGTGATTAGCAGTGCCTTTTTTGTAAGCAAAAAGGTGGCGGTACGCATACGTTGTGTTTTGAGCAGGTTTGAAGTACTGTGAAGGTATATAGAGGGCGAGAGGCTTAGCGCTACATGTTTAGTTTAATTAGTGAAAGAATATAACATTTAAAATAAGAAATTGTAACTCTTTACTTACTACTCAAAGCACTTTGCAAAGTCCATGCAGGGGGGACCCAGAAAACCCGTGATCTCCTTAGTGCAAGGCAATGGCACTGCCATTATGCCATATTTATAGGTTTACTGTGTTGTATAATATTATGCTTGATTATTTAAAATTACAAATGCAGAATTTCCAAAATTGAAGAATATTAACCACAGGTTTACAACAAGCACTACATTCTACAAAAAAGTTGTTATGTAGTACCGCAAAGCAATTAATGCTTAATTTAATCGAGTTTTAAAGAAAATTCAAATATTTTCATTAAACAGAGTCTTTATAATTCATTCTTTGCTTTGAGTGTCAGTGGCTGACCATCGTCCTTGTAACAGCTTTGAATCCACATGGTCGAAGCGTGTGAGTGAAGGGCCAACAAATCGTATGAAGTGAAGTGCAGAGTCAGTGCTTGGCTGACATTGGAGTAACAATTAGATTCATTTGCAAAAACTCATGTTTGCACTCACTTGATGAAACTGGAATGCAACTAAGACCCAACACACAATTGATTATAGAATCATTTAATGCAGTATGTAGTCGATACCAAAACCAGCTATCGTGGCCATTACAAAACAAACCAAAAAAATCACCGCATCATAGACTATTACCACCAGTTCTAGACACACAACAACCCGCTGCATTGACGGCTGAATGTTGATCAGCTATGTGGAGAGTTGCATTCATGGTCTGTACTACTGTAGGAATTTATGTAGGAATTTCTGAGAACTCAAAGAATGTGTTTTTCTCAGTTTTTCTCTGCATTTCTGGCGGGATCATGGGCTCAGCCACTTCACGCAGCCATATGAATAGGCACTTCAGTTGCCCCAAGGTACTCCTGAAAGCATTCATCCTCTCTACACTGTGGCAGCAGAGCTCCTTGTCACCTCACCTTACTATGGTATACCGTCAAGAAGTTCTGGTAGCAGCCGTGCACCAATGTCACCGGCTCTCGATAGCCAGGCCCACCTTAGCTCCTGCTTGTTCTATTCCCAGTGGAGATTGGCATAACCCACCTCATAACCTCCTTGACATATTCCCAGTGGATACTCGCTGTCCAGCCCTTTGCAATTTAAAGTGCTTTAAAACTCCTCCTTTACTTCTCTTTGCATTGTTGTCCGTTGACACCACAATCACATCCGTCTTACTCCTTTTCATTTTGGATCCCTCCAAACAACTGACTTCTCACTGTCCAATCCTGGCAAAAATTGACCTCCCCACTGCACGTTCTTAAAAGCTTTTCTGTCCTCATTACCCCAACCAATCTCAGCTGCTGTGGGATTATTAACAACCAACTTCCACTTCCAACGGTGATCATTCAGTTAAAACGAGGCCGCAGGGGTATCGCACTTTCAGTGCTATGTGCACCTCTATAAATAACTAAAAACAAGCTTTAAAAAATAATCCCCCATCTAGACCCAGGTTTGATCAAGCTGAATTGTGTACACATATACTGTTATCTCAGTCTCACTTTCTCAAAATACTCTTCAACCCCATTAAGGTGGTGTGACTCCTGAAGCTATATACAAACAAACAAGCAGACTCTCAAGCCAATACTATGGTGTCTTCAATGTATCAACTGAATATTCTTGGGTTCTGTAAGGACGCATGAAGGAAAACAGAAGAGCATGTAATCTGACCTAAAGGGATATGATAGCTGCCTGAAATACATACTGGAGAGCCACACACTGTAATTTTACAGTGCTCAAGGTCAAAATACCATATTTCAAATCTGATCATTTCTATCAATTCTAGATTTTCCCAGTGGACTTGTAACTCTTTTTGATGTATATGTGACAGCTCATTTTAGGAGACATGCATAAGTAACTATGGTACGCACGGACACAGGCTCCAAAGTAATAGACACATTTTAAACCAGGCAAAGAGCATCAAGCAGTAGGAGGATTTACTGCCACAGTGAAAACTGAAACAACATTTTGGTTCAGTGATTCAGGATATAATGCCAACCATGAAGGAAATTAAGGCGGTACGGTGGCACAGTGGTAGCGCTGCTGCCTTGCAGTAAGGAAACCTGGGTTCGCTTCCCGGGCCCTCCCTGTGTGGAGTTTGCATGTTCTCCCCATATCTGCGTGGGTTTCCTCTGGGTGCTCCGATTTCCTCCCACAGTCCAAAGACATGCAGGTTAGATGCACTGATGATCCTAAATTGTGTGTGGTGTGTGTGTGTGTGCCCTGCAGTGGGCTGCCGCCCTGCCCAGGATTTGTTCCTGCCTTGCACCCTGTGTTGGCTGGGATTGGCTCCAGCAGACCTCCATGACCCTGTGTTAAGATATAGTGGATTGGATACTGACTGACTGAAGGAAATTATTAATTTTGTTATGTTATTCATCTGATGCCAGTGTATACAGCTGGGAGGTTAGCTCTTTAATTGTGTTTTTGTAGTAAAAGTATAATGAGTGTGGTAAATAATATTGATACGCTCACCAGTACTGAGTATGTTAATGAACTTTGTTGTTATTGAAATAAACTCTGCAAAGGAAGCAGATGTAAAAGGCAATAATACGCCCAGGAACTTACTATACCTTATTTTTTGTGATCGGATTTTTTGGCAAAATACAATAATAAAATATATTAACATAATTTGCTTGTATTAGATATTAAAATTTTAGTATATGTTCTTATTAGAGGTTTTCAGTGCTAAAGAGTAACTTTAGAGCTTAGACAAATGGGCTCAGTGTTGTTTTTCCAAGGGCTAGTGTCAATATACCAAATAGTTTTTATATCCATTTTTCTGACAAAAATATATTCTTAAACAGTGCTATCGGGACACATGGGGCATTTTTCCCATCTCCCAAAAAAAGGTGCTGTTGTGTAAAATTTAATAAGTACTTAAACTCTAAATAATGTAACATTTTGTTAAAGTATTTGTAGCAACCATTAAAGACATCATACATTTTTCTAAGCTTCCACGATATTTCCAATGCAATTTCTTATGTGGAAGAATATTTATTTGAGTATGTGAAATTTCATACTCCTATCTTTGCTCCATTGTGCATATGCAGCCTGTACTTTTCACTTCCACCTTGAGGCCTAAAGACTGCAACTCTTATTAAACCATCTAGTGTTTGATTTTTTGTGATAAAATTTGAAATGTGTATGAACATGAACATCTTGTCATTTTGGAGTAATTGTCATCATTATAAATTGAAATACATAGTTAATAATAATATGATTTAACATTTTTGTGTTGAACATTTGATGCTGAGATATCTAATGTCTTTTGGTGTTTGAACTGTATGACAACATCCATCCATCCATCCATTTTCCAACCCGCTGAATCCGAACACAGGGTCACGGGGGTCTGCTGGAGCCAATCCCAGCCAACACAGGGCACAAGGCAGGGAACCAATCCCAGGCAGGGTGCCAACCCACCGCAGGACACACACAAACACACACCAAGCACACACTAGGGCCAATTTAGAATAGCCAATCCACCTAACCTGCATGTCTTTGGACTGTGGGAGGAAACCGGAGCGCCCGGAGGAAACCCACGCAGACACGGGGAGAACATGCAAACTCCACGCAGGGTGGACCCAGGAAGCGAACCCGGGTCTCCTAACTGCGAGGCAGCAGCGCTACCACTGCACCACTGTGCCGCCCTGTATGACAACTTCTTGATAGATATTCATTTTCAGTGATTTTTTTAATAGTATTAATTGACTGACATTTTCTCATCACTGTTGCTTAAAAGCTTAATATATTATGAAACACAAAGTTTACTGCTGAATCCCCAACTCTGAATAAAAAAAATGAGAGTCTCCAGCAAAGACATATAGATAGATAGATAGATAGATAGATAGATAGATAGATAGATAGATAGATAGATAGATAGATAGATAGATAGATAGATAGATAGATAGATAGATAGATAGATAGATAGATAGAAAAAATATTTGCCCCCGTGGGAAATTTGGCTTTTTACAGAAGCTGCTAAAATAAATAAATACTAGGGGGCTTTGCCTCCTGCTCGCTTTGCTCGCCAACCCCCCGGCCTAAGCTACGCATCAGCCACTTCACATCTCTGCTGCTCGCGTATGTCCATATATTCAATCTCTTTTCGCACTAATGCAATCTTTATTATCACTATTTTGAGACTTTCGAATTTTAGTTCTGTCATTATCTCATCTTTCATTAACCTGCTCTGCATGTGTATTGTGCCAACGTTTTTGAACCTCTTTATGATGTTCTACTTTGTCATCTACTCTACTTAGTGTTAGTGTGTCAGAGAGAGGGAATGTGAAGCATTGTTCATAATGGTAGTACATTTTTTCTTAATTCTGTCCTTTGCTACTACCTCCAGGAAGTCCAGAGTGTGTCCTATAACTGCACTTTCCCCTTTAATTAGCTTGTTGATTCGGTGGGCCTCTCCTGAAGTGATGATATCCCTGGTGCATTCCTGTAAACTGTAAACATGCAGTGAAGATCTGGATTGTTTATTTCTGTTTATGCTCTTCTAAAGACAAAACTAGGCATTCGTTGTTTGCAATAGACAAATTCAGATTCTGTTCCACCTCTTCTTTTTAATAACTTATTGTGATAGTTTTGTTTTTAATATGACGATAAGATGAATAGAATTAATTTTTTTTGGAAAAGGTAGTTATAGTCAGTGATTTGTCAGCTGAATTCTATCACTTTTCCAGATCCACTGCACACTGCTTCAATATTATGACAGTGTTTGTAACTGAAAAGTTAACACATTATAGGAAGTGAAAACAAGAAAAATTGTGTCCTTTTATTTTTAATTAATGTTGCATGTGTTCTCAGCGTGTGAAGCTGGCTTTTCTTTTCATTTTATGGTGTACCTCATCTGAAGTCACTTTCCGTTATATTGCACACGTGTAATTAAATAGTGTTTTATATAACGAAATTTGCTGAAGTCACTCGTCAAATATGGCCTTTGCAGATATTAACACTTGCATAATAAACTCAATAAGAGTTGCCAGAGTGTATTATAATTCTTTAGTAAAATTAGAGTCTTGACAGAAAATGGCACCCACAGGACCAGGCTTATGTAGCCCTTTACTTTTAATGGGCCACATTATTCTTAATGAAAAATCACTTATGTTGCAAAAAATAAAAAAATAAAAGTTCAGTACTTTCAGATCAATTCGTTTCCCCCTCCTCCTCCGCTAGTTAGTTTCTGCTGTTCATTCATACAGTCTTATTCAAAGCCAATAACCTCTATTATCAAGTCTCTTCAGAAGGCCATTTGAATATGGGGCTGCGATCCTGCAGAAGGATGACTGGCAAATAAAGGTTAAATGTTTGCTTCACAATAGCATACAGTAACAGACAAAAAAACCTAAAACAATACATTTTTTTATTCAATATATTATCAGTATTAGTCACATAGGGATGGTTCAGGTGGTACCTACCGAGCTGACTGGAAGGTACAGAAGATTTATTATGGCCATTTTAATCAGTGATGATAACAGTTTAAGAGCACTAACATCAAGGACACTGAGTATATGATGAGCACATGCTGAAGTGATATTCATTGAATACACAATTTTATAAAAGTTCAAGAACATCCTTTTTGACTTGCTAAAAGCATATTCTCCTTAAATTCATCTTAAATATGCTGCCATTTCAAAACTGATTTAAATTACAATTGGTTAGTATTACTCCGTCAAGTTACAATGATTCAAGTTGGCCTGCAGTGAGAACTATTGAAAAGAGTAGATAAATTTAAATATCTAGGATTAGTGGTAGCCCAAGATGGAAAATTCAATTCAGATATAAACCATAGAGTAGAGTGTGGAAGGAACAATTGGAAGAAATATCAGAAGTAGTGTGTGAACAAAGAATTTAAGCAAAGGTTTTTAAGATAATAGTAAGATAGGAGCTCAGAGTTGGGCAGTAAAGAGAGTGCAGGAGAATAAGTTAGATGTGGCAAAATGAGAATGTTGAAATGGATATGTGGAGTTACAAACAGGACAGAATAAGAAATGAGACAATCAGAAGTTTAATAAAAGTGGGAGAGATATCTAAGAAAGTACAGGTAAGGAAGTTGAAGTGGTATGGACATGTGATGAGGAGAGACAATGAATATGTGGGCAAAAGAGTGATGGAAATGGAAGTACATGGGAAGAGAGAGCAATGGAAGCCAAAGTTGTGGTGGATGGATAAAGAAAAAGAAGATCTGAAGGAAAATGGTCTGACTGGGAAGGATGTGCAGGACCGAGCTGTATAGAAAATGTTGATCAAGCACATCAACCCCACATAGGAGTGGGAAAAGTTGAAGAAGAAGAACTCTTCAGTGTTGACAATGATAAATCATTTGTTAAAAAAAAGTTGACAATTATCTTTCTCTTGTAAGAGACTGTATAGATGGTAAGAGGAAACTAGCACTAGAAAAACTCTTTAATGTGCTAACATAGGTAGAGAAACTGCAGATAACACATCAAAATACTCCTTGGATTTCAGGAGATCATCAGAAGCTTTCCAAAATGGCAAAGAATAGTAGAAGTACCTTACTTCTGAAAGGTGGGACCTTTTTACACTGCTCAAAGGATAGCTATTCTAAGGTAATCACACCTCTCTGAAAGAGAGATGGCTCGAGGGTCTTGTACTTCTTGGGATTGGTAGGATCAGGAAATACAGGACCCTAGTGACCACAGGGTTTTGAAGAATGCCTTTGAACTCTAAAATGATTCCAAGTCTTACTGTAGAAATAACTCTAGCATAAGGTTCAAAATTTCACTCATAGCTTGAACGCTTTGAGTTTGAAGAAAGAAGAAGAAAGAGGTGAGAAGCACAGAGAGACAGAAGATGAAAGACAGTATGTATTAAGGGTAACAAGAGACTGAAAAGTCTGCAAGCAAGCTCATCTAACAGTCAGGGAAAAAAAAAAAACACCAGTCTGGTGATGCCCAGTGAGGCAGCAGAATATGGTTTCTTTTCTGCTTAGATGATATATCATAATCTTCCTTATGGGTTTCACTCCAGAGATGTAGAAAGTCACTCACTTACTACAAATTCCAATCCCACATGGAAAGTTGTGAGGCTGATATTAAAGTTGTGTTTAGCTGTAACAAGAGAGACTGCTTTTTTACACAAGGTGAAAATAAAGTAGGCTGTTCAGTCTTCTTTTCAGTATGAATAAATCCATTTTACAGTTATAACCTTCAATGTCTGGGGAGATATTAGAGACAAGATACTGTAACCTGACACCCTGTAAGTTATTACCCTTTATTTATTTACTCTGTCAATTTGTTTATTATTTTATTTCTATTGTGTTTCATGGGTTTAGTATAATTTGAAAAAATACAACTCTGAACAATTTTAGAAATTGACAAAATAATGACTTGGTAATATCTGTTATGTGTTAACCAGTACTTAAATTGACCTAATTTTAGGCCTGCAAATTTTACTGCTTGATTATTTTTAGTCATGCACTGAAGTGTAAAACAATGGAACTGAAAAAAGGTGCACTTGCTTCAGTTTATAAGTATATAAAATAAGTAGTTTAACCAAATCAGATGCCTCATTCTCTCAGTTTGTTACACTGTACTCTTCAATATACAGTACATCAGCCTTTTAATGAACAGCAAAATCATAAATAAGAGTAAAGGACCAGAAGCACTTGATTCTTCCTTTGCTCCTCTCTTTGTTCTTGTTTTATTTACAGACTTCAACATTATGTACAGTTCTAGGGTTGGCATCAGTTCAAACAGCTAGAACATCTTTAAAAGCAGGTGCTGTTATTGGAAATTCGCCAGACTGGCACCATCATTACCAGTGTGGCTTTGATAAATTTAGGACCTCTTGCATACAGATTTACAATTTTTGAAAGGCAGAAAAGAGGTTCATGTATGAACTGAACAAGCAGCATTCAGTCTGACACAGTTCATAGACTTTTCAATAAGAAGTTTGCCTTTCAGGAATTTTGATAGTAAATGCAAGGAGTCTGCATTGCTCATCAGACTCAAGAGATGTGCAGTCAAGTTCAACTTTTATTTTCTTTGTGCAATTGTATTTGCGTTTGAACTTCAATAACAGTAAAAAAAAAAGAGTGGAAATAAATTTAAGATGCCTTGTCATGAAACCCCTACACGTAGAGTTTGCAAAGCCATAAGAAGTATTTTAAAAGTGTTTATGTGGTAACTATAATGTTTTACAGTTTCTGTTGGCAGGGCAGTCTTTTGCTATAAAAGTTGTCATTTCTGACCTATTGCTAATGTCCGTAGTTCTAGGACTGAATCCCAGCCTTATTTCTGTAATTTTTTTTGTGACATTTCACATATACATGTGTGCGTAATTGGAATCACTGATTTGAAAGTGTGTGCTTGAGCATTGCTGGAAGTGGTGTGTCATGCTTGAATATGCCCTGCAAGGAACTGGTGTCCTATCGTGGGTTAGTCCATAACTTACACACAGTGCTACTAGGATATGCTCCGAGCCCCAACAACTATACCTGTGGATAAAGTGCATTTGAAAACAGATAGATAAATGGGGTTTGAGGTGTTAACATGGAAAGCAGTGAAGCTGTACCATGTTTGGATTTAATTCCTTTTTCTTTGTTTATTGTTAAGTTGAATAATGCATCACACTGTACTATTTTAGTGTACATTTTGAAATTATAACCTGTCCCAATTTTTAGAGTTACACATTTTTATTCTACTGAATTAACACTTCAATATACTCTGTGTCAGACATCAGAGAGAGCAAGCTGGAAGAACAGGAACAAGATAGTGAGTGGCAACCACAAATGGAAGATGCCTTCATAAATCTTTCTGAGTCTCCTAATAATACTCTTTACCTCAGAGGTGCTCCATGTCAAAATGTTAAGGTGTTTTCTGATCTGAATGGCCAAACTGAAGAGGAAAACTGTCAAAAATTCTGGCCACAGTAACAAAAACTTTTCTATAAAGCATAACAGGCGTACACAAAATGTCAGAATCCACAAACACCTCAATGAAGAAAAAAATACAATCTTCTTCTTCTTCTTTTGGCTGCTCCCGTTTGGGGTCGCCACAGCGGATCACCTTCTTCCATATCTTTCTGTCCTCTGCATCTTGCTCTGTTACACCATCACCTGCATGTCCTCTCCCACCACATCCATAAACCTTTGCTTAGGCCTTCCTCTTTTCCTCTTCCATGGCAGCTCTATCCTTAGCATCCTTCTCCCATTATACCCATCTCTCCTCTGCACATGTCCAAACCAACACAATCTCGCCTCTCTGACATTGTCTCCCAACCGTCTAACTTCAGAATACAATAATCAAAAAAAATAAAAATTACAACATTTCAAAGAATGTGAAAGAAATGCTAAACATACAAATAAAGAAAAGTCAAATAAGCCATATAAATTTTTATTAATCCAAAAATGTCCAAAATAGAAATGTACAAAGCAAATAAATACAAGATCTTAATCAAAATAAAATGGTCAAAAAAGTAAAATATTGCAATGCATAAAAAACAGTGGAGAATACAGCTAATTGTAACTAGGGATGGGAATTGATAAGATTTTCACGATTCCGATTCCATTTTCGATTCTGTTTAACAATTCGATTCTTTATCGATTCTCCTATCGATTCTTATTTTTAAAAAAGGAGAACAGACAGGTCGATCAGCTTAGAACTTTGTTTTATATCCTATCTTTGAACAAGATAGAAATTTAGGAGTAGCATGACCTTACCTACCCAACAGTAAGATCTTAAGAGATCCACAGCCTACGGCTCCTCGATGGGGTGCCACGGGGTCCCCAGAAAAAAATTTGTAAATGTAAAATAATAATAAAATAAATATTCTTCTGTAGCAATAACAAAGTATAACATAAATTATTCTGTGGCAATTACACAAGAATGTCCAGTAACATTTACAATCTCCTTTTTAAAAGTATATATGAGCTGAGCACTCAAAAATAAAACTACATCAGCCAGCAACAAATACAATCAACTCAAGTCCAATGGAACTGTGCACTGTGCAATTCTGTAACCATCAACTATTTTGACAGCTACATCTATGTTGGCCGCAATATCAACAGTGGCTGCCACAACCTTGTCTTTGATACCATACTCCTCCAAGATCTCAACAATCTCCTCTGCTACACCTGTCCCTGTCTGTGCCTGGTACACTGGTTTGGTTTTGAGGACTTTTTCTTGAGCCTTGCCATTCCTGACATAATGCAGCGTTACTGTGAGGTAATGATCTTGACTAAAACTTGCCCATCCATCTGCAGTGACGGCTGCCTTCAACACATGTTTCAGCTCAGAAATCAGATTTGCCTTTTCGACCGCATACCAAACAGGGATCAAGTGGTTGGTTAAACTGGTCTTTGTCATTTCTCTAACAGATATATAAATGGAAACAGAGAGAACATGCAACTTTGACATTCCCTGACTTAGCCTACAATTAAACACATTCACTTACCGAAAATCGGGGGCATCTACCGTGGCAAATGGGTGCAAGCCTTTTACCACAAACGTAGTCACTGCTCGGTGACATTCGTCTATCCTGGCCTGTGTCATTTTACTTTTCCCCGCCTCTGTGAAAGGAGAAGCTACCGGTAGACTGCAGCGAGAACTGCCAGCATCTGAGACAGCCAGACTCTGACTGTCTCCCTCGTCATGGTCATCTAAATGCAATGCACAGTAATAGCAGGTTTTGTAATAAGGCAAATCGCGCTAACATAATATGCAATGTTAGTTGATTAGTTACCTGCCATATTAACGGGAGGGGACGTGCAAATGTTACCGCTGCTGCTGGGTTGAGATTCACTAGTCCGGAGCGGATCAAAAATACGACATTCATTTAAGGTTATCGCGTGTTTTGTGAGCAAATGCTTTTGCATATTCGTAGTGTCCCTTTGATGAAATATCTACTTTGCAAGTTGCCCTGTTGTCATCCTTTCTCGTAAAGTATAACCAAACTTTTGACCGTTTGTGCCGCTTAGGCGCCATGTTTCCTGCTGGGCAAATGACGCTACGCAACGTGGTGACGTCATTCGAGGCGACTGGAATCGATAGGGGAATCGTTTGCAAAAATGGCAAACAATTCCAAGGAATTGAAACAGTGGGAACCGAACCGGTTTTCGATTCCCATCCCTAATTGTAACAAATGCCACTGTAGTTAGCCTTTTCAGTCACAAACAATGTTTTTATGAGGCCTAATTCAAGTTTTAATATCTGTAAAGGCTATATTTAACAAGTCACTTCAGCAAATTTTGTTAAATAAAACACCATTTAATGACATGGGTGCAATATAAGAGAACTACAAATACATTCCTTTAAGTAGTTGTAGTATCAATTACAACAGCACTTGGGAGGAATTTACCGTTAAGGTGGTATCCTCAATTATGAGTAAGATATTGTACATAAAGGAAAACTAATAAAAGAAAATTAAAACAAAGCACAAGCAAGGGACAATAACAAAAGTAACAAAAAGCTCAAACAATGTTGCAGCCAGACTGAATTATCACTGTGAAGCCCACCGGAACGATGATCAGAATGAGAGTGAAATTCTGGAAAGGCTTTGAAAATGCTGTTTGGACAGCATATTTAATTTTAATTGCCAGATTCCTAATTTATAAAAAGTGATTGAGGTGAAATAGACCTGCCTGCATCAGTAGTACGGGAGTCAGCAAGATTCGCAAGTATGGGGACTCCAAGAAACCCCTGTATTTTTAATGACTTTATTCATTAATTTTTTTTGATGTTGCCTAAATAAATGTTATATTTTTGTTTTTTATTGTTTAGTGTTTCTGGTTTATTGGGAAGTGGAAAACCATTTATTACATGGACTGAATAGTACACCTATAAAGGTCTGTAGGTGGTGAACAATTTTTTTGAGTCCAAGTTCCCATACATGTTGACTAGGTGCTGTGGCCATTTCTTGAAATTACAGTTTGAAAGCCTGGCATATGACAAAAGAATAATGCTCAAACATAACCTGTACCTCAGTTATTCATGACATTTAGCAGTCAGAAAGAAAAAAAAAGTTTGAATTGTACTGCTCTGAGCTTGGATGGTTTAGTACGGTCTAGCCAAACACACAGGCAAGAACAAGTTGCACCAGGGTTAGTAAGAATTCAGAGTGTACTTTTGGTAGATTTGGAATAGAGCTGTACATCTGATTTAGTAAGTCAGTGTTTAGGCTCCACCTAAAGTGGATGAGTTCTTGTTGTGATTTATTCTATCACCTGTACTCTCAGGAATGTGAAAAGTGATACATTCTGTTAATACTCAATCAGTGCTGACACAGATTTAGATCTCTTTGCATCTCCTGATGTCTGCTTTATGTTGATTTCTTATGTTGCTGTTTAGGGCCAGGCATCTACTGTCTTGAGTGTTTGATCAGCCAAATTGTATTTTGTTGTAAACAAATCTGATTATAGTAATTGGCTGTACAGTCATGGGTGGTTTGTTAGGAGCACTAGTGTTTAAATTATTTGTCAGCTTGATGTTGATCCGTAAGAAAATCCCGTAAGTAATTATAAATGGAGTTACCTGGGTCCAGAATTTCAGATTCCAAGAAAATTGGTGAGGTCATCAGTAAATGACTACAGATTAAACAGAATCCTAACAAAAGAGAGTTAATTATTTGCTGATATCTTAATTGGATATGCAACTAGAGTGTATCTAGAAAGCTGAGGAAAACTTACAAGAGGTCCCCTAGTTATTAACAATTTCTGCTCCTGCTGACATTCTTAACCCGGTTTTGAAAGTTAAGCTGGAACTTGTACTGAAGCTATCCATCGATGGAAATATTGTCAAAAAATGCACAATGCTTTACTATTTATTTTTCTTTTTGAACTTGTTGTTAAAATTACAGCACCCTAGTGACCATACAGTATTAATGTACTTTAAGTCACAAACCACAAATAATTTAAACAAAATGAACAACAGGTATGTGTAGCATGTTGACTTTATGCTTAAATATTCTGTAGTTTTTGATAATGACTTTTTTCCACATGGCAATAATGATGGCACAAAAATCCACCACCAACTGCCAATGATCCATCAGCAGAGTTTGCTGGAGGATTGCTAAGACTATCACCTCTGTGACGGCATAACTGGGACGTGTACTAAGGAGGCAGGGAATTACAAGCAGAGGGTTCTACTGCTCCAACTAATGAGCAAGGAGGAGATTGAGCTGTTTATCTGTGACTGAACTTGCAGTGCAGGTTGCTGGCTTCATTCAGCAAACGTGCGTACGATCGCACATAATGATTGTGACAAAGTCTATAAGGTGACATGCTATTCACATGCTAAGCAAAAAATTGAAGTCTCTAAATCAAAAATTATTTGAAATTCAGCTGAAAAAAAAATGGGAGATTTGTATCTATGGAATTGCTATAATTTGAGACTGCCGCAATTCAAGACCACCTGTTCTATTTGAGCCAATACCAAAGTTTCCAACCAATTTCTAAAAATAAATATGGCCACTGAGGTGCTGTCATACCGGGATGTTGTATGGCAGTTTTCCTAAAGCTCTAAATACAAAAGACATGAACAGTGAGACTAAAAATATCTGTTAATTATGGGATTATCTGATCTGGTCCAGTTGCTTTGTTGGCTTTTCACCTTCTTAAAGGTCTTGTATACAGTGCATCCGGAAAGTATTCACAACGCATCACTTTTTCCACATTTTCTTATTCTACAGCCTTATTCCAAAATGGATTAAATTCATTTTTTTCCTCACAATTCTACACACAACACCCCATAATGACAATGTGAAAAAAGTTTACTTGAGGTTTTTACAAATTTATTAAAAATAAAAAAATTGAGAAATCACATGTACATAAGTATTCACAGCCTTTGCTCAATACTTTGTCGATGCACCTTTGGCAGCAATTACAGCCTCAAGTCTTTTTGAATATGATGCCACAAGCTTGGCACACCTATCCTTGGCCAGTTTCGCCCATTCCTCTTTGCAGCACCTCTCAAGCTCCATCAGGTTGGATGGGAAGCGTCGGTGCACAGCCATTTTAAGATCTCTCCAGAGATGTTCAATTGGAATCAAGTCTGGGCTCTGGCTGGGCCACTCAAGAACATTCACAGAGTTGTCCTGAAGCCACTCCTTTGATATCTTAGCTGTGTGCTTAGGGTCGTTATCCTGCTGAAAGATGAACCGTCGCCCCAGTCTGAGGTCAAGAGCGCTCTGGAGCAGGTTTTCATCCAGGATGTCTCTGTACATTGCTGCAGTCAGCTTTCCATTTATCCTGACTAGTCTCCCAGTCCCTGCCGCTGAAAAATATCGCCACAGCATGATGCTGCCACCACCATACTTCACTGTAGGGATGGTATGGGCCTGGTGATGAGCGGTGCCTGGTTTCCTCCAAACGTGATGCCTGGCATTCACACCAAAGAGATCAATCTTTGTCTCATCTGACCAGAGAATTTTCTTTCTCATGGTCTGAGAGTCCTTCAGGTGCCTTTTGCCAAACACCAGGCGGGCTTGCCATGTGCCTTTTACTAAGGAGTGGCTTCCGTCTGGCCACTCTACCATACAGGCCTGATTGTTGGATTGCTGCTGAGATGGTTGTCCTTCTGGAAGGTTCTCCTTTCTCCACAGAGGACCTCTGGAGCTCTGACAGAGTTACCATCGGGTTCTTGGTCACCTCCCTGACTAAGGCCCTTCTCCCCTGATCACTCAGTTTAGATGGCCAGCCAGCTCTAGGAAGAGTCCCGGTGGTTTCGAACTTCTTCCACTTACGGATGACGGAGGCCACTGTGCTCATTGGGACCTTCAAAGCAGCAGAAATTTTTCTGTAACCTTCCCCAGATTTGTGCCTTGAGACAATCCTGTCTCGGAGGTCTACAGACAATTCCTTTGACTTCATGCTTGGTTTGTGCTCTGACATGAACTGTCAACTGTGGGACCTTATATAGACAGGTGTGTGCCTTTCCAAATCATGTCCAATCAACTGAATTTACCACAGGTGGACTCCAATTAAGCTGCAGAAACATCTCAAGGATGATCAGGGGAAACAGGATGCACCTGAGCTCAATTTTGAGCTTCATGACAAAGGCTGTGAATACTTATGTACATGTGCTTTCTCATTTTTTTTATTTTTAATAAATTTGCAAAAATCTCAAGTAAACTTTTTTCACGTTGTCATTATGGGATGTTGTGTGTAGAATTCTGAGGAAAAAAATGAATTTAATCCATTTTGGAATAAGGCTGTAACATAACAAAATGTGGAAAAAGTGATGCGCTGTGAACACTTTCCGGATGCACTGTACATAACTGGCACAGAGTTGTGGCCTTGAATCACATGGATGTTTGTTGATTGTTTCAGTTTTAATAACAAAATATCTAGTTTCAAATATTTTCAGCTCAACGGTGTAAAACGTGTCTGAGTTGGCTAATTCAAGGGCATTCCCTTTACAGTTTAAAGACAGCTTTGCAAGTATTGACTCAATTCATTTTATCTCAGATGCTCCAACATTAGGTTTCCCCTTTGTCTTTTCTACTTTCTTGAGGTTTTAAGCTGATTACTAAGTTTGACATAAACATCTTTATTTTAGGTATAACTGGGTCTGTTTGGTAGGTACATATTTTTTCCAAAGGCTGTTTAATAAAGGATCACCAAAAACATCTTTGAACTTGTTACATTCTGTTGTTTCAATGTACTGTAGCTAATGCTGCTCTCCCCATATATGCAACCCTGTAAAATATTATAGCAGGTGATGTGCAGTTTAGTTTTTATTTATATATATGAATTTAAAAACATGTAGTCAGACAGAGTGAATCTTGGACATACTATTCCAAAAACAATATATCACTTTAATATAGGAATAATGGTAATCCCAGGAATGCCAAATCCTTTTGTATAAAAAATGCATTAATAGCATTTTTTAAATAATTCAACAGTTATAGTCCCACTTTACAGTGAATGCAGTCTCTAAACATGTTTTTATGTTCAGAGACGATGCTGTAAAGATCATTCAGAGATGATTTATCATTAGCCTGTAGCTGTATATACAGTACACATCCGATGTAATAACAGAAGAAAACTCCCTAAGCAGGTACTGTAGAAATGTTGACATTTAACAGTGATATAACCCAATTTACTTGAGCACAATCCGGCAACAACACTTCATTGTCTATGAATCAGGATTTATTGATCATAAAGCACACACCTTCTCCTTAATCAGATGAATCAAGTATGCAATCTTAACATTAAACTGTTAAGACAGATGAAACCCCTGCTGGATCAGGAATGCATGATTTCTGGCACAAATCTATGAATTATAAAACAATAGTCTATCGTACCGCTGTACTAGTCAGTCCGGTGCTGTGATCCATCAACGTTGCTATCCAGTGATTACATATTCACTACCACATCATCTAAGCTGCACAATCATATCTACTTCCTCATCCTGTTTCTGCAGCAATGCAACTTGCTTTACTTTATTAAAACTCTTATAAGTCTCTTTTTTTCAGAGTGTTTGATGATCATATTGATTGTTATTGATTATTACTGAGAACTGCTTATACTTGTTTATGACTCAACCTCTAAGCATTTCTGTATTACACAGAGTGCTAATTTTCATCTGAGTATATTATTTAAAGTTAAAAGCTCATTTTATGGGGCAGAGTGGTGGCTCTGAGGCTAAGGATCTGCGCTGGTATCCCAAAGGTTGCTGGTTCAAATCCCCGTCACTGCCAAAAAGAGATCCTACTCTGCTGGGCCCTTGAGCAAGGCCCTTAACCTTCAATTGCTCCAGGGGCGCTGTAAATTGGTTGACCCTGCACTCTGACCCCAAGGGGTATGCGAAAACAACAAACTCCTAATACAAGAAATTGTATAAGGTGTAATAAAGAACAAAAATAAATAAACATGACTGCTTTGCCAGGAATTTACCAGTAAATTCTCAGAAAGAAAGAAAGCCTGGTCAAGTTTTCGATATTACTAGATAAAGTATACAAAATATCATAGCTTATATACATTTCTGTGAGAGGACTAATCATAACAGACTTGAGGTACTAGCATGATAATTTTGTGGAATGTGGTAATTTCGTGAAGTTAAGTATTTACAAACTGTCTACTAATTTGACAATTTGAAATATTTGTGCTACTTTACTTCTAAGTAAAGAGGGACTCTGTTATTACCAGATCCCATCCCTGCAAAGGCTCATGGGATATGCAGTCCATCAATTGTAATGGACATTCCTCTTAGAGAACCACCGACAAAGCACAGGGAACATAAAGATATTTAAAGAACCGGTACATACATATTTTAAACATAACAAGAACAATAATCATCAAACATGTTGACAAAATGATAAGTGAACAGAACAATCTAACAGAAAGAATGAAACCAAATAATTCAAACTTAGAAATTAATAAAAAAAGACAAAGAAAAGGAACATAAACATTAGCCAAAGAAGGGACCCTGGCCAGGTTAGGTGTCTCAGTTATGTAAATTCTAGTAAACTCCTTGAAAGGTTGACAGGAATTTCTTGGGTTGTAAATGTGAAAGGTTCTATTGAAGTAGTTATACATCTGAGTCCAACTGTGACCATCAGCATGGGCTCTCCATAACTGAAGATCAAGAAAGGAGACAATTGAGGAAGCTGCACACAGAATACTCTTTAGTCAGTCATCGAGTTCTTAAGGCGTAATGACTATAGACCAGTGGCTCTTACATCTCATATCATGAAGACATTTGAAAGGTTGGTCGTGGACTATATCAATCCTCTTGTGGTAGACTACAGTTTGCCTATTTGACAAATATGGAAGAGAAGGATGAAATTATCTGTCTACTCTGCAAGGCTTATTCTCAACCAGGACAAAGCTGGCAGCCATCAATGATAAGGGGTAAGCTAAGAGATATGCAGGTGGATGAGCCTATGGTGTCCTGCATAATGGACTATCTTCTGGGCAGACTATAGTTTGTGAGGCTCAAGGACCGTGTCTGTCATATGGATTTGAGCAATAATGGAGTACCACAGGGACCATTCCTGTTTACTTTTCTCTTTACTCTGTATATCTGAGACTATAAATATAACACCAGATCATGTCACGTGCAGAAATTCTCAAATGATTCTGCACTTATGGGGCGTATTGATAAAGGGGATGAGACAGAATATAGGAGTCAGGTGGAGAACTTTATTTCTTCTGCAGAAAAAGCTGTCTGAAACTTAGCATTAGTAAAACAGATGAACTGGTTATTGACTTTTGCTGCACCAAAGAGCCTCTTAGTCCAGTCACTGTTCAGGGAGTGGATGTAGAGGTGGTGCACTTCTACATGTTCATGAGGGTCCCTGTCAATTACAGTCTGGACTGGTCTCATAACACAGAGGATCTATATAAGAAAGGGGAGAGCGGTCTCTGTTTCTTAGGAAACTGCATTCCTTTAATGTGAGTAATGACATCCTTCACATCTTCTGTAACTCTATGATGTCTAGCACAATTTCCTCCGGTCTGGTGTGCTGAGCTGGTAACATCAATTTGAGACAGGCCCACCGAATCAGCAAGCTAATTTAAAGGGCAAGCTCAGTTATAGTAGACATTCTGGATCCCTGGAGGTCATAGCAAAAGACAGATGAAAACAAAATTTAGTGCCATTATGAACAATGCTCCATATCCTCTCTCTGATACACTAACATTGAGCATTTTAGCCAATAAACTGTTCAGCAGAAGAGTGCCAAGAAATGGTACACCAACAGCAATATCTTCATATATTAAACTCTCTACCGTGGCTGTTCGTTTGTCTGTCCAGGATTTTAAATCACCTGTGGCTCGCAAACCGTTTGACCTATTGACCTCAAATTTGGTACTGTGATATATGGCCGGCAGTGTATCCTGGCCAATAGCCCCACGCCACTAGGTGAAGTCCTCCCTGCAACATGGAGGTGCCCCGAATTCCCGCAGGGCATAATGGACATTAGAGTTTTCCTTCACAGCCCTGCTGGACACAGTGGGGGCCACCAGAGGACGCTGCAGGGAGGCACAAGGATTTATATTTCCATTATAGCCTGGAAGTTCTACCTCGTCATGAGGACGTAAGAAATTAAGTACTTCCGGGCTGAAGAAAAAGAAGAGTTTTTGATCTGACCCGGAAGTGCTAGGAAGTCATGTGGACTGAGGCATTTCCGGGTCAAGGACTTTAAAAGGACTATGGGAAACCCCAGCAGACTGAGCCAAGTTGGGAGGGTGTAGAACAGAGCTAGCTGGGAGTGGAGGATTGATTAGTGTGTTGATTTATTATTGATTTATTGGAGTATTGTGGAGTGGAGGTGCTTTGTGCACATTGTTATTATAATAAATATAATATTGGACTTTTACCTGGTGTCAGAATGTGTTGTCTGAGGGTTCAAGGGGTCGACAGCGCCCCTATCTACCACAGTAGACATATACAGTGCATCCGGAAAGTATTCACAGCGTATCACTTTTTCCATTTTGTGTTTGTCTGTCTGGCCTGGAAGTGAGAGGTGGAGTCAGGGTAAAGGCTCCACCTCCGAGGAAACAGAAAACTCGTTTAGCCGCTAATAACACAAGTGAGGCCAGCATGTCAGCAAAACAAAACCTCAGAAGAAAGACAAAGTCGCTAACATTGGCTAAACGGTATTCCTTTTACTTTTCCTCCCACCGCTAATACACAAGCGAGGCGAGCACGTTGGCAAAACAAATCCTCCTAGGAGACAGATGCCCAGAGTAGTCCCTTTCAATTACCTGACAACTCTACATTTCAGTTTCAATAGTTTCAGTACCTGTACTTTCTAGGACCCTGGGCTTTTTACAGCATGGGCTTACACAGATAGTAATTAATAAGAGTAACAATTCTAAGTAACTATACTTAGAGTTGCACACAATTTTGATTTTTTTTTTTGATTTGTTAAATTTACTGTGAATGAAAAGACAAAAAGTCAAAAGAAGTGTTAGGGTTCTGAGAGATGCTCTGTGTAATTAGTGAAATGTCCAATGGATAAAAATGGGCATTTAGGTGCATAATGGCAGTAGTCGCCAAATAAAGTGTTATCATAAAAGGCACCATCCTCAGTAGATGATGGTCAAACAGTGAATCCTGACCTCTAGTCTGTTAGTATCTTAAATAACCCTGAAGCTGGAAAGGACGGGGCTTGAAGCATCATGGCAGAAGTTACATCACACATCATCCAGAGACTTTTAGTCTACTTTAGGAATGGAATTTGGCAACAAATTAGTAATTCTGTAACACCTTTACTCATCTCCCTGTGCTTTCCTTTCCCAGACACTCCCAATGCTCGCTGCCTGACAGAACATTTTCATATTTGCAACCAGAAATGCTTTTTATGATGGATTTTTCATTCAAAGAAACCAAATAAAACAAGAACATTGTGAATGAATATTTATTTGAAGAAATATGAATGTTTAAATTATTAAGGAAAAGAATAAAAGAAGAACAAAGAAATGACAAAATTGTAATAAGGAAAAAAAGGCTCCACTTTGATCTCATTCAGCTACTCATGGAATTGACATACATTAGGTACATATTTAGAATGTCTTGTTCCCAGTGCTTGATGGTAGCATAAGTAGAATACTTAGACCTAGATGCAGAAATCAAGATGGACTGATTTACAGAAAAGGCTTCATCAGCATTGGGGTGTCACTTCTTCAGGGGATTTCCAGTGTGGATGTTTGATATTGTTCTGTTTACAACATTTAAATCCCGATGACGGCTCAAGATTTATTTAAACACAAGATACAAACATTTAGAAGTGAAGCCACAATTGTGCCCAGAAAAAAATTAACAAATTATACATGGTGAAGAAATTAAATAACTGCCGTCAATGCTAGCTCTATGGGGACTGAGAGCCTGGGAGGCAATTTAAGGTGTGAAATTTGCAGATATCATGCCAAATTGAGATCACCAGAGTGCAATGCCATAACATTTGCAAAATATTGCAGATGTCTTTTTGGGAAATTAAGTGGTATAACTAATCTCATGCCAGTACCTTTGGGTGTTGTTTAATCTTTATTCAAAATAAAACTGGATATACCTATGATGACAGAATGGAAAACAATTGTGTTCCAGTACAAAAACATGTTAATGAAGAGGAGATCATAATACTTTATTGCAGCAAGTATGATGACTTGTAAATGAGATGACACAGTGGAAGGAACCCGACTTTCAGTTTTTGTTTTGTTTTTTGATTCTGGCTTTTTGTTCTTGTTTTGACTTTTCCAGTTTTCTAACCCTTGCTTGTCTTTTGCCCTTGATTTCTTGTTTCTCGGTCATTGGTTTATTTTGCACTCACAATGATCCTTGGCATTCTGCGTGTATAGAATGGGCCAAAATGTGGCTACAATCTTGTGATGCTATGGCATGGTTACCATTTTACAGGTAGACAATTGTTTCTTGTTGCAAGTTTTGTGCCATTTTGTGTTGACCCTTTTCATTACTACGACCATATTGTTTATAGATTGCTATACACATTGACAGTCACTTAACATGACATATTCAGTATTCTTATTATGCACATGAAAGATAGCTTCCACCATCTGATTTTTGTATGGTTCCAAGAAGAAATCAGTAGTAGGACATTTGCTTTGTTTCTTTGACTATGTTTTCTTGCTTTTGAATTTCTGATTTAATGATCAGGTTCTCTCTGTCTGTACCTGACCATGATTTTGCTTATTCTTGCCTGTACCTTTTCCGCAGACCCATTATTTTGCTAAACTTGTCTTTTGACACTTTTGCACTTGCAACACAATACAAAAATATCATCAAATATATTTGGCCAGCTCACACCTTTGATAGACCATGCTTTAGTATGATATTAAAGTTAGTTTGGAAATAAAAGAGCAGAAGTAAATTAATTTTCTGCAATATTATATCATTGGTTTGATGCTTTATATTCTCACCACCTTTAAAGGAAAGCAAAATATTTAAATATTGTTCATTTTTAAGTCAGTGTACTGTAATTGAATTGAGCTAGATTAAGGTGTATACTATTTTAGGACAATGACCCCCGTTTTCAAAATTTGAAACATATTGCTCTTATGATTTTAATGTTGTTTGAAGAGGAAAGTATGCAAATCAAATCTTGAGCAATTACATTAAGAACTGAAGTAAAAATAAACTGTCCCACAACCAGCAGGCATATAATTCCTAACAAATATCAACACTAGACATCAAGTCAGCGATGTAAATGCAGTACACATACAGCATGCCAGATTGTATTATCCAGTAATGAATTGCACGGAGACAGGCATCATATTGAAACACCGGATTTGTATTTTCCACCTGTCTTTTGGACCGCATCACACAGTCTCCATTTGTAATATCCTGAGGGCGGTGTATTTGCAGAGCACTGACTTATGAATATCTCACCATCTGTAATTCAGGAACGGAGCACACAAGCCATTGGATAGCAAACAACACACATTTCCATGCTTTATGTTCCTTGTTTTATGCTAACCTTCGGTACATTTGGTTATGATATTTAATTAAACTAAATAGAAATATATTAAATCTCAGCATAGCTGAGACTTCTTTTGTTATCAGTTTAATGGCAGAATATACATTCTGTACTTACACTGTACACTATACTGTATCTTCTCAAACATTTTTATTTCAGTTTAAGGTAGAAAGGAGCCAGAGCCTAAACTGAAAACACTTGGCATAAGGCAGCAAACAGTCCTGAGTGGGTGCCAGTGCATTACAAGCCACACTCATGTACATACCCACTGGAGCGAGTTTAGATTCACTAGTCAATCTATCTTTGGAGATGTTGGAGATAGCTGGAGTATCCTGGATAAAAATCGTAACACCAACCTGCAGAAGACAGAAAGCTGGCTCCATGACGCAGTAGCCCTACACACTGAGCAGACATGCTGCACTTCAGTAGTTTTCATTCAGTGTCATAGTTTATATTGTATTTTGACAGAGGTTCTGAAATCAGACACTAGGCATATTTTGTATGCTGTAGAAGTTATGGATGTATTGCAAATTATGATCCCTGTGTAACAAAGTGTATATCTAAAATATTGGATTATTAACACACAACCCACAAGGGATGGATAAATAAAGATTGAACACTAAAGTACCAAAATAAGCAGAAACAAGTCAAATTTTATGTATGTCCAGTGCTTGGCTGGGCATGTTCAAGTCCCTATTTGCCACCTATGATCGCTTAAAGTACCTACTTGCCCTCACATTAAAAACAGTGGCACAAACACCAAGAACTGTACCACTCAACTTCCAAATCCTGTATTTCTCTGGTAAGGGTTGGCTTTTATAGGTCAATGTCCACAATCACTTCCAGGGTCAAGAACACTTGCCAAAAATCCTGGAGCCATCTCTCCAAGTTCTGCTAGCATCTTCAGCAGACCAGTCCTTGGTAGCTTCAGTGCTGCCCACTTTTCATAATAAGCACATCCAGTAGCCCAACACCCCTTCTGCTGCTGGCAACTGGACAACCTATAACACAAGGCAAAGTGAAAAAATAAGCCAAACTTCTAGTCATCTTTGTGATACAATTATATTAATATTCTTTGGAAAGTAAGGAACTATAGGATTGCATAATATATGTATCAACAATAAATAACACACACTTAGTGTAATTCATATTAAAAAAGGAAAAATAACATTCCCATGTAGAGCTTACTCATTTAGAATGGTTCTTTTATGAGCATATTTTACAGATGTCAGCCTTCAGTGAATAGACAAAATCCATTTAGTTAAATAAGCATTCAAATTGTATTTGTCTCATTGTTATAGACAACCTAGACTGCTGAATAAGCGAAATAGGTTACCCATTTTATGCCACTGAAAGCCATAATTTTTGTAAAAATACATAATTCAAAAGGACCAGCTTGTATTACAGTTTTGCATACCTTCCAAGTATTTTTGGGTCAGGAATACACTGAAGAAGAATAACTGTTGGACTGATGTTGTGCATTTGTACAAAACAAAAGCAACAGGGCTGAACACAACATATCTTGATCACTGTTATAGTAAGCTCTGCTTTGAAACTGAGCACATATTCTATTAAATAATACACATTTTGGAAAAGGATGCAAGTTTTATGGTGTTGTACCGCGGTTAACGAAATTTGCAAATGGCCTACATAAAACATGAGAAGAAAATGCAGATTTGCCTTTTGTAGCATATGCTTTCATCTGATATTCAAACAACTGTTTAAAAAAAGTTGGCAACATAAGCCCAAGGAACTGAAAAGCTAAATGTCAGAAATCTTTTCTTCAGTGACAGTGAAGCCCTTGTTTTATAAGCTGCAGTACTATGTGCTGTAAATTCAGTACCTATGAATGAATACATGAATGAATATATTTACAACACTGCGAGCCAATAGGCATACAGGATATGATATCCCAGTTCTAAAGGCAACAAGAGGGAGAAAGACAAATAATCAAACCACACCACAAGAAAAAGAGCAACAGTGAAGGAAAACCACTTAACGGGGCAACAGCGAGACAGAATTTGAAAAACTGAGCTGATGTAGGCTGGTTTTCAATTGATTTCCTGGATGGTCCATTGATGTGCAATGTAGACATTTTCAGGTAAATTACATTGCACAGAGAAGATTGCCGGTTCTCAGTGACTAGATCAGGAGCCTTCCAGTCAGAAGTAGTTTAGCTGCCAGAATACCAAATCAGAGCAACTTAAATTAGTAAGAGTTAAAGTGGAGCATTAGAAAGGGCATAGAGAAGAATGGTTTAAGGTAATAGAGAAATATTTACAAAAATAACAGAAGGAGTGAATTATATAAGATCAATAGGAAAAGTGGCTGGTATACCAAAGGGACACGAATGATAGCATGGGTTAGGGGTGAGGCCCATCAGATGACACTTCTGGGTGACAGGGTGGATTTTATGGAGTATTTTAAGCCAACTGTATTGGTAGTGTTTTTGCGACAGTGTTAATTATCAGAAATTATAGTATCCTATGAGCGTGGAAAAAAGAGATTTACAAAATTAATTAATTCAGTGTTAAGGCAGACTTGTACCTTGTTTGAGAAAGAATAAGGAAAAAATACAGCAGGTGAGTAGAGAGAGGAGCAATGGGAGTTGTAGGTAGAACTTATCGAAAAATTGAAACAAGTCTGTAATGAGTATCACATACAGAGCCCCAAGCCATGAAACAGATAACTAACCAAGGTTATCCCTGCACCCTGGCAAGAGGTGAATACCCAGAGCTGACCACATATAGTGAGGAAAGGGTAGTCAAAGAACATGTAAGGAGCTTCTCCACCCAGCACCACACACTGATACTATGTAATATAATAGGTCTCTAGGACAGCCTAGAGATGTTCAGCTTTTTGGAGGTAAGTGAAGCAGTAAACACAGAACTCAAAGAGCAAATCCAAATGATATTTCAACACATGCCATTGCTTGTTTTATAGGATTAACAGCAATATGACAAGCACTGTATTCTAAGTTCTTCCAAGTACTATCTATAGCGTTACTGTGATTACCACATATGGAATATGGGCATCTCCTCTTTTTCTGTTTTAAATTGTGAGGAATGGATGGATGTGTTCCACTTTGGGATTTGCCTTTAGTGATATGTATCCATAAGTTAATAACAGAATTATGCTTAGTGTTCTCATAGTTCAGAGATCTGAAAATGTGAAGCTGGATATGGGAGCTAAAGAAGTTTTATGCTTTGTTTTATAAACATGTAATGCATATGTTAAAGACACAGGCCGTCACCTGAACATCTGTGTGGTACTGATTTAAAACCAACCAGATATTATGCAGTGTTAATTTATTCATTTTTGCCAGTTCTGAGCCATATCATCATATGTTCAAAATAGAGATAGCAGGCTGTGTCAGGTCCCAGGATGAACATAACCATTGCAAGGGAGGCCATTTCTGTTATACAATCACCTTAGCTTATTGACAGAAAATTCTGCTTAAAAGCAAAAATAGTTTGTATTGAAAACTGACTTTACTGGCATAGTGGCTGTATATTCTAGGGGAAAAAAGAAAACAATACTCTTCCCTTGCTATTTATTTTGCTTGGACAAAAATAAAAAAACAAGATTGGATGCATCTTGTCATTTAAGTTTGTTTTTGTCTGCAGTTACACTATGTACCATGCATACCAAAATCCAATGCATGACAAGAGCAGGCTATTTATTTGATATTTTTTATTTTTTGATCACTGCACATTACCAAAATGCTAAATGCAAAGCCTTTAAAACCACATTGAAAGTCAAATAAAGAAGATGAAAATTACAAAGAAAAGGGTTTTCTTCAACAAGAGAAAAAAAAAGAATCCTGTTGAAGCTAATCTTTTTGGGACCCACAATTTTTTTTGAAAAGTGCAAATCTAGTCAGTCTAGACTATCGTGTCAGCTGGCTTCTCTTTGAACTTTCACGCTGTGTAAAAATGATGAAAAATATACAGTAAGGTGTTGTGAGGTAGAATGGCCTCTGATTCAAAGCCAATCACAAACAGCCATACTTCAGACCAATGGGTGCACACACTGCCTTTTCACATCTGCTCTCAAGTAATGGATACCATTTGCTTAGCTGAAGCTTGCCAGCTATGTAGCTTTATCGCCTTCTAGCAGGGGTTGGCTTATAGAATGTTCTGCACAGAATCCCTTTTCCTAAACCAGTTTGAGGCACCCCCCCATAACAAAAAACCCTGCAATAAATTTCACATCCTGACTCCGTCCTAAAGACTCAGGGGTTGGTTAGTTAGACATCAAAATACTGCTGTTCATATCAATGAAATAAAACATGACTTTTGAAACTCAATTATTACTTTTGCTACATCTGACTTACAAAATAAATATACAAAATATTCATCAACTTTTATACAAAATATCACTCCAACATAAATGGCAAACCCCATCTAGGCTCTGCCTGTTAACCATGAACTCTAGGACACATTTATTAAACAGTTCGGAATTATTTGAGAATAGCTTAACCATCATGGTATTGCATGGGTGACAAATAGTTTGCTTACAATAAAGGATGATACTAATAGGGAACTTGTTTTGAGGAACTAGCCCACACTAGTGACCGGAGACCCTAACCATGGCAGCAGTATAGGTAAACAAGAGCCACCAGGGAATTATACACCTTACTTGTTTAAAAAGGTACCCCGGTGTAATTACTCCATAGGTACCAAAGTAAAAAAGAAACCAAGGGGGACTAACAGAATGCCAATAGATAGGTGGTTAGATACATGTATGGAACGTTTTTTATCCCCAGGGTAAAATGTAGTTTTTTTACAGAAGCTCAAGAAATATTAGAACAAAACAACAACCAAACCCCCTCAAATATACACAAGAATTACAAAAAAAAAATTCTGACTTTACTAATGATACAAGAGCATTCGCAGTGCGGTATTATAAAGGTGTATTGCTTTAGATGTGAAGGAGTCCCAGTAGCATTTCTTGACAAACTTCTGTTGAATAATTCGTTAGTTCAAATTTCTCAGTGCTAGTGTGTCAGAGAGGGGCTGTGCATCATTGTTCATAACTAAATATACAGATAGTAGCAGAGGATCATGGGGCAATGCTCTGTATTTTGATGAGTAGACAGTTTCTGAGTAATTGAAGGTGACTTGTGCAGGGCTCAGTAATGTAGGGATACCAAAATCCACAAAGGGAAGATATTATCAAGTGTCCAAAGGACTTTACTGAACTCTGGCTGCTTTAAAAGTAATCTCACAGCAGTAATGACTAGGTCATTGTCCCACCTTACACTACCCTGTTTTATGTAAAGTAGGCTTTGAAAATAGGCAGAAAGATAAATTAATATATTGAGTTCTTTATACAATTCTTGAACACATCACATGGTTATAAGAAGACAGTTTTTAGTGTTATTAAGAAATAAGAGTATTAAATGAAATAGTCTATGTAGGTTGATTTCTATTTAATTTGTATATATAACAGTAAATCCGATTTTAAGATATCAAGAGCTTGATGAAACTAATAAGAGAAAAAACAGATACATTTACAGCCTGTTTTAGACTTTGCCCACCTCTCTAAGCCTAACAGTTTAATATAACTTTGTATGCACTTAGGTTTGATTTTCTCTTTTCGTGTTTTCTTGTGGATTGAAAATGCTTGTAAACAGTAAAAAGATGGAGAGCATACATAATTAAAAAGATAGTACAGAGATCAAATCAGAAATTGCTGAACCCAAATCTGACATTGCCTGAAATACAAGCGGGAGTCGAAATTAATTCCCTGGGGGTCTGATGAGAGGCGAGTGTGTTCCTGAGCTTCCTCAAGACAGATACATGCCCCTGGGATGAACACTCGGTTTTTATTAAAAACACAACAATGATTATGTTTCTCTAAGTTCTTTTGTGAACAGAGATTGGAAAAAAAGCCTCTTCAATTTCAAACTCTTTTCATTATGCTACTGCATGTCTTTCTTAACATTTTTTTTTTGCATGTGAATGTTTCGTATTTCTCTCTTAGGGTAGTAGGAAATACATTTTAAGGATGGTGCTAGCCTAACATTGTTCCTTCTTTTAAAACTTTATCCAATACTTTATGCTTGCAATGGAAAATCTGTTATTTTACTTTTACAACATCTTATACTGTGATGAGTTAATAGCCATTACCCAGATTTAATGAAACTATATCACTCTCTATGCTCAATAAGAAAAAGAACTGCTAGGTATCTGGGATCTGTCATTAATGTTAAGGGCTTTCAATAACTCCCCTCCATCTTTCTATAATTAAACTCTTGATCTGATCCCATAGTTCCAAATTGTTACTATCAGCTACACGGCCATCAGGATGTGCTTCAGTCAGTATTTTTGTAGTTGCCTGTTGTTCTACTAATAGAAAGTAGTGTAGTAGCAATAGAAGTAATAGTAGTGTGAAACTGTGAATTTCCCCTTGGGATTAATAAAGTATCTATCTATCTATCTATCTATCTATCTATCTATCTATCTATCTATCTATCTATCTATCTATCTATCTATCTATCTATCTATCTATCTATCTATCTATCTATCTATCTATCTATCTATCTATCTATCTATCTAGTGTTATAATCTCTACATTGCACAATAATGTTAATAGCAATCCATGCTAGATTAACTCCTTAATTTTTTTGTCAAATGAATTCCTACCCTGTAATGAAAACAATTTTCTACTGAAGACAAAATAATAGTCATCTATGGTCCAGACATTGGTCTTGTCATGCCTTGACTTCTTTAACTTCCTACTGACAGGAGCCTACATGTGCTAATAAAAAGATGCAAATTATTCAAAATACAGGGGCACACCATGTGTTCAACCAGCTCTTTTCGGGTTGCTACACTGGCCCCATGTAGCAGCACGCATTAAGTTTAAATTCTTGATGCTTTCCTACAGAGTAGTCAATGGATCAGTAGCTATGTACTGTACATGTAGGCACTAATGAGATCCTATGCTCCTTTTTGTCCACCCAGGTCTACTACTGAAAGGCATCACAATCTAGACTTGTTTAATATATAGTTCTAGTTAAATAGTATTGTGGAAAAAAAACTTCTATTTTAAAGAAGTCTTTCTTGGATACCAAATGAAAATGCTGAACAATTCTTTATTTGTACACAGGTATGCACAAATGTCTCAGTCCATGAAGTGAGCAATTAATAAAACAATTAATCTGATTTTATGCTTTTCTATTACATTACCTCAACTTTTACATTACGTCATCTGTTTCTTAAAATGCATAATATGCAGAGCTTCATCCAGTCAAAGAGTGCCACCAGTATTTTCTAACTCCTTTTAACTCTTCCTTTAATCTGAATATTGCCTTGTAAATTGGGGTGATCTGTGGACTTTTCTATTGATTTTAGTGATTTTAGAATCACTTCATAGAGGGGTGTTTGGGCTTTCCAGTTAGTTTATTCATGCTTTCTAGAGGACTGTTTGTTACTCATTTACTTCATTTTAACCTTAGCAACTATCTTGGTGGTTCCACTGAGATAAGGCAAAAGCCTCACGTGCCTAAGTTTAAAAGAGCATTTAGTTGACCTTTGTGAAAGGAGGGCCCCAGACACAGAGAGGCAGACATGTTTAAAGTCACCACCACACGTTTATTTACCTCTATATTTACAATGTCCATAAGTGCACCACCACAAACCCCAACAGTCTCCCAAAGTCCAGGCTTCTCATACAGCCACCTCTCTTTCTCTTCTTCTCTCTCTCTCTCTCTCTTCAGGCCTCTCCTTGCCACCTCTTCTTAGACCTCGTCCACCTCCTCACCTGACTCCAGTCCTTAATGAATGGAGGCGGCTCCTTAAATAGGCAGGCGGCTGACGACCACACCCGGCCACCTGCCACACCTTTTAGTTACATTCAGCTGTTATCCTTATGTTTAATAATTCATTGTTATAACTTCATATAAGTATATACTTGTATTAAATTGTAAAATTACATCATGTATTGATTAAAAATATTGATTAAAATTCTATAATAGATAGATAGATAGATAGATAGATAGATAGATAGATAGATAGATAGATAGATAGATAGATAGATAGATAGATAGATAGATAGATAGATAGATAAAGAAGTATCATCTGTTTGTCCCCAAGGTGAAATTAAAATTTTACAGAAGCTCTAAATAAACAAGTAAATAAATAGATACATAACAGAAACAAAGAACGCATCCCCCAAAAAAACTCATATAAGAATTTTCAGGGCTGGATGACAAAGAGCTGCTGCTGTCAATAACAGGCTTGCAGATGGCAGTAAGATGACCAGATTGTAGCACAGATTTGTATTTAAAGTCATTAATATCTAAATAGAGCACATCTGACTTGCAGTGTCCATGAATGTAACATGCTGATAAACATTGGTTTTCTATTTTGAAGTCACCAGCATTCAGAATGATTCATCATTAAGATATTGGTACAGAGTGATTAATTTCTATTGCTGAATCATCCATGGTGATATTACTTATCTACCTGAGCAGTAACATGAACAAATTCAGTTCACATTTCAATATCTGTATCACACATTTAGTTTTAATTATGCTGTGCTCCTTTTCCTACCATTAATCATCCATATAGATCTCCAGTTCCCCTGTAGCTTTTACTACTCTGGTGTTCCCCCTCCAGCATTAAAATACCATTTGAAAGAAGAGGTTTAAACCAGTTCTCCTCAGTACCCAAAATGTCACAGTACCTGTACTAGCCATAACTTGCTATGAGATGTAGCAATTCATGCAACTTTTATGAAATCAATCGAACATTCCTCATTATATGGAGTCAAGCCAGGTTCCATCTTTTCCACATTCATTTTATCCTCAGTCCTTTTGTCCTCGCTCCAGATCATCGCCCTTTCCATCTTTTCACAATGTTTTTTCTAGCAGCTCCACCGATTCGTTGTAACAGAGCTCCTTGGGTGGCAGTGATCACAGTGCTAAGGCTTAATATGTGAATATTTAATGTATCCCACTTTATATTCCTCAGAGTCTCTTACATTCTCAGATGTTATACAGCTGATGTGGGTGGTCATCATATCCTTTATGATCACCCTGTGACACCTCTGAACTTCACAGCTTGTCCAAAAACCAGTTGAGACGAGCCGAAGCTCAGGTCTGTTGACACCAGCATCTGTTCAATTTCATTTAAAAATGTAAGATTAATTAAAAAATGTAACAAGCCAGAGGCCAAATCCTAAGATTAATAATTAATAACATTAAAAATATAATAGTAATAAATAATTGTATAAAAACAGAGAGAGAGAGAGAGCTTTTGTAAAGTCTGTCACATGGCAGTACCGAGAGGTTTAGGCCGGACTTAATGGAGTTACGAAACATGCTATTTACAATACATGGTAGAAATCTTTGTTCATTGCCTAATCTGGGGTCCCCCCAGCCATCTCATATTAGTTGTAAGAGCTATTCTCTCACTCACATAAGGTACATCACCTTTAAAATGTCTCCTGTGAGACTGAAGAAGAGACTAAACATTTTCCATTGGATTTCAGCTTAATCAACTGATGTAGCCATTCCATAGATATCTATTATTAATTAAGTCTCTTGATTATTGGTACAAAGGTTTGTTTGGTGTTCTCACTTTTTGGCAAGGTTACAGAACAGAACATCGAAAAGCACTTGTTATAACACAAGTAAACAAATTGCCAGTTCTTGAGTGAATCTTATAATACAATGGGTGTAACTGGTTGAAAACACAACTTAGATGAGACTTGTAACACAACAGTTTATCAAAAGTAAGTTATACAAGTTGGTTTACTCTTAAGCCTTCAAACCATGTTTAGTCAGTAATATTTTAGTTTAGCCATCAAATATAAGTGATTAATAACATGTTATAATATACCAGTAATGGCGCAATGCACGTTACACTTGACTTGAGCATTCATAGTTTTCATTCTCTTTCTCTGTACGCTTAGCATTTGTTTGCTCAGAGGTCGATGTGCTTGCTGCTTCCTGAGCAGCTCTTCTTTTCTCCACCCTAGCGGACTGCTTCTTCTCTTCTTTTGTCGGCATCTTTTCTCGTTAAAACTGATTAAGTCAGTGTTTGTGTTGCAATTACGTTTTCCTTACTTTTTTATTTAAGCTGGCACTTAGGTCTTCAATGTGCCTCAAGAGTGATTTAAGATATGACGAGGTAGGGGAACTGACGTGGTAGGGATGAGGACGGTGCCCGTACGCATGTGCCGCATGGACAGTCCTTTTCCATAAATAGAAAATTTAAAAAAGGAAGCATTAAAGAGCAAAACACATTCATTGAGAGACCACTGTACCAGCAGAAGAATGAAGAGAGCTTCCTAGAATACAGGGAAGTTCCTTTAGTTTGGCAGGCAAGGTTGTTTGCGTTAATGCTCTGCATTGCTAATGTTAATGCAACGTTGTAAGTTGAAGTTTTGGAGTGGACAGATGTGTGGCCAGTTCAGTGCATAACTTTTAAAATATGAGGTGGCCTTGCAGTTCGAATGAATTTGACAGGGTAAGTGAAGAGAATTTAAAACTGATAGGAATATGAACTCATGAATTGGGGCTGCAAGTCCTACTTACAAGTACACACATTATACTACATTGTGTAATGTGCCCGAGAAGACCTTCACCAGCTAAGCTGTGCTGATCTGCTCTGTGAGTTAACAGGATGGCTAGAGTGAAACCAAAGTAATCAAAGCTGTAAACTGTAACAATGGGAATGACTGTATTGTATTATGAGTGCTCATCTTGCTGTCAAGTAATCACATCTGTTGCTCTGCTCTGGATGTCATCAGGGAGCTGTGGATCAATTGCCAGACTGGGGCCAAGTGACGTGCTTGTAGTTAGTTGTATTTCAAATAGTGCAGGTTTCTTTCCATTCTCAATATTCTATCTTGTCTATTTCTTTTGATGCTATTGTTGTTAGGAGACAGATAATGGAATTAGATGTGTAAGTGCTCCATATTTGCTGATGCCGTCAGCAATTCAAGCCATATTAAATGATATTTATATTGTATGATGTTTTACAGGGGCTAGAAGGGAAAACAATATTAAATTCAAGAGAGGTTAGAGTTCTACACATCTCAAATATTGGAAACTCTCATTCACATTTTAAAAATTCCCTCTTGTGCCACAATTCTCTCTGCATCAGAATTGCCCATGGAAATGCCTTAGCCCTATAAAACATAAATGAATTAGCTGTGTTTACAGAACTGCTGAATACCAAACAGCAGTAGCCCTCAACGGCACCTGCCAGTATGTACTTAACCAGTGCTTCTTTATTTGCCAGAAGGTATTTGCAAAACAGCATGACCTGACAGCCCTTGTAAAGGTCAAAAAAAAAACTTTAATTTACTAAATGAACTTTAAGAATATTGTTTGTGATTGGTTGGAACAAACCCCAATGGACGTCATCTTCTGTACTGAATGAGCTGCATTTTTAATCAATGCTGGATTGTTTTGTACTCTTCAAGTTCATTTATGTATTCACAAGGCACACTCTTTTCTCCATACAAGGGGCAAACAAGCAAGTAAGTCTAAAATAATACAGCTAAAACAATTATGGCTGGGATCTTCACATACATGAAAATAGATATAATCCAATAAAATGCACCATACTAAGGAGAAAGGCAGAAGTTTTGGGTAAGAACCAGACTTAATCAAACATTTGCTTACTTTCAAATAACAGGGCTGCAGTATGCCATACCAACAATGTTAGGAAAGAGAAATATAGGTAGAGATAAAGAAGACGGAAATCTTTTAAGGAGGAAAAGGAGCTGAGGAAGCATGCTTTTTTGTAAGCATATTTCCCCTCTGTTCCTAAACGATAAGCATTGGATCAAGCCTCTAGTATTTACATTGTTTTTCTCTTTGCACAGACTTGTTACGGGGAAGGCCTACCAATGTATGCTTCTCCTTCTCTGATTTCACAGTATCTGAAGCTATTATCTAGAAATGACATTCATCTACAATCGGTACCAGTATACTGCTGCCCCATGTCACTGGCAGAATAAAATCTATTGTAGTGACGACTCACTACACAGAATGTGACCATCGTGCCTCACATAATGCACATAAAGGTGTTTAAATATACACAAAGTTTATTATTAACCAGTTCTAATAGACACATACCTCTAACAGATCTCTACTTCAGATGTTTCCAGCACTAGAGTAACTGGTAGTCAGGAAACATGAGGTTAAGGGGTCAAAAAAGGAAACAGAGAGTGACCCTTTCGGAGTGGTGGAAGAGATAGCAAGTGGGGCAAGAAGTGTAGTGTACCAAGCTAACTGATTTCCACTGCAATTTTAATCTAACCAATTGTCAACATAGGCTGACTTCATATTACAGCATATTATACTTGGGTAAAAATCCAAGGCATGTGATACTTTGACAAAATTCCAGTCCATCTACTCACTAGCAGATTCTTCTATTTCAATTTCATTATCATGGCAACTGAAACCCATTCAAGTAGCAATGGATACAAAGCAGAGGCCATTCATGGACAGGGCGCCAGCCTGTTATTGAGGACAGTCATCCACATTCCCACACTTACTCATACCCAGGAAATTTTGTAGTCTGGCACTTAACGAAATACACTTATTTTCTTGCCTCATCCAAAATACAAGAGTGCCACACAGATGTGAGAAAAACATGTAAACTCTACATAGACAGTGACATGGTTCCAGGTATTATGCCAGTTATGGGAACCAAACGTGGATCGACAGCTCTACAGCAAGGACACCCACTGCCCATCTTTTCCCAAAACTCACCACAATGTAAGTGTTTAATAGCAGCTGGTTATCAGAGATATACATCCAGTAGATGCACATCAAAGACTGAAAATATAATCGAAAAAAGAAGGAAGCCTTTTATAAGGGTGGTGTGTTGTTTTTTAAGTCAGAGGGATTAACTGTAATCTTAGTCAGAAAAATACAGTTATTTAAACAGAGCTGAAACACTAATACAAAACAAAAGCTGATGAAAAGATCTACAAGTCAAAACCAGAGGATCGAAATCAAGGCTATCTAACCACATTTATTCACTGATCAAATTTGCATGTCAGACAAAAAGGCTCCTCTGCTGCATTGCAATTTATTGACGAGTGTTCATGATAGAGGTCCCTTCCAGTCAGATCACGTCCTCTAGCAACGTATTATCCACCCGTAGTGGCTTCTAAAAGTGCAATGTGACACACTTATAATTTAAATGAAAACAAATCTTTCTCAAACTCATATACTGTATGAGAATGCTGCTTAAAGATTAAGGTTTTAAAATCTAATAGTCTCGTGAGCCAAAAAATAAAGTTATTCAAAGCACAAAGAAAATGTTCTAACCTGCCACAACAGGTTTCCCAATTCTTATCAGCAGGAATCTGGAGCTGTGAGGTAACAGTGTTACATAACATCAATATAGGTTTAATTGTCTACAGATGTCATTCATTTTAAAAGAACTATTCATTGTAAAGAGACATAATCCTAAAATAAAAGAAGTTGACCTAGCTTTCACCAGGAAAAAAGGTTTAGAAAAGAGGTAAAGGAATTACCTTAGGAATTGTTACCTTAAACTGGTAGATGCTGTAGGCTTGTGCTTTAATGTTTTGCTCACTTCTTTTCAAACAATATATTATCTATTTTAGTATTTTGCCTGCAATCAGTTTTGTAGATATGTCTTGTACAAGCAGATCAAGGGAAACTGTAGTCTTGTGTTTTCTATTTATGTTGGTCATTTTGGTTATTCCTCTTGAAATTTTTGCTTTATCTTGTTGTTTGTTTAAACTCCTTTTGTAATAATTTGCTTTCCCTGGTATTATTCTTGATTTGTGGACTTCTGTAGAGCACACTGTCCTGTCCACAGTATGTCATGAAATTTAAGTATCAAAAAAAATGTCTGGAGTTGAATCCCATGCTTAGAGATCTTAAATTTTAATAGCATTTTCCTTTTCAATCAAAACTAGAAAAACAGTTGTAAGTCTTAATGCACTTCATTAAAAAAAATGTCAACTTTAATTTTCATGATATTTTTGTTTTGTTTTCACAGGGAACACAATAAATAAAAATCTTGTGAGCTGTGGATTTTAAATATTTTTATGGGACTAATTCTGAATCAGTCATATTGTATGTAGTCGTTTGCTTGATGAGTGTTAAGCACAGATTGCTTCACAGACACATGATAAGTTGCAAGTAGAACTGAACTGTTTTTTCACATTTTAATATGCATATTCTTTATGCTGCATTATGCTGCTTATTTTGCAGCAATAGCAAAAACATAGAAAAGTGACAGTCTGCTCTCACTTTTAAAATAAAAGTAATTAATCCGTTCATCATATTTCTGTTCCTGCTCAGGGTCATAGGGTGTCAATGTCCTTTCTAACATCACTGGTCACAAGACCAACTCTGGACATTGTACCATTCCATCGGAGGTCACATTAATACTCATGTGAACACTTCTTCTTCTTCTTCATTCCTTCTGTGTTTTTCCTTATCCAAAACTGCCCCAGTGAAGATGATTCCCTCTTTTCCATTGCATTTTATTTCAAACCAACTCTGGACAGAGTTCCATCACATCGGAGATCACACTTAAGCTCATGTCCACACTTCTTTTTCTTCTTTCGTTGCCCCAGTGAAGGTGAATCTCTCTTATCAACTTTATTTTATTTATAACTACATACTTAATTACACCCTTTTTCTTTCACATCCTTCTTGGCTACATCTTTCCATTTTGCTTTTGTTCTCCCTCTCTTTATTTCTCCCGGTAACTCCATCTCTAATACTCTCCTTAGCACACTATTTTCCTTTTATCTCCATATGTGTGTAACTCACTGGAGTCTCCTCTCCATTATCTTCTGTTGTATTCCTTTCCTCTTTAATCTTCCTTTAAGATACTTATTTTCTGCTCTATCCTTTTTTGTCACTCTGCCAAAATGGTTCGAGCATCTTCTCTTAGTGTCCCTTCTAGCTGATACCCAAGTTTTGGAATTAAAGGACATTGCTGCTCTTACTACCATTTGTATGTTTTTCCTGCTCTGGTTCTGTGTTTAATTTCCACCTGATAACCTCCACACTTTAGAATCATTGATCCTAAGTACTCCACTTTTAACTCATCTGTTCTCAGCCTTACTTTTTTCATTTTTTATCACCATTGTTGTTGCAAAACATATATTGAGATTTTACAGAACTTGCACACTATTTATTTAGCTGTTCTTCCAAAACAAATGTTATCTAGAAAGTTTAGTTTGTTATAAACTATCACAAGTCTAATTAAAACCTATAAAGACTTACAGCAAAAACAAAATTCTGAAATAATATAATGCCACGAATGTCTACTATAAAGTAAAAATAAATGCCAAGGAATAAACTTGATTTGAATGTAAACTCAACTTGGTAATCATAACTTTGCCAGATATGATGCAAAAAAAGTCAAATAAATTTCATACAGTTTACATTTTCTGAAATTCAGTTATGTTTGTTAAATATTCATAAATGATTATTTTTATATATGTTAAAAGACATTTTTACTGGAATCACTGAAAATCCTGAATGTGAGTCAGTTTTGTATGTGGGCTGCACTGGTAAACACTCTGATCAGGAAATACAGGGGAACCAAAGTCTGCTCATGCATAAGGCTGGAAGTCTTTGACTAATGTGATGCAACCTTTTCAGCTCCTGCCTGCTGTTCCCACGATGACACAGCCAGGCTCTCAGCAGAAGTTTCTGGTAGCAATGCTGCTGTTAAACAAAGCAATGTGTCTCTAGTGCTGCTGTTTGTCTAATAATGGAATGAATTCAAGTTATACCTTCACTTGCTGTGCTAACCAACAAAGATGGGTAGAAATCTAAGTAATCACCGTTAACCTCAGCATTAATGCTTACAGTTCTCCATGCAATGTATATGTCTTTGTTATATGCCATTTGGTCAGGGATTCATAAAAGCATTTGTATTTTGAATGGCAAAAGCAATGCATTTCATAAGTTTTTTCTGATAATAATAATAATAATACATTTTATTTATATAGTACCTTCCCCATGCTCAAGGCACTTGATGCACCAACTTTTAGTGATTTTAACTTTGATTTAGCCTTGATTGGTCTTGGCTGCTAGGTGTATGATCCTGTGTTCAGTATTGGACTTAGATGCATGGTTTGCTCATAAAAATAGTGAAGCTGCATTGACTAAGGTTCACAATACTGCTGGTTTCAGTGCCTGAAGCTATATTCTTCTCTACCTAATTGATATTTATGCAATAGTATTTCAGTGATCAATTACTCTACATGTATATACTGTACGTTTTAGTATATATCCTTCTCCACCAATTCAAATTTATACAATAATATATCAGATACTTAATACACTTTTCATTTGTTTACACTAACTTTCTTGCATGTTTGCATATATCTTATTGTTGGTTTTGTACAGTATACTGTCTATCTGGTGATAGGAGTGGTGAGTAGCTGGTGATAACAGCATGTTTTTATTAATATTTTCTGCTAAATAGTCTTAATCCTAAGCAGGGGTGGATACAATATTCCTAAATAAATTTTAGGCAGTATTCAGTCTGCAGTGAACAGGCTAAGGGGTCTTCTGTGGTCTTTGCCTATTTGATTAGTTTAAACGACATTAAGAGAGATGTGAACACATTGTATATGTACAGTAATGCATGTGACTTTTTTGAAACATATCTTGGCTAGAAAAGTTACTGAGTGCATTGCGGAGACAGAATATCCCTGTAAAAGGCACTGCTGAAAATTGAGGTGGATTGAAGATTATAGCATTTAAATCAGAGGGAAGATGTATGAAAAGAAAAAGCATATGGTGTGCAGGTGTGAAAGGCTGGACAAAAACAATCTAGCAGGAGTCGACATGCGTTAACAAATGGCAGTGGACATGACATTGAATAAAGACCATAACCATACCACTGAGGGGATAATTCATGAAGGACCAAGCTTTAAGGATTCACAGATGTAGGGCCTAATGAAGTCAAACTAGACTCATCCTGGGGGACATTGATGCCTCCGTTGGAGCCTAGAAGTAGGCAATGCAGGAAGCCCATTGGCAGAAAGAATGACTGCTGTTGTTTGGCAAGAGAGAAAAAACAGTGTCGATAAAAGCAGTAAGTAATTACCGTGGTGGTGAGGGCAAAATTATTGGCACTACTCCCACTGACAAGATGATATTGAAGTAAGGGTTGAAAGCTCAGATGAAGAATCAAGAAACCTGCGGTAATGAGAGCCAGACTTGCTGGAGCAGCACTAATTGGACTAGAAGTGTAATAATGCAGGTAAAAGGAGGATGCCCAGCTTTAAAAAATGCTCATAAATTCAAGTTGTGGTGCATGGTTTTGTGGAAAAAGCAATTACAGTGGTGAGGGGCTAGTTCATAGGAGAAGGCAAAATTGTGTCTATAATTATAAGAGTAGATAAAAAGACTGGTGGTCTGTCTCTAAATAGAGCTTACGCTTCCATGGTGGGAAAGTTGGACAAGACGTCCTGGTGACACTTCTAGCTAGAATGTTTAGATTACTGAGCTGAAGCCCAGAATGAAACCTCTGACTGCTTATGGTAATGGAGGCAGAAATAGAAAGTCTCATGTTTGCATAACCTACAACTTAGGCTGAATATTATGGTCTTACAGCTGCAAAACCCTATTGTATATCTAGATTCCTGTATGTCTATAATCATTTTCCTCTGATGATGACACCTGGTAGGTTGTTAAACTATGTTAAGACATGTTATTCATTTTCTCCCTTTGTGGATTACTAGCTACAAATAATCAAACCGTGCCACAGATCTTCACTATATATATATATGGTAATAATAATATATATTTATTGTACGCAAATGAGTTACAGTTTTAGAGCACACATTGGCCATGCCACAAAGAAGCAGTGTGGTACTGGCACAATCCATTGTCTGAAGTCAGGGCTCCAGGCTTTTGTTTTTTTTGTTCTTATATTAGGAATTTGTTAGTTTTACGTATCCCTTGGGGTCAGAGCACAGGGTCAGCCATTGTAGAGCGCCCCTGGAGCAATTGCAGGTTAAGGACCTTGCTCAAGGGCCCAGCAGATAGGCTCTCTATTGGCAGTAACAGGGATTCAAACTGGCAACCTTCCAGATACCAGCACAGATCCTTAGCCTCACAGCGACCACTCTGCTCAATTTTTTTTTTTATAGGTTTCCATTCTTTCTGTGCAGCTACTTTGCATTTTTTTTCTTCTATCAGGAAGTTGAAATGCCTTGTGAATAGTAATAAATATTTTATTATTCTTATTTCAGTAGGTCTCATTCTGAATTGAGGTGGGGCGGGAGGAGGGCTCCTTTAAAGCTTGCTTTGACTCATAAGGGCAGCAGATGGCTAATTATACCTGCAAATTAGCTATGCCATGCTACACTGCACAGAGATCATTGTTCCAGTGACATTTTCGTCAGCTAATGTACCCTTCAAAAGAAAATACTGCGTATGCAGGTGCAAATTTGGCTAGATATTGTCGTGACTGAAGTAAATTGGACAGTGATCTTGCAGTAAGTGTGCAAACGTTCTGCACATAGCTGATACAGCTCTGTGATGTTACTCTGGCCTAGCAAAGCATCATGGGCATATGGAAGAAAATGGCTGTCTAATAAATTATCGCCCTGCAAATTTCCAGAAAAATATTCTGTGAACATAGAATATTTGCTGCAAAAAAAAAAAAAAAAACAGAATCGCAGACAGCCTCCATGGTGTTGAGATCAGGGGTCACCTTTTGTGGCAGAACTTCTTGTTCCGCTTTTCAGAGCAGATAGTTTTTTATGATTTTGGCTATGTAGTTGAGATAATTGTTGTACTGCAGAATGAAGTTGAGAGAGACCAGATTACTCCCAAACTGAACTCTGTGATGGATGAGATTCTGCTGAACTTCTCAGCATTTAGGAATCCATTCATTCTTAGTAGATCATCAACTATATTAGCAGAAATGCCACCCTTAGCCTGCAAGCAACCTCTGCCATGCTTTATGGTTGGCTGCAGACACTCAGCTCCACTTTAGAGCTGATATCAGTGCTGGCCTTTTCAAAGGTGTGTCAGTTTGATGTACATCTAGCACTCAGCTTCCATGGTCCTCACCTTTGCCTATTTCTTTGTGCTCATAATTTATATGAAATGTCTAGGGTTTCTGAGACTTTTGTGCAGTATTGTGATTGCACATAATATGGGTTTATTGGGTCATTATTGAGAAAACAGTAGGTGTTTGTTTTTGTCTGTTATCTTGTTACTTTGCATTATCACATCATGCATCCTCCCATTTTGGTTATTAAACTGATATAGGGTGTGTGTTTTAAACTTTTGTTTTAGGCACATGCACATTTTTCCAACCAGCTTCATTATTAGGCCATGATAAATTGCAGTTTTTTTGTCTGGTTTGATTTAATTATGTACTTATTTTCCATTACCCAGGGTTTTTATTGTACATTGCCTCATTGAATGTCTTCAGTATTCACACAGAATCTTATTTATTTCTTTTTTTTTTTGGCTTCTAAAACATCATTCTCTTTGAACATGTCGTTGCTTTTTCAAAGACAACAAACACTTCTTTCAGGCGAATTGTATGCATTGCAAAAACTGCTTTTGGATTTTTAGATGTAGAATTCCTCCAGTGAGGCCGAGATTTCACTCACTGTGATGTTTTCGGAGAAGCACACAAGGGCAATAATATACTTTTTAGCTAAAACATTCGTCAAATACAATGATAAATTAAGGCTTAGAGCTCAATTTGATTGTCACAGTTAAAGAGAAGGCTTACAAAAAGTGAATGTAAGTCTGCATACAAAGAAGCCAAGTTTCAGCACGAAAGAGCAAGTAAGTGAGTGCCAAATACAGATGCTAGGACAAACCAGCACAGTACTTTCCTACCAATTATTATTCCTAAGGCTGAAAAGGTCTACAATATATTGACTATATATGCAAATCTTCCTGACATCGATTGATCTTTCTCTACCTAGTCAGCTAAAATACATTCTCCTGCAAGTTTCAGAGGCACAGCCTCACAGCTTAAGGTTCTATTTATGGTAGCTCACCTCCTGATCTCTCTCTCTCTTCTCTCTTAAACTTTGAATTTCCTTTTCCCCTTGGCACTATTGAGCATGAACAAAGACAAAAATGTCATGAAGCAGCCAGCCATGATAATGTTTTTCCATCCATGCTAAAACAGTGAGATGGCGACATAAAATCCAAGTTTATGAATATCTTTATTTATTCTACCTTTAGCATATACATTTGGCCTGCTTGTTCCGTAGTACTGACATTCAAGAAGCAGAACAGTTTATGTCCTAACAATTTCAGACCACTGGTGTTTTTTTTTTAATGAAATATTGAAAAAAATGAGAGTTATTCTCCAGCATTTCTGCCACTGATTCATTCATTGACCCAATTCAGTTTGCCTGTTGTGCCTGAAGGTACTGTATGTAGAAGACACGGTAAATATGATTTCTGTAATATTTCACATCTTTAAACTCTTTAATGAATTTCACTAGGCTCTTCTTCAAGGAATTGAGATGTAAATCTAACTCAATTAGATCAGAACTCCACCACCAAAAAGCCCCTGCATACTGTATAAACGTGAACAATGCAACATGTACCTCTGTCTCCAACATTCTGGGAAATAAATGTCAGGCTGTGTGGCTGGACATTGTGCTTCACTTTCTTTTTTCTATCTCTGATGATAAATAAATGTTAAAACTACCATTTGGGGATGACCTTCACTCTGATACTGGAAGAAAGCTGCCTAAACTTTCTGAGCTAAACATTAGTAGTATCTTTTTAATTTCTCTCTAACACAAAGCAAACTCCAAAACAAATTGGAAGTTTTTTTTTTCCTTCTGCTTAATCTGTTCAAGTCATTGCATTGAAAGCATTTATACTTTCTCCATAATGGTTTGGTTTGGCAAAGCATCTACCTTCTCAAAAAACTAATGCGCAAAATGCTGTTTGGGAAAAAAAGAACCTATGCTCTGGAGAGGAGAGGAATAAAGGTCAGTAGGAACAAGACAGAATACATGTGTGTAAATGAGAGGGAGGTCAGTGGAATGGCGAGGATGCAGGGAGTAGAGTTGGCGAAGGTGGATGAGTTTAAATACTTGGGATCAACAGTACAGAGTAATGGAGATTGTGGAAGAGAGGTGAAAAAGAGAGTGCAGGCAGGGTGGAATGGGTGGAGAAGAGTGTCAGGGGTAATTTGTGACAGATGGGTATCAGCAAGAGTGAAAGGGAAGGTCTACAGGACGGTAGTGAGACCAGCTATGTTATATGGGTTGGAGACGGTGGCACGGACCAGAAAGCAGGAGACGGAGCTGGAGGTGGCAGAGTTAAAGATGCTAAGATTTGCATTGGGTGTGATGAGGATGGACAAGGATTAGAAATGAGTACATTAGAGGGTCAACTCAAGTTGGATGGTTGGGAGACAAAGTCAGAGAGGCGAGATTGCGTTGGTTTGGACATGTGCAGAGCAGAGATGCTGAGTATATTGGGAGAAGGATATTAAGGATAGAGCTGCCAAGTAAGAGAAAAAGAGGAAGGCCTAAGAGGAGGTTTTTGGATGTGGTGAGAGAGGACATGCAGGTGATGGGTGTAATAGAGCAAGATGCAGAGGACAGGAAGACATGGAAAAAAGATGATCCGCTGTGGCAACCCCTAACGGGAGCAGCTGAAAGAAGAAGAACAAATAATGGCCAAAAAATATAATCAAAGGGGATCTGATCATGAGGGTAATGTCTCTTTTTTTTCTTCCTTTCATAAAACAACGAGTTCAGTCAAAACAACAACCATTCGTTGTGTGAACAGTTTATTTAATGCAGCTGTTACTGTGGTCAAGAAGAAGGTTTGGCACAGCTGTGTCTCATCCATCCCACCAAATTTTTACTGAGTTGGTTGATGGAGCATGAGGCATGACTAGAATATACAGATTGATATATCGATGTGTGTGTTATGTATTATCAATACATTCATCATTTTTCCAACCCACTTAATCCACTTCAAGATAGCAAACAAAGAGTTTGTGGTGTGCAGTCCGTCACAGGGTGTATTCACTTGTACCATGCCGGTTTTGAGTTCCAGTCATCCTGATCTAAATGTCCTTGTTATGTGAAAGGTATTAAGAGAAAAATTCAAATGGAAATATGAGCTTAATCTTCCCTACCAGTGCACCACTAATTTTTCATGTTGTATTATTTTGTGTTATTTCTATTATATGTAACAGCCCCTCTCAACGTAGTTCAAATAAATATTTCTTAGAAGCAATGTTACTTGGTAACACATTTTCACCCTGCAGTTTAATTGCTTGTGGATTACATTTCTTTCTAAATCCACAATAGGTTATGATGTAGTTTTTTTTTTGTATAAAACTTTGATACATACCTGCTTTCATTTACAAAAAAGACTTTTACCTTAATTGTTCCTGAGCATTTGGCAATTACTGTTTGGCATTTCTTGTGCATTTTAGCAATTACAGATAATGAAGTGCCCAAAATGAATACCATTCATTGATCAAGGAATACTTACTTAGCTTGCAGAAACATCCATTCATTAATTCTTTTATTCACATTATAAACCTGCTGATTCTAATAGTAGGTTGCAAAATGTGTGAGAATTGGTTTTCCAAATAACTCCCCTGAAGACAGAGTATTGATAATATGACAACACGACCACATCTAAATAATAGTACTACAATCCCAGTATATTTCTAGATGAATAAAAGTAGATACCCCAGTATTTATTTCTCACAGTCAAAAGGCATGCAACTAAATTGCTCAGGGATTTAGTAGTGACACAAACACAGGCAAAGGAAACAGCATGTGGGGTTAAAAATTTTAAAAGATCTTAACACTAGCCTGAAAAGGACATTAAACTCACAAAAAGGTGGCCAGTTCTGTGAAACAAGATACAGAAGCCAAGGCACAAAGCAAGAGATGCCTCAAAATCTTATTTTCATTTTCACAAGTCAGGTGCTTCAATCCTTGACAAATACAAATGTACAAATGCAACTTTCCACTCAAAAGTCTGGATTTACACAAGAAAACTTGAACGGAGAATTTGCGTATATTTTACAGCAACTCTGACTCATCATTAACACAACATTTTGGAGAAACTAGGAAATGATGACATTCTTGATTATTAGGGAAATGCAGCCAAACTGGCTTAATAGTGACTAACATGTATAACAATTGATATCACTGAGCCTTTATATAGTGCATTGATGTCACAAACATATTTAACCTTAAAAGTGATGAATACAATGTACAGACTATTTTGCTTACCTTTTAAGAAGGTCAATGCTGCATATTTGCACTGAAAAACATTTTTGTTTTTTTGTCACTTTATATCAGCTACTTGTTGTCACTTCTCAGAGAACTGGCCGACAGGTATCTCAGCTAAGCTTCACTCTATCATGCCTGCTGTGCTGGAAGCCATTAACTGACAGATGTGACACTACATTCATTTTTCATTTGATGTCCATCTACTCACATAAAACATAAAATTTTTGCCAACATGAAAAGGCAATTTCCAACAAAAAGAAATGGGAAATGTGACTTAGAGCATTAAAGATAATGTTTTTGAGTACAACCTGGTATATGAACTGTGTGTAGTAATCTAGCCTACCGCTTTAAGAATATTACCCAAAGTGGCATACAGTTTCACCTTATTGGTGAGTTGATGCTGTCTCTGACTCCCTCGACTCTGCATTGGATTAAGTGGATTTGACAATGTGGGTATTTTTCAAGCTGACTTAAACCAATGAAAGAGGATAGGCAAAAAGCTTTGAATTGTCTTGTGTTTGCTTGGTGGTGGCATAAGTAAGTGAGTGAGAAAAAAACTAGCTACACTTTTATCAACTGAAGTCGGAGAGGTGAAAATTTGCTGTTGAATACATTTGAATAGCAGAGTGTTACCATACATTTCAATGGGTAAGAGTAGCACCTATATGCACAAATAATCATTAATACAACTGTTATTTCTCAACAAATACTTTTCAATCTTAAAAATATATACAAATACAGTATACCAGTATCTACTGAAGCCATCAGTATTTGAAATTATACCATTATAACTATACTTCCTTAGAAGGCTCGTGTCCTTCAACATCTGCAATAAGATGCTGCAGATGTTCTATCAGACAGTTGTGGCGAGCGCCCTCTTCTACGCGGTGGTGTGCTGCAGAGGCAGCATTAAGAGGAAAGACGCCTCACGCCTGGACAAACTGGTGAGGAAGGCAGGCTCTATTGTTGGCATGGAGCTGGACAATTTGACATCTGTGGCACAGCGAAGGGCGCTCAGCAGGCTCTTATCAATTATGGAGAATCCACTGCATCCACTAAATAGTATCATCTCCAGACAGAGGAGCAGCTTCAGTGACAGACTGCTGTCACTGTCCTGCTCCACTGACAGATTGAGGAGATCGTTCCTCCCCCAAACTATCTATCTATCTATCTATCTATCTATCTATCTATCTATCTATCTATCTATCTATCTATCTATCTATCTATCTATCTATCTATCTATCTATCTATCTATCTATCTATCTATGATATGTATTTTTGCTGATAACGCCCATTCACAGTGACAATACAGTTTTCTCACAAATAAAAAGAGTGTTGAAAAAGAGAGCAAAAGTAGAATAAACAACTCCTAACCCATCACAAAATACATATGAAGTGTTCATATCCTAACTACAGGGTCACGAGGGTCTGCTGGAGCCAATCCCAGCCAACACAGGACGCAAAGCAGGAAACAAACCTCGGGCAGGGTGCCAGCCCAGTGTAGGGCACACACACACCAAGCACACATTAGGGACAATTTAGAATCGCCAATGCACCTAACCTGCATGTCTTTGGACTGTGGGAGGAAACTGGAGTACTTGGAGGAAACCCACGCAGACAGGGGGAGAACATGCAAACTCCACACAGGGAGGACCCAGGAAGCGAACCCAGGTCTTCTAACTGCGAGGCACACCATACCTCATGTATGCAAGACCCAGCTTGTGCAGCTTTGCTTTCAAATGATTTAAAGAATTTTTCCTGTTCTTATACTGGTGTATTTTCTGCACTACATTTGACTTTACCTCCTGTATGGTAGTGCTGATTAGGTAACTATCATCTACAGAGTCACATTTCTCAAACTGGCACACATACACTGACTTTACTAGTTAAAACCAAATTCCCTCCCTTTCATACTGTTCTGGCTATGGCCCAGCTCTGCCTTGTTATAGACCATCTGCTTTTTAATTATTTGTCCCAATCTACTGAATGACTGACATTTCTAGCTTTTTTCCCCAATCCTCTGAGCATCTGGCTTTTAGCATTAGTACTATACACTGAAAGCGACAATGTACAGCACTGTATATTATTAAAAAAAGAAAAAGAATGAAAGGTGAGCATTTCTGATAACCAGGATTTAAAAACTTGCTGCTACAATGGAATTAAACATGCTTGGTTTTGAAATACTGAGATAATCAGCAATATTCAGCAGCAGTTTTTCATTTGATTCCCAACACCTAAATATTAAAGATGACATAGATCTAAAATTCTTCACTCTGCTAAAAAAAAAAGTACTGAATTAAGGGACTGAATATTTGAGTATTGAATGAGAGATTTCAGTTTTGAATTTTTAATAAACTAGTAATCCTTTTAGAAAACATGTTTTACCTTTGTCATTATGGGTTATTAAGTGTAGACTGATGTGCAAAAATGGCAAAATTATCCATTTAAAACTAAACCTATAGCACAATAAATTGTGCAAAAAGGGAAAAGATATTTATATATGTGTATATATTGAGACATATGAGTCCCTGTCTTGCACCCCAAAACACGAAGCTAAGTCTCAGTACTTTAGCACAATCAACTTTATTCAGCTTGAAACAGGAACAGCAAGGTTATTTATTGTAGTGGGATCTGCCATTCTCCTATAAACAGTCACAGCAATCAGGCAGGGTTGTGGCCAGGTTAGTGGCCAAGTAATCCTGTTCCCTGCATTTATAATGTTCCTTGCATCACCCATCGATGACAGGCACTTACAGCGCGAACACAATCATTTTGGATCTGTTTTAGCTGCGAGCTGCTGCAATGTTGGGAGCCCCGGTAGCTGATAAACTATCTTCCACAGACGCGGTGATCGCACTTCCGGAATCTCTTCGGTGTGTCGTCCCATTGGGGGGGGGAAGTCCCAAAAGAGTTCAGAAACCTTACAATATATATATATATATATTTTTGATATATATTTATATATACACATACTATATACATATGCTATGCACACATACTGTATATATGTTGTGAAGGCTAGGGGTTGAAAGTGAGCCCCAAACATGAACAAACTGAAACACCATCCTTGTAAACACAAGCTTAAAACAAGTCGCTTCTTCTTTCTTTCTCTTACTCTCCACTCTCTACCGCACTGCTGTCCTCCAGTCAAGTGTTGCCTTCCTACATCAAAGCTGCGACTCCTGTTGATAATGCAGTGCGGTTCCTTTTTATTCTTTTACCCTGGAGTTCTTCCGGTGCCAGGGCTTTGCCCCAATGGAATCACTTCTGGGTCATACGGAAGTCCCAAATAACAGGGGGTGTATCTCCCTGCATTGTCCTCTTGTGGTACCCATAGACCCCAGCAGGGCTGCGTTACCAGACTACAATTCTGGCATTCCCTGCTCGTGTCCAAACAGGCACCAATATCCAGGGCTGCTGCCATCTAGCATCCTGGAAGAATGAACATCCCTTATAGCCATTCCTTCTTTGTCCTTTCCTTTCATCTTGGCCAGGGAAGGTACTTAAAATATGTCCGGTCATTAATGTTCTTCCCTTTTGGCTGGGATGTCTGTCCATCCACCTGGGAACTCTCGTTTGGGTACGGTACCTTTCTCTCTCTTGGTCCGGATGCCTGTCTATCCCCTTGAAGCCTCCATCAGGGTAAGGAACCATCCCCACTCCTGGTCGGGATGCCTGTCCTTCCCATGTGGCACTTATACTGTATAGTCCTCCTCCCAGCTGAGCTTTATAGTTACTGTTGCCACAGAAGTGGGTCTGATCCACAAGAATAACATGCAAGGCAGTGTCTCCAATGGTGTCTCAAACACCATCCCCTGTGATCAGCAAAACAGGAGGAAAACTGAATATGCTCTGTCCTTTTTCGTTCTTTATTCCATTGTGTGACCCCCTGATTGGACCCTTTGTCCCCTGACATAGGCGATCTGGAGGAAACAAACTGAAATGGCACAGGGTGGCACATCTGACTGGCTTCCCCCATTTGTCAGGCACATCATTCCAAGTTAACCAGCTACCCATTTTCATATGTGACCATCCTACATTTTGGGACCCTCTATTGATTAAAGAGGAGCCCTGCACCATCTTTGTGGCCTTAAGGAGATTGAAAGTTTGGCAACAGCCCCTCTCAATGAAGTTCACCAGTATCTTCGGCATCTGGGTGTAAGATTAGTATCTAACATCAATTTGGCTATACAGGTGAATGAGCTCTGTATAGTAAATCATAAAGGAACGCAGTGTGAATTGATCCTTGAGATAGGTGATGGGAATCAAGTAACACTCGCTCTAACAAATATGATGTCACGTGTGTTAGAAAACTTTTCTCTGTGTGAACTGCAAGTCTCTGGGGCAACTGCTCAGGCTGTGGAGGTTAGACTGGGAAAAGAAAAGGGGACACAGTGCAAAATGGACCTTGATAAAGCTGAGGGGAGCCACAAAACAGTTGTTCCTACAGCTGTATTTGAAACTTTGAAGGAGTTTTCTAGGGTGACGCCTAAAGTTTCACAGGCATTTCCCCTGACTAATGAGGTCCAATCTGGAATTAAAGACATCGTGAAAAGGGACCCCAGATGATGTGATTTTGTGTGAAGTAGTGCATGCTCCTCCAAAACATGAGAAGGGTAGGGGAAAACAACCTCAGTATGATTCATATTACTGTAAGAGCTGTTTCTGTTGAGCTGAGGACTGATCAAAGCATTTGCACCAGCTCCAGTAACTCTGCAAGTTTCTTCAGGTCAATTGGCTGCCGTGGCTTTTCTGTTGGTTTTTATTGAGAACTTTATACATCCCCATCAACAACTCCTGAGTCAGACACGGCATTGACTTCAGGTGGAGGCCTCGTCCTAGACAGGGGGATACCAGAGGGGAGTGGCTCCGGACAATCGTGGACAGGACTGATCCATCTGCCGGGATCAGAACACTTAGTGTGTTCTGTACAATCACCCCTGGGAGAAATAGAAGAGACACTCAACTGTTTATTCACTATTTGTAGCTTCCCAGGGCTTTTGTTAAACTCTGGTGGCTCGATTTTCCAGTCGCCATCTTAGTTTTCCCAGACATCCCTGGGAGTCTGTATATTACAGCTATCCTTGAATAGTGTTCCAAGATTCACGCTACTAGATCGACATGACTCTTCATCGTCGCTGTCTTGTTCAGGTAGGAATGCAGATAACAAGTTAACAGTTGCATTTTCAGCACTGAAGACGCAGGATTACTTTAAACCTTCACAGTAATTCCCTAACAGATTAAACCCGGCAGAAACACATACCACTGAACCCAAGCTTTTGTCCAGTTGAGTGATGCCTTCCTTCCTTCCTCCTAGCTCAGCTCCGACTCGCCTGGACAAGGCAGTGTGGTCCCATTTATTCTTTTGCCTGGGAATACTTATGGTGGCAGGGCTTTTGCCCATTGGAAGCACTTCAGGGTCATACGGAAGTCATGAATAATGGACTGTATCTCCCTGCAGCACTCTGTTGCAGCACCCACTGATCCCAGGAGGTCTGCGTTTCCAGACTACAATTTCTGGTATTCCCTGCTGGTGTCCAAATGGGCACCAATAGCCAGGGCTGCAAATATCCCAGAGTAGCATCCCTGGTGGTGATTTCACACAACACTTTGTCACAGGTGAATGGGATACCTCTCGAAAATCATTGAGCCAATACGCCCTAATGGTTGGAAACAGACAATCAAAGAGGGGTTAGACAATTAATGCAAAGCAACAGAAGGCAATTACCCAGCCAATGAACAGCTGTTACTGTAAAACGCTTGTCATGCACGAAAAATGATGGCCAGAGTTGCAATTGAGGTCCACATCTCTTGGGAGAAGAAAAGAATGTGATCTAAGGAACCTAAATACTGGACAGGAAGAATATTACTTGGAATAATGGGTCCCAGTTCCTGCTGATTGACACAAATGGAGAGAGCCCATTGATCCATTCTGGCAGTGATCAAAAATGCAAGCTGGAGGGAATATGCAATGATGAGGATTGTCTTTTCATGTTACACGTGAATCCCTTGATATTTGCAGAGCAAGGCTTGATTGCCACAGGGTATCTGAACATCTATATCAAATGGGGTATCTTCCTGGTGGTTTTAGTTCTGACAGTATTTTTATAACCAGAGAAAGAAGCCCCACATCATTCACATCAAATAGTATTTGATAAAAATAAAAAAATAAAACATATTAGCGTATTCCTTTTTGAATGTCACTACTGCAACTATCAGGCAGGAGTATTACCAGTTTACCATTGTTAGGCATCACTTTATTTTATTATTATCCCTTGCTCAGCCTTACGATATACAATATACCAAATGCAATTGCTATCATTGATATCTGGATGTCCAATTATTATTCTATTTTAATAGGGCATCTTTCCTCAGGATGAGATTAATCATTTATCAGGTATCATGACAGTAATTTTAAAAATTAAAATTAATTTCTTCATTTGTTTCTCTGCTTTACCCAGAACCACTCAGATTGTTCCTGATAACATACTATAATTTTGTGCATCTAACATCCCTGCAATCATTTTCAGATTTGGAACTTTCTTTCTTAGTGTATTTCTACTTCACATTTCATCTTAGTTATGTTTTCTTCCTTTTGACTTTCACATAATGTCAATTCTTATTTCTCATATGTGCCAAGGTTTAATTCATTCTAATAATTTAATTTTAAATTAGTCAATCACTTAATATAGCAGCTTTTGTACTATGCACTAATGCAAAAGCTGCTTTGAAAATACATTTCAGAGCAATATTTTAATTTAAGTGTTTTGTTGTTATTTCAATACATTGCATGTGCAGCAGGGCAGCATTTGAATGTAATTTAATTGCAATGAACAGAAAAAAAGCTTTACTTCTTATTTATATAGTAGGCAGGAACCCACATGTCTGTCTGTGTCTGTAAGTATATATATTGTGGGTGCTCCAGCCCCTCAAACACCCAATAAAAACAGGCAAGGACATAAGGTAAAAGCACAGAGTCTTTTATTGTAGAAAAACTCTTCTCAGCAAGTGTTTCCTACCGCCACAGCCACAAGTACAATAGAGCACTGTATAGCACACAATATTTTGTTTTCCGTTTTTTGGTGTCTGTCTCTCACTGCCTCCTTCACTCCTCCTCACAAGCGCTGTCCACCTTCCTCCCAACTCTGAGACAGGTAGCTCCTTTTATCTCCCACCCAGGAGTACTTCCAGTCTTGTAGCAAGTCCGGGTGAGGTTGAATCCCCATGAGTAGGGTTCCCCTGTCCCTACAGCACCCCCTGGCACACCTGTTGAACCCAATAGGGCTGAGCTGAAGAACTCCATATCCCATGTTGCACTGTGGGAATCTGAAGCACCACTGTAACCTAGGGGGCTGTCATTTAGCACTCCGGGGGAAATAGTGGCCTGTGCACACTCTCTCCCCAGTCCTTACATTCCGGGGGCTTTCTAGCTGGGTAAGGTTGCTATATATATATATATATATATATATATATATATATATATATATATATATATATATATATATATATATATATATATATATATATAATATATATATATACATACAGTTAGGTCCATAAATATTTGGACAGAGACAACTTTTTTCTAATTTTGGTTCTGTACATTACCACAATGAATTTTAAATGAAACAACTCAGATGCAGTTGAAGTGCAGACTTTCAGCTTTAATTCAGTGGGTGAACAAAACGATTGCATAAAAATGTGAGGCAACTAAAGCATTTTTTAACACAATCCCTTCATTTCAGGGGCTCAAAAGTAATTGGACAAATTAAATAACTGGAAATAAAATGTTCATTTCTAATACTTGGTTGAAAACCCTTTGCTGGCAATGACAGCCTGAAGTCTTGAACTCATGGACATCAGCAGATGCTGGGTTTCCTCCTTTTTAATGCTCTGCCAGGCCTTTACTGCAGCGGCTTTCAGTTGCTGTTTGTTTGTGGGCCTTTCTGTCTGAAGTGAAATGCATGCTCAATTGGATTAAGATCAGGTGACTGACTTGGCCATTCAAGAATTTTCCACTTCTTTGCTTTAATAAACTCCTGGGTTGCTTTGGCTGTATGTTTTGGGTCATTGTCCACCTGTATCATGAAACACCGCCCAATCAATTTGACTGCATTTAGCTGGGATTTGAGCAGACAGTATGTCTCTGAACACCTCAGAATTCATTCGGCTGCTTCTGTACTGTGTCACATCATCATTAAACACTAGTGTCCCAGTGCTACTGGCAGCCATGCACGCCTAAGCCATCACACTGCCTCCACCGTGTTTTACAGATGATGTGGTATGCTTTGGATAATGAACTGTTCCACGCCTTCTCCATACTTTTTTCTTGCCATCATTCTGGTAGAGATTGATCTTGGTTTCATCTGTCCAAAGAATGTTTTTCTAGAACTGTGCTGGCTTTTTTAGATGTTCTTTAGCAAAGTCCAATCTAGCCTTTCTATTCTTGAGGCTTATGAGTGGCTTGCACCTTGCAGTTCACCCTCTGTATTTACTTCCATGCAGTCTTCTCTTTATGGTAGACTTGGATATCAATACGCCTACCTCCTGGAGAGTGTTGTTCACTTGGTTGGCTATTGTGAAGGGGTTTCTCTTCACCATGGAAATAATTCTGTGATCATCCACCACTGTTGTCTTCTGTGGACGTCCAGGTCTTTTTGCGTTGCTGAGTTCACCAGTGCTTGCTTTCTTTCTCAGGATGTACCAAACTGTAGATTTTCCCACTCGTAATATTGTAGCAATTTCTCGGATGTGTTTTTTCTGTTTTTGCAGGTTAAGGATGGCTTCTTTCACCTGCATGGAGAGCTCCTTTGACCGCTTGTTGTCTGTTCACAGCAAAATCTTCCACATGCAAGCACCACACCTCAAATCAACTCCAAGCCTTTAATCTGCTTAATTGATAATGACATAACGACGGACTTGCCCACACCTGCCCATGAAATAGCCTTTGAGTCAATTGTCCAATTACTTTTGAGCCCCTGAAATGAAGGGATTGTGTTAAAAAATGCTTTAGTTGCCTCACATTTTTATGCAATTGTTTTTTTCACCCCACTGAATTAAAGCTGAAAGTCTACACTTCAACTGCATCTGAGTTGTTTCATTTAAAATTCATTGTGGTAATGTACAGAACCAAAATTAGAAAAAAGTTGTCTCTGTCCAAATATTTATGGACCTAACTGTAAATATACCCATGTATGCATAGTAAAAAGGAGACAAATTAAAAAGGAAGGGTTGGGGAAACACGAGTGAACACATTTAATGTCCAAGAGTAGTTGTGAAAAAAAAATCTTAGGTTTAGAACATCAAGCTGACGTTAATTTATGTTTATTCTTGAGTGTTTGGTCCAATGACAGCAAGCTCCTAGTCAGGCTCTAAATAGTAAGGCAGAAGCAGAATGGGTGGAGTGTTCATTACGCTGGGTGGAAGTAAGACTTCAAAATGCTGAATGACATGTCCCATATTGTCGTGTGTTTGACAATGTTTTTATTGCATTATTTTATTGTTTATATATATAGGATGTCTTGGAAGTAATAGGGCAGCTACTCCATTTTATTTATTTATTTATTTTTTATTTCTTATTCAAACAGCAGTCACTACGTTTTTTATTTCAATGCACAATACAATTTTTGTTTGCAAAAAATGATTGAAAAATTGTTCACAATGCTGTTTATTGACTTTTGGCATTTGTGTATAGGTGGTAATTATGGTACTTCATAGATCAGAAATAAAAAACAACAATTAAGGATCAAATTTAACATTAAAAATCACTTCCTTGCTACATCTATGTTATTTATATTTGTATCTAAGGTGTATGTATGTTTTATTTTTGTGGTGCAGAGGGGTGAACTTATTAAGAGTCAGTTTTCATGCCAGTGATATGTGGCCATCTATGCTAAACTCCCACTGGGCAGTGTCCTCATGAATGTTGACTTATAGACATACTGTATATTACTTAAGCGTAATAAGTTCTTGAACATTGTTAGCCATCACTTTATTTTCATGTTATCCCTTGCTTACTGTAAACTTACTATGCAAATAAAAATTTACAATAATAAAAAGTTTATAACTTCCAAACAGAACACTTCACAGGCAACATCTTTATAACTTTTTAAAACTTTTCATTAGTTGTTCATAGGTCTCTGTTTCTAAAGGTGTTTTATTATTTATTTTCTCACTTGCACTATATCTTGAAGTTCTTTAGCTGCTCCAATATTTTAATTTACATATTTATAATATTTTGAAAAAAACTGCCCTCTCTTAACACAAGTAAATGATAGTCTTACAATTCCACATTACTAAGCTTGTAAAGTTCAGTGCTTGTAGTATATTAGCTATTTTCTACATCAGCCATTCCAATTGCTCACCTAAGTGTTTTCCTCCCGGCTTCTTCTCCTTTGTCAAAGTCCTTAAAGCGTAACTAACACATTTACATGCTTTTAACCTAAGCCACATGGAATCACAATGGTGCAATTATTTTCACATTTTTACAGTTAACTGGCAGGTCATGGTCGCACTGTGAAGTACTGATGGGAATTCAAACAACAGTCTTGTGTTTTGCAGTCTAATGTTTTAGTCAGTACTAGGCACTGCCAAGAATCTTACAAATGAATCAAATAGCAAATATGTTAATATTTTCATAGATTTAAATATGTCCTTGTTTTTACTATCTGTCCTTACTCTTGTGAAAACCACTAAGTGAAGGAATGATTACAGCTGTTTTAAGGTGAAACACTGAAATCAAGGTAAAATGTCCTGAGACCATTATCTTTAGCCTGTTTAGTTAATCATCAGACAAGTTACTTGCAATTATATTGTGTTTGTCCTGGAGTTACTCAGTATTTCTCAGTTAATTTCAGTGTAATATATTATTTTCAGTGAGTTAGTTTTCTGCTTTATCTGATCCTTTGTAAGTGAATAGATCTACAGATCAAGTAGAGCATGTATTTAGAGTAGTCAGTCTTAAGATTCTAAATGAGTTACACTAATCTGAAGAAAACAAAATTCAGTTTAAAAGCCTAAAACATGCTATGCCATCAAGGGTATTGTTTTCATCATAGGGCTTGTATAGCATATTCAAAATATCACTGTTTACATTTTATCTATCTATCTATCTATCTATCTATCTATCTATCTATCTATCTATCTATCTATCTATCTATCTGTCTGTCTGTCTGTCTGTCTGTCTGTCTGTCTGTCTGTCTGTCTGTCTGTCTGTCTGTCTGTCTGTCTGTCTGTCTGTCTGTCCGTCCGTCCGTCCTATGCTTATTTATTGCAGTAAATGTAAGTGTCTCTATATGTTCCTCATATAAAGAACACTTACTAAGCAGTTATTCTGGGATTTAATAATTTTTTATTGGCAAATCTGAAGGCAACCGACCTCACAAAAAAATTGAGCCACCTCTGATGCCAAGGTCGCCCCTCAGCTGCCATATTCACCTCTTACACCCAGACATCCATTGTCATGTACTAAGGTGGACAAGGGTGAATGAGGACACAGAACAACAGAAGAAGGTGAAAATGCCAGCAATGGTTGTATTCACAATAGTCCAAGCCAGTGTCCAAAATACACATAAAGTGAAGTGCTTCTCTTCTCAATAAATACATAAACACTGCAAAGAAAACAATGTGTTTTGCAGAGGTTAAAATTCAATAAATAATTAGATAATCCAAACTGAAGGTTAAAACACAATCAGGATTCATATAAGACAAATCCCAATCTGCAATGCATCCAACTAAAACAACATCCCCTCTGCTCACCCTATATGGCCTGCTAAGTGAGGGGAGACATCCTTAAGCGAGCACAGTCAGTGTTCAACTGGCTTGTGTCCTGCACTATTCTTCCACTGCCATCCCTTGGCTTCCTTGGGATCTCCTGAAGAAGCTGATCACTTCTGCCACCAAGGCCTTCCCATTTGAGTGTCGTCCACTCGCTCCACCTGGAGCATCGTCCCTAACCGCTTGACTCCTCTCCACAGCACCTTCTCAACCATATTCCTTTTTTTGTCTTTTGTTTCTCTTCCACTTTTTCTTTTTTCTTTGTTTTTTCCCATTCACTTCTAATTACAATTCATAGAGTACCAATGTGGAACAGCAGAACTAATCAAGCAATCAATTTGCCTCCACATCTAACATCCACAGCCATGCAGCACTGCAGCCACATACCCCTTCAGAGTCCAAGCTGCATTATTTTTATTTAACTCACCCTTAAGTCACTTTACCACACTGCCCCAGTGACACAAATTCACAATTTTCAAAAATGATCTCATCTATCAAAATAATGAAAAAAAACATTCTTCCAACATGACAGATTCTCTCTTTAAACTGGTATTATCTCATAGGCCAGTATAATAAATATTTCAGTTTTAGGAAAATGACTATATTTATAATTTCATTCTTGAGGTCTTTTGACTTATATACTGGTTATAAACTTTTAAGTAGAATAAAATAGAGTTTTAGGTGTGACAAATTAACCCTGTGCTCATTTTAAGATATAAAGCAATATTAATTTAATAACAATAATAATAATAATAAATTTTATTTAATAGATGCCTTTCTTTACATTTAAGGTCACCTTACAATGAAATTAAACATTAATAAAATATAAAAACAAAGAGGACGATAAAATCAAATAGCAATAAGGTACCGAGGTAGTAGCAAACATATAAAGATAACAGACAGTAACAGTGTTAAATTCATAGTTGGTATGCCAGTTTGAAAAGATAAGTTTTGAGGGCAGTTTTAAAATGTGTTACTGAGTCTAGTTGACGGATATGAGAGGGAAGAGAATTCCAGAGTTGAGGAGCACTATTTATTTATATCAGCAAGGAGAGTAGAAGCGTAACAGGGTTCTGGGTGCAGGGAGAGGGCCATTTAGTCTCCTAATCTCGCACTTTGCTACTTTCTATCTCACAATACCTATTTAAAGAATACAGGTTCTTGCAGTAATAGCACCCACCTTAATGTGTGTACAAAGCTAGGTCTTATCCTATTGGGCAGGGAAAGAATAAAGCCTCCTTGAGTAACTGAACAGAAGCAGGATAACAGTACTTTTTAAAGGGACTATTGGGGCTTTTGACTAGAAGTATTCCTATCAATTTACATGTGCCCTCTTACAGAAGCAATCAACAAATTCCAATGTACTGTATATGAATGGATGAACTGACAAATGCAAGTTACAGCATTAATCTAACAGGGCCTAATGTCTAAGGTCAGCACACTTGAATAGAGCCATTCCCATTCCAATAGACACCTTTGCTTCCTTATCTCCAAACACAAAGCAAAAGTCACTCGTCACTGCCATTCGCACTGAAAGAAAACTCTGCTCAAGTAACTACAAACCTTTGCTCTGTGATCTTTCATACTGTTGGTTGATTTGTTGTTACATTAAGTTTAATTGCTTTCGATTGTTAATCTATGTTCGTAAATTTATTAGTTATTATACCTTTTCACTTGTGGCAATCAACTTTTGTTACCTGTCCTACTACACTTGCTGAACAAACAGGCCCTAGCATGATGCTACTCGATTATGTTAAGTCACTTTTGGGTAAAAGTGTTTGCCAAGCAAATAAATGTAAATGTAAATGGTATTTTAATTACAATTGCTTCTTCTTCTAATGAAATCGTTTTACATAAGCACTGTTTGAGAACAATAAATGCATAAAAAGACGTCAATTTAGTTGAATTCAAATTATCTTATACAGTATATCCCTTTGCACAGAGTCTTCCATCAGATTTATAAATTTAAGATACTAACAAAGGGCAAACTATAAAAGGCAAATCTATTTAAGTATGCATTAATAGACACATAATGGTGAAGACATCTACATTGTATTCTTATTGATGAACCTTGAGAAACACATTTTTCTGAAAAGAAGAAAAATTATATTATATATTAGATAATTGAAGTCAGGAGTTCATATGGCTGGGAACAAAATCTAGCAGACAATATAAAACATCAAACAAAAATGCAAATTGCAGAGTTTTTTTTTCATAGTATCGTCAAGCGCTGTATCTTTCTGATTTCTGTCCTGTTGAATCAACCTCATTATCACATTCATCCAAAAGCCAAGGGGGAACACAACAAACATACCCTTCAAGTTTAAGAAAACTTAACTTTAAACTTACCATACCCTGAAGGAGAAGATTTACTTTCTGTTTACATCACAGGCTTTATGTGATATCACTCTACTGCTGTGAGACATACAGCACAAACCTCTGTGCACCCTTAGAGATTGCTCTCAAAACGTTTTTTCTTTAAAGTAAAATTAAAAGCAGGATTTTTTATAAGATGAAAAACAAAAGCAAATACAAAATACTGTCTGCAGCAATAATTATAGCTATAAGCAAATATATTAATACATACAGTATATCATATATATCAGCATATCTGGAAACACAGACTCAAAAAGTGACATACCTTACTATCTGTGTGTTTTCCATCTTTCTCTTTTGGGCTGAGGTTCCCATCCCTGAAGCAGAATTGTCTTTTATAAAGTTCTCAGTGATGTTTGAACTCTGAAATCTGTCCTTTTTGTTTTTTGTTGAGCTCTTGGCTGTAGCTGTGCATTATTGGGATTTAAAATAGTGTCCCTCTTACTGCAAAGGTAACTTTTGCACTACTGGAAAAAAATATTGTCTTTAGTTGAGGTAGGTGAGCATTTTGGTGGCTCTTTTCAAATTATTTTGTGTTTCACTTATAGGTTTCAGCACTATGAAACCACTGGAAGCACACAAACATTGTAGCTTTGCATGTTTGCTTTTGCTTTAGTTGTACTAACCTTTTCATTCATTAAAGCATTGGCACAGAAGTCATTCATCTGATCTATTAACTCTTCTTAACTTATCTTTTCTGTTTGCGATTGAACTTAAGAACAAGGCATCAACTGTTGCCTATTCGATAAATATTCAGATCTTGAAGCCATGTCATTTTCTAACTTGGTTAATCCAGACCAGGGTGGTAGGAGATGCAGGAGCCTACTACCTATGATCAGGGGCAAATCCTGGACGGGGTGCCGGTCCTTCACAGGGTGAACACACACACAACAAAAACACACACTATGGCCAGTTTAGTGCTGCCAATGCATTTAACTTGCATTTTTTTGGATTGTGGGAGGAAACTGGAGCACCTGGAGGAAACGCATGCAGACACGGGGAGAACATGAAAACTCAACGCAGGGAGGATCTGGGACACAAACCTTGATCTTCTTACTGAGAGGTATCAACGCTATCAGTGTGCCACCATTCCACCCAGTTTCTGCCATCTATCTGGATATCATTGGTGTGGAGGCTTATCTGTCAAAACCTCTGACCATTATTTGCTCATTTATTTCCACTGGATGACTATTTTTAATTTAGAGAATGTTCTTTTATCTTGGATGATCTATATATTTTTGGGGCCACCTAAGCTGAGTCCAAATATTTAGTTATGCAAAGCAAATGCATTGCACAATGAAGTCTCTTACAACATCAGAATTTCAGCTTTGCTGAATGAAGGCACAGAGAGAATATGATCATTTGTTTTCTAGGTTGTGGAAAAATGGATGCACAGTGTGCTATGGAAAGTGGGGTATAACTCCCTGATCCTACATATGAAATCCATTACTGTACTTCTATTTAGTTCTTCTAATTTTTTTGTGATACTCTGCTGAAAATCGCATTTAGACACATTAAATCCATTTTAAAGGATGCTCAGGCACGTAGTTGGCATGCAGCAATAGAGTCTAATTAGAGATGAAGGTGTCCTTAATTTGCTTACACTTTGTTTAGATGGGTAAATACTCTTAGTTTGAAATGGATGTGAACAAGGTCTTTTGTCTTGTCGCAATACGTACATGTAAATTTGACCAGATTTCCATTTTTCATTTGGTCTTCAAGCCAAGATAGTAACACAAAATATATATGTCTGTATAGAAAGTAATTTGCAATGTTCGGACCAGTATACTGGCATTCATTAATATGCTTTGGGTGAGAATAATCAGAGTCATCTCTACCCTTGTTGTGTAAGGAGTCACAGTGTTTCAATGCATATGCAAGAGTTCACAATTACAATAATGTCAATTATGCTGTGTGCAGTGTGTTAATAATGTGTGAAGTGTGGCTGGCTTACACAAATGGAGCCCATTGAGTCTGGGCTATGCGACTGCCCTCCAACATGTACTGTGCTCAACGCTCTTCTTTCATTTTCAGTTCTAGTAGACAGTGCTGTACACTACTTTGTTTATTTACTAGTCATGTTGACATCCTGCATGTTTTCTACTCCTTCACCCCCTCTTGCCTCTGTTACATTAGCTGTTCTGGCATTTTGCCTCAATTTTCTCTCAGACTGACCCCTTATGTTAATCGTTTATTCCTGCTGCAAATGTGAAAATATCCAGTCATTCTTGACTTTCTTTCAGTAAAAACAAGTTATAAATAACCATCTCATCTCAGTATTGGGGCAGCTCAGGATACAGTGGTTAGTGTTGATGCTTTGCAGCTCCAGGGAAGTTGTTCAGATTCTGGTCTTGTAGGTATTGATTTGGAAAGCTTTTTTTTTTACTGATAGTTTAGTTTTCCTCCCACATTTTAGAAATAGTGTATGTATTTGATACAATTTAGCAAGAGTTGGCATGCTGTTTGAGAGTGCAGGGATGTGCATGAAGGTGTATTCTAATGCAATGGAGGCCTGTCTTTGGTTGGTACCTGCTTTGCCCCCAAAGTTGTCTCCTCCTGATTAATGATGAAGGTGACCTTAATTTGCTTAAATGGCAGTAGAATGTAAAGTAAAAGTTTGTTAGATGGGGAAAATATGTTTTGCATGAAAATGCAATATAGGTGAAGAAGATACTATGTTTTGTCACAATAAGTGCATGTAAATTTGACCAGATTTCAGTCTTTTATTTGGCTAAAATTGTAAATGAAAACCTACTTGTTTGTATAAAAAATCATTTAGCATTGTTCTGACCAGTATACTTGCATTCATTAATATGCTTTGGGTAAGACGGAAAAAATAGAAGGACAGATACATTACATACTACGGTTTTATCAGTTTTCTTGTTAGCCAATAAACCAGACTATGTCTGCGTACAGTAATAGTAATGAGCTGCACGTTAATGCGTACATCACCTATTTACTCACAGCCCTATTCTATCAGCAAAATCTCAGCATCTCAGTTCAGTCTGCAGGTGAAGCCCTTGTCTCTAAACTCTTGGAAAGTCATCCTTTGCCACTTTCCATGTTATTGGTTTTCCGATAAGTGATTTGGATTACTTGATGAGGGGAACAGCCTGGGGAGAAGTCTAGTGCTGCTCTTGGCTGTGGCACAAATGATGATATTCAAAGGTATTGTGGAAAACTCTCAGAGGTGAGATGGAAACGTATCTTCAGCCTTTCATGTCTGTCTGGAGATTTTTGTCACGCAAAAGAAAAGGCAGAAAGTTGAAATAATTTATCACTAGCCCAATCCAGTTAGGATTAGCATACTGTGGGCAGTAAGTGATTTTCTAAAGTATTAGATTATTTATTTCCTGAACCCACTTATTTCAGTACATTTTGTAAGGGAACACAACATTGGGCACTATTAGAGGGGCTCAAGTAAGATGATAGCTCATATGCGGATAACTAAGCGCACTTGATAAACCTGACACTCACATCTGACAGTGGAAATGAGAGTATCTTGAGGGAACTCTCTTAAAAATTGGGAAAAAGGTGATGACTCGACACAGTCATTGCTCAGGCTGTGGTCTGAAGCCATAACTGTGAGGCATCAACAATAACCACCCCATACATATGATCATACAAGATTTAAAAGAAGAAGGTACTAACAAAAATAAATTTTAAAAAGACCATTGTATTTTCTTTCATTCACTGAAGCAGAAACATTGTGAGAATATTAGCTTCTTTGTACACATTAGAATCTAATTGTGAATTGGAAAGCCATTTCTCCACTTTGCGTAAAGAGAATGCAGCCAACAGACAAAGAAAAGATCTTGGTTCCTGCCTGCTTCAGTGCATCGGACTATCAGGATAGAGGGATATGTTTCGACAGTCTAAGTGATTTCTGCTTCAGAGACTAAATGGTTATTGCCGAAATATTCACTCATGTAATAGATGACACTCAGATTGCACTCGGGAAGCAGATCAATACAGCGTGCAGGGAAAGTAAACAATTACAAGCCTGCTGGGACGTGCGATCTCTGTATATTGAAAAATTGCCAAAACATCCTGCCATCTCCCATCCATTTATACACATTCAGGCGGCTATTACAGCCAAATAGACATTTCATACCCTCTGCCTTGTTCTATTAATTTTCAGCAATAAACAAATTGAGATTCAAATTTACGCTTGGAAACAGGGCTGGCAAAACAATTACAAGCTAGGAGGCCTTGTTATCACACAAGATGAGCAAATCTGACTGATTAGGCTCATTCCAGGTTTCGGATTGCTGGAAGCATTATCTGCCAGACTCCTCAACACAATATATCCATCCCTAAGCTCCTTATATCTTCTAATTAAAGGCCAATTTAGTTAAAATCCTCCAATTTACCCTTTACTTAAACTGCAAGGTCCTGCAATCGTGCAAAGATTGGCAAAAAGACTGCCTGATTAATGTCTTAAGCTCAATTTGTGAGACTGCCTGGCCTTCCCAGTCAAACCACTAAAGGGAAACATACCGATTATTCACAAATGAGATGTATGTAGCAGGCTTCCTTCATTTTCCTATTTAATATAGGAATCATTGAAGGGCAAGTGCAGAGGGGACTCTCCTTTTTCTTTAATCTGAATAGTGCCCGTATGACTATTTGAAAAATGCTTTTTTGCAAAACCTCTATCCCATTTTTTTAACAATAACTGTGTTTCATGTGATGCAAATCATAACATTATGTAGTACCTGTATGTCCGTCCCCAACTTGATTAATACAATAGAGCGTTGGGTTGGGTAATGCAAATCAAATTTGTAGAAGCAACATTGTTGGACAGCAAAGTTAAGAGCTGAGCATTTGCGGGTTTGAAAGTGAAAAGAGAAAAGAGTACAACTTAATAATGTTAATCAAGTTGAACAATTTAATACTGACCCAAAAGGTAAAATGCCAAGAATGCTTCAGACAGGGTTCCATTACTGGTCAGTTTACAAATTCCTGTTTTGTTTCTTTTTTTCTCATGTTTGATTCATTTGATTGTATGAAGAATTACTTTTCATTTATTTATTTTTGTCTGATGGCTCCTGACTCACTCGATGTGAGAAAACCCCAACATTGTCTCTTCTCGATGTCTAGTTTTGCAAGCTTTTTGGGGCTTTTCCTTATTTCTGGTCCTCCAGACCCAAACATCCTCTTTTTTAGGCCATTTTTGGACAACATTTTGTGGAGGAAATTACATCCTTATAATAAAGAATAAACCAATAGTTGCCTTCAGCAGAAATTATCAGAAGGTCTTGAAGTTGTGCAGGCCATATTAACCGAGGTTTGCCCCTTAATGGTATACAAAGGTTCAAAGTTACTCCGTTTTAAAAAATTTTGAAAAAATGGGGATCGATAAAATAGGCATGTGAAGTGTTATTTTATGCTGTTTTGAGGTTGCTGATCATGAATATGGTAATGTTTTTTGACTGGGCAAATCAGCATATTAATTTTATTATGCCTTAATACAGAATTTAATATTGTTAATCATGGATATTGTATTGTCCAGGAATGAAAAAATTCTGGATATCTCTCTCTTGGCAGGAGGAGGTGCAGATTAGCACAAGTTCACACAACACCTTCCTCAAGGCTCTGTCCTCTGCCCTATGCTGTTTCCGTATCTACATGCCTCCCCGTGTCCATGTCATTTGTAGCTTTGAACTTTGTTGTCATTTTTTATGGATGACACACTATTTCAGTTTTACATGTTCATTAGAGATATCTAACTGGCACACAACCTTTTAAAATTAAACAGCAATAAAACAGAAGTCACAGTAATTGACACTAAGGCCCAGTTTAGGAAAAGTGTCTTCTTTCCATTTACTCTGGATGATGATACAATCATTCCTTATCTACAGCAAGAAATCTTGATGTAATTTTTGATTACTCCCTGTCTTAACTCACACTTACCATGGGTGATATTTCCACCACTGCAGCTTATCCCATATTCACTCCTTCCTCTTCTTTCTGATATGGATAGGCTTGTCCATGCTTTCATCACATCCTGACCTGATTGTTTAACTCTCTGTTGGCACATGTCCCTTCTAACATGTTACCTCAGATCCAGCTGGTTTCAAAACCTGCTGCAAGTGCCCTTTCAGACTCTAAACAGTGAGCACATAATGTCTGCTCTTTCCAGCTTCACTGGCTACCTGTATTTTATAAGACTGAATTTAAAATTATATTACTATTTAGAAAAACTTGTATTTCCTTGCATAGAACTGCTATGGTAACCTCGTGCAGTGCTGATGTCTTGTCTGCCAGATCAGGTGCACTAATTTTTCTTATCATACACCCCATTGTTATCTACTTCATCAATTACATCATCAATTAAATCATTACATTTCTTATGAAAACCCTGAATTAGAGTCGCTTATGCTAATTCAGACTTTTTGTTTTTTATGTTAATTATTTGCATTATTCTGCTTTTGTTTTGTTTTAGGACGGTAAATACTGTCATTAACTTGGAAGTTCATTCATGCAAATAAAGTCCTAAAACTGCTGCATAAAGCGCCACAAGTTGAAGGGTCCATCAACCTTTATGTCAGAAGGGCAAATGATGGATTGTTATAAAATAAAAGAATTATTATCAAAAATGCTCCATACCACATAAAGCTCCAAGGAACAGAAAAGGCACAAGAGTTATCTTAGCACAATAGACAATCTACTGGTGGACAAGAGAGGTTTAGGAGAAGTGCAAAGTGTTACATTTAGGCAAAAGGAAAGTCAATCTATATATATAAAAGTCAATGTATGTGTGTGTGTATGTATGTATGTTCTGGTATCACTTCCGAATGGCTGGAGCGATTTTCATGAAACTGGGTACACGTTTCTCATTGGTCGACTAAAAATACTGTAGGGTGAAATCAACCCTAACCCACCCACTTCTGGGTAGGGTCGGGGGTGATCTTGCGGTCTTGTATGCATGTTATCATCCAGCTGACACTCGGAACGACCACCAGAGGGCGAACTGGAGGTGACTGCCAGCATTCTCTATGTTTGAGCACCACCGCACCCCTGCTGCTTTTGAAATTAAATAGAGTTGGCTGAATCTGAGGGTCAACTGGATGATAATATACATACAAGACCACAAGACAAACACATTAATGTGTTTTCATTGTTCGTTAATTTATCTTTATATTTAAAGTTTTTTTTTTTTTTTAATTATATTTTTCTCAAACAATTAAAAAAAACACTTTATTTTCCTCCCGGGTAACGCCGGGTGTTTCAGCTATGTTAGGTAGTTGTAAATACAAGATAAGAGACATTGTCCCAAAGGAAGCAACTTCTGAAAAGAAGTTAGGGGTCTATATTGACACAACAATTTCTTGACCTAAACAATGCATAGAAGTGATTATAAGGGAAATAAAATATGAAGTTATACTGTAAAGACTGTTGAATATAAATATAGGGGCACTATGCTTGGACTATATAATGCACTAGTGAGACCACATCTGAGGTATTGTCTACAACTCACCCCCACTGTAGACATAATAGCAACTGAAGCTCTGTAGAAGAGAGCAACCAGGTACAGCCCAGGACAAGGACATGTCTTACTGTGACAGGTTTAGCGAATTAAACCAGTTAGCCTTGATCAGAGGAGACTGCATGGGAACCTAATCCAGTGTTTCGAAAATTCTCAAAGGCATTAATTGACTCAGCAGAATTCTTTTTCCTAAATTCTGAATCACATACCCAAGGACATAGATAGAAATTAAGGGAATGTGCATTTATGACTGAAAGGGGACATGCATTTAAGACTAAGGCCAGAAAGCACTTCTTAATACAGAATTTGTAAGAAACTACTGAGACATGTAGCTGAAACGGAAAGCTTGAGATCCTATAAGAAGCATCTGGATGAGATATTGGGATATCTTAGCTAGTAACTAAACAAACAAGCTTGATGGACAAGTTTGTCAGATTTATTATGTTATTATGTAAAATTAATTTCACAATTTATTTTTTTTGACTGAACATTTTTTAAAGGTAATCATTTCCCTGGAAAGTGTCCTCTGAATGGCTTTACTCTGAGGAAAAATGTTGCTCTTTCTCTCTTTCTTTCTCTTTCTTATCATTGGGGAAGCAACCTTCCAAACTCATCATGGAAACCATTTTAATTCACTATATCCCTCAACCAGACACCCAGTGTTGTTGTAGTATCCTGTGTGAACTTCCAGTAGAATCGGTTCTTTGAAAGGAAAAAAATTATCTTTCCTGGGAATAGCTCTCTTTGTTGTTTCAGGGAATATGGTAGACTGCTTGACCCTTTGATGAAATACCTTTTAAAAGGGACAGACAATTTTTGTCTTCAAATCTATAGGTCTCCATCATTTTATGGAACAGTCTGAACTCTCTCATTTGCTCATAAATTTTCAATACCTCAAAAAGATAATGAAAGCTTCATCAGTCCTTCTAGTGAACACTCAGCAACAATTTAAAGTTTTAAGGGAACAATCTGAACTTTTTCAGTCCCTTGAGCTCTCAAGAAACATATTGTTATTTTCTGAACCCTGCCAAACACATTGTATTATCTTTTTTTTTAACTGAACTCACTCTACTGTGAAGAATAGCCTTTGCTCTTTCGGTATTTTAAGAATATATGCATGCAGTTTCATCCCTCAAGGGAACACCTCACATAGACTAGTCTCCCGAAGAAGCCGCCTACACTCCATCAGTCCCTTCACGCAGTACCATGTCGTCTAAATCATTTGATAAATACTTTCTTATTTATTACTGCTGATTTGGACCTTCTTAGAAGCAAGTCCTGGTTTGTGGGGGAGTACAGTGCCCAGTCTGAGTGTTCATATTCATTCATGGAAGCTACCCATGAAATTTCATTCAACAAAAGCAAAAAGTGGTGTCTCAATACACCACACAAGCTTGTCTCTTTTGTGGAACTCCTGAATCACCTCCAGGAAACCATCTGTGCAGTTTTATTGCCCAATATATGATCCCTCTGGTGTTTTTATATTTTGAACAAATATATTTTTCTGTTTCTGCCTGGAGGATACACTTTGCACAGCATCAGTTATCTAAAGCAAAAGCTTGAGCTATGTGAGTCCCACAAGTCACAAAACCCTTATTTCTAAATGTTATAAAGCACTGTTATCATCCAATTGTAAAATTAGGAAGATAAGTATTTATATACGGAACAGAAACAATTTTACAAGCCCAGAATGTTGTAACTGTATAATTATCAGGCATTTTACTATTTCAAAGCCGTCATCACTATAACGTTTATCTTTCAATGTGTCCCAGAGGCTCCGAACTTTAAACCATAAAGTTGTTGGTTCAGTCCCTTTGTCAGACTCATTGAATAAGTCACTTAACCCATCTCTGTTCAAGCTGGAAAACACAAATGGAAACTCTTGCCCTGAGAGTCTTTGTTTAACATAGTGTCAGTCAAACAGGCTCTCTCTTGAGCTTATTCTGTAAAGTATCAATGGCAGTCTCTTCAACTGCCTAGGTGACATTTGCAGCACGTTGAATGCAAGCCCTTGGATTGTGCAGACATCTAGCAACTCATTGGTCTGAATTGATATTTCTGTAGATTTTATTTTTTTTATTTTTATTGTATACCTTTGTGTAACTTATAAATGGTTTGCTCTTTCCTTGTGAAATTAAACTAATTATTGCTGACATCCCCTTTAAGTGTCTCTTTTGACCAAATCACCATGTTCTCATGTTTTTTCTTTTATAGTGTTTCATGTTCCTGGCTGTCGTGAGTAGCGATTACATTAAACGGAAGATGCCAAGTAAAAGAAAGGAGCTGTTAAAGCTCATCTTTGCTTAGAGCTGTCAAAGTTCCCCCTTCACCTACTGGACCCATCAGTGTGATAAATACCAAGCTGCCAGTGGGCACAGTTTTTCATTACTCTTTTACATGAATCTGTGTTCGCAGTAAAGAAAAAATTAAGGCGAAGCAAAAAACAACTAGGCAGCTGTGACAAGTGTAGTGACCATTGTTTCTTTAATCTATTTCTGGTGTAAGGCTTTATTTATATATTTATTTTTACCTCAGTCTTAGGAGTCTGACTCTTTTAAAAGTTATTTTTTGTACAATACATAGAAAGAGAGTAATTTCCACCTAAAGTATCTCAGCATGTATTAACTTATCCCACTGACTCAAGATATAAATTAAAAGAGTAACATAAAACAAATCTCTTGCTGCTTTAAATAATGTTACCAGAAATAAAACGGAAGGCAGGCTGCTTAAGAAACAATAATCTTTAGGCCAACAACTTGAAGTAACAAAGGGAAAAGGTCTTCCAGGCCAATTGAAAAGCACATTCATCACACTCCACTGCACATCAGACTCTGAAAGAAATGAACAGAAAAGAAAAAGAACGGAAATGTGATCAGTAGAGAAAACACTCCTGCTTGAGAACCTTTGAGAAAATCAGATTAAAAGACATTATTTTACACAGAACAACGTTTAACCTAACAATGTGGTTCCCAAGTTCAGTCCTGGGAGACCCCCAATGCCGCAGGTTTTTATTCCAACCAGTTTCATAATCAGTGCATCAGTCTCAATTTTACTCTTCATTCAGCACCTGCATGACAGGATTTGACTCTCTCATGATCTGGTCCACTTAAATTAGGGGTGTCCACCTCCTCCAGTCCTGGTGGGCTGCAGTGGCTGCAGGTTTTCATTCTAACCCTTTTCCTAATCAGTGAGCAGTTTTCACTGCTAATTAACTCCTTTTCCCTTCATTTTAATAGCCCTATTTTTAAGGATTCAGTCCTCTGAATTGATTAGTTTCTTCATTAAATGGCAGCCAAACAGAAATGAGATTTGAAACGAGCCAACAGATGACCAGCTAAATTCACTCCAACCAGTTTCTTAATGCAAAGCCAATTCTTGCTGTTAATCAAAGCTGTTATTGAATATCATGACTTCTTGCTGCTCTCATTCAACCACAGAATAATTTTCTGTTTTCTCTAAGATCACCGTCATGATATTTTGGTGATCTGAGCAGACCAACATGACTGAAGCCTTCACCTTTCTTTTATTTTGAGGTTAGCTGGTCATGTGGTGACTTGTTTTGTGTCTCATTGTTTGGCTGCTCATTAAGGAAAAAGAAACAACTAAGGGGTCTGAGTCATGTCAATTAAAACTAATTGAGAAGATAGTTAGAATGAAAACCTGCAGCCACTGCGGCCCACCAGGACCGGAGCTGGACACCCTTGATGTAAACGATGAAAACCAGTGGTGATAAAACACACCCTTGTCTCCCCCCTCATTTTAGACTGAAGTAGTTGGTCAGTACTGCACATGGCTCTGACATTGAAAAGTAGCTGTCCTATGACACCATATTCTAAGATTCTCCATAACTTACATCTGTTGACGTGATCAAAGGCTTTCTCTTGATTCACAAACACAGGATGTGTTTGTTGTGCTATATAGTCTTCCTACTTAGCCATCTAAGGGCAAAGATTGCATCCTTTGCCCTGTTTCAAGCTGAACTGTGGAGGTGTGCTTTCTCTTTATATCTGCTCTAGTGTTTTGAGATTTTGCTGTACATAGTTAAGGAGTGCAATGGCTCTGTATGTACCACTGTGTTTTGGCTCTCCTCTTTGTTCCAAATTGGCATAAGCAAAGCCACCTGCCAGTCCTCTGCTACTCTTGTTTTTTCACATGCCTTCTGCAACATCTCTATTAGCCACAGAATAGCTTTCTCACCACAGGCTAAAACTACCCATCTTGTTATTTTATTCCACAAAACTGTTATGGTAGCCATGAAGACCATCTCCCTGAAGCAATTAGCCAGTGGGGCTCTGGTGATTCTTCAACAGGCCTAGCAAGACGTATACATTTTTTTTTCATATTACATATATATAACAGACTAAATCATTAAACACTGAGTAACATTTTTTTTAATTTGAAATCTGTGTAAGAAAAGGTTTTGCACTGTGTTTGTGATCTGGTAATCCTCCACTGAGATATTATATGTGGTCTTTGGAGGGTATTTTTGGAATTTGGAATTTTATTAATAAATGGTGGGAATATAACGTGTGAAACTAGCAATTTATATTTTAATTGGAATACCACCTTTAAATGATAATGTTAATCTAAGGGTCTAGTCAAACTAACATGATACTTGTTCCCTTTATCTAGCATGCTGTTCTTCTTAATTTACAATTCATAAATAACTTATGCATTAATTGGTTTACAAATTACTTAATTACAAATTAAGAAAATTCACAAGAATGAATTAAGTATTCAAAAGTCTGACTACTGAGGAAGAACTTCTGAAACAGTGCTCCAGAACAGATAGGCTAATAAATATTATGAGTTAAAGAGTGTCTGTCATTGACTTCAAAAAAACAGAAGCAAGCTTAGTAGGTCCAAAGAGAATAAAATATCAACATGTACCATAATGTTTAAGGCACACTGCTATTGACCATGCTGGCAGTGTGCAAGCTATGACCACTTTGTGAAAATGTCTGTGTGTCTATCAAAGCAAAACATTGAGGTGTTATGTAAGTTTTGTAGGCAGATGATGTTGAAAGAGCTGAAATGTACGCCTGTTTATGCATTCTGGATAGGAACAATGCTTTACCTCACCATCTTGTAGACACAAGTGTATAGAGGTGTTCACAAATGGGTAGAGAAGGGTGACAGATTCAGAAGTCTCAGGATGACTGCCAACATCAACCATTAATAAGAAACAGGAAGAAGTCAGAGGCATCATTATCACTGACAGAAGATTAATGATAAAGAAAACTACATTAAAACTTTGCCTCAGTCAACGTTCAGCCAGTCTGATAGTGTATTAAAAATGGTTCAGTGGAAAATTATCTTCAAAATTTATAGATCTCTAAAATTAAATGAGAAGCAAGGAAGCTATATTGAGATTAAATTGAATTTTGAAATGGTACAATACACACCAGACTCACTTTGTAGGTCAGAGCAAATCAAGGAACCTGTTTGAGCTATCCATGTATCCATCAATACATTTCCTACCCTATTTATCCAAAGATGTTGGATGACAAAGCCCTCTTGTGTCCCAGAATTAAGCAGACTTGAGAATGTTATGTTATGTTATATTATGTTATGTAAGCATGAATGAAAGGTTCCCTGGCATGTATGTTTAGTTGACACTTAAAAAGAGTTTAAAAGTAAATATTGGAACAACAGAAGTATTTAATTGCAAAGTCACTATTTTAATCTTATCTGGTCCCATTGTTCTAATGCTGTCGCATAAAATGTATTTTCCCCTTTCAATTCAATGATGATTATTCCCAGTATTAAGAATTTTATTAGTCTCCTGTTATCATTCTCAAGGACCTAATCACATTGACATGCAAGTCTGAAGACATGCACTGGTTGTATGTGGCGCCGTTGTGAAGTGTTTTTATGTTATTTAATCTAAAATGTCACCTTTGGTTAAACATGATTTATTATTCTTTGACTAGTCATATATTCACATTTCACAGCATGCACTTCTTTCATAAAAAAAGACACTTAAAAATTATCTTTCACCCAATGCATACTGTACATTAGGATTTACACTCATATCCACATTTATTTCCACAAAATGAGAACAACTATAATTACTAAGAGGAAAAACAGTATTAAACAATCCTATTGCAACACTAAATTCTACTCTTAACCTTTGTAATACTCTGCAATTAAAAATATGAAAACACTTAAAGCATAAGTGAAGTTGATGGTAAGTATTAGTTAATAATGAAAAAGATGTCTGGAAGATTAACTACTGCTGCTGTCCTGACACTAACATTTTACGGCACATTTGTAGGAGAAACCTTCAGCTTTTCAAGGCTAAATATTATGTGAATGAGTTTAGGCTTATATTTATGTATGTAGGCAAGCTCTTATTTTTTATATACAATATTAGCTACCCAGTTAATTTACAAAAAATAAATAACTTGTTGAAGTAGTATGCATTAAAAAAATATTTTACACTTTAAATATATGTTAATTTCACCCCAACGATGTACTGTGTATTTGTTCAAAGTTCTGATAATATTCCATCCATCCATCCATCCATTGTCTCCCGCTTATCCGAGGTCGGGTCGCGGGGGCAGCAGCTTGAGCAGAGATGCCCAGACTTCCCTCTCCCCGGCCACTTCTTCTAGCTCTTCCGGGAGAATCCCAAGGCGTTCCCAGGCCAGTCGAGAGACATAGTCCCTCCAGCGTGTCCTGGGTCTTCCCCGGGGCCTCCTCCCGGTTGGACGTGCCCGGAACACCTCACCAGGGAGGCGTCCAGGAGGCATCCTGATCAGATGCCCGAGCCACCTCATCTGACTCCTCTCGATGCGGAGGAGCAGCGGCTCTACTCTGAGCCCCTCCCGGATGACTGAGCTTCTCACCCTATCTTTAAGAGAAAGCCCAGACACCCTGCGGAGGAAACTCATTTCAGCCGCTTGTATTCGCGATCTCGTTCTTTCGGTCACTACCCATAGCTCATGACCATAGGTGAGGGTAGGAACATAGATCGACTGGTAAATTGAGAGCTTCGCCTTGTGGCTCAGCTCCTTTTTCACCACGACAGACCGATGCAATGCCCGCATTACTGCGGATGCCGCACCGATCCGCCTGTCGATCTCACGCTCCATTCTTCCCTCACTCGTGAACAAGACCCCGAGATACTTGAACTCCTCCACTTGGGGCAGGATCTCGCTACCAACCCTGAGAGGGCACTCCACCCTTTTCCGGCTGAGGACCATGGTCTCGGATTTGGAGGTGCTGATTCTCATCCCAGCCGCTTCACACTCGGCTGCGAACCAATCCAAAGAGAGCTGAAGATCACGGCCTGATGAAGCAAACAGGACAACATCATCTGCAAAAAGCAGTGACCCAATCCTGAGCCCACCAAACCGGACCCCCTCAACACCCTGGCTGCGCCTAGAAATTCTGTCCATAAAAGTTATAAACAGAATCGGTGACAAAGTCCAACTCTCACTGGAAACGGGTTCGACTTACTGCCGGCAATGCGGACCAAGCTCTGGCACCGATCGTACAGGGACTGAACAGCCCTTATCAGGGGGGCCGGTACCCCATACTCTCGGAGTACCCCCCACAGGATTCCCCGAGGGACACGGTCGAATGCCTTTTCTAAGTCCACAAAACACATGTAGACTGGTTGGGCAAACTCCCATGCACCCTCCAGGACCCTGCTAAGGGTATAGAGCTGGTCCACTGTTCCGCGACCAGGACGAAAACCACACTGTTCCTCCTGAATCCGAGGCTCGACTATCCGACGGACCCTCCTCTCCAGGACCCCTGAATAGACTTTTCGAGGGAGGCTGAGGAGTGTGATCCCTCTGTAGTTGGAACACACCCTCCGATCCCCCTTCTTAAAGAGGGGGACCACCACCCCGGTCTGCCAATCCAGAGGCACTGTCCCTGATGTCCATGCGATGTTGCAGAGGCGTGTCAGCCAAGACAGTCCTACAACATCCAGAGCCTTGAGGAACTCCGGGCGTATCTCATCCACCCCCGGGGCCCTGCCACCAAGGAGTTTTTTGACCACCTCAGTGACCTCAGTCCCAGAGATGAGGGAGCCCACCTCTGAGTCCCCAGGCTCTGCTTCCTCATTGGAAGGCATGTTAATGGGATTGAGGAGGTCTTCGAAGTATTCCCCCCCCACCGACCCACAACGTCCCGAGTCGAGGTCAGCAGCGCACCATCCCCACCATATACAGTGTTGACACTGCACTGCTTCCCCTTCCTGAGACGCAGGATGGTGGACCAGAATCTCCTCGAAGCCGTCCGAAAGTCATTCTTCATGGCCTCCCCAAACTCCTCCCACGCCCGAGTTTTTGCCTCAGCAACCACCAAAGCCGCATTCCGCTTGGCCTGCCGGTACCTATCAGCTGCCTCCGGGGTCCCACAGGACAAAAGGGTCCTGTAGGACTCCTTCTTCAGCTTGACGGCATCCTTCACCGTCGGTGTCCACCAGCGGGTTCGGGGATTGCCGCCACGACAGGCACCGACCACCTTACGGCCACAGCTCCGGTCAGCTGCCTCAACAATAGAGGCACGGAACATGGCCCATTCGGACTCAATGTCCCCCACCTCCCTCGGGATGTGGTCGAAGTTCTGCCGGAGGTGGGAGTTGAAGCTACTTCTGACAGGGGGCTCTGCCAGACGTTCCCAGCAGACCCTCACAACACGTTTGGGCCTACCACGCCTGACCGGCATCCTCCCCCACCATCGAAGCCAACTCACCACCAGGTGGTGATCAGTTGACAGCTCCGCCCCTCTCTTCACCCGAGTGTCCAAGACATGTGGCCGCAAGTCCGACGACACGACCACAAAGTCGATCATCGAACTGAGGCCTAGGGTGTCCTGGTGCCAAGTGCACATATGAACACCCCTATGCTTGAACATGGTGTTCGTTATGGACAATCCGTGACGAGCACAGAAGTCCAATAACAAAACACCGCTCGGGTTCAGATCAGGGGGGCCATTCCTCCCAATCACGCCCTTCCAGGTCTCACTGTCATTGCCCACGTGAGCATTGAAGTCTCCCAGCAGAACGAGGGAGTCCCCCGAAGGTATGCCCTCTAGCACCCCCCTCCAGGGACTCCAAAAAGGGTGGGTACTCCGAACTGCTGTTCGGTGCATACGCACAAGCAACAGTTAGGACCCGTCCCCCCACCCGAAGGCGAAGGGAGGCTACCCTCTCGTCCACCGGGGTAAACCCCAATGTACAGGCTCCAAGTTGGGGGGCAATAAGTATACCCAAACCTGCTCGGCGCCTCTCACCGGGGGCAACTCCAGAGTGGTACAGAGTCCAGCCCCTCTCAAGGAGATTGGTTCTAGAGTCCAAGCTGTGCGTCAAGGTGAGTCCGACTATATCTAGCCGGAACCTCTCAACTTCGCGCACTAGCTCAGGCTCCTTCCCCTTCAGAGAGGTGACATTCCACGTCCCAAGAGCCAGTTTCTGTAGCCGAGGATCGGACCGCCAAGGTCCCCGCCTTCGGCCACCACCCAACTCACACTGCACCCGACCTCCTTGGCCCCTCCCATAGGTGGTGAGCCCATGGGAAGGGGGACCCACGTTGCCTCTTCGGGCTGTGCCCTGTCGAGCCCCATGGGTGCAGGCCCGGCCACCAGGCGCTCGCCATCGAGCCCCACCTCCAGGCCTGGCTCCAGAGTGGGGCCCCGGTGACCCGCGTCCGGGCAAGGGAAAACGCCATCCAAAATTGTTTTTCTTCATAGGAGGTTTGTTTAACCGCTCTTTGTCTCATCCCTCACCTAGGACCAATTTGCCTTGGGTGGCCCTACCAGGGGCATAAAGCCCCGGACAACAGAGCTCCTAGGATCATTGGGACACGCAAACCCCTCCACCACGATAAGGTGACGGTTAAAGGAGGGGATATATATATATAGTGATATATATACATACACACACACATATGCATATACAGTACACTTGACTCAAAATTTAATTGGCCCACTTTGTGTGTTTATTGCCCACATGCTATAATACTGTTTGTGAAAAGTGATTTATTCTACATCTCTGCTTTAAGAAGTATGTGAAAAAAATGAAAAACCACATTATAACAGTTGCACTTTCTGATTTTTTTTTTTGTTTGTTTACCCAGAATACAAGTGCGGTTTCAGTCCATGTGCATATTCTACATCAGAAAAATAAAAATAAATGTGTAGTACCTTTTATACATCCTGCTGGAAACCTCATTCAATCACTTATCAAAAGCATATTTTAAAGGTACACATTGTATCCTATTTTTGAAGTGGTTGCATTAACATTTAAACCAGGTAGGTAGTGTAGTGTAATGGATAGGAAAATGGACGTAAAAAAGCAACAATTTTCAGTTAAATTTCAGCCTCTATCACACTGTGTCACTTAACTTGCTTTTAGTCCAAGTGTAAAAAAGTATCAGTCAACAATTGTAATAATGAATACTGATTTTGTAGGTTATGGTAAATAAAGATGTTTACCAGTAAAATCCATTATAAGAACATTAAAACTTAGCACATGAGAACAAAATTAATCAGACAATTAATTATGGCAGAATGTAAAGTGTAATGTAGAGAAGAAGACATAACAGTAAAATAACAAAATAAACAGTCCATTAAAAGAGCAAGGGGAAGATGGAATGAAAAAATACTTGGAGGCATATCATTGAAAGAACTAGAGGAAGCCAGTCAAAAGTTTTTTGTTAAGAACCATGAGAAAGAAACATTGTCAAAAGTATACACCGAAGTTGTTACCAAAAAGACAAAACCAATCTATCATAAACTCAGAAAATCAAAGTCTAGAAACAAGGCCGAGATTCAAAATAGAAAAGTAAAATTAATTGGACGTAAGGTTCTTTGCATCCACTCTCAGACAGATCAGGGCTGTATGTGAATGTTTTAAGTTCTGTCACACTGATGATGTCAGAGGTCCTGGAGATTCACAGGAACACTGCCACAGAAACATAGGACCCTGAAGCTCACAAACAGCGGCACTCAAAAAGCAAACAAATAAAACATTACAAAATACAGTCAATTATGACATATAGAAAGCAGGAACAACCCAGTTAGATAAAAGTTTATTCCGTTTAGGACAAAAAAACAGATGAAAAGGCGATCACTGCTGTTTAACCTATTAAGGTGTTATGTGGTTGTGATTTCTCTATTAACAGGGCTTCAACTACAGTACTTGCAAAGTACTCTTTTCTTACAGAGAATAGTGAGATTAGCAGAGAACTTTATCGGGGTGCCTCTCCCTTCTCTGGAAGACACATTGTCAATGTCTCCATAACTGGTGGTGTTATTCAGACAGCAGGAAAGGTTGTAGGCTTGAAATTGGACTCCACTGTGGTTCTGTGTACAGCATGGGTCAAAAAACATGCTGGAAATAAAATCAAAGACTGATTACACTCACCCAGGCCACCATCTCTTTCAGTTATTATCATCGAGGAAACGTTACCAGTCAATAAAAGCAATGATTACCAGACATATAAACAGTTTGTTTATTACTGCAGTCACTATGGTTAAACACAGTCTCTGATTCATCTCTGGCTTTTCATGATTCCTAAACGGCACCATCCAATATAAGTCATGTCTATTTTGTGCTGATTTTATAAAGACGTACTTGATATATTACTGGGCAGGAGGGCAGTTTTACAAGACTATATTGTTTTATATATTTATGTTTTATCCAATTTATCTTTCACTACTACCATACATAATATGATAGTATAATATATTGTATATTGTTCTGTTTAATTGTATTTACTGAGTTATTGAGCATGAATGCAACCTTAAGAGAAATTTCTAGCAACTATGTTGCCTGACAATAATGTTCACGTTCAAATGCAAGTTCAATTTCAAATTAAGTAGAAGTAGTTTCGAGAGAAAAAAAAACATGAAACAATTCTTCACACAAAAGGCTATAACTAGAGAGTCATGTAACTGAAATAGAGACAATGGCAGCTTTAAAAAATGTATCAATGTGACCGGGAGATTAATTAGGTTTTAGGTAACCAAATCAGTTTGATGGACTGAATTGTTTTCTCTTGGTCATAAATTTCGCAAGTTCTTACATTTTGCATCATCCTGCTTTTGCACATCTCGTATCTGATATATTCATAATGATTCTGTATAGTAATTTTGGATATGTTGTTTTATTTTATATTCCTTTTTGTTGTTTGTTATTTGATTATCCTTCTAACCTTTTGAATGCTTTGCCAGTGTCTCCTCATTCTCCAGCTGATCATGTCAATCATTCCTTTAATCTTCTACTTCTTTCGGCTGCTCCCGTTAGGGGTTGCCACAGCGGATCATCTTCTTCCATATCTTTCTGTCGTCTGCATCTTGCTCTGTCACACTCATCACCTGCATTTCCTCTCTCACCACATCCATAAACCTTCTCTTAGGCCTTCCTCTTTTCCTTTTTCTGCAGCTCTATCCTTAACATCCTTCTTCCAATATACTCAGCATCTCTCCTCTGCACATGTCCAAACCAACGCAATCTCGCCTCTCTGACTTTGTCTCCCAACCATCCAACCTGAACCTAATCATGTCTACCCTCATCACACCCAATGCAAATCTTAGCATCTTTAACTCTGCCATCTCCAGCTCTGTCTCCTGCTTTCTGGTCAGTGCCACCGTCTCCAACCCATATAACATAGCTGGTCTCACTACCGTCCTGTAGACCTTCCCTTTCACTCTTGCTGATACCCATCTGTCACAAATTACTCCTGACACTCTTCTCCACCCATTCCACCCTACCTGCACTCTCTTTTCACCTCTCTTCCTCAATCCTCATTACTGTGTACTGTTTATCCCAAGCATTTAAACTCATCCACCTTCACCATCTCTACTCCCTGCATCCTCACCATTCCACTGACCTCCCTCTCATTTACACACATGTATTCTATCTTGTTCCTACTGACCTTCATTCCTCTCCTCTCTAGAGCATATCTCCACTTCTCCTGGGTTTCCTCAACCTGCTCCCTACTATCGCTACAGATCACAATGTCATCAACAAACATCAAATCTGTGGGGACTCCTGTCTCAGAGCCGATCCCTGATGTAATCCCACCTCCAACTTGAATGCATCCGTCACTCCTACCGCAGACCTCACCATGGTCACACTTCTCTTGTACATATCCTGTGCAACTTTTACGTATTTCTCTGCCACTCCCGATTTCCTCATACAATAATATAACTCCTCTCGAGGCACCCTGTCATATGCTTTCTCCAGGTCCACAAAGACGCAATGCAACTCCTTCTGGCCTTCTCTAAACTTCTCCATTAACATCCTCAGAGCAAACATTGCATCTGTGGTGCTCTTTCTTGGCAGGAAACCATACTGCTGCTCGCTAATCATCACCTCACTTCTTAACCTAGCTTCCACTACTCTTTCCCATAACATCATGCTGTGGCTCATCAATTTTACTCACCCCTAGTTACTGCAGTTCTGCACATCCCCCTTATTCTTAAATATCGGCACCAGTACTCTTCTTCTCCACTCCTCAGGCATCCTCTCACTTTCCAAGATTCCATTAAACAGTCTGGTTAAAAACTCCACTGTCATTTCTCCTAAACACAATCATTCCTTTAATACTACTCTCAAATTAATATTCTTACTTGCTCGGCTTAGATGACAGTGCTCATAAATACCTTTAAAAGTTGGATAGGAATAAATGCTGAAGAGACAAATAAAGATCTGTCATAGTCTGGGCTGAGTGAGCAATGAAGTTACAAATGAGCTCGTTGGTAACTGTTGAATACATTGTCTCCATTAGGCCCAATACTATTTAAAAGCTTACAGTAATTTATGGACTGTTTACCTTCTATACTAGATATAAAGATATCACTTGTCCAAAGTAAGAACCCTTTGCTAACACAAGAGAGCTTGGAAAGTTTCATTCCTATCAGTTGTCCAAACCTTCTCTATTGTACAGCTTTATAATGAGTATCTAGTCAGGTGTAAGACTGTTTGTTCATTTGTAACTTCTTGCCCACCCACACCAGTCACCAGTATGAGTTGCTTGGTCTCTAAATGGTGTCACAAGTTGCTGCACCTTTTCACGCAGGGAAAAAAAAGCCCAAAAACACCAGCATTGTCTAAGATGGTCAAAATTGAGACTGGGGGACCTATTCTACTTAAAAAAAATATAAAAGGAGAAGGGACAGAGAAGGTGGAAGTTTGCTTTTACTCCAAGCAATAAGGAGCTCTGATTGAAGTCTTCCAAGTTGGAGACTTGTTAGGTTTAAGTTAAGGACAGTTTATTCTTTGCCAGGTGGCTAGTTGTAAACAATAACTGCTATATTTAAAATAAAACTATTCCTGAGTGTTGTCCCATGGTTTGCAGAGTGCCCCCTCCCTGCCACAGTGACTAATGTTGGACCATTCACCTACCCTGAACCCTTTTTAGTATCTCCTTTTTTTTTCTTTTTACTCCTTAACAGCTTAGAAATCCATTATAAGAGTTAAATCTTTTGATGCTAGATAATTTTATTTGGTTATACGAAGGCAATTCTCTATTGCCTGTGTGTATGCATGAGATTATTTGTATTCTGTAATAAACAATGGATCACTGGTCCTGTCCGAGGTCATGTCTTATGCTTATAGCTATACAAAGAGGCTTCATCTCATCATGACCTTGAATTGTAATGTGTAAGTTTGAAAATGGATGATTGCAATATTATCAGATTCCCATGGGCTCACCACCTATGGGAGGGGCCAAGGAGGTCGGGTGCAGTGTGAGTTGGGTGGTGGCCGAAGGCGGGGACCTTGGCGGTCCGATCCTCGGCTACAGAAACTGGCTCTTGGGACGTGGAATGTCACCTCTCTGAAGGGGAAGGAGCCTGAGCTAGTGCGCGAAGTTGAGAGGTTCCGGCTAGATATAGTCGGACTCACCTCGACGCACAGCTTGGACTCTGGAACCAATCTCCTTGAGAGGGGCTGGACTCTCTACCACTCTGGAGTTGCCCCCGGTGAGAGGCGCCGAGCAGGTGTGGGTATACTTATTGCCCCCCAACTTGGAGCCTGTACATTGGGGTTTACCCCGGTGGACGAGAGGGTAGCCTCCCTTCGCCTTCGGGTGGGGGGACGGGTCCTAACTGTTGCTTGTGCGTATGCACCGAACAGCAGTTCGGAGTACCCACCCTTTTTGGAGTCCCTGGAGGGGGTGCTAGAGGGCATACCTTCGGGGGACTCCCTCGTTCTGCTGGGAGACTTCAATGCTCACGTGGGCAATGACAGTGAGACCTGGAAGGGCGTGATTGGGAGGAATGGCCCCCCTGATCTGAACCCGAGCGGTGTTTTGTTATTGGACTTCTGTGCTCGTCACGGATTGTCCATAACGAACACCATGTTCAAGCATAGGGGTGTTCATATGTGCACTTGGCACCAGGACACCCTAGGCCTCAGTTCGATGATCGACTTTGTGGTCGTGTCGTCGGACTTGCGGCCACATGTCTTGGACACTCGGGTGAAGAGAGGGGCGGAGCTGTCAACTGATCACCACCTGGTGGTGAGTTGGCTTCGATGGTGGGGGAGGATGCCGGTCAGGCGTGGTAGGCCCAAACGTGTTGTGAGGGTCTGCTGGGAACGTCTGGCAGAGCCCCCTGTCAGAAGTAGCTTCAACTCCCACCTCCGGCAGAACTTCGACCACATCCCGAGGGAGGTGGGGGACATTGAGTCCGAATGGGCCATGTTCCGTGCCTCTATTGTTGAGGCAGCTGACCGGAGCTGTGGCCGTAAGGTGGTCGGTGCCTGTCGTGGCGGCAATCCCCGAACCCGCTGGTGGACACCGACGGTGAAGGATGCCGTCAAGCTGAAGAAGGAGTCCTACAGGACCCTTTTGTCCTGTGGGACCCCGGAGGTAGCTGATAGGTACCGGCAGGCCAAGCGGAATGCGGCTTTGGTGGTTGCTGAGGCAAAAACTCGGGCGTGGGAGGAGTTTGGGGAGGCCATGAAGAATGACTTTCGGACGGCTTCGAGGAGATTCTGGTCCACCATCCGGCGTCTCAGGAAGGGGAAGCAGTGCAGTGTCAACACTGTATATGGTGGGGATGGTGCGCTGCTGACCTCGACTCGGGACGTTGTGGGTCGGTGGGGGGAATACTTCGAAGACCTCCTCAATCCCATTAACATGCCTTCCAATGAGGAAGCAGAGCCTGGGGACTCAGAGGTGGGCTCCCCCATCTCTGGGACTGAGGTCACCGAGGTGGTCAAAAAACTCCTTGGTGGCAGGGCCCCGGGGGTGGATGAGATACGCCCGGAGTTCCTCAAGGCTCTGGATGTTGTAGGACTGTCTTGGCTGACACGCCTCTGCAACATCGCATGGACATCAGGGACAGTGCCTCTGGATTGGCAGACCGGGGTGGTGGTCCCCCTCTTTAAGAAGGGGGATCGGAGGGTGTGTTCCAACTACAGAGGGATCACACTCCTCAGCCTCCCTGGAAAAGTCTATTCAGGGGTCCTGGAGAGGAGGGTCCGTCGGATAGTCGAGCCTCGGATTCAGGAGGAACAGTGTGGTTTTCGTCCTGGTCGCGGAACAGTGGACCAGCTCTATACCCTTAGCAGGGTCCTGGAGGGTGCATGGGAGTTTGCCCAACCAGTCTACATGTGTTTTGTGGACTTGGAAAAGGCATTCGACCGTGTCCCTCGGGGAATCCTGTGGGGGGTACTCCGAGAGTATGGGGTACCGGCCCCCCTGATAAGGGCTGTTCAGTCCCTGTACGATCGGTGCCAGAGCTTGGTCCGCATTGCCGGCAGTAAGTCGAACCCATTTCCAGTGAGAGTTGGACTCCGCCAGGGCTGCCCTTTGTCACCGATTCTGTTCATAACTTTTATGGACAGAATTTCTAGGCGCAGCCAGGGCGTTGAGAGGGTCCGGTTTGGTGGGCTCAGGATTGGGTCACTGCTTTTTGCAGATGATGTTGTCCTGTTTGCTTCATCAGGCCGTGATCTTCAGCTCTCTCTGGATCGGTTCGCAGCCGAGTGTGAAGCGGCTGGGATGAGAATCAGCACCTCCAAATCCGAGACCATGGTCCTCAGCCGGAAAAGGGTGGAGTGCCCTCTCAGGGTTGGTAGCGAGATCCTGCCCCAAGTGGAGGAGTTCAAGTATCTCGGGGTCTTGTTCACGAGTGAGGGAAGAATGGAGCGTGAGATCGACAGGCGGATCGGTGCGGCATCCGCAGTAATGCGGGCGCTGCATCGGTCTGTCGTGGTGAAAAAGGAGCTGAGCCGTAAGGCGAAGCTCTCAATTTACCAGTCGATCTATGTTCCTACCCTCACCTATGGTCATGAGCTATGGGTAGTGACCGAAAGAACGAGATCGCGAATACAAGCGGCTGAAATGAGTTTCCTCCGCAGGGTGTCTGGGCTTTCCCTTAAAGATAGGGTGAAAAGCTCAGTCATCCGGGAGGGGCTCAGAGTAGAGCTGCTGCTCCTCCGCATCGAGAGGAGTCAGATGAGGTGGCTCGGGCATCTGATCAGGATGCCTCCTGGACGCCTCCCTGGTGAGGTGTTCCGGGCACGTCTAACTGGGAGGAGGCCCCGGGGAAGACCCAGGACACGCTGGAGGGACTATGTCTCTCGACTGGCCTGGGAACGCCTTGGGATTCTCCCGGAAGAGCTAGAAGAAGTGGCCGGGGAGAGGGAAGTCTGGGCATCTCTGCTCAAGCTGCTGCCCCCGCGACCCGACCTCGGATAAGCGGGAGACAATGGATGGATGGATGGATGGAATATTATCAGAACTTTGAACAAATACACAGTACATCGTTGGGGTGAAATTAACATATATTTAAAGTGTAAAATATTTTTTTAATGCATACTACTTCAACAAGTTATTTATTTTTTGTAAATTAACTGGGTATATATATATATATATTGTGATGGACGCCTGACAGTTCAACCCAGATGGGACGCCCCAAGAGTGTAATAATGGTGGAAGGCAGTTAATTTGGGACCCTGCTTCTTTCCATCTGACCCGGAAGTGTGGACAAATCACGTGATCGGAAGAACGGAAGGACTTCTGGGTCAAGAACTATTTAAAGGACTGTTGGGGACCCATCAGGTGAGCCAGAGTCGGGAGGTGGAGGACAGAGCTTGCTGGGAGGTGTGGTGGAGAAAAGAGAGAATTATATTGAGAGATTTAGTGACTATTTGCCTGATTATTTGTGGCTGTGGTGCTTGTAGGCACTTTAAAGAAGAAATTTTAAAATTTCTTGATGTTTTAGCCTGTGTCCTACATCTATCTGTTGGGGTTAAAAGGGGCAATAGTGACTCCTGGCGTCCACACATTTACAATATATAGATAGATAGATAGATAGATAGATAGATAGATAGATAGATAGATAGATAGATAGATAGATAGATAGATAGATAGATAGATAGATAGATAGATAGATAGATAGATAGATAGATAGATAGATAGATAGATAGATAGATAGATAGATACTGTATTTATTTATTTATTGACTTCAGTATCAAGAGTTGCCATGGCATCTTCTGGCAGAAAAGTGTATATGTGATATTCCAGATCCAGTGTTTTTGGTTTAATGAAATGCCATTTGAGGGTTTTTTTTTTTAATTTCAGAATTCTTTCAGGTAGAATTCTTTTCACTTTGTGTCAGTATCTGTTTTTGATTTTCTGAGAGACATATGGCAGGGAATGGTGATTGTGGTCACTTCTTGCTTCCTCACAGCTCCGAGGGTGTTGGATTTATTTTTTTGGCTTCATCACTGTGTTTAAAGAGTTTGCCCATTCTCCAGGTATTTCCTGGTAGCTCTGTCTTCCTGCCAATGATGTGCAAGTTAGATAAATTTTTGACCTTCATTATGAATGAGTATGGGAATGTGCGTGTGCGTCCTATAATAGACATATGTCCTGCCAAAAATGTAATCTGGTAGGGTAGGTCACAATTCCTCAAGACTCTGTAAAAAACAGCAAAAAGAAAAGAAAAGTAGGATACAAAAATGGATGGTTGAATACATCTTTGAAGTTAATGTTCAGATTCTAGGTCTGTGTGTTCATGACGGTGGTACATTGGCTCCCTGTCAATTTGAGGCACAGACTTATGAGCCAGTCTTCCTAAAGGGATCTCGTTCTGCTGAATAATACATTTGCTTTATTGAGAAGGGACCTCTAGAAAGCCTACACTGTTTCCCCAGTTTTTGCTAGTATTCCATAGCAATGTCACTCTCTGTGTCTCTTTGTGTTTCTGCTGTTTGTTAGGTCACATGGTGTCTTAAAATGGTGTGATTAACGCAATGAAAATATGTATTTTATCTCCCAGCTTAAATATTCAAGTCAACACTTTTCCTCATGGGAGCTTCCAGAAATCACAGGAAAACAGTACTGTTATGTTCAGACAGGCATGCCTTGGTTCCTTTAAGAGCTGACAGTTGTATATATAGTTCGTTATATATGAGGAAAGCCTGGCAGTTTTGCTGTAAGGCTCACAGGCTGAAAGAATAAAGAATCTGTGTTGGACAGACATGAATGTAGTGGTTTCTTCCATTGAACAGAGAAAGCAAAGCTTTGTAAACTGATCCTGTTACCTCACAACACATGAACAGAGTACCTTTCAGTGGTTTCATTTTGTTTTTTTTTACTTTATTGTTGTTAGTACAAAGTTTAACTGGAAACTTTGATAACATGATGGCAGCACATGACATACAACCTTGTATTAGGTCCTAAACTGAGTAAATAACATGCATCAATTCACTTCCTTTTAAAGTGGCCATAGATGTGATTTTCATGAAAGAGATATTAAAGCACAGTTTGTAGACCATCAGTTTGCATCTTTGGGTTTTGAAGATGACATTGTACTCATGACTTCATGTGTCTGTGATCTTTGAACCATCCCTATGATTTGCCACATTTAAAGCAATTAGGGTGAGAATTAGCATTCCGAGATTTGAGGTCGTAGTCCTCTCTTGAAACACCTTTTGCTCCAATTTAGATGTCACTCTATATCTACACCCTCATTTATATTCTCAAGTTATGGGTAATGAGTAGAAGTATGAGGTCATAGGGACAACAGGCTGAAATGAAGTTGCTGGGCTCTTTCTCTATAATAGCATATACATTTCAACAATATGGAAGAACTTCATAGCCACACTGTTGCTTTTCCATATCCCCGCTGAGTACCCACCTAAGGAGGTGTATAAGGCACAGCTCAATGGAAGAAAACCAAGAGCACAATTTAAAAGGTTACTTCTCTCAGCTGGCCTGGGACTTTCTGGACAAATTCCCAGAGGGAAATGGAGACATTCTCTGGTATTGTGAAGTCTAGCGTGATCAATTCTGTTTGTTGCTAACATCACCATCGTCAGGAAAATTGGGCAGAAGTGCATTAATATTTGAATAGCTTAATTTTTGGTGTTTCACTTGGCACTGTACAAACCTTGTTGAGTGCTGTTTATATAATTCATTTCCCTGCCAATGGTTGTGTTTTTGTGTACCCTATGATTAAGCACACTACATGGTAGAAGGCACCTTGAAGTTTGGTACGTACTGAAATCAATTTCAATAAATATTTTTACTAGACATTATATTTATCCCACTTTCTAATGGCTTGTTCACATGTTTATTGTAATTTTATCTTTTGTCTTCTGTGCATACTCATTTTTTGTCCTAAGAGATAGTGCTATCTTCTTTTGCTAGTTACAGTGTACAAAAATCTTAAACAAAGATAGTTGTCAAAATATTTTATTGTTTTCATTTAAGATAGTAACTTTTCAGGCTTTATAGGTTTCTTGCCATATCCTAGATATAGCCAACGAGCAAATTTAACCCTGTGCCGTGTCAATTTGATTTTTTTTTGTTATTTTATAATTAATTATAAAAGGAACCTTGACCTTGAAAACTTTGATTTCCCTTCATTTTACTGTATTTCTTGAGACACAGGGCTAATTTTTTGAAAAGCACTGGTGTAGCCTATTGTACCTTACTAATGCTTTTACCTAAGAAAATTACATTTCTCCTTGAATACCAGGATGTGTGAGGGATCAGATGTTCCAGTTTATTTACACTAAGAACATTTCAAGGGATAATCCATTCTAATTTTCTTTCACCCGGACTCTCTGTTATAAAATTCAGTTTTTCAGTGATGTATAAGCAAAAAGACAAAGCACTGTCAACTTTTATCTGTGTATCTGAAGTAAGGCATTGCTCAGGCTAGAGTTAAAGTGTCCTGATATGTTAAAGCATGATGTGGTTATCCTTAAAAATGCTGAAATGAATTCCAATTCAATAATTTCCTTCTCTGTGTTTGTGTTTAATTCCTTATTTTATCTTGGAAATACCATTTGGTAATGAAGGGGCTCACTTCTTCATATTCATAATACTCTATTTTCCAGTCTTAAATCATTTTCATAAGAAGCCCTTAAGAATTACAAAGTCCTATCAAACTGATGATTTTCACCAAGTACTAAAATGTTCTTAATATTTAAATTCACTGGTGTTGTTTAAATAGTTTAAATACATGTCAGCAGCCAGCAGATTGTTTCTTTACCTGAAAGTTACATAACTACAGTATATTGCCATAATAAAGGTACCAGTACTTCTATACGCATTCTTGTAGAAATCGTATTTAGTACATTATTCTGTTTTGACGTCTTGTAATGTTCCGGCCCACCTAATGGAACCAAGCATATTGTGCAGTACAGTAAAATTTCATTAAAGAATGAAATAATAAACAAACACTGGTCCAAGGCTAATCAAAGCTGTGAGATTGCATCTATAGGCCATCATGATATCCTGTTCTCAGTTTACTCCAAATTCTCTTGTGCAAACATTTTAAAAATACACTCTGTGTTCTGTGAAACTGTGTTCTAAAATATTATTATTTATTCTTTAAGGCAAATATTAGAACATTAGAACAATCTAGATTAGAACAGGCCATTCAGCCCAACAAAGCTTGACAGTTCTATCCACTAAATACTAATAAAGGAAATATAAATTAATTCAATAAAGTCTGTAATAGATTTTGAAGAATCTAGATTAGAATTTGTATCTTTTTTTTCAATAGATAGAAATATGTATTGTGCTGTGCCTGAGAAGGATTCAGAACTGCTGGCTTGGCATTTTTTTAATTTTGAGTAATCACAATGCATTCAAGTAGATACAAGTAATTTATTTTTCTGAGTTTCTTAACTAGGTCAGGCAGATTTGCTAGGAATTCTGGAACAAAAGATTAAATGTGAAAGCCATGAGATATTATAAATCACTGCACCTTTGGGAGAGCACCTTAAGCTCAATTGGGCTTTTCTGTTATAAGTTTAGGAGCCACAGCAAGCAGCAGAATGTTTAACCATTTTTATTGTATTTGGGATGCTGAGAATTGCACTATCTAATACAAATTTTACAAACAATTGTGCATATTCAAACTGTTTTCTGCCACTATGTTCAGTCTATATTCAATTGTGATTTTAGAGAGTATGCCAGAATACATTTGTTAAATTTAGCACATAATATGTAAAACTATGCAAAGCATCCATCCATCTGATAATTTTCTGTATCTAGGGTGTTTTAATTCAGGCTTCCCACAACTTTGAACTGCATGAAGTTGGATGAAAAATCAATTGAACAATGGATATTTTCACTGTTATTGGGGTTGTAGGGTACCATTCTTAGCACCATAAAGTCTAAGGAAGGACACCACACTGCACAAGACATAAGAGCTTGTAGTTTAGTGTTGCAAATCCACATATACTGTATTAAGAATGCGGGATAATGTCAGGTTACTTGAGAAAATGCCATGGAGAAAGAGTAATGATGTGCAAATTCCATACAGATGGTGGCCAGGTCAGGAATGGAACCCTGGTTCAGAGTTACGGTGCCACAGTACCATCTACTGTAACAGATTAGGTCTGGTTGGCTAAACCTTCAGATGAAACAGTGACTGTGTGTTGTGTTGAGTTAACAGAAATCAAACAGAAGAACATGTTAGCTCTTATTGTACTGTGTTCATTATAAAGCACTTGAACTCAGTAGTAGTGGATGTTGAGAACCAATGTCAAGCAATTTTTAATCAACCTTAAGGAAAGGGTGTCCTATTTATCATGGTCATACAGCAAAAAATCCTTTATAATCATCCTAAATGTACAAATACAGAAAAATATTATTAATGTATAAAATATTATAAATTACTCATAGACCCAGCATGACAGTTTTGACTGATGCAACCAGGGGTGTGGTGTATGGAGTCGACACATTTTCCACAAGTCTGCATATTTTTTTCTTCAGGTACTCCATTTTTTCCCACATTCTGATCCCTTAGGTGTTAACTTAGTTTTCGAAATCATTTTTTTCCTCTGAGTTGCACCTGCAATGAATTGATATCTCATCCAGTGTTGGTTTCTACCGTGCATCCAGTGCTGCTTGGATAGACTCTGCCCGCCATGAAGCTGACTTTAATACATGGTTGACACTGTTCAGTTAATAAGTTTATTCATAGCCCTGACACTTTCTGTAGGATTATTACATTCCCTTCTGTATGTATGTTCTGTTTCTCAGTTTCCTGCAGGTGAGTGTGATTGGTGAGTATAAATTGGTTGGGTATGAGTGCACATGTACTGTATGTAGACTTACGTCCCATCTAGAACTGGCTTTTAGGATGACAACAGGATAAGCTCACCCAGCAGCCCAATACCGGAATAATTGGGTTTAGTTAACAAATGGATGGAATGATAGTATAAAATGTTCACAAGGAACGAAGCCAGTGGAATAAAGATCTAGCTGAGCAGTGAAATCACCACATAGCTAGATTACTGTTGAAATGGTGTAGTGTGGTGCTTCCTTTTGCATTTCTTCTAGTAGTCAAATTGTTTACATAAAAAAACTTCTCATTAGAAATAAACAAACTCAAAGCTGCAGCTATTTATGGCTGCAGCATTTTGTCTATATTGTATTTTAATTTTTGTTGAAATCCTTTCTAGCTCTATGTTGTCTCACTTGAACCACACATGATTATTAGAGATGGTATTTTTACACCTACAAGAATTTAAACTAAACCCAGCCTCTGGCATAAAACAGAAACTTTAGTTTGAAAGCTCAGCACTGTATTCCTCTTCTGTCCTTCTGGGCCTTTTGTATTTCATTTATGCAGTCTGTCAGTCTGGGATGTGATTTTAGCCAAGAGATGCATCAACTTCATATCTTTCATTCCAATTTGACAGTATCTGTCACCATCATTAGCTGCCAAAGGGAAGGATGTGATGGGCACAAATTTAAGAAGGTGTTTTTGTTGATGCCGCCTGACTTTTGGTGTTTCACTTCACTATGAAGTGAAGTATAATCTGCAGACTCATGTATGCATTGCAAAAATTTCTACACATAATAACAGAATGAGACACGATTGATATGGTTTCTGTGAGTTGATACTCCATCTAACCAGTTTCTCCATAGCTAGTCTGATATGGCACTAAAAAATCTAATGTATGTTATTACATCAGGTCCAATCAAGTTTTTGCCACGCATAATCAGTACAATGAAATACTTACTTGCATGTCACCTCAGAACAGTTGACAATAAAAACAATTCCCTAAAAACGAACACATATAAAAAAGCATGAGTTTCTGTCAAGTTATTACTGTATGAGTTAAAGTCTGATTTGATACCTCCCTTAATGATGAAATTAATCCAATCAGCTTTAGAAAATCAGAAGCAGCTGTCAAATGAGTAAAAGACAAAAATCTGTTAAAGTAACCTCTGTCAAGGTAAAACAGTAAACCAACCCATAACTGAAGTTGCTCAGAATGCTTTTTTAGTATTAATGCTGAAGAGTCTGTTAAGTCGCCAATTCTTTTCAATTATGTTTCCATCTTGCCTGAAGAAGGGGCCTGAGTTGCCTCGAAAGCTTGCATATTGTAATCTTTCTAGTTAGCCAATTAAAAGTGTCATTTTGCTTAAATTCTCACACATCCATAATGGCTAACATGGTACAACACTCTATTACTACAAACTATGTGTACAGTATAGTGCACTGTATTTGAGACATCTCTATGAAAGCTAAACTTTCTTAACAAATTTCATTGACTAAGTGTGCCATATTTCAACCAAATCAGTTCACTGTGAGTCGTTATTTCATGCTGACAGACAAATAGACAGACAGATGGACCGAAATGACAGCAACCGTAGGGACTATTCACATTATATGCAAATGCACCTAATAAAAGACCTACTGTAATAGAGAAACTAAACATTTAACTGATGCTCCACTGTGGAAACTCAAATTATCATTCAGAAATATTTTTAAATGCAATCAAGCATTCCTTGATTCAGATTGAGTTCATTAAAACAAATGATGCCATTTCTAAAATATTAGTTTGCTTAGCAGATTTTTATTGTAGTTTATTATTAGAAGATTTAACCATCTAGAAATCTCTTGAAATTTTTTACATAAATTTTAAAATGGTTTAAATATATCTCTAAATTATTTGCTGATATCTTGAAAACATTTAAAGATATGTTGAAATGGATTTCAGGTATTTTTGAGTCACTTCCTTTTTATTTACAGATCAGTTAGGAAAGTACTCATGCATTTGTCCAGTTATTTATATTTAAGACCATTAAAATAGTGTGAAAAAGTGTGTAGATCTGCAATAAACCATTTAATTGCATATATGCAGATGTATGTGTGCAGGCTATCTAAGCATACATTTTCCTGAATTCCCTTGACACTGCTACACAACTCTTTGCCCAAACAGTGGCACAACTGTAGACATAAGCTACTTCCCAAAGATTCTCTGAGCAGCAGGGCTTGGGAAAATGAATTATGCAGATGCTACAAATAAGAAAGGAGTGTGAAAGTTGCAGCCTCATTGCATCTGCAGTTTCATTCCTTCATAATAACGTTTGCCATTTTGTATTAAATATTCAAGGGGGCACTAAGCAGTGTTTGGCTTGATCAGCTGTGGCCTACTTGAGCTGCGTGATTGCTAAAGCAATCGGAAATGATTTAAAGTTAGGTATAAACCAATGTTAGATATTTTGAAGCAAACAGGTAGTAATATAAAGAAATGTTTAAATAATCACATTGTATGTTAAATGATTTAAATATATCTATAAATCATTTATAGATATCTATACATCTTTTATAGATATCTGTAATTTAATCCAGGATATCACTCTCAAGGGACATCTCATAAATTCTACAACAGCCTTATGAAGTGAGCATTCTTGAAGTGTACAGCTCTACACCTTTAAACCCTACTATGTGTTACATTAATCCTGACAATGAGAACATATTAGAAATGTAATTGTCAGATAAATTCACACAAGGTACCTTAGAAATTTGACTGCAGCCACTCTGAAATTAAGCTGGCTGATTAGACACAGTAAGGAAATGCAAACTCCACAAAATAAAACAATTCTGTCGGGCATCCAATGAGGACCCGACCCAAGCACCATTTTCATACTTGTTTGACAGTAATTGAGAACAGTTTAGATGCCCCTGGCCTCACCCAGGGCTGCTTCCTGCTTTGTAACATATGCTGCAAGGTGAGGTTTTAACCCCTGGGATCCTGATTTTCATTAAGAAGGTTAGAGAATACATGGATGGATGGATAAAATTATTATTGGGTTTATGACCAAATGATTTGGTCTGAAATATTTGAATATACTCAAATTGCTCAGAGCTGAGAAAGAAACATTCTTAAGAACATAAAAAATATACAGTACAGTATATAAAGCTTCACTGGCTCAAAGGGCACCATCATTTAGATATTACTACTTTTCAGGAACAATTTTCTCTGTGCCTTACCTTTCTCTATTTGACTTTTTTTCTGGATAAGTCATTAATGTCTCTAAATGTGTATGATGAAAGGAACCAAGAGGGACAGCACTTCATGCTAATGTTAAACCAGATGGCTGCTTTAATCACAGCCTGTTGTAAGTCCAGAAACAAGAAGGAATTTAATCGATAGACGTTTAACAGTGACTGATTCTTTACATGTTCTAATTAAAAACTAAGCAAAAGCTTTTCTGTCTTTCATAAGTACATAGTTTAATATGGCAACACATGTTAAAAGGTCAATTAAAACTAGTTAGAACCTAAATTCTCCTCATATAATCATCTGTGCGTGTTATTGTTTGTTCATAGCTGTCAGCAAGCATAAATGTACTGAGACCAACTACATTTTTTGGTGAAATCAAGCAAGGGGGTAAACTTGCAATGTTTCCTGCTACATCTATGAGAAAGCATTAGCATCACACACCCTTAAGTCAAGCTGAATCATTCTTCTCCTACTGTATGATCAACTGCTTTGTGCGTCCTTTTTTACTTTATGAGACACACATAGGGAAATCCTATCCTGTTGATGAAAGCTGCACACGGTTGTGATGTTCATTCTGGACTCTTTGGATTCCCTTTCCCAGGTACAACATGTTGCCTGGAGAGTACATTTTTTTAATACTGCACCCTGCCCGGTGCCAGCTGTTTCAGCCGCTCTAAATGACTTTCAGTATGGGAAAGGTGCTATATAAATAAAATGCATTATGATTATTATTGATAAACATGAAGACAGGCAGCAGCCAGAAGTCTCCGTGTTCACTATTCTTGACAAGACATCTTCCTCTAGGATACATTTGTGTCACTGTTGTAGTGGATACAGTATAGTCATTCTTAATGCCTGCCAGTATCATGAAATAAGATTTCCACTCATCTCTTTTGTATTGCAACACTAAGGTGAATCATTGATGCCACAGATCAGACCTGGCACTACTGGTTGTGGTTTTATGTAATTTATTTGACACTTGCAAGTAAATCAACTCTCCATGGCTCCCTATCTGCAGTATACTGTCCAGTGCTTCCATTGTAAATTACTTCTGCTTTGGTTCCCTTCCCACAGAGTGCTAATATCTTTCTTAGCAGACTTTGCAGCCTCATTTGTTGCTTAGCTTGTAACTTCAACTACTATCATCTCGGTGATAGGCTTGCTTGAGTCCATCTTATTGTGTGGTACCCTACCTCTACAGAATACACAGTCATGCCACAGCAAACTGTTTTGAGTCCATCTCTTTTACAGGGTGGCCAGAATATTCTACTGTTAAATGTCCTCTATAATGCCAGCCACTTGTGTTTAGCTATGAAGCTGTTGCTAGCTTCAGTAAGCAGTGTTGTTTTCCACCATTTTGCTCAAACAGGCTGCATGGGTGCAGCTGATTTCGATTAGAGATGTTTCTCTTCGTTTGTCAGTTGTATTTCTTCTTATTAATAGGCTTAAATTTATTAATGATAGTGTATACCCAAACTCTGCTGATATATTCAAGTGGACCAATCTAAGACTTGAGCCAAACAGACAGGTCAAACATCCATTGTCAGCTTTTCTAGCATATTCAAATGAGTAACATTCTAAGCAGCTATTTTACAGTATTATTATTATTGCTATTGTTTATCTATCAGATGCCTGACAAAAATTCAATTAAGTGGTTTGAAAGTACAAAGTTAACAACCTATAGAACACAAAATTCAAAGTTGAGTACAAGAAGTCAATTACTGTCCTTTCTCCCAAGCCTATATGAAAAACAAAAGTTCAAAGGTTATCCATTAGCATACACAGCATCAGGCAGTTTTTATCTATGGTTAATAAGCCTCGTGAGCAGGCACTCATACTGACAATTACAAGTGTTTCTTATAGCTGACATCTAATGTTCCACTTAATGTATGGTATTTTATATTCATTGTCTGTTGCCAGTACTGCTACTATCACTAGCCTGTGTGCTATGTAAACATAACAATAGATTTGAGCTTGAACCAACCTGCTTACAATCTGTCACTGTCTTTTTGGTAAGCATCAGTCATGAGGTGGGGGGTGGAGCTCTAGTTGTTTTGTTTTCATTGTGGTGGGATAAACCATTGCTTATGTCTGGCCTATCATACAGCACTGTTATTGGTCAAAGCCATCTCAAAGCAGGGGGTAAATTGGGCTACAGTCCAGATCTCTGCGTGGGGCAAAACCCCCCTTCCCCAATTTTGAGACAATCTTCACACACATATAAAAATAAAAAAAATATATAAAAACATATATAAACTAGCCATGTGCGCACAACTACGTTGCACGTGTTAAAGTTGTCTGTGAAGGGCTTCCTGTTTAAACGTGGCTGCCAGTCGTGAACTGGGCCCTTCGTCGCACAGCATTATGATTTTTTATAAGGGAAACAAAATTACAAAACAAAACCCTTGGACATTGATTCGATAGGAACGGCCTACTCTGAATCACTGTCCGAATAGTAATTATGTGGTGGTGGAGGAGCATTTCTGCTTCTCTCCGTTCACAGTCCGTCTCGTTTTCACGACGCTGTCGATTCCTCTCACTATCTCTTCTCATCCTTTCTCCAATCTCGCAGGTTGCTTTGTGGCAATCCAAAGAGTAAGGAAGAACCAATGTTTCTTTCTTGAACTCCAAATGCAGACTGATGGAAAAATCACAGAAGTGTGTCCGACTTATATACTCTGACTGCCGACTCCAAGAAGCGGGTGAACATTCGATTTGGACGAAGTGCTGCCAACGATGGTGGATAGAAACAGAAAAAACCACAGTCTTGACAACGAAGCAGGTGTCGATGCCAGATCTAAACACAAAGCACGGTGTCGACGCCAGATCTAAACACAAAGAGTGGTATCGACAGTATTTGTAAAGAAAAGTAACAACCAAGGCAGTGTCAGGGGAACATAAATTCGTGGACAAACAAAGATCAAGATCCAAATGAAGATTATATATAAAGATTAGTTAATTTAAAGCACAACAATTTGTTTAGTTTGAATGTCTGTGTTTTGAGGTGTGACTGGAGTACTACAGTCTTCAGTACTATAAGCCTGGAGGAGATTCTTAATGCAATGCCTATGTTTTAGCTGTCTCTCTACTGCCATCTAGTGCTTCTTCTAATTAATTCGCGAACAAACAAAGATCAAGATCCAAATGAAGATTATATATAGAGATACTTGTATATTTAAATGTTTCCACAAACCAACACTCAAATCTCATGATTATTTGTACTCACTATGAACTGTAGTTACTGTACATCTTTCCCATCCTAATTAGTTGAAAGCTAAAAGTTATTGTAGAATGCAGCATTACTAAACTAGCTTGAAAAACTGTTAGCCAATGGAAAAATGCTGAACACAAGCAAATTTGAAATGAAGGGATTGTGTTAAAAAAATGCTTTAGTTGCCTCACATTTTTATGCAATCGTTTTGTTCACCCCACTGAATTAAAGCTGAAAGTCTACACTTCAACTGCATCTGAGTTATTTCATTTAAAATTCATTGTGGTAATGTACAGAACCAAAATTAGAAAAAAAGTTGTCTCTGTCCAAATATTCATGGACCTAACTGTAATTTTTAGGACTGCATCAGTGCCAGACTTTGCTTTCATAATGTTTGGTGTTTTGGGTTTTATCCTGCTTTTTCCCCATGATAATTGTTTTCAATCCCTAATGAAGTAAAAAGGGACAAGGCTTATTAAAAGATTATGACCCTCAGTGGCTACAGCTATTACAGTTACATTTGCCAGAGGATTATGAAAGACACCTACTTGGCATAGCTCTTCACTGTAGCATTATGATGTAAGCTCAAATTTATTTATATAGCAACAGAAATTGTACCAAAGTGCTGTACAAAAAACATATATGGCTACTATAAAACTACAAATAATTCTATAAAACAGTTAATTAAAATGATTTAATATCTATCCTCTCCCTCCCCTTCTGATGACCTCACCCACCATAGAAAGTGAAGGAGAAAAAGTGGATTATTTTTTCTTGAAAACCTCAATCGAAGGAGAAGATCTGATATGGAGCAGCAGATCATTCCAAAGTCTTGGAGCAATAACTGAAAAAGCCCTGTCACCCTTAAACTTTAGACGTGATCTAGGAACTGCAAGAAATAATTGAGCAGGTGACCTCAAAACTCTTGTTCTCGAGAGGGGATGAAAGAGATCGCAGATATATTTAGGGGCGACGCCATGCAAGTCCTTATAAACAAACATTAAAACCTTGAAGTCAATACGAAATCTCACTGGCAGCCAATGGAGGGAGGCCAATAATGGTGAGATACGCTCTCTTCTACGAGTGCTAGCCAGAAATCTAGCTGCAGCATTCTGTAACAACAGGGCAGTTTTGGGCAATCCCACATATATATACAATAATCAAGCCGAGATGTAGTAAAAGCATGAATCACTGTTACCAAATCCTTCTGTGAAAGGCTCTGGCCTTAACCCTAGCTCACCTTAACTTTAAGGATGCAATCAGGTCTGGTGTTTCCTCACATATAGACTCTAGGTGCCTAACTAGACTATTAGCATTACAGCACACAGATTGCAGTCACCACGGATGAGTGAAGGTTTGAAAAGGTATCACACAGATTCCACATTTATTGAGTGGTAAGTGATGTGTAATATTCCTGGACGGCCATTGAGATCAAGTTGAAAAATTACAGGATAAAGTGATCTGAAATGCAGGCATCAAAAACCACTACATTTTTTACAGGAAGGCCAGGAATAAGGACTAGGCCGAGCACATGACCCTTCTGATGAGTAGTACTTGAAACCACCTGGGCTAAGTTAAAGGAGTCCACCAGACCTACAAAGTCTCTAACAAGGGGTTTCGGTGGACAACAAACATGAATATTTAAATCTCCCAGAACCAGCAGGCTATCAAAATGTGTCAGCAACAAAGATTAAAAAGTCAGCGAATTCCTGGATAAAGCTGCAAATTTATTTATTAGAAGAAATAAAGAATTGACAGAAGCAGTAAACAAATTAAGTGAATGGGGTGCACAACTGAATATCAGGTAAAGTTAGGTGATTTGTGTTTTCTTTTCCATAAAATGAAGTTTATCATGGTGCCAGAGAGTGGTGATGTTTTGCATGTTTGTTGAACATGCATGTAAACATTTCACTGAACTCTGTACACGTAACAATACTATTACTACTACTGATACTACTACTACTACTACTACTACTACTACTACTACTACTAAATGTGAAGAACATTCACCTGGTTATGCCTACTCTGTACTTGTAGTGTACTTTATATTCCTGTACTATGTAGCATATGCAGCGTGGATAATGTGATCCGTAATAATAGTAGTAGCAATAATAGTAGTAGTATTGTCATATTAAAATACCTAAATCCATTTTTAATAGAAAACATATGTCCACTTGTTCAGTGATGCAGGGACATACAGTTAGTTCCATAAATATTTGGACAGAGACAACTTTTTTCTAATTTTGGTTCTGCACATTACCACAATGAATTTTAAATGAAACAACTCAGATGCAGTTGGAGTGCAGACTTTCAGCTTTAATTAAGTGGGGTGAACAAAACGATTGCATAAAAATGTGAGGCAACTAAAGCATTTTTTAACACAATCCCTTCATTTCAGGGGCTCAAAAGTAATCGGACAATTGACTCAAAGGCTATTTCATGGACAGGTGTGGGCAAGTCCGTCGTTATGTCATTATCAATTAAGCAGATAAAAGGCCTGGAGTTGATTTGAGGTGTGGTGCTTGCATGTGGAAGATTTTGCTGTGAACAGACAACATGCGGTCCAAGGAGTTCTCCATGCAGGTGAAAGAAGCCATCCTTAAACTGCGAAAACAGAAAAAGCCCATCCGAGAAATTGCTACAATATTACGAGTGGCAAAATCTACAGTTTGTACATCCTGAAAGAAAGCAAGCACTGGTGAACTCAGCAACGCAAAAAGACCTGGACATCCACAGAAGACAACAGTGGTGGATGATCACAGAATTATTTCCATGGTGAAGTGAAACCCCTTCACAACACCCAACCAAGTGAACAACACTCTCCAGGGGGTAGGCGTATCGATATCCAAGTCTACCATAAAGAGAAGACTGCATGAAAGTAAATACAGAGGGTGCACTGCAAGGTGCAAGCCACTCATAAGCCTCAAGAATAGAAAGGCTAGATTGAACTTTGCTAAAGAACATCTAAAAAAGTCAGCACAGTTCTGGAATAACATTCTTTGGACAGATGAAACCAAGATCAACCTCTACCAGAATGATGGCAAGAAAAAAGTATGGAGAAGGCGTGGAACAGCTCATTATCCAAAGCATACCACATCATCTGTAAAACATGGTGGAGGCAGTGTGATGGCTTGGGCATGCATGGCTGCTAGTGGCACTGGGACACTAGTGTTTATTGATGATGTGACACAGGACAGAAGCAGCCAAATGAATTCTGAGGTGTTCAGAGACATACTGTCTGCTCAAATCCAGCTAAATGCAGTCAAATTGATTGGGCGGCATTTCATGATACAGATGGACAATGACCCAAAACATACAGCCAAAGTAACCCAGGGATTTAATAAAGCAAAGAAGTGGAAAATTCTTGAATGGCCAAGTCAGTCACCTGATCGTAACCCAATTGAGCATGCATTTCACTTGTTGAAGACTAAACTTCGGACAGAAAGGCCCACAAACAAATAGCAACTGAAAGCCGCTGCAGTAAAGGCCTGGCAGAGCATTAAAAAGAAGGAAACCCAGCATCTGGTGATATCCATGAGTTCAAGACTTCAGGCTGTCATTGCCAGCAAAGGGTTTTCAACCAAGTACTAGAAATGAACATTTTATATCCAGTTATTTAATTTGTCCAATTACTTTTGAGCCCCTGAAATGAAGGGATTGTGTTAAAAAATGCTTTAGTTGCCTCACATTTTTATGCAATCGTTTTGTTCACCCCACTGAATTAAAGCTGAAAGTCTGCACTTCAACTGCATCTGAGTTGTTTCATTTAAAATTCATTGTGGTAATGTACAGAACCAAAATTAGAAAAAAGTTGTCTCTGTCCAAATATTTATGGACCTAACTGTACAGCCAAGCACTGCCAACAACAGGGGATATTGAAAATGTGCCAAACGTTATAAAGTTAGCTTCCAGAGTAGAAAATTAAACACAAAGGAAAAGGGAGAAGCTGGGAAGTCCAGGCAAGGTATTTATTCACTGGCTGCACTCTATATAAGTGGGGGTTTGATGGGTGTCATCCAAGCAGGCCAAATTACATCTCCAAAACCATCAGATTAGAACTTTACTCAACGATAGTCAAGTTATTCCAAGCCTCTAACTGCATGACCCTAAGTAAGTCTCTAAATCCAACTGTGCTACATTTGTTGAAAAACATTGCACTATTTGCCTATAAATGCAACATATTTCCCTTGGAAAAGAATGCTTCATTATTTGAAAGATTTCATGTAAAATAAATGTAATTGAAATGAAGGTTGTTAGGTGCCCGTGAGGGTTGCCATGCAGGAGGAGGCTTCTGGGGCCTACCATAAGTACAGAGTCTATGTTCACATTTGGGTGCCCGGCCTTTTAATAGTATTTGGACTTTAGGCTCAGTTAACATCAAAGTCATTGAGAATGCTTTGCTTTGAATGACATCTCAAATCTCAGTTAAGACCTTTGTGTAGGCTGGGAATTTAATCCTGGTTGTTGATTAAAATAGGCAACCTTTGAAAGAACGAATTTAGCCCAAATACGGAATAAAAAAAGAGAAAAAAGGAACCTGGGAGATGAAAGCTTGGGAATGAAGAGGAGTAAGTGGGTTATCTGTACAATCTGTTAGTTTCAAGACAGTACCTTGTAATTCAGTTTACAACAGGTATTACTGAAAACTCTGCATTATCCTAACTTATGTTTTAATCACAAGTTTCAAGCTTTTACAATGTGAGCAAATGAAAATTTCATTATGAACAGCAATTACTGCCGTCACTTTTCCAGGCACAGTCTACTATTATGTGCACTCCAGTGTCTACTGTCATTCATCTACAATTCTGGGTATTGCTTTTGATTCTCAACTTATCAGTCCTGTCAAATCTACTCAACTCTATCATCTCGGTCCCTTCAGGAGTTAGTGGTTCCATAAAATTCTACATAATCTGTTTATATGTTGAATTTGTTATAAAGACAGTAAATGTTCTTGAATGGCATGAAGTTCATATTAGAGTGTGATTTAAATGTAGTAAGTGATAGAAATATGTATTTGTCTGGCTTTGATCGTCAGAGCCACCGTATCTCGCTGAAGACTGCAGGTGAACTCAGGTTAAAAAAATTTACCAATAATATTATTTTTCATTTATTAATCTGTTCCACAATTCCTTTCTTCATCACTTTTTGGTAAATATTTTTTTCCTACCATTTCAAATACTACATTAGAATTTTAACATTCACCAATCTGTACTTGGCTCCACAATTTTTAATATTTCATTCCCAGACTAACACCACATGCGTTTCTTTGAATTTCTTTTATGCCACACTTTTTAATCACACATTATATGGTGCATACGAGTTTCTGGATATTTTTCACATCCAGCATCCCCGCTATTGACAAGATGAGCACACACTAGTCACAAACACAAAAGTACAAAGATGCAGCTAAAATTAATCATATCTTGGCAACCGGTTTCTGCTTTTAACATCCATATTTTAGGACAGAACTCTCATATGTCAAAATAAAAAGATGAAATATGTTGTTTGCTTGATAAGACTGCGGAGTACTCAATATCAGTATGATCAATACAGCAGGCACTGACTGAAATAAATGGGCAAAATATGTTTTCAGTGGAATATGAAAAACAAAAATTTCATCTCAGTGTTTTGATGGATATTAGATGATGACAAAAGCCAAAAAAAAAGATGTTCCCTCCTAGAAAGAAATGATGGACTACATATAATTTTTGTTTGTTTCACATCCAATGTCAAAATTTACCTGAATGTGTCTTCTCTTATTTTTGAATTAGACATGGCTATGAGGGCCTAGAAAGGAAGCTCAAGGAAGTTTTCATGGAGCGAAGTGGCATCCTGCGGCAACTTTCCAAAACTACAAAGGAGCTTGAAGGAATCAAAGGGAATTTAAAGGTCAGAATTGTCCTCTTTTACCATTTGGATACCTTTTGTAAAAACAAGAAAGGCCTTGCACAAACTCAAGATAGACCAATTATTTACTTGCTGAAAATGTAAGAAATTTATGTGTTCAGCATCTGGCACATGAAAGATAATCATTCAGAAACAAAGGTCACTCACATTTTAGCACTGTTTTACTAATGGGGACTTTTGACAGACTCTTGCTTTTTAAATGTAAAAATCTTATCCTTGCCTCAAGCAAAATTACACAACAAACAAAAACTTTGGCTCTTAAACAAAATATATCTTTGGAAAACACATTTAAAAAGAATGTGCTGAAAATCTGGTGATGTCTGTATGTGAGAAACTTTCCAGTAATTGTTTCAGTATTTTTCCAAAATAGGGAAAGTTGTCAATATTCAGTAACAGATTTGCACTTCTTAATCAGTGCCTCTCATTTTTTTAGTGAAGTACGCATCCAGCCATCCATTTTTGAATCCTTCATTCTAACGTTAATCAAACATAACATGGGGTTCCAACCTGTTTACATTCACCTTTAAATGGCCAATGTAAAACTGACAGTTAACTTACATAACATCTTAGAGATGTGAGAGTAAAGTGATGTGCCCAAAGAAAATGCTCATGGGCAGACAGCATTCATACAGTGGCCAGGTCAGAACTTCACCACAGATCCTTGGAGTTTTGAAGCAACAACACTATCCACTGTCTTCTTCCTCTATTCCATCCTTTTTTTCCATATCCATTTCCTCCTAGGAAAGACTGCAGTGGGCTGGAGCCTATCCAGGACATTAGTGTATGGCAAGAATAAACAGGACAAACTCAAAAACATGCCAGCATTTGCTAATACAAGGCCAGTTGAGAGTTGCAAATTGAGTGAATCTGCAGTCTTTAGGAAGTAAGACACATGCAGGCACAGAGAGAACATGCAAACTTCATACAGACAATGACTGGGCAAGGATCTGAACATGGAATCTGGAACTGTAAGGCAGTAATGCCAAACCCAACCCAACTGTGCTCCCTCTCTCATTCATTTCTAGTGAAACATATTTTGAAAATTAATTTATATTCATTTTTAACAACGGCTATGAAAATCAGGAGAAATACAGTTGCTATGACAAAATGAAATCAGAATAAATTCAACTAGGATTTCTTTACCATTTGATCAATAATGGTGGGGGTGTGTAGCTGGATATGTTTCACAGGCACTGTACATATTTCAGGAGTTATAATTTGCATTAGATCATTTTGCGTATGTACATATTCACAAATTGGGCTGAATATGCCTCCATTTTATAAGACTTGTACTCATTTCACTTCAAAAATATCTTTGTTGAAGCACACACTGAAGAAAATTTTTTAAAAAAAATGAACGTCAGTTAGGAAATATTCGTGCATTGCTTGTAATAGAGTCACACTGAATCAACAGGATAGATCTGAATAATGTTGATTAGGTCAAATCAGTGTGCGAAATGGGGTCCCAGGAAGTCTAACCTTTTGGAATCCTTAAATTAGAATTGTAGGGTGTTTCTAAATATAAATTTAAAAAACATGTCATGCTGATGATATACATCAGTCAGTGCCCATTATTAGTTGAATGTGAAAATATGCTCAAAGACGAACCTCATTGTTAAGATTATTTTTTATTGTAGCCTGCATGAAATAGCTTGTTTCTGCCTTCAATGCTCTTAATTAACTGGAGCTGCAGCTCTGGTCTGTTGCAGGGTGGCACTGCAGAAGATTGGTTTATGGCAGAAAATCACCTGTATCTGCACAATAAAATAATCATTTTAGCTTGTGAAATTTCATTTATTTTAACCCTGCTTTTTTAAGAAAAGGAAACAAAACTCTCCATTTGTAAATGTTGGTTGGGTTTGGGACAGAACAATGGAAATGTTACAAACGACGATATTTCATCCAGAGGTTTTGCTGCTATTTAAGCTAGCATTAGTATTGCTGCTATCTGTCCTGCGTGGTGCTGGTCAGAAGTTCAAGTGTTATGAGATGTTTCTGTTTTTTATTTTATGGATTTATTTGTTAAATGTTATCAAGATATTTGATACCTATATGAGGTTTCGATTCATGCAGAATCTAATTGTACTTTATATTTGGGGTGGAGTGGTGGCTCTGAGGCTAAGGATCTGCGCTGGTATCCTGAAGGTTGCCGGTTCGAATCCCCGTCACTGCCAAAAGAGATCCTACTCTGCTGGGCCCTTGAGCAAGACCCTTAACCTGTAATTGCTCCAGGGGCGCTGTACAATGGCTGACCCTGCGCTCTGACCCCAAGGGGTATGCGAAAACTAACAAATTTCTAATACGAGAAATCGTATAAGACGAAATAAAGAACAAAAAAAACCAAAAATATAAATTTTTCTGTGGTGGGCTGGCACCCTGCCCAGGGTTTGTTTCCTGCCTTGCGCCCTGTGTTGGCTGGGATCTAGCAGACCTCCGTGACCCAGTAGTTAGGATAATAGCGGGTTGGGTAATGGATGGATGGATGGATATACATTTTTTGTGCCATTTCCAATACTATTTTTGTTACTTTACTAAAGAGTGCGTGCAATCTGTTGTTGTGTCACCTTGGTAATGACACATGTGTAATAAAAAGTCACCCCTCACTTCCTGTCACTATACCAGAGTGTGGATACCAGCCCTAAACTCTCTCTTCGTCGTGGTTTTTATAGTTTACTTTGCTGGTTAAATTCCTTAAACCATACTTCTTCGATTCTGATTTCTAGTTTTCAATTAAGTTTTGAGTATTTTGTCATTCCCGGTTATGATCTTTGCATGATTTCTGACTACTTTGGTCTTTCCACTATCCTTGTGCTAGATTACTCCTACTCCACAGCTAATTTAAATTATACTCTATAGTACCAGAATAAGATTTCATTAGTCAGCCAACAAAGGACTACTAACAAGACCCTCAAGCACCACAGGATATTTTGCTGATTGGTTCAAGTACATGGTTGGCTAGCTATGACCAAAAACAGAAAATGTGACAGTAGGTGGTGGTGGAGGTAGTGCTGCTATCTCATAGTATTTGGTTCTGTTCCGGGCTATGGGCACCTTCTGTGGAGAATTTGCTTGTTCTAATTTGTTTGTTCTTTTTGTGTTCATTCAAACATTGGGTTTACTGCACATTCTAAATCGGTGTGAATGTTATATAAGTGTGTATGCGTGTGTATACAACTATCTTGTGAAATGGACTGGCATCTCTTGACAGAGTTTGTTTCTTCCATTCACCCAGTCCAGCTGCAAACTGAACTCTCTTTGAAAAACAGTGGGTTCAGAAGATAGATTAACATACAGGCCCCTTATATTTACATTTGTAAGTACACTTTCTACTCCCAGAAGTCTCTCTTTGTTTGCCTGCTCTTGTTGTCAGAGTGTTTGCTGCAATTAATTTAGTGTGTTTAAGGCAGCAAAGTAAAATCTCTGCTGTTGAATTATATCATTGAATCTCCACTTGGATGACTTTCCCAAGTCTACCAAAGTCCAGATTGTTCAGTTATGGTAGCAGTAGTAGTACTGCAAGCATTGTCACGTGCACAGTTTATTGTGAAATTCTTACTTGAATGTTCAACAGTTCAACACATCTCCAGTGCCATGATAAACAAGAATGTCTTAAAATGCATAACTTCATTTATTTAATACTTAGCCCATAAGATGTTTTCCAGCCATTTCTGTTGTGTGGGTGTACAAAGAATATATCAGAGCAGACTGGGACACAGTTTGGGTAAAGTTGCATTTGGAGGAACATTATACTGATTCACAAGTTACTTTTACGGTGTTTGGTAACTTCTTAATACATTGAATTAATTGAACATTTTCCAGTTTTCATTGCATTAAGAGGGTTTAAGAATGAAAGTACATTTTTTTATTAATTTTACATGTTATTGTTTTAATAATTGCTTTTGTCTGTAAGGTGCAATTTATTTGAGAGTAAAAACTCCACATCTTTTTCTCACTAATTCATTTGTGTCAGTGTTGTAAAATCTAAACTAGCATTTCATATAAGTTCCTTTTATTCATCTGAAAAAAAATAAACAAAATTATAAAACCTTATTAGAAAGAATGTATGAGCTTTGATAATCTGTCAGATGTTTTGTATGTTACCTTTTTAACATGAAAAGTTTTCCTTAAATATTATTCCCTGAATTCACTAAAGAGGACTTTTAGTCTTAGAAATAGAAAGTGTAATATTTTTGGACCTGTGCTTACCACAATGGCAAAATGTTTCCACTGCCATCTCATAAACCTAGATTTCCATCACATGCCCAGTTGTTGTCTGTATGGCTTACAAGATCTGTCTGTGTCTTTGTTTTTCTTTTTTTTTTTTTTTCTGGTTCAACCCAAGGACGTGTGTTAGGTTATTTGGAAATTCTACCTTGGTCCAGTATAGATGTGTGCATTAGCGGTCTCTGCAATGGACTGGCACCTCATCAAATGTTTGTGCCTATCTTATGTGCCCAGTGCTACTAGAATGGGACCCGGTAAACCTGGGTTGGATTTAGTGAGTCTGAATGTTAACTTTCCAACTGGTTATCACTGCAATTTTCAGTCCAGTGAATGTTTATGTGTATTGAGGACATTCCTACTGTATCAGCTAGAGTTTTGCCAAGGTACTCTGGCTTCCTATCACCTCTCACGGATGTGTTTGTCAGATAATTAATGCCTTTTAATTGGCCTAGTAAGCATGTGAGTGTAGTAATATTTTTAAACCCTATTTTGCATTGCCGTCTGATTCATGGTTCAGTCTTCTCATGTATCTGATGTTCTCATCATATACTCCCACTCCTTTTCTTCCTTGTACAACAAAAGTCAATTTTAGAAAATGTATTAACGAATTTGTAGCTGTCAAAGTGAATTTTCATTGTCTAATTTTTTATTTCATTTTCCTCCTAATGTTAGTTGTAGTCCCAAAGCACTTATCAAAATCACATGGGAGCAGAAGACAAAAGCAAAGTGTATGACAAAATCTTTCATAGACTTTCAAAAAAGCTTTTGATGTGATTCCACAACAAAGATTAATCCTTAAGCTGGAAGCGATTGGCTTCAGTGCTACATTACAAACCTGGATATCAAGCTGGTTAATGGGAGAGAGCAAGTATAGATAACATTCCACATGGGATGGGGTGGGATCTGCACTGGGAGTAATACACTGAATTATACACTATTGATTTTTGAAGTATTAATAATATTGATTTTGATATAGTGGGTAAACCAATAATATGTAAAAATGACAGTAAGAACAGATTGATAACAAATACTGAGGAAGGAGTCAACCCCTCTCAAAAAGACCTGGACAAACTTCAAAACTGAGCAAACAGTTTGAAAATGCACATCAGCTTAAGACAGTGTAAAGTACTAAATATGCAAAAGGACGAAGGTCCAAGTCTTTAGAGTCCTGGTGCTTCATGTCTTGCTATATGGTTGCGAGACATGGACACTATCCAGTGAGCTGAGACATGGACTGGACTCCTTTGGTACTGTATCTCTCTTGACTTTGTGTCCAATGAGCGGTTGCTCATGGAGTCCCAATATAAGGCACATTACCTGCATTCTGAGGGACCGTCAGTTATGGTACTACAGCCATGTGGCGCAATTTCCTGAGGGTGATCCTCACATGTGGCACAGTGGTAGTGCTGCTGCTTTGCAGTAAGGAGACTGTGGAAGATTGTGGGTTCGCTTCCTGGTTCCTCCCTGTGTGGATAGCGATTTGAGTATGGAGAAAATCGCTATATAAATGTAATGAATTATTTATTATTATTATTATTATCCGGCTTGTAGGATCCTCATTGAGGACCCAAATGGCTGGACCAAGCCAAGGGGTCGCCCACGTAACACCTGGCTGCGTCAGATAGAAACTCATTTCCAAAGCTTTTGGATTTCCAGGTGCTGCCAGCCGGGATCCTGAGCTATTTCATCGTGTGGTGGGTGCAGCAATGCACTGTACCAGTGCATGCTCCCCAGCTTGACTTGACATGAAGAGAAAATATAAATGAAGGAAGATGGACACAACTCTACAGTAGGGAAAAAATGAAAAGGATTGAGAGACCTCCCAGGCAATATGCAGAAGCAGTTAAAAATGAAAATAAAATATTGGACTATGGTGTAGGTGTTTTTAAAAATACTAACTGTTCTGTTAATAGTTTCAAATGCTACTGCGCTTGGTGTATTATGTGGAGTTGTGGTCACCACATAATGAAGAAGTTGTAGCACTTCAAGAAGCTTTGTACGTAGGAGGAACCAAACACATCCCTGGACAAAAAAACGATGAGAACTTGAACAATATATCTACGTACTCAAAACTCTCAAAGGCATCATTAAAGATGATCCAGACTTCATTACGTTGAAGAATGAATCACGGACTTAAGGATCCCTACTTAAATTACAATAAGGTGTACTGAAAATGGAAACTAAGAAGCACTCCTTCACATAAACTGTCATGAAAATCTGACAGAAGCAAAAACATTTAAGAGATTTGTTAAAGTAACTGGTATCGGGTAATATTTGTAATTAGCTTTCTAAACAAGCCTGGCTGACTAAATGATTTCTATCAATTTATAATATTTTTTAAAAAATCACTTTTTTATAAGCATCATTAATAAAATGAAAGGACATTTTTTACCTATTTCTGTTTTTTCTTTTTTGTATTTTGTCTTTTTCAGAGAGCTAATGTGACATAGGACATCTAGATGAAAGCTCCTTCTGACATTATCATTGAGATGAATATACCCGTATTCTTAAACTTAAATACCAACATTTGCAAGTGATTAGAACACACAATACAACATTTTATTACCATGTGTTATTTTTTCTGATTCTTCTTAAAATAGCACACTGCAAAACATTAGTATCAATAGATGACAAATTAAAACTTTTCATTTTATAAAATATGCATTTTCGAATTTGTTCTTAATTTTGTTGCTGATTGTTTAGGATGTAAAACATAACAGTATTAAACAATAGGAATCAGACAGGCCATCTCATAGCAAGACTGTTTACAGGCAAGGAAAAAAAGCTGCTGTGTTGTCCTTAATATGCAAAATCTCTATTTGACCAGAGTTATTAATCATGTCACCCTCTCATCAGGGAGATAGTTGTTCAGTCTTTGTGTAAATCTGAATGAATTAACATCTGCAGCCTGGACCAGCTTACAAAGGCAATCTGCATGATATTAAAACTCCCAGACTCCCATTTATCAACAATGCATATGGATCCCAATTACTGTATTGCATATAAAAATGATTTAAAATGTGTATAAAAGTAATGCAGGGCTGAAAATTAAGTCAAAGACCCTGCCCAACTTTCAGGTTGTGAATGACCAAGGCTCCATCTAAGCAAGTTAGAGTTTGCATTAAAATATTAAACAAATGAGAACAACAATTATTCTTTAATATTGAATATTTAAATTAAAACTCCAAAATATAATTCTGTGTTTAAATATTTAAAAAAAAATTACAAGAAAAAGAAAAATCCATCCATCAAGTCAAGTTTATTGTCATCTGTTTATAGTACAGTGAAATCCATACTTGCATTTATCCTAACAGTAAAGAAATATACAAAACAAATAAATATATGTACAAATATCATGCATCATATATTTTTATGCAATTAAATACAATTATTACAATACAAACACACACACACTGTTATGTTACACTATTAGCACTTGTACAATTGACTGTTCAGCAACCTTACGACCAGTGGATATAAACTCTACCTGTTGGATCCCTTCTGTCAAATGGTGCAGAGCCACTGGCCCAGTTCTCACTCTCTTGCTGTCTCTGTTCTCTCATTTCTCCAGATCACACACCAGTCATCCATCCCTCTCTTCAACTTAGATCAGAGACTGATTTGTGCCCTCTTTCCCTCCCTGCTTTTCTTTCCCAGATGGTCAGCTGTTCATAATTCCATCTGCAGGAATATTAATATAAACAATAACAGCAATAATGCTTTTTCAAGAGTCTACTCACTGGCTGTTAAACATGCTAAACTGACTTATATCTACCCAGCTTTACAGACCCTGGCAGAGAAAAGAGCACTCACCCTCAGCTGTTTGCGATTGTTTTTTCCCAATTACGCCGCATCTCACACTGGCATGCGATCCCCTTGATCAGCTTAATCAGCTCCACTGTCTTGCCAGTGTTTGCCTACATGTGAGACCCTCCCTGTACACTCCATTACATTTCTTAATTTTGGTCTCCTTTACTTTCTTTGCTTGCATTTCTTTCCCCAGTGCCCCTCCTCCATGCCAGGACCACCGTGCACTCCCACACGCACATACATGCTGCTTACAGCACATCACCTGCATCGCCCCCCCCCCCCCCCCCCCCTTCTCCAGGAACATTCACACAAACACTAAGTTGATTAATAGAGAACCTGGGGCACAACTTGCTACACGATTACACACATAAATGATACGTTAAAATGCACTGCCTAGAAAAGATTCTTTAATGACATAGTGGGTGAATTTTTGTGTTGTCTCACAATTATAACTTGCCTACAATGTTCTTACCCAAGCCCTCTCTTTCTGCAGTTTTCCAGTCCATCCATTTTCTAACCATCTTATCCAACAAACTCTAAAACCAGTCTCTGACAGAGCCACTTACAGAAGTGCTCTAGTTTACAGAAACATAATTTAAAAATGTTCTCTCCTAGCTGGAGGCTGATAATTCTCTTCTGTATTTTCCACTTGAAGTGATCTTTTGCAAGGTGGATAGATGCCTAAAGCGAGCTATCTTACTAGCAAACACATTGATATATTACAGGTGTGCGTTTTGCAATCATAGGATGTGACTGATGATTAAACGTAGCACAGTGATATACCTACAAGCCACTGTATAAAATACCATGCACGGCATGATGTCTACATAATTTATATCATTGAAAAATTAGTCAAACTAAAGTAAGCGACAAATTCAAAACTGAGAAAAGTATGCACAATAAAATGTAGTGAGAATAGAACTAGGAAAAACAAAAAACTAAGAAACAGGAAGAAACAATTAGACAAGTTTCATATAATCAAAGTAAATTCTTAAAGGCTGTGGTGGGCTGGCGCCCTGCCCAGGGTTTGTTTCCTGCCTTGTGCCCTGTGTTGGCTGGGATTGGCTCCAGCAGAGCCCCGTGACCCTGTAGTTAGGATATAGCGGGTTGGATAATGGATGGATGGAATTCTTAAAGGCACACAAAGTGAACATTTTGTTTTTGTTAAATGATCCAAACGCCTGTTTGTCTGAAGCTGGTCACAGAAATCTTAAATAGGTGGGAGAGAATGACATAACATGTCTGATGGACATTAAATTCTGACTTTTGTATTGTGTACTTGATTTTGTTAATCTTTGGGCTTATGCCTGTCATGCAATCCTTTTTGGCAACTTTTGATCTTCTTTTTGCCATTTTTACCCTTTGATTTAAACTTTTAAATAGTAAAAAGTACTGTTTTGTATATTGAGCCAGATGTCACAAAAAGAAACATCATGAAGGACTGATATAAAATGGCAGTGACCTAGTGTAACCAAGAAACAAAAAAGCATTGGCAGAAAAACAATACTTGTAAACATTGTGCTATTACCCAGGGTTTCTTCTCTATTTCTGTTCTTTTCATTTAAACTTTTTTTTGTGTTTTCAATAGTATTTTTCTTTTTGTGCTTTGTTTCTGTTTATTTTTTATTATTTCTTGATGGACATTGCTTTTTTTCTTATAACTTTTTATTAATGTAATTTTCTTGATGTTATTGTCATTGTTTTATGTACCGTATATTGCACCTACTGATTCTTCAGCTATAGGACTGCCAAGTGCCTATTTAAGAGTTTTGCAGGCCACAAGTTGGGCACTGAGGCACAGGTTCCTGTTAATTTTTATTCGGATTTGATTTTCATTTTGTGGATTCTGCAAGTTCTAGTGCTTTGGTACTTGAATTCTGACTTTTGGATTGTGTACTTGATTTTGTTAATCTTTGGGCTTATCCCTGTCAGGCAATCCTTTTTGGCACCTTTTGATCTTGTTTTTGCCGTTTTATCCTTTGATTTAAACTTTTAAATATATTAAAAAGTACTGTTTTGTGTATTGAGCCAGATGTTAAACAGTTATTTTTTGTTTTTTTGTTCAGCTCATGAAAGCAGGTCTTTGAGTTTGGGACCAGGCTCATTCTTGTTCCTAGACCTCACAGGATTGCTCAGATCTAAATTGTTATGTAAAGCCTTCACACACTGGAAATCCTATCAATTACACACCAACTTACCAATTTACACTGCATGTCTTATTTTGTTTCAATAAAATTATTTTCTTTTAACATGTTCTGCACAGACATACTGAACTAGTAGAGTTTCTATTTTAAGCATATGGCAAATCATTGACAGGTGTATTGAAAGTATTTAAATTATACATGCATCAATCTTCTCTCAAGTAGGTAATCTAAAATGTCAGACTTTGACTATATGTTTTGCAAACCACCTCATCTTAAGGACCGACTGCTGATATTTTTCCACATAACAGCAATTGTACACTACTAATTTAAAAAATGTATATTTAAAGATACACAGTAAAACAGTAGCTTCTAACAGACTCAAATTGCACTTGTTGTAGTAGGAGGCAAAAAGAACATGGAAGCTTTGGATGTGTGCTATTGAGTTTAATTCCAGGAGGTGATGGTGAGCTTTGTGCCATGCCTATGAGTTACAATATAAGCAGCATCAAAGTTAATATATTTGTTAGTCACTATATACTCACCATATTACAAAGAAAGGGCAAAATCTCTGGGTATCTTTTTTTTTTTTTGTATGGTAAGATTTAATGGATTGTCACAATGTGGATGCCTGGTGGCGCTGTTGCTCACCTTTTCCCCTACGGACAGTACGCAAGACATGGGATAAAATCACTAAGAAGTAATTCATTTCTTCTCTTTTCTGTGTTGTGCCCCAAAGCACCACAACCACCACAATAAACAATAAACAAATAATCTATATATATAAAATTCTTTTCGCGTTTGAAACAGAAATTACGTATGAGCGTTTGAAACAGAAATTACGTATGACCACAGAGGAACAGGAAAAACATTCTTAATAAACCTGATTGTTGCCAAGGGAGCAAATGGTGACATAGATCTGGCTGTAGCATCATGGGGAATCGCTTCTACATTATTAGGTGGAGGCCATACAGCACATTCAGCATTACAATTACCATTAAACCTCGCTCATGACTAAAATCCAATTTGCAACATACGCAAGGGCTCTGGAAAGGCAAAGTCTTGCAGCATTCAAAGATAATAGTTTGAGATGAGTGCACCATGGCACATAATAAAGCTTATGAAGCCTTGAACCGAACAATGCAAGATCTCAGAGATCCTACCAAAATAATGGGAGACACTGACGTTTTACTCGCAGGAGATTTTTGTCAAACATTACGAACATAAACATAGTTATTCTACAAGGGACACCAGCAGATGAACTCAACGCGTGTTTAAAATCCATGCTTCTCCCACGGTCAGTTATATGTCGTGTGTTCTCAGGTAGGTACACCAAAAAATTTATACATTTTTGCACGTAATGGGCAAACAAAAAATGTAGTATACCTGAAAGCACTGCAGTAGTACTCAATGTATCTTTACTTCTTAAATGTTAATGTATTACTGTTTAATAATTTATACGCTTCTTATATGTTGTTCAAATTCTTTTATCAAAACACCAGTAACAGCGCACTGCAGAATCCACTTGACTTGAGCATTCATAGTATTCATCCTCTTTCTCTGTACGTTTAGCATTCGTTTTCTAGGAGGTTGATGTGCTTGCTGCTTCCTGAGCAGCACTTCTTTACTCCTGCTGCTGCTTTACGGCCTGCTGCTTCTCTTTTCTCGGCATCTTTTCGCGTTAAAACTGATTAAGTTAGTTTTTGTGTTGCAATTGCTTAGTACGTTTTCTTTAACCTTTCACTTAATCTGGCACTTAAGTCTTCAATCTGCCTCAAGAATGATTAGAGAAGGTGGTAGGGAATGAGAACGGTGCCGTACGCATCCGCCACACGGCCGCCCTGCTGTGCGCTGCCGAGAGTTGATTCTACAATAAAATAAAATAAAGATAAAAAGAGTAATAAAATCATCACCCTGAAAGCGGATAGTAGACGTCACATAGTATATGTGTACCAAATTTCAAGTCAATAGGTGAAGCGGTTTGCGAGCTACAGGTGATTTAATATCCTGGACAGACAAACGAACAGCCACGGTAGCATATTGTAGAAGAAGATTTTACTGTTTAATAATTTATATTTATATGCAATGTGCTTCTTATATATTACTTCATATTCTCATATGATAATGATGTTAATAATGTTGTTTATATTGATTTCTATGTTATTGTAAGTGCTCTTTATTTGTTGAAAAATAAAATTGGCAATTAACAAACTTATTTTATAAATACTACATTTTATTTTTTTTCCTTGCACTCAGTGAGTGAAGCCACTGGGTAATCAGCTAGTAAATAATACAATTCTCCTCCACACCTCCCAGCAAGCTGTTACACTCCCTCCAAACTCCGGCTCGCTTGCTGGGTTTCCCAAGTCCTTTATATAGTTCTTGACCCGAAAGTGCTTCTCCTCTTCTGTTCACGTGATTTGTCAACACTTTGGGTCAGATGAAGAATTATATTTTTCTTCAGCCTGGAAGTGCTTCTGTCCTTCCGTCCCCATGACTTGGGAGTACTTCCGGGCTACATGGAAAGTATAAAGCCTCATGTCTCCTGGCAGCATCCCCTGGCGGCATCCACGGTACCCAGCAAGGCTGTGAAGCCAAACTACAAAGTCCATGATGCCCTGAGGGAATCCGGGGCACCGCTACGCTGCAGGGAACTCGCCATGTGGCGTCTTGGGAGAGGCAATGTCCCTGAATAGGTGCCTTCCCCCATCTTTCTTCTCTTAGGGCGTCTTGGCCAGGTTGAACAGCCTGCCATCCGCCATAGGATAAAGTGCCTTTTTTACAAAGAAATAAAGAACTAGATATTTCCTAAATCATTCATCCATGTATAGACTCTATACTTTGATACGTATTGGAAGGCACATTAATATAAATACTGCATGTAATAAATGGCTTGGTTAAAGGGTAGAACACTGAAGAATATGACTTTAACATCTTTGCCCCCAAAAATTATTATTGCAACATAAACTGCTGTTTTGTGTATTTTAACCTATTCTTTATTCATTTGCAGTCCATGCCCTAACTCATCCTACCCCTTCACACCATTTACAGAATTACCCCCTCATCTTTCAGAAATTTTTTGAGGGTGAGTAAACATTATACAGCATGTACTACTAATATAATTTTCCCTTGTCATTAAATTACAGCATATTATTAGAGCTAATTCCATCTGGTTAGATGCATATTGTAATGCTGCGCCGAGATTGCCGGTGCTGACCCAACAGACTTTTGCTCTTTTAGGAGGCTCGATATCCTTAGGATACCACAATAGAATGGTGATTGTGTGACTGTGACTGGCACTGAAGTGGCTCATTTGAATAATGGAATGCCAGCTGTTACGTGTCTTCCAGTTCATGTCATGTATTTTCTGTTTGTACTACTTTTTATGTAATTTTAGTTTAAAGTATTTTTTATATGTTTATAATAGTTATTTACTTTATGTTCATAATATTTCAGTTTTGTGTAATTATGTTTCTATAGAAGTATGTGCTCTGCTGTCTCCCTTGTGTTCTGTGTATGGTTTCCATAGAGTCCTTCTGTCCATCTCTATCTTGGAACTGCGCACAGCCCTATAAAGGCTGTTAAAACCAGCAGTTCAGTGGGATACCTTGTCATTGCTTGGTGCTGGGGAGTTTGCACTTGTGTTTTGTATTTAATTTGTTGTATGATTACTATAATTCAACTTTTCAGCTCTGTTTTCGACTGTCCCACTTGGATTACGTACTGGGACTTTGTGTCTTTACTTTGTTTGTGTCTGGATTGCCTATGGCAAGTCCATCTGTGCTCTTGGTGCTTTTTTGAGGCCTTTGCTTGTTAAGAGTGATGTTGAAAAATAAATCGTTTTTTATTTTATAAAGATTACTTGTTCACCTTTTTCTAACATACCAAAGGTTCATGGTGACCCTATTACTTGTAGGACTTTTGCAAAATTTTTTGGACTTTACTAAGCTGTTTTGCCAGCTTCCCATTACTGGGACCTGCTAAAGACGCTTGCCCCTGGGCCTGGCTGAGGATCACATTGCATCTGCTGGGAAGACCAGGTATGTTTCCAGTCTGCTTCCTAGCTTCTTTTTGTAGATCTCACCATATTTTCCTCTGGAGGAAACTCGATAGCAGGTACCAGCACATACTACAGTGATCTGATCCAGCAGCATTCTGTGATATGCAGACTGCTTAACAGAAACTAAAATTTTTTAAACTGTGCACATGTCTGACAGTCAACTCCCAGGAACAAATTAATAAAACACAGCACTGCTGGTAACCAAGAAAACATAATTAGCTTAACAGAAGAGCTGCAGCACAGGTAGAGAAGACCAGGCTGAAAGAAGCAAGACTGCTGATTTGCAAGAGATTGCTAACAAGACCAGAACAAAAACAAACTAAAAACAAAATATCCCTAAACTAGTTATTTCCTAGCATCCCATCTCAATTCTGGATTCCAGGACCTAAAAGTTAAAAACAGAACACTGTAACAATAAGCACAGTTTTTATGTCTGTGTGTGTTTTTTTTTATTTGTGTTGTGGTTTTCTGATTTGCAGATTCTGCTTTTGATATTTCATTTTTATTTTGACTTAATTTAGGTTTTAATTTCACTACCATTTCTTTCAGTTTTATACGTTTACATGAGACTTTTGAGATGCATCACATGATCTCACCGTTCTCTTTGTGATGTCATGATCGTGAATAAATAAATACATATCTGTGTCAGTATTACCCCTCAATAGATAAACAAAATCTTGTTCCTTATAGCACAGCTTCCTTATTTCCTAAGTAGGCCCTACTGTAGCTGTGGGCTTTTTTGTTGTTTCTGACTCTTGTTTTCTGGTTAACCTTTGATCCCTGGTTGCTCAGTTAGTTTTGCTCTACAAGTTTGAGGCATTTTTGTCTAAGCATACAACCACTTAATTTTCAAACAAGCAATAAAAACAAAAATATTTGGCCAGTAGTAATATCAAAGTCATTGTTCCCTTTTCCCTAAAATAAATTAAAAAATCTTTACGTTGTTTTCTTTCTTTACCACCAACTCTCAGAAAAATAAATTTGCGACTGCTGCTAGATGTTAAAGTATTGCGCCAACACACATTCAGCAAGATCACCTGTGACACAGCAGTGCATACCCATGGCTCACTACAAATGGCACAGTTGTGGACATCCTCCAGTTCCCAGCCCTGCTCAACCTTAAAGGGGACACTACTCCAGGTTAACCACTATGTTACTTTGTTCTTAAAGGAAAAGAAAGTCCCTTTTGTTTCAGTCAGGAACTGTCATTATTATTGTATATTGGGATAAGGAAAGTTACAAGATTAGCATATAGTGCAATTATTTTCATATACTTTTTAAAAATGGAACATGATCTTTTATTTTATTAATTCAGGGTTACAAGATGAGCAGCAGGCAGAGAGTAAAAGAGCAACCTTGCTACAAAACTAAACTGCCTATGTATCATCTCCTAGTACTTCGCATCGATCTTCTGCAAGTCTCACTTTGGATCCTTCAGGAGAGGTGCTCCCAGGTTTGCCTTTGCAGAGGCATAATATACAGGGTGGCGCAGGGAAATGGGAAATTTTGTAACTAGGTGTTGGCGACTTGCGGTGGGTTGACACCCTGCCCGGGATTGGTTCCTGCCTTGTGCCATGTGTTGGCTGGGATTGGCTCTAGCAGAACCCCGTGATCCTGTGTTCGGATTCAGCGGGTTGGAAAATGGATGGATGGGTGTTGGCGACCCTGGGGCGTCAGCAGTTGTTTTTTGGACCATTGCAACCTCATTTGTTATTAGTTATAGTATGTTTAGTTAGTTATAATGGAGCAGTGTTGTGGTGCCCTATGAGCGTTCACTGTGGAAACCTTTTATAAGAATGTTGATAGTGTGACTGCTACACAAAGGGAATTTTGGTGTCATTACCATTTAAGACAGTATAATCATGTCCCATCTGCTCAAGCAATTACAACATGGGTGCATAATTTCGAAGAAATGGGTTCAGCCTTAAAAACAAAGTCCCCAGGTGGATCCACTTTGCATACTGCCCGACAACCAATGGCAGTTATTCGATGATTGTTTGAAAGGCACATCATTTCACGCAACAGTGACATTCCACGGCCTTTGAGATCCCCAGAACTCACTGTTTGTGATTTTTTTCTATGAGGACATCTTAAAAGCCAAGTGTACCGCACATGTCCTGCAACCATTGCTGAACTAAAAAGGAGGATTGAAGAGGAAATTGCTGGCTTTCCTTTTGACATGTTACATCGAGCAATGCAGAATGTCCACAGCAGGCTGTCAGAATGTGAATGGAGAAATGGACAACACCTTCATGATGTTTTCATCAAAACCTAAAACGAATATTGAAAGACTGCGGTGGGCTGGCGCCCTGCCTGGGATTTGTTTCCTGCCTTGCACTGTGTGTTGGCTGGGATTGACTCCAGCAGAACCCTGTGACCCTGTAGTTAGGATATAGCGGGTTGGATAATGGATGGATGGATGGAATACTGAAAGAATATTGATTACCATCATTAATTGCATATCCCGTACAATACATTTCATCACTAAATGTGTTTTGTAATGTGTTTATTCGTGCATTGAACGTCAATGGAAAATTTCCCGTTTCCGTGTGCCACCCTGTACTATCATCTGGCATTTCTTGAATATTCAAACTGACATGTAAAGGAACTACTTTTTTGCAGTTGAGTGTTTTATTGTCTTGTGGACCTTCTCCATACTCAAACTATCTAAATCCACCTTTACTCCTGGCCATTCCTTTCCAGCTATATAATTCAACATAAATTTTAGAAAAAGTAAGCTTATATATGTGTTGTAGTGCAAATCTGTGAATATACTAATGTATCTTATCATAAATTCTATAAATAAAAAAAACTTCCAGGTTTTTCCAAAGTTGTCAACTTGAAGTTTTGTTGTGCACAGCTGTTATGTCTTTAATAAACATCTGCTGTTGTTTTAACTTGTATGTAGTATGAAGAAAATAAATCTGTACTTGTCAAATTACATTAATTTCTGAAAGATATCTTGGTTAATAGTTTTCAGTGACTTACTTTCATTAAAAATATTTGTCCCTTTAATTACTTTGTGATATAGAAAATAGCAATTTGAATACATTTTTAAATAAAAGGGTTAATTTCTTCAAACAACAGTATAGCAATAGAGAGAAAATGTCAGAGTTTAGGTACATTCACCTATGTTCAGTAATTTCTAGAGCTGCAAAGATTTCTTTAATGCCCTAATTGCTTCATCTTGAGAAATTATCCTGTGCTTTCTACAAACCAAAGTTGATAGATTGCAGACTCATTTGTGCTCTGCTCTTTATGGGTCTTGATTAATTAGCAATGCTGACTTTTTCCTAAGGTCATCTAAAAGTCACCCCTCCCTTTGCACAATAGAAATATAAAGCAGAAGCTAAACTTAAATCCATTAATCTTTATCAATGAAGAAAGAGGCTTTACATAATAGGTTTGTTCTTCTCTTTTGAGAATTGAACTCTGCAAACAAACTGTAGTCCCTTCTGCTTGTACCAAACTGCTTATTTGTCAATCTTGCATAGAATAAGTAAAGTCGACTATTATAGCAGTACAAAACTGGCACGTGAGAAATAAAAAACAAATCTCATTGCAAATAATATTATTTTATCATTCCATTCTTAAATACTGCATGCTTTTATTGTAATTACATACATTTAATTCACCTTTGATTTTCATCTTCACCTGACATTTGTTAACTTCATCTCAAAAAGAAAAACATCAGATAAAAAAATAAGACATATTTTGAAAGGTGATGGCTTACTTAGCTGCTTTTCTTCCTTTCATTCCGCTTCACAACCAAAAGCAAAAAGTATTTCAAAAACTAAAAAGTACCTGATATACGCAGAGAACCATTGACTATCCAGATCAGGCCAGGCTTTGTTGAAAGGCAGGAGAGCAGCAAGCCCATCAGCAAGAGCACCATTGTGTATGTGGTCGACAAACATGCACCAGAAAAGGATGACAGAAGTTTTGAGATAAGGTGGTTATATTCACAAATCATCGTGCCGGAAAGTGATGATGTGTTCTAAGCCTATAAAGCAAAATGCTAAGGATATTTAGCTCACTGGGAAATCAAGACGATTAGAGAGATCAAACGAAAGAATGTTCAGGAAAATTTTCAAGGGGTCAAAGTACTGAGTAAACTTTTACTATTACAACAACTAAGATCAAAAAACAAGAAGTTACCAGGGGTAGGCAACGTCGGTCCTGGAGTGCCACAGTATGTGCAGGTTTTTGTTCCAACCCAGTTCCTTAACGAGAACTCAATTATTGCTGATGAAGCACATATTGCTTAAGTGACATTTTAATGCTTCATTTTAGTGGTCTCGCTTGTTAAGGTTCTCCAACCTTAATTGCTTATTTCAATCTTAAACTGCTGCATTCAGTGTTTTAATTGCTCCTTATTAGCAATAAGATGTAAAACAGGGGTAGGCAATGTCGGTCCTGGTGAGCCGCAGTGGCTACAGGTTTTCATTCAACCCAATTGCTTAATTAGAAACCAATCATTGCCAATCTCAGACCTTATTTAATTTTATGGCTTGTTAGTCTGTGCAATGTAAGGCTTTTATATCGTAGATTTTTTTCCTTTCCAAGGATATCATCCAAATGATTTGAAGCCTACAACAGATCATTTTCAGTCTGTCACATTTTTCTATTAAGTGTTTTATTAAATCAAACCGTGCATGATGAACACACACAGATGTAATTGGAAAAAAGCTAGCTGGAGAACTGCTGGATGCTTTGTCTTTTACATCTTATTGCTAATAAGGAGCAATTAAAACACTGAATGCAGCAGTTTAAGATTGAAATAAGCAATTAAGGTTGGAGAACCTTAACAAGCGAGACCACTAAAATGAAGCATTAAAATGTCACTTAAGCAATATGTGCTTCATCAGCAATAATTGAGTTCTCGTTAAGGAACTGGGTTGGAACAAAAACCTGCACATACTGTGGCACTCCAGGACCGACGTTGCCTACCCCTGAGTTAAACTATGGTTAAAGGATTTCAGAATCCTAAGGCTTTCCAAGAGCTTGAACGCAAATGATACTGTGTCATGATTTTTATAAGGTGACATCACTGGCTTTACAAGTTAGGGGAGAGAAGGTTACTGCTGTAGCCGAGTATATATTTACATATTTCTGCCTCCCCCTTACTCAAATTTTGAAAACTACTAATTTGTTTTTTTTTTTGTTGCTGCAGATTATGAATTAGTTTATTAGTTTTTCATTTGAAACTTACTTTTGGTTTTGTTATTTTAATTTTACTGTTATTGCCACCATTTTGTTTGATGATCAGCACCATGTGGTTCATTTGTTGTTAGTACAGCTTCTGTGTTTCTTAAGGGCACACCCTCGAAGGTTGTGACCGCTGACTAATGAACCTACAGGGTTAAAAATCACTCTGAACTGTCACATCTTTATCTGCATTTGTAAATTCAAAAAACCTTTTAGTCGTTCATCGTTTTACTAAAAAATATCCTTTACTACCTAGAAACTCTGGTTTCAACTTGTGCAGTCCTTTTTGACTTTGCTTTTCTCTTGCAATTTGGCTTTGGTTATGGTGCAGTTCCTTCCCTGTTTCTGACCCATTTGTGACTTTTTTAACAATGTAGATATTATTTTTAGTATAACTGTCAAGTGATGTAATGATCAATTTCAGCAACAGTATGGCTGTTGCTATAAAACATATCATAGAAAATGGTGGCATCCATAGCAAGATACTTATGTTATTACTGTATGTTCAGTAATGTTATTTAAAATCCACACTAATATAAATGGTATTATTTGCACAGTAAATATTAAAGAAAGGAATCTAGAGATATTCAAATAAACCAGTTGCAAGAAAAGTGGCATAATTTAATGAAGAGAGATGATCTAACCCAATATTTTTAATCTATGACAGAACAAACAAACTCTCCACAGAATACAAGGCTGCTTTGAATATTATTCAAAAGGAATTCAACAACGTGTTGAATTACAAAAAGATTAGTAAATAAAACCAAATTACTCAGTGTGTGCAGTGAGCAGCGGCAAGTGTAGTAAAGAAAATCAGTTCAAAGCTCCACCATAGGAATGTGAAAAAATCTGAATTAGCATAAACCCCCCTTAATTTGGGGTGTTCTTAAGAAATGTAATGATTTAATTCATGAAGAAGAATTACATAAATAACAAGAATAGTTGCATCAAATATTAAAATATGCGCTTCAGTTTAAATGTTTGAAGTCTAAATATTTTCAATTGTAATAGAAATTTGACATTTTCACCCTCTGATTGAGGTCCATAGAGTGTTAGATTCAAAGTAAAATGATCAAACATCCAAAATAATATATTTGTAATCACATGCTTATGTTTAAAATTTCTCATTTTTAACGTTCTGGGGTGGCTCTTATAGAGCTGGGACCACTGTTAAAGAATCAAATACCAAAAATATTATCAAATTCACGACACTCTACAAGTCTATGTTACCGATTATTACCACAATTTTTTCCGACGTTTCGTAAAAAGGAGTAGTTTGTGTGAACCCTTGGGACCGATTGATGTGGCAGGCACAACTTCAAGTCCTTCTGATCATTTTTGCTGAAGACACCAATTAGTTTACTCTTTATCATAGAGGTGTAATTTCCGGTGTAAAATAGGGTCCACAAATGGCCTAAAAATTATGTTTTTTTGTGTCTAGAGGGTCAAAAATGGCAGGGTTGGGTGGACCAAAAAGCTGGACATCTCGCATAACTAGACTTCAAGAATGGTATATCATATGTAGGGATTTTCTTGTAAAATGGGTGCCACCTGATAAAAGAAGTTGAAGTGATTTCCAAGTGTTCATAATTCTTATGTAATTCATGTGAACAGAATATTACATTTTAAATACATTTGAGAAAGAAGGGTTTGCCCTTAGGCTGCATATGAAGACTGAGAAGTCATCTCCACCTACAAACAAAGGGTACATTATCATTAAGCAGGGACTACAAAAATAAATATAATTGTGTTTTATCATTGAATCTATCACACTATCAAGACTTATGTGATTCTGTTTTATTTTTGCCTATATTTGATATGTTTTCCTGACATTTCATGGGTATTGCCCCTTTTAATGGCCATCATGCTGCATGTCACTGAACAGCTGAATAAGCTTTAAACCAGGACCACAAGATAAGTATTGCCCGCATTTTTTGCCAAGAATTTCATCAGAAAATTCAAATCTTGCGCAATCTAGACAGAAAAATAGAAAGAAAGAAAAAATAAATGTAGTGCAGTGCTTGGTTTTTGATCGCAAGTTTTGTTTTGCCCTTAAATTAGTTTGTCAGTCTCTGACTTTTTTTAGTATTTTGACTTGTGACAGAGGTCTCTGGGTCATTAACACTACTCCAAAACAGTCTCATTAATTAGATTGTATGGAACTAGCAAGTAGTTAGTCATGTTATGTGCACCATTAGTTTGAGCTTGCTGAATTTTATGGTTATCTTGATAATCAGGAAATGAAAAAAACAAGTTTCTAGTTACAAAGCAAATGAATATTCAAAAAGTGAAGGTCAAACTCCAGAAAATCCGTACCTTTTATTAGCAAAACCAAAATCTCAGACAAATCACACTGTCAAAAAATCATTATTAATTGTGAATGTACAAATAAGCATAGCAGGAAGTCAACAAAACTATATACGAGGGACGTTCAAAAAGTTTTCACACTTCTTTTTAACTTTATTCAATAAGAATTTCAAAAACAAATTTCTACATAGTCACCTTCCTTTGTGATGCAATTTTCCCAGCATCATATCAACTTTTTAATGCCATCAGCAAAAAATGTTTTTGGTTGAGCGCGTAGCCACTGATGCACTGCTGCTTTCACATCATCGTGGCTGCAGCTGGATGTCCGGAGCGCTTTGCATCCATCACACTAATACGACCATTTTCGAAACATTTCAATCCATTCATAGATGACTCTACAAGAGAGAACTTTATCTCCATACTGAGCACACATGCACAGATCAATTTGTGCTCCCGGCACACAAAAAGCATATGACAGAACGCTGTTCCTCTTTGGTGCAGTCATCTTCACCACAGGGTGACAACTCTTATATTAAACTGCAAGGGCAGCCGGCTTGCCAGACAGAACTAGTCACATGACACTCTTAGACACGACCAGTTACTACTCCGCTGGCCTTCACCGTTTCCAACGAAAATATAAAAGTGCGGAAACTTCTTGAACGTCCCTCGTATATGATTATTGAGAAATCTGTGACAAAGCATGATTTACATCTGCAGGATGTAAACGGAACAGTTATCCAAGCAAAATTATTCATGAAAATGAGTAAACTGATTTCCTTACTACTTTGTGAACATCAGCAAAAGTTGAGAGACTCAGACATAGTGTGTGTTATGTTCTTTGCAACACATGCTTCCTTAAGGGAGATGAATCATGGTTCTAAAGACACCAAAATGGAGCAATTTCCTAACACATTTATATATAACCTACAATGGCAACTTTAGTGTCCATCGTATTTGCAAACATTTGCTATATTTTGTATTGGACTTTTGAATTCAGATGCTCAAAATACTTTTTCAAAAAACTTGTTGCAGTATGTTGAAAAATGTATTGGCCCAACTACAAACTCAGACTATAAAATCTGTGCTAAGGTTTTCACACCTTTAAGTTCTTATACATGTTCGACTTTACAGTCATGCAAAAATAGCACAAAAAAAATGTACAGTATGTGGATAGGGACTTTGCAAAAAAAAAAAACTAAATACATTTCTAAAATTAGTCTGTTTGGAAGACAACAAGAATAAACATACATGATTGCTTAAACAACAATGAAAAATATTGAATTAAGAAATTAATAAGTGTAATGTTTCGTGGCTTAAAAAGAGATACTGAAAAGTATATGTGAGAGATTTGCATTGCAGATCTGAGTCCTCTGTTTCTTTTATCTTCAATGCGCTAATAGTTTAAAATCCAAAATAATTTTTATGCTAAAAATGCACAACTTACTAATACATAAACGTTTATTTTTCAGGGTTAATAATTCAGGTTTTCAGGTCTTCAGTATTTTAGGCTCAAGTATCAGCCTGACCACTGTCTTACTGAGGACCTGTGAGGCTTTTCTTTCTCAAACTACAGACTCTGATGTACTTCTTCTCTGATGCAGTTGTGCATCTCCTCATTCCCATTCTTTTTCATTTTCTATCCTGATTAGATCCAGTTTGCCCTCTTCTCTCTAGTCAGTAGTTGACAACTTTTATGAAATCTTCAGTTTCTTGGCAGTCTTTCATCAACCTTCATTTCACAAAACAAAAACAGACTGTTTCTTGGAAAGGCTGTTGTGGTTTGGTTATTTTTTGTTCTTTATTTCGCCTTATACAATTTCTTGTATTAGGAATTTGGTAGTTTTCTCATACCCCTTGGGGTCAGACATTTTACAGCGCCCCCGGAGCAATTACAGGTTAAGGGTCTTGCTCAAGGGCCCATCAAAGTAGGATCTTTTTTGGCAGTGGCGGAGATTTGAACCAGCAACCTTCGGGATACCAGCACAGATCCTTAGCCTCAGAGCCACCACTCCGCCCTGAATTGAATTTTAGGAATGCCATAACATTGTAACCCAAGGAAAGCTCACTTTATTGGACAGAATAACAGATTCCAGCTATAATACATTTAGAAAGGTTTCTCTAATAACCAGTTAGCATTTCAACCTGAATACTAAAATATAAATCAACAGAAGGAGGCATTATGAGCAGAGCAACACAGCGACGGAGATACTGTGACGTTATCTATACTTGATCTAAGCCACACTGAGACCATTTTTGCTGTTATTATTTTGCTGTCTTTGTGCTGTGCTTGACTGTATTTTCATTAAACCTTCCATAAATAAACAGGGATGACCAATTTGGCGCCCCAAAAATTATTTGTCTGAGACTTGCAGTTCATCAGTCTTCTACAAAGATGAATAATTATCTTTAACAGCACACCAAAGTAAAATTTAGAATTAAGCATTTAGCAGTATCTCTGCTAGTAACAGTATTCAGAATACTTATACAGTAGAATAAAAAAGTTCTTAAATCTGTTTTCTTTAGCTTCGAAAACCTAAATCTGGTGCCTGATAATATCTGAAATTTAAAGAAAAGCTGATGGCTACTGTCTGACAGAACTGAGCCAGTCTTTCAAACCTGCTTGTAATACAATTCAGTAATGGTCGTCTGCTGTGAACCAATTGTTTTACTGCTAGTTTTTACAACGTTTTTAAGATGGTTTACATTCTTAATGCTGAGGTTGCCAAACCAACATATAAAAGCAAATGTAATAATAGATTCAATAAAGGACTTATTAAAAAGTTCCTTTATGATTTTGTCCACTTTCAAACTATTGAGTTTCCTAAGAAAGATCAAAGTTTAGCCTGTTATCAATGATTGTCTCCAGATATTTGTAGTTTTCCACCATGTCCATAGTGTTAAAGCTGAGACAGTGGAAGGAGGGGCACACCTAAGATCTACAACCACATCCTTTGTCTTAGACATATTTAGCTGTAATAATAATTCTTTGCATTTAAATAGCGCTTTTCTCACTACTCAAAGCACTCAGCAATTGCAGGTTAAGGGCCTTGCTCAAGGGCCCAACAGAGCAGAGTCCCTATTGGCATTCGAACCGGCAACCTTCTGATTGCCAGTGTAGATCCCTAGCCTCAGAGCCACCACTCTGCTGCGAAGAGTAAAGAGGAAAATTGTAAAGAGGACAACCACGCCACTGAACACACTCATCAACAACAGGTCTATCGCTGTGGTCCTTACCTTGTAGAAGACTAAAAATTAGACAAATTTTTAAAACAAATGATTTCAAATGTGTTAGTTGTATTGTAGACTAGGACTGATAGATTGGCACATGAGAGCTACCATTTTTTTTACCAATTTCAAATTTAGTTTTATCACTTTTATCATCTGTGCCTTGTAACTTATAATAAAATGAAATCATTTTGATGCTTTTATCCCAGACTGAAGTGACCCCTAGGATAGTATAATAACATACCGCAACCCAGCTGCATTTATGCATGGAATTGTATTTTATTTTATTTATATAGACATATTAATTACTTGGCTCACACTGATGCACAGACCACATAAAAACTGTAAATCAGTAAGCCTGGTTGCAGTTGAAGAGAGTAAAACAAATTCCTTTTTGACAGACATTAACAAGCTGGCAAACCATACCCTCTGAGGGAAGTCTAATAATAAACAGAAACGACTGTGCAGATGTCTTATGACTGTAGTGCTGGGGTATAAAACTACTCAGTGTTATCTCATTTTGTGTTCAGAGTAATATAACACTTTCCCAGTATTTTGTATTTCTATGGCCTGTATGAGTCACTTGGACAATTGAGTGATAGTGTATCAAACTAGCCAAGCCAAAAAAACTATTAACAAAACTGTTATAAGCAATAATTGTATCATTTTACATACTAAACTTTAGTAGGTGTAAACAGGGGTTTAACCAGTAATTTTAAGTAGAACAGGCTATGCTAAAGTAAAGCTCCTTTAAGCTAACTGTAAGTACTGAGTCAGATGGGGCTTTCCATACATTTGTTGGCACAACATTACAAAGTATAAGACCCCTAACTACAGATACCACCACCTACATCTTTTTTCCAAGGAATTATAAACATACAAGTATCAGAGCTATATTTTTGTATATATCCCTTATAAAAGTGAAATATATTGAGTGGATAAATCACTGTAATGTGAGATTTGCAAATTAAATATACACTACCAATCAAAAGTTTTAAAACACCTCAGCTTTTCAATCTTTCTTCAGATTTAATCAGTTCAAAAGCAATGAATGATCTAAAATGGTGAAAAGGTAAACAGTAAACTGCCAGAGGTTTAAATGTTTAAGTTAGCAAAAACTGAAAAAAAAAGAAATATCAGACTATTACTAATGGGCCTTCTTCAGGGAGCAACTAATAGGTTACAACCTACAGATGTTCTGCAGCAATTAAAGTAAATTACAATTTGCACAGGTGTCCCAACTTCTGTTGATTACTTAAAAAGCCTCTGTCTGTCTTAAAGCAAAGTTGGAACACACTGTGCTACTACACCCTCTGTAGTACTACTTGGGCAATATTCCAGTGATAATGGCAAGAAAACGGCAATTAACAAATGAAATGAGACAGAGCTTTATTACCCTTAGAAGTGTAGGACATTCATTTAAAGAAATTGCAACACAAATCAAAGTGTTACTGACTATGGTGTCCTACACAATCCAAAGGCAATTGAAAACTGGAAGAAACTGATAGGAAGAAATCTGGTAGACCCAAAATCACAACTCATTCAGAAGACAAGTTTCTGAGGGTCACTACTTGCAGGTTGTTAAAGGATCACCGTTCCATGCCACATCACGCCTCTAGCACAACATACACCTCTAAAACCAAAGTTAAAAAAAAAACCATGTTGCATACCCCATGGCACTCCTACATACATTCACTAAAAGTAGTGCAAGCAGGTCTCTCCACCAAAATATGTAGGCTTTAATTTATAGTCTTACTACTTGTACTTAGCTAATAATGAGCTTTAAATTTCTGCTGTGTCACAGTGCATTTTGGTCTAAAACATATCTCAGTATAAGTAGTACCTAACTGTATCATATATTTAATGCCAGAGCAATGTATTTTCCAAAATATACTGACATACACAATAAAGGACAGATATCTTGAAATTTAAACTCTAAAATATATTGTACAGTATATATAACTAAATGTAAATTACACATTTTAAAAATATAATGTATCAGTTTCTAAAATATATTTTATAGTACATTATTCCCATATATATATTTTATATTCTGGAAAACATATTGCAATATGTAAAAATGAAAATAATTTACATATTTTACAATACAGTTCAGTATACTGCAAAATATAGCAGTATGTTTATTACTGAAATATTTTATAGCATTTTAAAGTATATTCCTAGTGGTAGTAATATATTTTCTAAAAATATATATATTTCACTTTTCTAAAGGATGATTTCCTCATGGCTGTTGAGCGACTGAACGAAAAGAAAATGGCTATTATAAAGTGGTTTGGCCAGCTCAAGTTAAATGAACAGCACCAAAAAAATAAACAATTTCAGAGACGAGTGCCATAGCTTTCTATAGAATTCCTGCAGGAAACAAAACATACAAACAAGCTGCAATCACCATAGAAGAAAAACATGAATATCAATTGTGCTAAAGTTACAACTCACCTTCACACCTCTCACACAAGTAAAGAAAATTATTCACAGGCTATTTCTGATCTCAGGAGAGTTCATCTAATGTATTATTGGATCAATGCATTTTGTTATGCAAGTACAAAAACACATTGCCTTAAAATGCAAAATGAAAGTATCAATAAATATCTCATGTGAAACATATTGCAATAATATACTGCATTGATTTTTTCCCAAAAACATGCCTTGCTCCCACACTGTCCTATTAAGTTCAAGCTTCACTTCAAGGTGTCCTAGTTCACAGAAGTCACTGTGCTGTCCTGCAGCAGAACACTATTTAAAAATAAAAAGAAGGGTAAAAATCAATAACAAATGCCGGTTTTCAGGTTACATCTGATCAAAAGTGAGTCTGGGAACAAAAGTTTTGATTAATACAAAAACTGAAAGTAAAATGGAATGTCTAATCAGGCACACACATTTAAAATAAACATAAAGTTAATCAAGAACACTGCTGATGTTTGGATGCTGGGAATATTTTGCTCCTTTCCACTAGTTTTTTCAAAATATTTTTCTTCATGTGGCTTTTGTTTTTCCCATTGTAATCTTCGGCACGTCATGTCTGCACTGTTGCTGGGAGCATTGCTTTGAGAAATCATGATGTGCCAATGTCACTGATGCTGTGTTTTATTACCCAAGGGAGCATTTAATGCAGCATCTGCAATTAAGGATTCTTACTCCAAACAGCTTGGTGTGTGTGCTCTTAGCGGTTGGCATCCCTTTGTCATCAGCTCTTAGCTGTTCTCTTCCTGACATTGTAAACAATTTAGTGTCAGGGTTTTGATAATAGAATGTCTCTTCATCGTCCACATCTGGCAGTCCTTCTTTCAGCATTGCTTATGGTTCAATGTTTCAGTTTTGGCAATTGTTTTTTCTCAGATTTCTGGTATCAACCCCAGTTTCTTGAGAATATGCACATCTCCGAGTCCAGATAACTCCATCCTACCGGTTGATCACATTCCTTTTTACCAGCAGCCAATTCAGGAGCATCTGCTGGAACTAAAAAAGGAGGTTGGCACTGTCCACACTGCAGCTGAGCAGTTATCCTGGATTAAGTGACTGCAATAGCATACTTTTACAATATATCAATCCCCCCACCCTTAAAGATGCAGGTGAGAAACCTGCATTTTGAAGATGTTTTATTTTTTCTGATAAAATCTCTTATCCACATTTAATTTTAGTTTACCATAACCCTAACAAGTACAGTGTATTCCTTGTATAAATTAAGTGACAAAAGAATTAGAAGCATGCAATTTCTTTTGTTTTGTGAATAGCATACAGGGGTGCCCCCCTTTCTGGAAACTTCACCCAAGTAGGTAATATGATTTCTTAAATGATTTAATCCCAGTGGTGTTGTTGCATAAGAGTAAAATCTATGCACTGTTTAAGCCTGCATCCAAAGCCATGGAAGAATACAAAAAATTCCTCGAAATGGCATTATTAGACATCCTAGCTGTCCTTTAAGGGGCAGATTCTTTTTCATGTAGAAAAAAAAGATGACTCTGTGCACTCTTGCATTGGTAATCAGAAGTTTAAAAATATTACATTCACATAAAATCGAAGTTTCTCCCATAAATTTAGAACATTAGAACAGTGTTGACAAGAACAGCTGAAATGATTTTAGGCATTTTGGGGAAGTTATTGTAAATGTTGTCTATTCTAGAATAATTATCTTCGATTGTTTTGATTTCTTAGTGTTTCTTTATTATTTTACTTATATTAGGGTCCATTTTGGGTTGCACGATCACTGTCATTTTCGAAGCAGCGCATAACTTTTGTAGTCACGTAATACCAGGAAATGACATGACATGGCCTGATGTTATAATCCACTAAGTATAAAGGGCAATGGTGTGTTATCCTTTGCCTCCATCATTCTAGACTGAAAACCTCAATGAAAAAACTTTGCATTCCAATTAGTTATTATCACGAAAAATTTTATATGTAACCAGGAACTTTTGCAACAAACTTTAATAAACTTTGGCTAGTTTATTCAAAATAACATTAACTCCAGTTTCATATGTGCATAAAGTAGCACTCTGTACCACACTACTTGGTAATTTATTCAAGTATTGTATGGCATTGAAAAATGTAAAGTAATAACTGGGATCCATCCATCCATTATCCAACCCGCTATATCCTAACTACAGGGTCACAGGAGCCAATCCTAGCCAACACAGGGTGCAAGGCAGGAAACAAACCCTGGGCAGGGCACACACACACACACACCAAGCACAATTGGGAATCGCCAGTGCACCTAACCTGCATGTCTTTGGACTGTGGGAGGAAACCAGAATACTCGGAGGAAACCCACACAGACACGGGAAGAACATGCAGACTCCACGCAGGGAGGACCCAGGAAGCGAACCCGGGTGTCCTAACTGCAAGGCAGCAGTGCTACAAATGCGCCACCATGTCGCTAACTGGGATCCACCATATTAATTTCTTTCATAAGTTTAAAAGTGTCGATCATGTCACCATTTAATCTCTCTTTGATTAAATTGAAGTTCTTGAACTCCTTCAGTCTTTCATACATACCAGTCCTGGCAAAAGTTTAGTCACTCTTCTCTGGACTTTCTCCAGTGTTGCTATGTCTTTATTTTGTAATAATTTTGTCCAATTTGAATTAGGTAATGTGTTCAACGATTTTTACAAATTTCGATTTTAGGAACATATAAAACCTAATAAAAAGAGAGACAAATGGAAAAACACTTTTAATAGTTCCAGTGGATATTATGACTATCTTAAAATGTTTTATGGCTTAGCTTAGGTCCCAGCAGTTTTCCATATACCATGCAAATACTGTCCAGAGGCCTATGAACAAACTAAGTTGGTCAACAAGGATTTAGAAAGTTTTTCTTATTTATAGCAATTTTTTTTCAGAATGACTGGTATGCTATGGTGCCACTAGCAGATATTGCTAGTAATGTTATATATAATTAATTTGTGGCGATGTCTTAGTTTGAGAACCAATATAGTGTTAAACCGCATATGATCAATCTAATGTCAGTAAACTCTTTAATCGCTTATTTAACAGAATATCTATATCACCTAAAGGACATTTGGAGCTAGATGTACATTTCCTGCCCATTTCTGATGTTCTTTCTGCCTAACTGTGATAGGACAATTAGATGCTGTGTACATTTCCCTACTATTTTGCATACCATGAATTTGACTATGTATTTTACTTTTCTAATCAAATTATGACTGTTTTGTAGACATGACAAGATTACAACAGGGTCACCTTTTTTGTGTTTTTTAAATAGTTTGTTAGGAGAGCTTCTTAATGATAAGGACACATAGAGACACAAATACTGCAAACTTACATGATTAGTTGTTCACTACTAATGCTGTTTACAGCTCATTGTTAATCGCTGGTCAGTTAAAGAAATAAAATTGACACTTAACATTCTCAACAGCAAGTGAATTAAAATGAAGCAATAAAAATGCCCAGACTGAATAGAATCCAGTGTACTGAAAGTCATGATAGCAATATGCATCTTTATGAATTTCAAACAAAAGTAAAAGTCAGTTTATAGCATGGACTGAGATGAAAAGAAACTAATTAAAAGAAAATTCTGAAGGCATGATGGAACTTCAGAATCAGGATTGGACATGCCTGGACTTCCCAGTTACAAATACTGTACTTGTTTTTCTGACCAATATTCTGACTATTTTGTCATCATCAATTCCATTTGTCTAGCTGGATGGTGACCAGCATAGCCAGGGTATGAACACTCTAGTGCTTGGCATTTTAACAGTCTGCTTTGCATTCGTACATCTGACAAAGACCCATTTAGTTAATAAGGGTCCTCTGTGTTGTATTTTTGTAAATCCCATGCAAATAAGAATGTTAGACAACATTCAATATATAAAGAATGAAACATATAAAAGTCTTGTTTGGGAGACTGGAAAGTTTTAAAGAGTTTGTAGAAAGCAAGAATTACGGACATTAAAATAAATACATATTTAGCCACTCGCATGATCCTGGCGCTTAACAAGGCATCAGGTACTAACACTAATGGCTGGCATGTATTTAGAGACCTGAACACAAGTACCTGTGGTGCTAAATATGACATATTTGTGTTTGCATTGAAAAGGAAAAATGGTTAATGTGTTGATTTGGGTGATAAAATATGCTGCCATAATTTGTGTACAATATAAACCAGAATGTTACCTTTTATGAGTTAATTACTTTCACCTTTCTTACTACTGTAGGAGCCCACTCATTCTTATATCATTTACAGGTTCAAAGCCAATTAATTACTTATGTACTTCTAAGATGTATGGTGCCTGATGCTGCTTTGCTTGTATGTGCTGCCGAGATACACACACACACACACACTTCACTCACAACATGCCATTGCTCCTGGGCAGTTAAAAAAGATTGCAAAACAAACAAAAAAAAACTTCTGAAAGATAAAATGCTATAAAAATACTGACTAACCACTTAGTGGGACCTACAAACAAGTAAACACAGCATTTTAATTAAACATCATGCAGCACCCAACACAGCATGTCACCAAAACTACAATCAGTCTCAGCAAAGCTCCAATCAGTGGAAGTCCAACATACATTTGAATGCACCCTACCACCATTATGCCCCCCTCCCCCAAAGTTTTAAGCAGTTTTAAATCAAGTACTGTATATTACTGCTGTACTGCTTTGGCTTTACAAATAGTTGCACTACATAGATTTTACATAGCTATTATATCCTGACCTACAGTTTATGTCTTAAAAAACTTTCCTCTATTTTCAAACCAGGCTGTCACAGAGCTCAAATGAGAATGCAGAACATTTCTTTATTTTCTTTACATTTTATTTTTGGTTTTATACATGTTCTGATTGCATCACCTTATCTAATACATCACATCATCTGAAACCTTAATGTGCAGAACTTTATCACCTCCTCCAATCAGCTAACGCCACCAGTAATTTCTGACTCTTGTTGATTCTCTCATTATTCTGAACACCGCTTCGTTAAGAGGGGTATTTTGTGGATTGTCTTATTGATCTTAGCACCATTTCATATGAGGGATGTATGGGCTTTTCCATCAGTTTATCCCCTCTTTCTGGAGGGGTGTTTGTTATTCATTTATTTATATATACTGTATATACTTATAATAAATAAACTGTAAAAGATTATTATATATTAACTAAAAATTCCATATTTACAGTAAATCAACTTTGCAAATGTTAATCTGTCTCACGTTTGACACCTTCTTTATAATTTTATCATCTACTTCCATATTTTTAGGATATCATTTTTCAGTTGACACCCTAAAAGAGTTTTATCAGACAGTGTTTACAATCATTGGAGACATGGGGAGACTGAATCCTTAGATTCATCAAGTTACTCTCTTGTATTATAAAAGTGAAAAAGCAAATTCTTAATTGAATGCAAAAAAGCCCTGATTATTTTCAGAAGAGTTTCATTTTGGACCATAAAAATCCACCTTAATTTAATGTCATGCAGTCAGAATGATTAGCAAATTTAACTACCCTCTGTATTGATTGTATTTTAATAGAGCAATGTCCTAATTCAGAATTATTATTATTACTGAACTACTGTATTATTGTTAATAATAATGAAGTTATTATTATTACTGCTACTAATAGTAGTAATAGTATTAGTACTGTAAATGATGGGTTAGGGTCTAACTCCTGCATATTTTGAGCAATTTAGGGACAGAAGAAAATTTACTTGTGGACAGATACATATTATCTTGTATCATAAAACTCAGTCCTATTTCTACTTACTTATTTGGGTTGAAGGTTTGAAATATTAAATTCCTTGTAATCATTTTATCTAGTGGATATTCTTCCAAAGAAAACAAAAACGTGTAAAGTCAGACTTAAATCTGAAAATTTCTTTCTTGTCCTTGGGTTACACTAAAATATATTAATTCTGACAGAATGAGTTTTTATTCTTTAGAGACTAAATTTCACAGAGAGACGTCTACAGAAGTAATGACACTAATGTAGCTTATTAAAATTAATGGCTGTTAAAATTATTCTTGTATTTTTCTTCCTCTTAACCCTGATTATACATACTGGAAGAATAAAAGATGCTAGATGAAGGGCCAATGAGTCAGGATGTGCATTTCTTGTTATATGTTTGTTTAACTGAAATGACCCATAATACACGATAATGCAGTATAAAAGTACAACACTGTGTTATGTTGCCTAAAAAAGTACTATATTATCTGGTACTGAAGAGAGATGACTTTAAATTGATTTTAAGTTAGTGTGTAATACCTTGTAATTTCCATTTCACATCATGAAACCTCTGTAAATTCTCTACTCAGTCACCTAAGAACCCAAGTGAAAACAGGCCTTAACCACCTGTTATTTGTGTATCAGGCAGGTAATGGCGTGAGCAATAACAGTATCATCTGTCTGCTGTATAAGATATACAGTATGACTTTGTTGAGCTGTACAGGTGTTTCTTACCAAAATTAAACACACAGGTGGATTTCAGAAAGATAATGGGACAAGAAGTTGAGGTGCTCCAAGTATTTAAGTACCTGGGAGTGCACCTGAACAGTAGGGAAATCCGTATTGGTGTTTGAAAATTGAAACCATATTAAAAATGGCCAGACTCGATGACTCAAGACTTTTGGTGTGAGTCAAACATTATAAGAATTTTAACAAGAACAAGGCATTCGGTAAAACATACACACTAATCCAATCATCATTGATTTTCCAAAATTGCACTGAATTTAGATTTGAAAGTCCCTAAAGTGGCGGCACGGTGGCGCAGTGGTAGCGCTGCTGCCTCGCAGTAAGGAGACCCGGGTTCGCTTCCCGGGTCCTCCCTGCATGGAGTTTGCATATTCTCCCCGTGTCTGCGTGGGTTTCCTCCGGGTGCTCCGGTTTCCTCCCACAGTCCAAAGACATGCAGGTTAGGTTGATTGGCGATTCTAAATTGGCCCTAGTGTGTGCTTGGTGTGTGGGTGTTTGTGTGTGTGTGTCCTGCGGTGGGTTGGCGCCCTGCCCAGGATTGGTTCCCTGCCTTGCGTCCTGTGTTGGCTGGGACTGGCTCCAGCAGACCCCCGTGACCCTGTGTTCGGATTCAGCGGGTTGGAAAATGGATGGATGGAAGTCCCTAAAGTCCTTGTTTCTACCTCACTACTTGATATTTTACTCAATGTATCTATGGCTCTTTCTGCAAAGAAACATTTTCTAACATTTGTACATTTGTGTAAAATGTGACCTTAAAATCTTTCCAAATGTTCCCATGTTCTTGATGAAGAATTTATTTTAAAGTAACATAGTAGTAGGGTGTTGTATCATGTTAGCCATTATGGATGCAATGCGGAGTAAAGCAAAATGAAACCTTTTATTGGCTAACTAAAAAGATTAAAAATGCAAGATTTTGAGGCATCAGACTGTGTTGCTTTTGTGTTTAGCTCATTTACACCTTTCATGACTACAAGATAGCTTTATTCATTACAATAGATTCAGTATTTAACTGCAATGCTGAAGCATAGAAATGTTTCATGGCAGTGTCAGAGAGGGGTTTGAGCTCACCCCTTGTCCTTTCTTTCATGTGCTGCTTGCACCTCACCTACTACATCTGGTTATGCTGCCACTAATCATGCAGGAGCTGTATTTATATCATATCAAAACTTGCATTCAGGAAAGATTTTTTTTGTGTTGTTTTTCCTGCAAATGCGTTTTACTGGTTGCCTGTTTTTTTTTTTTTTTTTTGCCCTTGGTGTTGGAATACAAACTTAACTTAAAAAATAATATATTTTTTGTTATTACTTTCTCCCCTAACGCACTTCCCAAATCACCACTGCAGATTTGCTCTGTGTACCTGACTAAATAGAGTGCTGTCCTTTAAGCTTGGTTTCCGACCACAATGCATTCTTGAAACTCTTAGTTTAGCCACTCCCTTGATGGAAAAATGGCTTTAAAATACTACATGGAGAAGTGTATATGCTACTAACACATACTGTATTCGTATGCTCTCTGAGTTTTTTTTTTAACAGGGATATGTTTCATGTCTCTAGGCTTTAGATTATCAGAGCAGTTGTACTGAGGGACAGGCAGAAATGCTATATTATTACTATAGACTATTACAGGTATGATGCTGCATGAAACCTTGAATGATTTACTATTTGGTAGTAAAGCTGCAGGTCTTGGAGTTCCATTAGGATCAAAATTCAATGCTGTAAAGCTCCAGGCCTCTAAAGTGTTTCAGGTTCTGATACTGGGTGGTTGCAGCTCCAGGCCCCTGAAGTGTGTTGGAATGAAATTCTAAAATCAAGCTTCACAAATATTCCTCACAAATGTGTCTTTTACAAGGTACAGCATCAAAACAAAGGAATTATTCCTGAAAATAATTAACTCACTACACTCTGTAATTATTATAACCCAGCCGCCGGGGTCACACAAGCCAGTGCAGTCTTAGTGTTGGTCCCATGCTCAGGTAAATTGGGGAAGGTTGTGTCAAGAAGGGCATGCGGCATAATACCTGTGCAAAATCAAACATGCGCATTAGAAACATAATGTCCATATCTGATCGGTCGAGGCCTGAGTTACCAATGATCGCCACCAATGCTGCTGTCCAGTTGCCCGGGGTATCTGCAGAAACTATGCTACCACTGGGCAAAGAAGGTAAAGGCGTAGGAAAACAAGAATGGGAAAGTGGGCTCAAAGACAGTGGGAGAGCAGGAAGGGAAAGAGTGTGGAGTTCAGAGTTGGAACTTTGAATGGTGGCACTATGATTGGTATAAGGAGAGAGCTTGCTGACATGATAGAGCAGAGAAAGGTAGATGTATTGTGTGTACAGGAGACCAAGTGGAAAGGGAGTAACGCCAGAGGTGGGTGCAAACTGTTCTATCATGGTGTAGGTGGGAAGAGAAATGGGTAGTGATAATTGTAAAGGAAGAGTATGTTAGGAGGGTTTTGGAGGTGAAGAGAATGTCTGACAGGGTGATGAGCATAAAGTTGGAAATTGAAGGAGTAATGTTATATGTCATCAGCACATATGCTCTGCAAGTTGGATGTGAAATGGAGGAGAAAAAAGATTTCTGTAGTGAGTTAGATGAAATGCTGGAGAGTATGCCCAAAGAAGAAAGAGTGGTGATTGGGGTGGATCTTGGCTAGGGGAACGGTTGTGATATTAAGGAGAGAAATGTTGAAGGGCAGGTGGTAGCTGAGTTTGCAAAAAGGATAGTGCCACACATGTGCACATGGGAGGCAGCTAAAGGGCTCGAAGGAAAGTAATTCCACACCAGACCAGGGGGAGGCGAGGTGCACTGATCCTTTCCCTTTTTTCACTGCAGACCCATTACAGGAAATTCCACCTGGCCTCCATGACATTTATTCTGGTCCAGATGATGCCACTTCTGGTCATGACCCCGATGACATATCTTCCAGTTCCAGTTATTATTACCTCACTTCCTCTGCCGCACTTTAAAAACCCACCATCTTAACCTCATCAGTTAGTTCTGTTTTGGACTCCAACCTGTACATACTTGTACACAAAATTCAATAATTTTGCAGCCAGGATCGATTGTACAGGAGGCTGACCCAAACCTTTTTTGGTCTCTCTCGTTTCATCTTTGACGATGAAAATAGCGGTGGTGAATACATATTTTAAGAAGAAGGAGGAACACACATACAAGTAGACAATGTCCTAAGGAGGAGGTGCAATGTGAAAGAGATTAGAGACTGTAAGGTGGTGGCAGGGGATAGTGTAGCTAGATAGCATCAATTGGAGGAATGCAGGATGAATTTTGAGGTGAAAAGGAAGAAGAGAGTGTGAATGGAATCAAGGATCCTGTGGTGGAAGCTGAAAGAGGAAGACTTCTACTTCTTTTGGCTGCTCCCGTTAGGGGTTGCCACAGCGGATCATCTTCTTCCATATCTTTCTGCCCTCTGCATCTTGCTCTGTTACTCCCATCACCTGTACGTCCTCTTCTCACCACATCCATAAACCTTCTCTTAGGCCTTCCTCTTTTCCTCTTTCCTGGCAGCACTATCTTTAATATCCAAAATCCCAGCAATCTCGCCTCTCTGATTTTGTCTCCCAACCGTCCAACTTGAGTTGTCCCTCTAATGTACTCATTTATAATCCTATCCATTCTCATCACAGCCAGTAAAAATCTTAGCATCTTTAATTCTGTTACCTCTAGCTCTGTCTCCTGCTTTCTGGTCAGTGCCACCATCTCCAACCCATATAACATAGCTGGTCTCACTACCGTCCTGTAGACCTTCCCTTTCACTCTTGCTGATACCCGTCTGTCACAAATTACTTCTGTCACTCTTCTCCACCTATTCCACCCTGCCTGCACTCTCTTTTTCACCTCTCTTGCACAATCCCCATCACTCTGTACTGTTGATCCCAAGTATTTAAACTCATCCACCTTCACCAACTCTACTCCTTGCAACCTCACCATTCCACTGACCTCCCTCTCATTTACACACACGTGTTCTGTGTTGTTCCTACTGACCTTAATTCCTGTCCTCTCTAGAGCATATCTCCACCTCTCCAGGGTCTCCTCAACCTGCGCCCTACTATTGCTACAGATTACAATGTCATCAGCAAACATCATAGGCCATGGGAACCCCTGCTTAATCTTGTCTGTCAACCTGTCCATCACCATTGCAAATAAGAAAGGGCTCAGAGCTGATCCCTGATGTAATCCCACCTCCACCTTGAATGCATCTGTCACTCCTACCGTAGACCTTACCACTGTCACACTTCCCTCATACATATCCTGTACAACTCTTACGTACTTCTCTGCCACAACCAACTTCCTCATACAGTACTATAGCTCCTCTCGAGGCACCTGGTCATATGCTTTTTCGAGGTCCACAAAGACACAATGCAACTCCTTCTGGCCTTCTCTATACTTCTCCATATACTTGAAAGAGGAAGACTATAGTATGAAATTCAGTGAGGAAGTGAAACAGGCGCCGGGTGGTGGTGAAGACATGATAGATGATTGGAACACCACAACTAAAGAGGTAAGGGAGAGAGCTAGGAAGGTGCTTGATATGACATCTGGACAGAGAAAGGATGACAAAGAAACTTGTTGGTAGAATGAGGAAGCACAGGAAAGCATAAAGTGGAAAAAGTTAGCAAAAAAGAATTGGGATAACCAGAGAGACGATGAAAGCAGACAGGTGTACGAAAAGATGTGGTGAGAGGTAAAGAGAGGGGTGGAGAAGGCTAAGGAAAAGGCATATGCTGAGCTATATGAGAATCTAGAAACAAAGAAAGGAGAAGAATACTTGTATCGATTGGCTAGGACATGCTGCAGGTCAGGATGACAAGCCAGGAGAGTGTGTTGAAAAGGTGGAAGGAGTACTTTGAAGGACAAATGAATATAGAAAATGAAAGAGAGTGCATGTTGGATGAAGTGGAGATAGTAAATCACAAAGTACCAGCAAAGGCTGAAGTGAAGGAAGGTATGAAGAGGATGAAAAGTGGAAAAGCAGTTGGAACAATGATATACCAGTGGAGGTATAGAAATGTTTTAGTAAGATGGCAACAGAGTTTCTAAATAGATTGTTTAACAAAATCTTGAAAAGCAAGTAGATACATGTGCAGTGGAGAAGTATATTAGTACCAACTTTCAAGAATAAGGGACATGTGCAGAGCTTCAGTAAATACAGGGTTATAAAGTTCATCAGCCACACCATGAAGATATGCGAAAGAGTGATGGATGCTAGAGAGGTAGCGATCTGTGAGCACCAATAGTTTCATGCCAGGAAAGAGTACTATATATGCGATGTTTACTTTAAGAGTGCTGATGGAGAAGTTCAGAGAAGATCAGAAGGAATTGCATCACGTGTTTGTGGACCTAGAGAAAGCTGCAAGAGTGAAAGGAAAGGTCTATAAGACAGTAGTTATATTGTATGGTTTGGAGACAGTGGCACTGATGAAAAGGCAGGAGGCAGAGCTAGAAGTGGCAGAGTTGAAGATGGTACAATTTTTGCTCAGAGTAGTGAGGGCAGACAGGATTAGAAATTAGTATATTAGAGGGACAGCACAGGTACGACAGTTTGGTGACCAAGTGAGAGAGGCTAGACTGAGATGGTTTGGGCACATACAGGGGAAAGATGAGGGATACACTTGTAAAAGAAAGGTGAGGATGGAACTGCCAGACAAGAGACAAAAGAGGAAGGCCAAAGAGGAGGTTTATGGATGTGGTGACATGAAGGCATTCAGTGTGGCAGAAAATTATGTAAAAGACAGGGATAGGTGCAGACGGATGATCCACTGTGGTGACCCCTAAATAGAAGCCGAATGTAATTATTATATCTCAAACAGAGTACGCTTTTAAAAAAAATGACACTCAGTGTTTGTCGACACTATGGTAGGTGTTAAGTAGACATAATTCTGACAGTATCAGCTCTAAAAATCTAATAAGGGCAGTTACCAGCTTGTGCTCTGTATCAAGCAAATGACGTATTAGGTGAAAATGGATTCACACTTTCCAGACACTTTCTTCCAACATGTATTTAATGACTATCCTGACTTTGGGTCATTCATTCAGAATTAAATGTCATTCATGGATTTCACACATTTGGATGCAATTATAGGCTCTAATTTACTGAGATTTTTTTATTGAACTGGTTAAAATGTAGCTGAGCCTCTGAGGACGTTTTTTTTTTTTTTTTTTTTTTTTACTTTTAATCAGATGAGAATCAGTGGCTTCAGGCAGTGATCTGTTGAATTCCTGGTAGATTAACTCCCACTGCCAAGAAAAACGCAGAAGTGCAGATATGTAAGTGTGAATGCATTTTGGACCAAACACTAACAGTGACTTTGTTTTGTCAGTAATGTATGTACTTGAGGCTGCCAGGACTGGTCCTGGTTTCCAAACACCTTGTAATAGAACATACAAGTTTTGAAAATAAATGAATATATAATGTTACAGTAATAGGATTGTCTTCATCTCTTAGTTGATGGCCCAAACAAGCTAACAGTTAATCCTCTGGGAGCTGTTAATTTGTCAAATAGTCAGCTCTGTAGGTATAGCAAAAATAATTGCCTTTGTGAGTCAATTAACTAAAATTAGTGCAACTAATTTACATTAAAGTGAAGCGTGTCTGTCAGAGCCTAAGGTTTATTACAGAGCAAGATAACAGGATAGTAGAAAATAAATTTAGAGTTTCTACATTTCTCTTAGATGGACTAATTACAAAGTATAAAACTGAAACCATATAAACAAAAAACAAGAATGATGATGACTATATTCACCTTGTCTTTTGATGAAAACAAAGATTAATGTAGCATATGTGAGTGAGTCTTATCTGGAAAACCCCTTGTTTCCCTAGCAACTCCTCAAAACTGGTACACATAGATAGCATTTATTGGGGAAAAATCCATAAAACCTTCAGATACTGGCCATTCCAAGAAATGTTGACAAATGATATCCAACAAGTAAAAAACACAACTGACGAAGTTACATAAGATGAATGTAGAAAAATGACTTTCATCTTTACCTGAAAACAACACTTATTCTGCACTATTTGTTAGTCATACTTAGCCTTGCTTGGTGTTAGGAATGCCTATTGAGATCCTAAAGTGAAGTGCCTATTATTCAATAGGTGAGGGGACGCTGGCGAACAGATGTTGTTGCCGCTCCTCCCTGTTAACAACACTTTTTGCAAAATTCGCCTAAATTCTACACTTTCTTACCCTTGTTTTATTTCTTTTATTGTATGTATAGTTCGTGGATACAGCTGACTCAAGTTGTATGGATTTGGCTTAATATTTACAGATTTTATGGACTCTACTTTGACTGGGAACAGCTGAGTCTGTGGATCGTGGGACGAGAAACTATGAACATTTCTTTGTACCTGGCAATCTAGGACCTCGGGATGATCTGTCTCCATTATTATATTAAATTTGCTATGCTGATCTGCTCCCGTTTCATCTTACAGTACTCTACGACTGGGAACTGATCTGATGTTCATACTAATCTGGCTTTTGGCTCCGGGGCAATCACGCCTGGAATTACCAAGCGTTACTGTTTGTGGCTGTGTATTGGAACCTCCAAATCCTGCTACCTCCTCCTGCTATGCTTTCTGCTGCTAGCTATCGCCGCTCACCTATGCTACCACACCTGCCTGTCCTACCGGCTCCATTGTGCTGTGCTGCTTCTCCACTTCTATTCATATAAGTATTGCCCAGTATCATGCTAAAATACTCTCATGACAAACTCCTTCTTATTAAACAGTTTGTCCAGAGCAAATGGTCTGACTGGAACATCCTAAAGGATGCCAGTATTTTGCAGCGCCCGAAATATATACTGTACATCGCGGGTCAGGTCGCCGCCACTGCCGGACTGCGAATGAAAAGACCACCGGCAGCATTTTCTCAGGAATACGCCGTCCTTCTCATGACCCTGGAAATAGAAGTGTCAGTGTGCCAAATTTACATTATGTGGAAATAAACCCTGATCGCGGCTCTGTGCAAAAAGAAGCCTCATTAACTAATATTGCACTGTTTAACTCAAGGTCTCTTAATGGCAAAGCATTGGTGCTGTCAGAACTCATCACTGACACCAAACTTGATATTCTGTGTTTAACGGAGACTTGGCAAAAGCCAAACGAATTTGCATCTCTCACAGAGGCGACTCCAATTGGTTTCACTTTCCATACAGAGCCTCGCAGCTCAAGACAAGGCGGTGGGCTTGCAGTAACTGTCAGAGCAGACTTAAACATTAAACGAATCCCAATTGACTGTCCATTGTCCTTTGAGTGCCTGGCTCTTAAACTAATAACGGAATCAGGTCCTGTCTCACTCATTGTTCTTTATCGTCCCCCAAAATACAATGCATCCTTCTTATCCGATCTGATTGAACTTTTGACCCACCTAAGCTCTTACTCTCAGAATTATCCTTCTTGGTGATTTCAACATCCATATTGACACCCCCACATTTAAACTGAGAAATGAATTCCTATCCTTACTGGACTGTTTTGACTTGACACAACATGTTGATTTTCCAACCCACTCTGGCGGTCATATATTGGATCTGATCTGCACTTCTGGACTATCTGTTGCCAACATTTATAGCACTGATTTGGGACTCTCTGACGATAAAGCAGTATTTTTCACTGTTTCACTGCCTTTCCCTCCTCTTACCTGTAAAACGACAAAGTTCTTACAGAAACCTTCCCTCTATCCTTTCTGGATCCATTTCTGATCATTTACTGTCTTCAGCTAATCCATCAACACTAGATGGTCTTGTTGACCACTATAACTCAGCACTTCATTCAGCATTAGATAAAACAGCTCCTTTAAAACATAAGGAGGTTTCCTTTAAACGTTCAGCTCCTTGGTATAACTCAGAATTGCGATCTATGAAAACAGCTGGCCGACGCCTTGAGAGAATGTCACGTAAGACTGGCCTCACCGTGCACATCCAGGCTTTCTCTGACTACCAAAGAGCTTACAGAGAAGCACTAACTTCTGCCAAGAACACCCATTACGGCAGAATAATAGAAAGTGGCCATGATAACCCAAGGGTTTTGTTTTCTGTAGTTAATAAACTTCTCAAACCCGCATCTGGCCCAACTACCTCTTCTACTGAAGTCTGTGAGGAATTCCTCCACTTTTTCCATAACAAAATTAACGATCTAAATAATTAAACTAACATAAATACATCATCTGTTTATATCTCTCCCTGTTTTCCCACTCCATCCAGCTCCGTCTCTAAGTTCTCACCAGTCACTTCTGCGTTTGTTAATAACCTGCTTTGTAAGATGAGGCCGACTACTTGTGTATTGGACCCCATCCCCACCACACTACTTAAATCCTGCCTTCATGCCATAATCCCGACTGTTACAACAATAATAAACTCATCCCTTGACACTGGCTTTGTGCCACTCACTTTTAAAATTGCTTCTGTAACCCCAATGTTAAAAAAGTCTGGTCTTGATGCTGACAATCTTAACAATTTCCAGCCTATTTCCTGTCAAAAGCTCTTGAGCGTGTCGTAGCTTCCCAACTCACCAATTACCTAACCTCTAATAATTTGATGGAACCCTTTCAGTCTGGTTTCAGGGTGCGGCACAGCTGTGAAACTGCTCTGCTACGGGTAACCAATGATTTGCTTATGGCAGCAGACTCTGGACAAACCAGCATATTAATTCTGTTAGACCTCAGTGCAGCATTTGACACTGTCAGACATGATATCCTACTGTCCAGAATGGAGAACATGCTGGGTATCTCTGGCACTGCCCTCCAGTGGTTCAAGTCCTATCTGACTGATAGGCAAGAGTTTGTTAGTCTTGGCAACAGCAGATCCAGCTCAGCGCCGGTCACACAAGGAGTCCCTCAAGGCTCTATCCTCAGTCCTCTGCTTTTCTGTATTTACATGCTTCCCCTTGGCCATATTATCCATAGCTATGGACTGGGTTATCATTTTTATGCAGATGATACTCAACTCTACTTCAATGTTAAAAGTGGAACTTCATCAGAGCTTTCTTAGCTCACAACCTACCTTAGTGAAATTAAAACCTGGATGGAGCAGAACTCTTTAAAATTAAATTGCAATAAAACTGAACTCCTGCAAATTGGGACTAAAATGCAACTTAATAAAATGAGCTCCTTCCTAGTCTATCTTGGCGGTGATCTCATCAGACCTGCCTCTACTGTAAAAATCTTGGTGTCATTTTTGATTCCTCCCTCTCTTATTCCGCCCACATAAATCACATTAAGAAACTTTCTTACTTTCATCTCCGTAACATTCCCCGTGTTCGCTCCTTCCTCTCCTTCTCTAATGCTGAGAAATTTGTCCATGCTTTTATCACATCCCGCATCGATTATTGTAATTCCCTACTGGCACGTGCCCCTTCTAATCTTATATCACAGCTCCAGCTTATTCAAAACTCAGCTGCAAGAGTCCTTACTCGAACCAGCCGCAGCGAGCACATCACACCCATCCTGCTCCGTCTTCACTGGTTCCCTGTGTCTTACAGAATCAAATATAAAATCCTACTAATAACCTACAAAGCCTTAAATAGCCTCACGCCAAACTACATCAGTGACCTTCTCCATCACTATGTGCCTGCCCGCCCACTAAGGTCCTCTGATTCTGGCAATCTTGTTGTACCCCACACTAATCTACACTCCATGGGTGATAGGGCCTTCAGCTCTATAGCGCCCTGACCTACCGAAATTAATCAAGTCAGCTGACTCCACGAATTCTTTTAAAAAACAACTCAAAACTCATCTGTTCAGGAAGGCTTTTAGCTCTACTTGACTTTATTATCCTTCTCTCAGTTTACTTCTCTGTCAAGATGCTAATGTAACCTGTGTGTGTGTGCTATGCCATCAATTATGTTGTCTGTTTTTTTCCAGAATTCACTGGAATTCACTCTTAATCTTCTTTATTTATTTATCTGGTTTGTACAATGCTATATACTATATACACTGCTGTTCTTTATTATATTCTGCAAGTGCCTTGAGCATGGGAAAGGCACTATATAAATAAAATTTATTATTATTATTATTATTAAAAAGTGTCCCAGGTCAAAATCAGCAATATAAGGGAGCACTCAAGAGTTGTGTGGCAGTTTAGCAGATGAAGGATATGCTCTTATGCAGTCTTTGTACATAATACTGTATATAATAATGGCTTCACACTCACTTAAGCTAATTCAGCTTGGTTTAGAATCAGAGTCTATCCTGATTCCTGGCTGAAGCACCCATCCATTACATTTTCTCATTATGCATACATCTGCAGTCACATATATATGGGGGCAGTTTAGAATTGCCCATCTACCTAACACACATGCCTTTGGGGTGTGAGAGGAAACTAAAGTAGTAAAAGAAGATTCCATGCAGACATAGGTATGTGATGCCAATGGTATGTCCTTGAACCGGGATCATCAATATGTATAAACTGAGTATAAACTGGGTAATGTGGACAAATACAAACACAGCAAGGCATGGCGCAGAGTATTTAGTGCTTTTTTTATAAACAGAATGTCAAAAACAAAGTGCACTGCAGTCTTCCAAATACATAAATAATCAAATAAAAACACGTGGTTAGTGGAGGTTAAAATCAATCAATAAATAAACTATTAATAGATTAAAACTGAAGGTTAAAAAAACAGTCAGGATCTATCGATAAAATTCTTGGTGCATCTCTCTAAAACCTACGTCTGCTTGGCTCACCCATTCTGGTCTCTTTAGCAAGGGAAGGTGTCCACCAGCAAGGGCAGTCATCCTTCAGTCTGGCTCAAGTTCCTGCCACAGTCCCTAGTCATTCGGGGGGAATGTATGAGACCTGCTCCCTGCTCCTGCTACCAACACTTAGCATTCAGAGAGAGTTGTTAGAACCAGTTGGTTGCTCCTGCTACTTGAACGTTCAGCAGGAGTGACCTTGTTCTATGAGTGCTGTCTGCTCCCTCCATCCAGTGCCACTTCCTGGTTGCTTACCTCCTCAACAACAACACCCATTCTGCCATAATCCTGACTCTTCTTCTCTTTCATTCATTCCCTTTAAGCTCCAGATTCTTTTTCATTTCTTTCTTGATCTCTCTCTCTCTCTCTCTGGATCTCTCGATCTTCCTACTCAGGCTCCTTTATATTTCATCGGTCATAGACACCATAATTATGTTCCCCAGAATGCTAATGAGGTAACAAGCTGGACTGGCCTCTCTGCATGTGAATATGGGATCAGCCAATTTCCCCATCAATGCCCCTGGCCACACTACCACATGTGCCTACACTCCCATGAACTTGAGCAATACTGTTTCTAATAAAAACAGGCACACTGCTACAGGTCTCTATCTTACTTCACCACAGGGAAAAATACAAAGACTTTGTATTGTAATAAAGGCGCTATATACTGCCCGACCCGGCACAGACTCACTTAGAGGCACGTGTAAAAACACACAAGACTTTTATTTTTCTTCAGCTGGAGGGCACATCTTCCCCGTGAACCCCCCAGCCACAACACAGTCCCAAATACACTTAATATAAATCACAATCCTCTCCAACTTGGCACCACCACTCCTCCCAGGCAACCTCGTCCTCTTCCTCCCGATTCTGGCTCCTGAGTGGTGGATGTGGGCCCTTTTTATAGCCCACCCGGAAGTACTCCAGGTGCTTGATCACCTGTTGCTAATTGCACTTCCGGGCTGGGCTGTAGAGGTGACCAGGTTGGCTCCAGGATCCATGCAGCACCCCCTGGTGGCCACCCCAGATCCCCACAGCGTTGTGGAGAACTCCATCTCCCATGGAACCCTGCAGGAAACTGAGGCACTATCGTCAACCAGGGAGGCTGCCACCAAGTGTCACGAAGGGAGGTACTGAGGAGCCCATGGCTGTTCCCATGGAACTTAAGTAGAAGGGGCATCCCGGCCGGTATATACAACGCCTAGTCACAAAATTCAAATCCAGAATGATGGATTCTAGAGTCTCAAGGACTAATTACTGCCCACCGGGCCACCCAGATTTGTGTACACATTGGAAAAATAGAAGATGCGCATTTAAATCTATAAATTAAAGCTGAAGTCTATTTCACATTCATATGATCTTTGTTGCTTTTCAAACAAAAGGGTCAACCACAATATAAGGCTGTAAGTGCTGTGGAGATAGAAATTTTGTATAATATCAGAAACCCACTTCTTTTGCACTGAAGCCATGAAGAACCAAGTGCTTTGGAAATGCAAACAAATACATACAGTTTATAAACATAATTCAATACTTAATCCACATTAACTCTGTGTGTGCAGAAACATATATAGTACACTGAAACTTTACGTTGACCCTGAAAGGCATACAATGTATTCTAGTACACATACATTCTGTACTAAAACATACTTCATACTAAAATACATAAATAATAGACTCAAGCGCCTATATCCTAGCACATTGATGCACAAACTGTGCACTTAAACACACATTCCAGTGTCACATTGTTGGTTTCCTTGACCCAAAATTTAACAGCAGGAAGAAACACTTTATTCATTGCAGTGTGTCGTTATGAATGTTGCAAGCCGAGTTTCAAGTCAATACCTAGCAGTGTATTTAAAGAAGTTTTCTTCCAGGTTGTACAAGACTGCACCTTGGTGTACCCATGACCACAAATGAGAATAGCAAACAGGGACAATGGATGGATGTTTTATGCTCTTGAATATTATGATACCACAGATGAATGCATTTTAATAGAAGATACATCTCCCACTCCATTTTCCAGTTCACTTGTTTCATTCAGGGCCATAGGGTGTAATACTACACAGTGTATGGTTTGAAAATCACTTGCTTTAATTGCATGCGTATTTATGAATCCAAGTGCATCTTCATCAAGTGTGGCCTTGCTATGATTTAGTGAAATTAAGTGGATTTAATTAACATGTTCAGTATGGTCATCTGTTTGCTGCAAACCAGAAGGGATCAAATGATAATTAGAGCTGTCTTAGTGCTATATTGTGCTTTCTCTGAGTGAGTTTTCGCCATGGATGCTGCTTTTCTCTAGCCTCCCACATGACAAGGTAAATTAGCTGATATAAATCGATCCAAATTGCCTGCTGCTGTGTACAGTATGTCACTGTACAATGGGCTGGTGTCCAAACTTGTATTTTTTTATCTGTTATTCCCTAGACTAAGATTGTGATTGCTCTTTATGTGCATTTTCAAGGGGAGAAAAACTTGAAACCTTTAATTATTCATCTAGCCATTGAAAAAGCAAACAATACTTTAACATTCTCAAACATATTTAATCCATTTCGGGACATAGGGAATCGGAGCGTGTGTTAATAGTATCAGACAGGATGCCATCCTATGGCCTAACACACATACACACACAGTTCAATGCATTCTCTCACACCTACACTTGCACTAGGGCCAATATAAAGTTGCCATTAAACCAAGTCTGTACATCTGTTAGGATATGGAAGGCAAATGAGGGTGCTCAGAGAAGAACACACACACGGAAAGAATGTGCAGATTTCAGGCTACTGAATTTGTGATGATGTTGCATTAACTATAACACCCATATTATGTATTATGCCTAAAAATGTAATCTAACAGTCATAACCAGGATTTTGGCAAAAGTACGTTTCTTTAAAAAGATAAGACAGGCAACATTAGATAAACTATCCAAATACTCTCAATGAGGATTACCAAAACTGCCAATAATTACACCCATCAAAGAACTCATTTTTAGGCATTGCCTCTGGAATAAAGAAACTTTAACTCTAAGAGTTCCATGCATATCAAGAAATATTTTTATTTGAGAAGCTTCAGATATCTCAGTTCATGCTGTTTCACCACACTGTGATCTTCCAAGCATGAAAACAGTGCCTCCATATTTCAAAGCTGCATGTCAGTACCTGATATTGGCATTTATTGAATGTCGTTTTGAAAAATTTTGTTAATTTCAGGATTTTATGAAGTTGTCAGTCATAGCTATAATGCCTGTTAAATGTGTCCTAATTAAGCAACATGCATGTTTACTTAAAAAAGGCACACATCTTTTAGCTTTTAGAACGGAGTATTAAACTGTCAAGGTACTTAGAGAAACATGCAGGATGAGTAAAAGAGTCGAGTTTCATTTCGCATTTACAAAACTCACAAAAGATGGTCACAAAACTCAACAAGAAAAAGTCATAAAACTCAATAAAAATATATACTTCGGTCAAACAGGAGCATTGTAGAATTTATGCACTTGTATTGCTTTCAGTTTTGTGTGTGTTTCATTGACTTTAAGGTTATCCTTTTAATTCATTTGACTATTTTTTCAAAAACATATTTATTTATTTTTCCCATTGTTCTCAGAAAAAAAACTATATTGTGAGTATTGTATTAAGAAGCCTGCATCATAGTATGTACTGTACTTTATATGGATTAAGTCTATTGACTCATGCCCTGTGTAGCAACGTTTCTTTTCATAGCAGGATGTAATTTCCAATTAATTAATTTGTTGCATAGACTTGACGCAAGTCTTCTTTTAAAAGTTCAACAACTTTATTTCGAACAACAATAACAAATTAATCTTATAACAGTTTGTAAATATTAAGACACAGTAATATTTGCCTGCCAAATTCCCCCCTCTCACAAATGGAATCACAGAACACAAGAACTCTCACTGAAACACATGAAATTAATAATGGTGCATTTACAAATATTTAAAAACTACTCTTGTTTAAATTAAAAGGTTCACTTGCATTACGGCTCTAACACCTAGTATGGAGGGGGTGGCAGTGCAGTGGGCTTGGCAAAAACGTACCTTACCTCAGGCTGCATTATTTAACACGCCAAACCCTCACCATTTAGCAAGAGTAACTTGGATTGGTTGGTTGCTCCTGCTCTATGGGCGCTTAGCAGAAGTGACCGTGACCTGTAAACACTGTCTGCTCATTACACCCAAGGTCACTTCCCCAACTGCTTACCTCCTCACTGTAGCGGCCAGTCTGCCACAATTGTGACTCTTTTTCTCTTTCACTCTTTTCTTTTCACCTTTTGTCTCTTTTCTTTTTCATTTTTCGCTCTTTTGATCTTCCTTTATACTACATCAGACCAAAGGCACCATAATTATGATTATCCATCCATCCATTTTCTAACCCGCTGAATCCGAACACAGGGTCACGGGGGTCTGCTGGAGCCAATCCCAGCCAACAAAGGGCACAAAGCAGGAATCAATCCCGGGCAGGGTGCCAACCCACCGCAGGACACACACACAAACACACCCACACCAAGCATACACTAGGGCCAATTTAGAATTGCCAATCCACCTAACCAGCATGTCTTTGGACTGTGGGAGGAAACCGGAGCACTAGAGCACTAATGTGGAAACTAGCTGGGCTGACCGTTCTGCACATTCTTTCCCTTTCAACACCCTGGAGCCACCCAGCTATGGTAGTGCGCACACCTATGTAGAGCCTGAGTGAACTGTTTTTATTAAAAACACGAATGCTGCCACGGTGCTCTATCTCACTTAACCACTGGGAAGAACATGCAGACTTTATATATACAATGACCAGTCACAAACTTCAAATTGAGGATGCTGGATTCCGGAGTTTCTAGGACAAACTACTGCTCTCTGTGCCACTCAGATTTGTGTTCATTTGTAATAATGGAAGATAATCAACATTTAAATTCAAGCTGAAGTCTGCCTCACACTTATATGATCTTTGTTGCTCTTCAAACAAAAGTTGAGGTTCAACTACAAGATAAGACGACATTATATGTCCGGTGACAAATCTTTTTAGGGCTGCATAGTAGACAGCATAACACTCAGAGAAAGCAATATAAGCTCAAGGAACTGTGCAGTGGACTAAGTGCCACAAATGTTATGGGATTTTACTAGTCTGCTGAAAAACTTAAAACCCTAAGGTGTCATCTGGCCTGTTTACAGATATTTTGCCAAAATTAGGCAAGGATACTGATTGCAGTTTTTACAATGTGTGTGGCTTTATCATAAAATCTGTAGAATTTAATATCTAGACGCATACGCCTTCATTTTGATGCTTGCTTATTTTTCTTTGAGTTTTTGATGCTTCATTTTAGTATGAGCCGGTGCACATTAATTAAAAAACAGAGGTTGATTGTACAGATTTAAATTAAAATGACATTCAGAAAGGAGCAGCTGTCTTTAATTACAAACAAGGACATATTCTGTTGCTCCTGTTTATTTTCAAAACATAAACTTTTTGTCACTTCATAGCTTTTCAAAGCACGGCAAAAGACACAAGAGCAAACAATGAAGCTCATTTAGAAATGATTTTTTTTCTCTTATGAGCTGTGCTGTATCTTTTCAGTGCTGAATGGAAGACAATGCTTTTATTTGAGATCATATTTGCTTGATGAGAGTAAATGTGGCAAATATGCATGTATTTTATGTTAAATGAGACCTCTTTGAAATACTTTTATTTTTTTATAGACAAATGTTTCTTAAATTATTTTTCAATTTTCCCAAAGAGAACATTTTTCATTTGTTGTCTGTGCTCCTCACATGTATGTTAACTACTGTTATGAATTCATATTAACACTGAATGTTTAAAATTTAATTGCACACTAAAGTTTTTAAAGATATTTTTCTGTGGATGTTCAAGTATCTTGACTACTGAAGGCTGTGCTGACTTAATTTTTTTATTTTGTCCTGAATACCAAAACATTCAAAAAGAGAACAATGCTGTTTGTGTATCTGTTTTGAATGACATAGCCAACAACAGGTGATGTAAAAGACGACTTTCTTCTTTATTGAATTACCTCACAGTACACACTACTAAAGATGATGTTACATTATGTGACTTTTAGCAGTGGGGTGTGTCAAATTTGCAGGTGGCAGTTGCTGATCTTGTCGATGGTCTTTGTCAATTACGTGACTGAAAATCACTGGGCATGTCACAACTGCCAATCGCATGCTGAGTCTTGCTCGCCCCTTTTTCTGACAGCTAATACTCTGCTGCCTATCGAAGCTGGTGCTGTATGAAGGGTTAACGGGTGTGGTGGGTACAGCCGCAGTCTCTTCCCTTTTTTTTCTTTATTTTATTCTGTAATGATTCATAAACTACGAGACTTCAGACAGGCAAGCTTCTCTGTTATTTGTGAGGTCCAAAACACCCATGTTCCTTATTACTTGTCACTGCATTATATGCATTGCTTATCAGCTCTCATGCACACAGAACCATCCCTACAACTAAAGACAAAATGAAACCTGTTTGATTTTATCAGAGTGAGTCGCTGGGCATGTTACATGACGCAACTGGTTTCAGGGGAGTGTGATGCTGAAGGCCCCTCGCTCGCTAAGATTATGTCGATGAAAACTAAAACTAAAAAAGTTGCATAATGTATCCATCCATCCATTTTCCAACCCGCTGAATCCAAACACAGGGTCACGGGGGTCTGCTGGAGCCAATCCCAGCCAACACAGGGCACAAGGCAGGGAACCAATCCCGGGCAGGGTGCCAACCCACCGCAGGACACACACAAACACACCCACACACCAAGCACACACTAGGGCCAATTTAGAATCGCCAATCCACCTAACCTGCATGTCTTTGGACTGTGGGAGGAAACCGGAGTGCCCGGAGGAAACCCACGCAGACACGGGGAGAACATGCAAACTCCACACAGGGAGGACCCGGGAAGCGAACCCAGGTCCCCAGATCTCCCAACTGCGAGGCAGCAGCGCTACCCACTGCGCCACCGTGCCGCCCTGCATAATGTGAAAAGGTTAAAGTTAAATAGCACATACATATATTTGAACAGCAGCCTAATAGAAAGCAGTATGTCCTACATAAAGAGAATTTCAATAGTTGCCTCACATAATACATTGCACATTTCACTCTGGAGTTATCAGTTATATAGCTAGAAAGTCTTCAACTTGCCCCTTTATTTTCTATCATCATCACCTGCCTTTTTCCAGGCTTACCCAGTTGTTCCCCCAAATCTGCAACCTTCACTCCCTGCATTCCTCGCCATACATTGTTGTGAGACCCATTCTCTTCATATTATCTGACACCATATCCAACCATACCTTCTTCATCCTCTGAGGTAGTTTTCATAAGCTTCTTACAAATCAGAATGGGAAGTTCTCCCAGAATGTCTTCCACACACCTCTAATGTTTGCTGTCAGTACTGTGCCCACACCTCAGTCTGCACTCAACATGTCACCTACTTTCTCCTAAACAACTTCATTGCCAATACTTGAATTTGTACTTACTGCATCAGCATTCTGCAGCGCTCTCATGCAATTTACACAAGTAAAGATCACACTCACTGTCTGCATACTACATCTGCTTACAAGACTGTCCATGGCAATCCTTCACACTTCTCCAAGCACCACTTCATTCACAAGAAATGAACTCAGAAGAGTAACCTGCTGCAGCCGCACTGCAACCTCAAAACTCCTAGTACCACATCTGCTGTCCTGACCACTGTTTGTGTTTCTCATACATTTTACTTCACTGCAGACACTATTCATCCACACCTAACTTTCTCAATGACCACCTCACTGCCTCTCACAGCACCCTGCCAAACTCCTTTCCCAGAGCTACAAATACATGATGCAGTTTCTTTCCCTTTGTTATATTTCAGCCAGAGTTCCTCCCTGGCTTAGTTTCAAATCCATATTTTATGTTCTTTTTGTCCTTTGTTGAGCCATTTTTATGCTAATGTCACTTTTGTTAATTATCTGCTATATTTTTTTTTTGCCTGTGTTATGTTTCATGTGTTTTGTGGGAACTACCAGTCACTGTCAGGTAATGCTTACCACCCCATAAAACCAAATGGTCTCCCACAGTTCCTGGCTTTTCATTATGAATGTGTTCTGGAGTTGGACTGGAATTGGTGAGTTCTGGTGTATTTTGCTATGCTTAGTGATTTTGTGAATTTCTGGAGTTCTGCCCTTCTTGTTTTCCTTATGGAGACTACCAGGCGGCAGTCTGACTTTCTCACTTGCCCTGTCGGGACCACAAGCAGGTGATATCCACCAAGAGGTGAGGCCACCTGCCAATCTTCACCAGGAACTGCCCTCTGCCCCATAAAGCTGGAAGGTCTCCCACATTTCCAGGCAGTTCATTGTGAATTGTGCTCTGGAGTTGATGTCTTTTGCTGTACTTTATACTTTTTTACTTTTCTGGATTTTTGACCTTTTGCTTTGTGTTTTGACCATGCTATTGGATTCTGTTTTGGGACTGCGTCTGCTTTGGAATGCCTTATTGTTTAGTCAATTTCTTTTTGCCATTTTGTTCCAAACAGGATCTTTTGTGCAAAAGAGCATTTTGAGAAAATAAATCCTTTTATTTTTATAAAGTTTCTGCGCTTGCCGTTATATCTAGCTGGGGTTTAGCAGTATACCCCTCTAATGGGTATTTTTGGTACTATTTAGGACTACATTTTATGGAACTGTTTAGTGTTTTGAATTTTAACTCCCTTCACTTAGTGCTTTTTCTGTTTTTGCCTTGACAATGAGGATTGCATCAATTGTTACATTCTCAGACATAAAACCAAACCAGATTTCAATAACATTCACTTGATGCCTGATTCTCTTGTCCAGCACTCTCTCAACTACCTTCATTACCCGCTTGAAAACCTCGATTGTTCAATATAATTCACACACCAATGAACCACCTTCTTTTTTGTAGACTGGATTGAGCAAACTCCTTTTACAACCCTTCAGCTGCAGGACTTTCTGCTATCTTCAAAATTTCTGACATCACTCCACATGGGCCTGCTGCTTTACTTGTCTTCGTTATGTTTTTGTGACATTATCTCTGAAAGCTTATGTCTTGGTCCTTCTAGTTTCTTATGTTCAACATTATTCTCCTTTTTTCTCCACCCCAATAAGTAGTCTATTTTGCTCCTTACACCACAACATTCATGTATCACAAGCTCAGTTTCCTCCTTCTTAAATATGCTGTTCTACATAACCACTCCAGAACCCTTTCACCTTCAGCATTCTGGTACCAAAGATAAAGCCCCATTTACTTTCTATGGAAGTGAATTACTACATGCAGCACTCAGTACACAGTACAATCAGATCTAAAAAAGATAACAATGTGGATGATAACTTAACATGTTGAACAAATCTGTCATAATTATGTCATGTCATGTTGTGTCTGTGGCCTGATTTTCATGCAGCTTTTTTTTACAATTGATATTAGTTCATGTTGTTTTTCAGCAAAGCCTTGATCATGTTGTTCATCATCAACAGACCTGTTACTGGTCATGTGACACAGAGGTCACATGTCATGTTGTGTCTGTGGCCTGATTTTCATGCAGCTTTTTTTTTTACAATTGACATTAGTTCATGTTGTTTTTCAGCAAAGCCTTGATCATGTTGTTCATCATCAACAGACCTGTTACTGGTCATGTGACACAGAGGTCACATGTCATGTTGTGTCTGTGGCCTGCAGAGGGGCACACCAGCTCCCCAACACCCAACACAGACAGACGCAGGCTCAAGTTCCAGTACAACACACGCTTTTATTCTGTTGTGGGAAACTCTTTCCAATTGTTTCCCACTTGTAAGCACACAGTACAAAGCACAATATAGCAGACAGCAATGCCTTTCTCTTCTTTTTCTTTCTTTCTGTCTGTGTCTCTGTCTCTCCTTCTGCCTCCACTCCTCCTTTACCCCTTGGAGCAGTGGCAGCAGGCTTCTTTTATCCTGTAACTTGGAAATACTTCCAGTGGCCCATTAATGTGGTTTGGAAGTACTTCAGGTGAGGCAGACGCCCGACAAAGTAAGGCCCCTGCTGCACCACCTGGCAGCACCCACGGAACCGAAAAGGGCTGTGCCGAACTCCAATCCCCATAAAGCTCTGTGGGAATCTGAGGCACCACTGCAACCCTGGAGGGGTTGCCATCTCATGCTCTGGGAGAGATAATGCCCCGTGTATGTTCTCGCCCTTGGTCCTTCTATTAAGAAGGCATCCCGGTTGGGCAAGAGTGATTGTCATCCACCACAGTCAGTAGCCCCTTCCTGTTTAAGAAGACAACATGCAGCAGTCTGTGTCCAGTTTTTTGGATTAACTAATAATTACTGACCTTCTGTGTGATGATTTTGGTTAGAGATTCTCAGAATAGTTTTGTCTTTGAGACTTTTGCATTTTGGGTACTTTTGATAATGTTATTTTAGTCATCTGGTAACCGTCCACCTCACTCAAGACATTTGTTTAGATAGCTTCTGTAATTTGTCTTCTTATTGGTTTCTTTTCAACTTGTTTGTATTTTTTCTTCCTTTGAACTACACTTTATTTTCTATTGAGCATGATATTATCATTCTGGTATTCAAATGTACTTTTTAGCATTTTTGGCAGTCTCTAGTAGACAAAGACACATTTGTATCATTAAATAACATCAGTGTTTTTATTAGAGAAGGAATAAGGTGAAACTACTTTTAAAGAGTTAAAATCTTTAAAATTATCAAATTTAAAAATAACTGAAGCCATTTTCACCTTCATAGACATCAAGTAAACAGTAGTACTGCTTTGCATTCTTTCTCTGACAGTAGCATGTCTGCTTTTTGTCTTTTTGTATTTCTTCATTGTTAAGACACTGTGGTTCATAATTTGAATTTCCTGATTTTGATGCCAACTTTCTTTAATTTTTAAAAGCTGGATATTCCTCTAGCTAATGATTACTTAATGATTACTGCTGCCTCGCAGTTATGAGACCTGGGTTCGCTTCCCGGGTCCTCGCTGCATGGAGTTTGCATGTTCTCCCCGTGTCTGCGTGGCTTTCCTCCGGGTACTCCGGTTTCCTCCCACAGTCCAAAGACATGCAAGTTAGGTGCATTGGCGATCATAAATTGTCCCTAGTGTGTGTGTGTGTGTGTGTGCGCGTGCCCTGCGGTGGGCTGGCGCCCTGCCCAGGGTTTGTTTCCTGCCTTGCGCCCTGTGTTGGCTGGGATTGGCTCCAGCAGACCCCGTGACCCTGTAGTTAGGATATAGTGGGTTGGATAATGGATGGATGCTTACTTGATTGTGAAAATTCTTTCTGATTATGACTTGTTGCTGAAGATTTTGTTGAATATCCCTGCTTTCTGCCACTTGAAAATATAGTGACTGTAGTGATTGATACAATAGGTTTAAGGAAAGAATTTTTGTTTTTCTGTTTTACTTTAATCTTTATTTTGCCTACATTTTGCTGCTTGATAACATCATCAAACACACATTTGATAATTTGTTGGTAATTCATAAATGTCATTAATATGTTTGTAATTTACAGTATTATGCATTGAATAATTGAATACAGTATATTATTCACTTCTATTTTTCTTTTTACCTTAATCTGTAGTCATATTTACTGTACAGAACACTTGTGAAAAAGCACCTCTGACTGTGTATTCTGAAAAAAGCTCTGTTTAAAAGAAAGATGATTTCTTTTTTGTTGGCTGCACACTGCACACTTTCTGGCAGTGTGTCCTGTCTTTTGGCAATAATTAAACCTGCATGTTTCAGCGGTGTGATTGTCATCTCAGTGATAACAGATGCCACCTACATTAGCTAAAACATTCTTTGGTAGCTTTGCTTCATACTTGTGTGCATGTAAAAATATGGAAAGTCATTTCTATGGCTTTGTGAAGCTGCCATTTCAACTGTGATCTGTTTTTTGTCATCTAAGTGCTCACTGAGATGCTCTGCATGTTGTGCAAGCGCTTCCATATTAAATGTCATCATCTATATGATAACCGACAGTTTCACGTAAAAATGTGTCTTATCTAGTTTTACTAAATTTCCAGATAATTTTCTACTTGGTGGGTATGAGGCAGTCAATTTTTTGTCATAAATTTAGTTTTCTGTAGGAGTGCAGTAAAATACCCCCTTTATTGTGTACACTTTTAAAGTCTTTAGTAATAAAGAGAGTTTTATACTTTTCTTTGTAAAGTTTTCACCTTACCTTCTCCCAAATATGATTTCTAAACCCATCCCTCTCCCCATAATACCATCTCAAACCCAAATACCAGTCTCAAATTCAGTCCTGTGGCTGCAGGTTTTCATCCCAACAAACTTCTGCATTTAATTGGACTCCTAACTTGATTAAGCAAGCTGCTGTTTCCCAATTTCTGTAACAAATTACAAAATTAGTTTTGCTAAATTTTTGTTGGAATGTTGCAAACATTTATGTATATTACATGGGATCATTTTTGGTTTTTTTATCTTGGTTTTGTTTGGTTTTCCTCCTCATCATTATCATAATTTCATTCCACTTTTATAGCTGTCTTGGTTATCTAAGGCATTATTCAGTGAATTCAGTGTCATTTGCCTTGGTGTCTACTCCACTCATTGTCAATTGTCATTATTAGAGTAAAATGAACTGGATAAACACCACAGAAAATGGTAAACTAATAGGAAAACAACAAAAGAAAGTTAAAACACAGATATGGCAAAAATATAAATACTTTAAATTTCTCATAACTTAAATTTCACAGCATTTTTCTGAATGGAAGATTAAGAATAAGAAAAAAGATCAACTAATTAAACAATGAGATCAGTTAGAGGTAAAGTGATGCATTAATTGGCTGGAACAAAAGGCACTGTGGGCTCCAGAACTGACTTGCCATTTTTCCTCAAACAGCAGTGTCTCTAGTGACACAGAACTTTTTTTACAAATATTAAAATTACTTGTCATAAAGTTGTTGACATTGTCATATTTCTAAACATACTGTATATGAGGCAGCATATTTTTCTTCATGGTAATTTGGTTCATTAGCCATCATGCTATGCTTAATGAAAATGCTGATGTCTTTCTCTAAAAGTGTTAAAAGTGTGAAATAATTTCTGTATGGTATGTGATCCTCCTGTTTGAGTAAGAAATCAAAAGAAGAAATGATCAGGTCACATTGAACACGATCATTTTAAAATATGCCAATATTGTTTCATCTGTATGTCTTTGATCAATGTATCGTCAATCAATGAGGTAACTTGCTGCCATGTTGAAGCTGGCATTAAAGGGTGTTTTGGGATTTGGGTTTATTAAAAACTAAGATTGCTTAATAGCATATAATTACAGTTTCCAGAGTTAAAAGTTACACTAGGACAACACAGAATTCTCTGAAGTACTTGTATTTCACAAGTATATTGACAAGTGTTGTCAGATATAGCTGTCTATACTCAATGCTCATAGGTAAAGAAGAAAGGCCAAGCAAAATGACACCTTTTATTGGCTAACTAAAAAGATTACAATATGCAAGCTTTCGAGGCAACTCAGGCCCCTTCTTCAGGCAAGATGTAAATTGATTGATTACATCTTGCCTGAAGAAGGGGCCTGAGTTGCCTCGAAAGCTTGCATATTGTAATCTTTTTAGTTAGCCAATAAAAGGTGTCATTTTGCTTGGCTTTACTCTACATTCATAATGGCTAACATGGTACAACACCCTAGTACTATAGGTAAAGAAGTAAAGAGAATAAATGACCAATTCATATTTAAAGAAATGCTCCTCGTAGCCCTGGTGTGGATTATATGAGTTTGAGAGTATTATGCTTCAATTTGGAACAAGTAGTGAGGTAGAGAATACCACATTCAGACTTACCTGAGAAATGTAAATTTTATTTTTTGCAGATTCAGTGTGTGAAGTGCCCTATGCATCATATAAAAACAAAAAAAACTGCAATGGATTTTCAGTCTGTTGAATTAACTGCATTAGTGGAGATATTTAGTTGAAACTTTAAGAAAAAAAAAACCCCGCAGCCATTTGGATATGATTGATATTGACATCAATTATTGTTACTTGTGTTTATATTTAAGACTATTGTTGACAAGAGAACTCTCTTTATACCTGTGTATTCTTTGCTGTTATAATGTCAATGGAACATAAACATAAATCATTTTCCTAAGGACTGTATACTTTGCTTTGCTGCTGTCTTTAATTTATTATACTTGTTACTACGAATATTTCACTCTTACTTTTTTTTTTTAATTGTTTCCTAAATCTCTTTCCAGCTATGGTCACATTGAAAGATTCTATATGCTGTAGAATAAAAATGTGATGATTCATTTTTATCTCAGTGTAAATCAAATTTGAGCATAAATGTTCTAATTAGAACTGCAGCTATAAACTAAGATCATAAGAGGCACATCGTAAATAATCCACAAAACACTTTGTGGCAGGCTCTAGAATTGCTTGATAATCTGCCACATTGTAGACTTTGATGACAGAAGTTTTTGGAATGAAGGAAAAAAGAGTAACCAACTATTTTTATTTTGTTTTGATCTAGTTACTCAAAAATGATGAAGCTGTCGCAAAGAAGGATGTTCAAAGGATTCTGGAGCTCAGCCAGAAACAGAGGTGAATATGATGCGATGTGTGGTGGGTACCCATGTAATGCCATGTTGATCAAAAATCCCATACAAGTTCCTGCCAAAATGTTTTATCTGACTTTTTTTGAAAACTTTTATAAAGCTTGTCCAAATACAGATTGCCTTTGTCAACTTTCTTGTCAAACAGAGTACATGGCTACTCTTTTTATTCTTGAGGGTCAAACACAGGTATAGATATTTATTGAATAATTCCATTAATAAGATGCCACTTGCTTTTTCCAATTGAAATCCTTGTTTAGCCACTTTGTACTTCTGTAAGTTTAAAATTAACCTTGAGTGAGAAACTTAAATGCGATGCATGATATTGAAGAGCACTGGGGTTCTTCCATTTCAGTTAGGAAGTAACTACTCCTTTTCAGTTAAAAAAGAAAATAATTTATGAACAAATATGTTTGTGTTAGTCTGCCAGGACTGACACTGAATGGCATGCCAAACATCAAATCCTAAGTAACAGATATTGGGTGGAAAAAATAAAACTTTGCTGGTTCAAATCCCGTAAATGCCAATAGGGACTCTGCTCTGTTGGGCCCTTGAGCAAGGCCCTTAACCTGCAATTGCTGAGCGCTTTGAGTAGTGAGAAAAGCGCTATATAAATGCAAAAAATGATTATTGTTATTACAATTACCACCTGTCAAACTTACTGCTTGTCAAAAAGTTACAAAATATACTTGCACAAAATCAGTCGGTGTTACTGAACACTTTCTTGATTTACAGTTGCCAGGTTTAAATTTGGTTATTTTTTGCTCACTAAGATTTAAGACACTTTCCAGAAGATAAAGTTTACTCTGTCTTATATCATAATGTTGCAACTGAACACAAATTCAGCTCAGTTGATGAGCTATTGTAGGCAATCAGAAGAGAGAATTCAAATGCAAATCAACGGGCTAACACAGCTCAGCTAAATGATATACAGAAAGGTAAGACACATATTATAGGGCTATTGGAAACTAAACCAAAATGTTTTATTTAGTATCACCCCAATCATTTAACATTATTGCAGAACACACTGCAGAGGCGCCATAAGACGCTTTGCTGATGTAAATATACTGTAGTTTATTTTCATTTTAACTGAGACAAAATAAATAACAAAAAGAAATGTTCATCAGGTTGTCAGTATCAAGGTGACAAAATACAGTAATAAAGATGCAGCCATCTAGTTGAGTTCTCAAAGCGTTCCCAGCATTATTGTCAAATTCAGAAATACTCAGTTTCATCAGCTAGATTATGTAGACCTTCAAGAACACATCCATTCATTTTTGTGCTTCCTGTGCCTAATTACTTATCAAGCACGCAGTTCTTCATTGCTTGCTTGGACATCACTTGACCTTAATTGTAAAATGAAATTGAATAATTAAATTTCTTACCTTGAATTAAGTGTAATTTTAGGTTCTTGTTCTACTATATGTTTTATTGTCATATTTAACCATTTTTATTCTGTATCGTTTAGTTTATATGTTTTCAAGGGCATGCTTGTTATCCACATAGCAATAAAAAGCTTTTACAGACAAATTACTTGTACAAACTGCATATTTATTTTCAATTGCTGAATAGTGAGATTCACTTTTGCAGTGTATTACTATGGCATTTGTTCTGCTTTCTGGCTACATGTAAGTGCTGGCTGTATTAGTGTGATTTGCTAATAGCTAGGTTTATAAATTAAAATTAGACTTCCCTTTTGTAGGTTTGAAACCTACAGTATATTTACCAGTTAATATGTAGTTTTTTTGTTTCGCTGTAGGTGAAAAAGTATCAAATGATATATTGTATGCAGTCATTTATACAATCAAATCTTTATTGAGTGGGCTGTAGTAGAAGACAGGGGTCATTGGTAATCCAAATGCAAGGTTAACCAAAACTAATCTAACTAGATTTAAGCACAGCACCAAATTACAAGTGGTGCATTAAACTTTGCCAGACTCACCTATGGTAGCCTGTTAACGACTTCTTCTAGCCAGTCACGTTTTATTGTCATTGTGGTGATTTGCCCAGGAAACCTGGTGAAATCATCTATTTTATGGTGTTAGCTACTGGAGTTGTATAGTAAGGGCAAAATTTTGATCAATCTAAGCTCACTATAACAACTTGTTGGAATTGGAATTAACATCTCTGTTTCGGCCACATGCAGATGAGCAAGTCATACTTTTTTGGAAGAGCCATCTGCTGGATATTTGAATTTTACTGTTTTACCATCATTTACATGCATTAATCAATGTGAAGAATTGAAACTGTGCAAGTGGTCACAAAGTCAGCAGAATTAGAAAGAAAATAAAAGGCTGTTTATTCTTCTTACCATCATGGATCCAATATGATCATTTTGTGTTTAACCCAGTAGAAATATGTGTTTGAGTGAATATTTCCAGTGGTGATAATACATCCATTACGTAAAAAGTAACAGTGAAAAAAAAAGTTTTAAATGCACAGTTTAAACTTCCTGGATTGTGCAAACCTGATGCTACACATGTTTTTGTACATACAGTCAGTAAATGCAAAAATTAAATATTTATCCAAAAGTATGAGAGAAAATCACAATCATGCACTATCCTTCCAAGTGTGTGATTAACCAAAATAAATATTTTCAAGGTTTCAATTTTTTGTTACTTACCCAATTCAAAAATACTAAATGAATATAAATATAATCATCATCTCCTTTCTGCTTATCCCAATGAGGTTCAAGGTAGCAATGCACTGAGCTGGGCCTACTAGGCCATCGTATCCTCAGCAATTTCTTACAACAACACCTCCCAGGGAATTCCCTTATGCTGCCAGGCAGTTGAGAGATATAATCCTTCTGGCATGTTCTGGATCTGTTCCCAGTGGGCTATGCCATTCACACTCCCTGTGGGAGGATTCTGACTTTATGCCCAAACCACCTCAATCAACTCATCTTTGTCTGGACAGAGAATGGACCTATACCAATGTACCCTCATATTGCTGAACTCCTCATCCTATTACAAAGAGAGTTAGTGAAAACCCTTCATTTGTACTTCTAATTTCACTTATTACAGCAATACCTGGAGCTTATGACTGGTGAGGATGGGAATGTTAAGTGACTATCCATCCATCAACTTATCTAAAGCAGAGTTGCTGGGAAGAAGGAATCTATCCTTGCAAGCATCAAGCGCAAGGCAGGAACAATCCCTCGACAGGAGTCGAATTCAAGCACATACACGCACACTCCAGAGCCAATTAAAAAATGCCAATCTACCTAACATGTATATCTATACACTGTGGGAAGAAACTGAAGCACCCAAATGAAACCCACCCGGACATGGGGAGAACATGAAAACTCCGGTCTCACTGATGCAAGCAGTGCTAACACTGTGTCACCATGTTGTACCATGGGCTGACAAGTAAATCTAAACTCAGTTCAAATGGTCAAGTCTAGTACAATGCCCACAAGGGTTCTGCTGCAGGACATTCTCACCATAATTTCTTTTCTCACTTGTGTATGAGATATCTTTTGCAAGCATAAAAATTACATCTGCTGTGTAGCTGTTGGCTGTACCAGTTGGTTCCCTTCTTCAGCAAGATGAATGTGTTGTTTTACGTAGGTTTGTCTTGCTTGTGCACCTTCATGTCCTTAGATTAGGCTGGATTCAAAACAGCACCTGCATCCAACTCCATTATAAATTGTTTTCCACTCATACTTTTTGGAGAAAAAGGTTCACTTACCCTTTGTTAATGTAATCACTCTATGCCAGTGATTCCCAACCACTGTGCCGTGGTACATTAGTGTGCCATGAGAGATCATCAGGTATACCATGGAAAATTATCCAATTTCACTTAATTGGTCTGAAAATTATTATTTATTTACTGGAAATAATTTGTCTTTGTTCGTCTATGCGACAGTGACAGGCAGAACAATTAAATACTCTTCCTCTAGGTGGCAGCAGATGGCTAATTAATCTGTGTATCTACCTGTTGCCATTCAAACAATAGAATTAGTGATGCTTTGGCTGTGATAGCAGTGATAGCGATGGATAAATATCTGAAAAGAAGAAGAAGTACACGATTCGAACTGAGTCCTGGAGAAAATTGTGATTCAGATGAAGGCCCTAGTATGAGTAGTGGTCAGAAGAAAGCAAAAAAGGTGAGCTCAAGACAATACAATGAAAGTTATAAATCCAGCCATCCATTATTCAACCCCCTATATCCTAACTACAGGGTCACGGGGGTCTGCTGGAGCCAATCCCAGCCAACACAGGGCACAAGACAGGAAACAAACCCCGAGCAGGGCACCAGCCCACCACAGATGAAAGTTATCTTTCCTTTGCATTTACTTTTACCAGGGAACCAACCAAGCCGCTTCTGTTATGGTTGGTATGTGTGGAAAAGCTGTCCAACAGTGCCATGGTTCCTAGCAAGCTTAAACGTCGTCTCCAAACAAAACACCCATCACTTCAAAACAAGAACGCAGACTATTTTATTCAGCTTCATGAACAGACTGAAAAACAGGCAGCTTTAGTGAGGAAAACCACAAATACGAATCAGAGAGATATCAAAGCTATGTACCAAGTTGCTGAACTCATCGCCAAATCAAAACAGCCACACACGGTGGCAGAGACATTAATACTACCTGCCTGCAAAATCATTGTAAATGAGATGCTCAGCTCTGGCACTCTTAAAGAAATAGCCCACGTTCCTCTCTCAAATAATACAATTGCCAGACATATTGATGACATGTCTGCAGACATTGAAATGATTGTTTTGGAAAAGTTGCACGTCAGTGGAAAATTTGCATTGCAACTCAATGAATCTACGGATATCAGTGGACATGCACAACTTTTGGCAAATGTGTGTAGACGGAGACACCATCAGAGAAAACTTCATAAGGAATTTCCAGAAAGAAGAATAGGAGAGGAAATTTTTAGAATTGTATCAGAGTACCTTGAACAAGGAGGACTTAAGTGGGAAAACTGCATAAGTGTTTGCACTGATGGAGCAGCCACCATGTTCAGGCGCACCAAATGATTTGTAAGCAGAGTGAAAGAGCAACATCCAAATGTTATTGTGACGTATTGTTTTCTGCACTCGTGAGGCACTCGTTGCCAAGACATTACCAGCAGACCTAGCTCCTGTATTGGACGATGTTGTGCACATGATAAACTTTGTGAAGACAAGACCTGTAAAAATTTCGCATGTTTGTGTGAGGGAATGGGAGTGGAGCATAAAGTGCTATTGCTGCGTACGTAGGTCCGGTGGTTGTCCCGTGGCAAAGTTTTAGTGTATGAGCTGCGGGAGGAACTAAACGTGTTTTTGACAAATGAGAGGTGTGATGACGCTAAGTTGCTTTCAAGTGATGAGTGGTGTGCAAGACTGGCACATCTGCCGGATATATTTCAACATGTGAAAGACCTGAACACACGGATGCAAGGCTGAAATGAAAACCTGCTCCCAAGTACTGATAAAATAAATGGATTTCGTTCAAAGGTGCAGCTCTGGCAACAACATGTGGAAAGTGCCAACCTTGACACACCTAGAAATGGCATGGTATCAACATTGCTGCACTGTGTGAGACAATAGGCAAGCATTTGAAAACTCTTAAACAGAAGTTTGTCATTTTATTTCCTTTCAGTTTCCACCGATTGCCTTGACTGGGTTAGGAACCCATATAGCTCAACTGTATTTGGAAAGGACATGACTTTGCAGGAGCAGGAGGAAATAACTGTACTGAGAGAAAATCGTGGTTTAAAGTTGAGTTTTGCTGTTCTACCTTTGGACAGTTTTTAACTGACTGCTGCCAAGGAGTTCTCCATTCTGGCAAGCAGAGCTATTTCAAATCAAATTAAATCAAATCAAATAGCCTTTTATTATCAATTCACTATATGTGCAGAACATACAGGAGAACCGAAATACTGTTTCTCTCTCATCTTCGTAGTACAATAAAATATAAAAAAGTATAAAAGTATAACATATAAGATAAATAACATTAGAACTTGTAAAGTAGACCTGTGTACAATGTGCAATAGTCATTAGAGCAAAATCCAATTACAGTAAAAAATGAGAAGGTGCATTATAGAGTAGCTTATGAGATGTACAAAAAGACAAACAGTTATCAGCAGATGTAATTTGAGTCTTTATATAATACCAGCTGAGGTAGGTTACTTGGTAGATAGTGACTCTTGATACGGTCCAGGGGCACGGGGCATGGGTGGAAGGTAGTGGACAGAGTTCAGCATCCTGACAGCTTGGTGGAAGAAGCTGTTAGACAGTCTTGTGGAGCGGGCTCGGAGGCTCCGGTACCTTTTCCCTGAGGGGAGGAGGCTAAAAAGGGAGTGAAAGTGGTGGGAGGAGTCACCAGCAATGCTGATAGCTCTACGGGTAAGACAGGTGTGGAAAATGTCCTTGAGGGAGGGCAGTGGGGCAGCAATGATCTTACTGGCCACATCCACTATGCGTTGCAGGAACTTCCTACAGGAGGCAGTGCAGCTTCCATACCACACAGAGATGCAGCTGGTGAGGATGCTATCGATTGTGCCCTGGTAGAAAGACCACATGATGGGGGGTGGAACTTGTGCTCTCCTCAGTTTGTGTAGAAAGTAGAGGCAGGAATGAGCTTTCTTGGCCAGTGATGTGATGTCATCTAACCAGGAGAGGTCCTCGGAGATGTAGGTCCCCAGGAACTTGGTGCTACTCACCCTTTCCACAGCTGCACCGTCGATGATCAGTGGGGGTGATGTGAATGACTTCTCCTGAAATCGACCACGATCTCTTTGGTCTTTCCCACGTTCAGGAAAAGATTGTTGTCTTTACACCACTAGATCAGTTGGCTCACCTCGTTCCTGTAGTTGGCTTCGTCATTGTTGGTGATGAGGCCGACCATGGTTGTATCGTCTGCAAACTTAACAACGTGATTAGAATTGTAGATTGGTACACAGTCGTGGGTCTGCAGGGTAAAGAGCAACAGGCTGAGCACACGCCCTTGTGGGGCCCCTGTGCTCAATGTGATCGTTCAGCCCTGCTCCCAATTTCCACAACCTACCTATGCGAGTTTGGCTTTTCAAGCATGACTGCTATAAAAAGTCAAAAAAAGAGTGAGACTCCGAGCTGTTGAAGAAGATCTTCGTGTGTGTCTTTCTTCAATTCCTGCGTGTTTATTAGCGTTGTGTTCAACTAAACAGGCCCGGGTTTCACACTGAGTCAGTAAACTGAGTAAATTGAAACTAGAAGATCATTATGTTTCATTACATATATTTTTTGTGACATTTTTGTTTGGTGGTGCACCGTGGGATCTTTCCATGTAAAATATGTGCCGTGGCTCAAAAAAGGTTGGGAAACACTGCCCTATGCAATAGTGGTGCTGCTATAGAGTTTAAGTTAAGGCCAGGCAATGAAAGGAAGATGTGGACATTTTGCCATTGGTTTCTTGGGTGCACTTATGTGTGAAACCTATAGACTATAATTGTATTGACTATGGTGAGTTATGACTGATCAACTGCAGTAAACGGTGCTTGTCTGAGACATCTCTAAATATCATTTGACCCAGAAACTGCATTTCAAAGAGAATGTACAGTTTAGTTGAACTTTATTGTCAATGAAAGATGAGCTTGTTTGCAGTGTCAAAGCAAATTGGACAATGGTCCACAACCCCGATGGTGTCCACCAGCAGGTCCTGTGGTTGGCCACCATGTATGGCACCAACAACCTTCTGGCCACAAACCCTTGCAGTGTCCAACATAGTCCATTCTCAGATAGCCTTGGATTTAAAATCACTCTTAATGCCTTAACAGAAATATTTGTAGTAATACCAAATGGGATAAAAGTGTCCTACAGTATGAAAAATTTTGGTGTAATATGCTATAACACACTTCTTACACTATGAACACTTATTTTGCTCTATAACTCAGTCAGAATGCAATGTTCAATATTATCCCAAGTTGGAAAGAAATCAAATTCTCTTTACTATTTGTTTAAAACATTCAGAACTTTAAAAGAACTAGTTTATACTGTATAATTCTTCAGTAAACATGCCAAGCCTGTGCTTAGCTTTTTTATTCTACTTACTGATTGATCACCTATAAAAAACTATTATAGAGGGAGCTCTTAATCGGCTTTGCTCTTAATTGTATTTAGTATGATATTTTCATTTGTTTAACTGATGCGTTGTCTGTTATAATGCTTTTGTTTCCACATCAATTGAATAAAAAATAGTCATTTCAGAATCTGCGTTTCTGCAGGAGAAGCCCTTCCTGAAGTAAGGAATGACATCATCCCAAAAGGAGATATAAAGTAGTCACTTCCAAGAGAGTGTCACTACCACTTTACATTGAGGGCTCCTATTCTTGGTGTGGTTCCCTTTGATTTAATTGAGTCTATCATTTAATGAATTGTTTGTCTGGCCCCCTCCTTAGACTAATTTGCCATGGATAACTTTGCTAAGGTACTTACATCTTGACAAAGTAGTTCTAAGAGTTATCAAGGTGTACATGTTCCCCTACCATGCCAAGGTCACAATCCTGAGAGGAGTAAATAATAATTTTCTCACCTTCATTTAAGGGTGTTGAGAATTGGAGTCCATTACAAGATCCCCACACATATTCACACTCACATTGCCAATTTTCAATCTCCAGTTAAACTAAAATTCACATCTTTGGGGATAGGATGTTTAAAAATGTAATATAAAAGTTAAATAGTTGTCAATAAAAATGAAAATGATCACATTTAACAAAAACTGTATTAATCCTCAGGCATCCAGCATAAACAGATATTTATTGGTAAAAACCTGTAGCAAAATATCTGATATATGTGTCATATTATTTTTGAAACATCACAATATGTAGTTATCCCTTTAGAAATAACCATCCACTGGATCAAATGTATTTAAAATGAATAAGCAACTAGTAATTTACAGTGTCAAGTTTCATTTGAACTGCGTGATTAGTTATTGAGTTATTGTGTTCACAGATGCACATTCTGACACATACTGTATATCCATGGACACACAAACACACACGTAACAGATAGACAGACTCTGAGACATTTTAGGTCCTTTTCAAGGATGTCTAAAATGTGCAAGTCTGTTAAAAATTCAAAATCCTATTTTCCCTGTATACATACATACATACATACATTGTGGGGAACAGCCCGAACACAGACAGGCAGACATTGTTTTAAGCACCACACACATTTATTTACAACTATTATATACAAAGATGATACACACAACCCACTTCACCCCAAAGTCAAGGCCTCTTTCCTCAATGCCTTTTCCTCTGGTCCGCCTCCACTCCTCTCCTCCGAGCTCTGTCTTTCTCCGCTCCCTACTCCAGCCATCGAATGGAGGGAGGCGGCCCCTTTGAAGCTCACCCGGACGTGCTCCAGGTGCCTCCCGATTAGCTTCCGCCGGCCTTTCCTGGTGTGGAGGAAGTACAGGCTGCGCACCTGGAAGCACTTCTGGTGTCCCTGGTCTTCTTCCCCCCAGCACTCCCGGGTGTGGTGGAAGTGCTGAGGACCAGGGCTCTCCTGGCATCTGGGCGTCCCCTGGCAGTGACCACGGGCCCCTACAGGGTTGAGCTTCTAAGCTCTGTTCCCGTGGTCCCCAAAGCCACCAGGGCAGTTGCCCCCTCATGGTCTGGAGGAGGCGTAAGCCCTCCTCCGGTCCTCCTGGGCGTCCTGGCTGGGTACCACCCCCAGCCACTTGCCATAACATACATACATACATACATACATATATATTGGGAAAATAAGAGAAGTAAAATGTGAGTAATAATGTTTCCAGTTAAAAAATGAAAATTAGCAGAACACTGGCATGAATTGATAAGGTTTCAGACACGTTTTGGGGGAAACACCAGCTTTCAAGGACTGTAAACCATAACAGACCTATAAATTGCAGTAATTAGATAAAAATGTAGTTTTGGCTCAAAAAATGTAGAAGTTTTACCAATGAGTCAAAGAGACATATCTTGTGAAACTGTGAATCATATGTCGGCTGTTTATGGATTAATTCATTAGTTAAGTTCTGTACTATATGCCAAATAATTTTTTTCAGTATGAACAAGCAGATACATGAATTTCAAATCCTATTTAAGTGCTTTAATATCAAAATGTAGCCAGAAAACATATATTTTCGATCAGAAATGCTGGAACTGACAAGTGCACAATTTAGTATTCCTTTAAAGTCTGTTTAAAAATGTTAAAATGCCAAAATACACTATTCCAAGAATAGTTTTAATAACATGTCAAGATCAATTAATACAGTCGCTAGTATATCATGATAAATACATGTGTCATTCCTAATCATGATATAAAATGTTATATAATCATAGACTGATTAATGAGAGTAGGTAAATTATTGTTAATATTTCAAAACTGAGCATGTTTAGTTAGTCAGAAGTTGGTCATGGTAATGTTTAGGTAAAGCTTAAAATGTGCTTTATTTTCTGTGTATGTGGTGCTGCCACTCACCAGCGGCTCCTGCTGCTCTTAGTATTCATAGCACGAGGGCATATTGCCACCAGCTGGCTGCTAAGTCTTCAGCAGCTGGTGTGTTTGTGGCTGGCAGCCTTAGCTGATTTATTTTAGATCTAATCTTGGCTGATTTGGTGTCTTCTATATTGTTATCATTGCATCAAGCAAAATACAGATTACATTGCTCTTGTTGTAAGTGAACAAATGCTGTAACTCCATACGTTGTTCTTTTTAGTGTGCCTTGTAATTGGGTTTGCTGTGAGAGGCATTTTGTTTAATTGATTCGGAGATATTGTTGGTATCTTTCGTCTGTTTTCCTGGAAAACTCTGTAAAAATGAAAACATTATTCCAATTCCTTTCAACTGATTATTTCAGCTGCCTTTCTTTCGGGAGATTCCAGGAATCACATATATATTTCATAACTTAATGGTCTTCAAGGAGGCCGTGAATACTAATTTGTTTTGGCCTGTATTGTCATGAAGATAACATCTAGCTGTGTCTCATGATCCAGCTGGATGAACAAGGAAACAAATATATATATATTTTGTTTATGTCCACTAAAGAGCTGATTATAATTTGCAGAAGCTAAGTACCTTAGGACTAAACAAAACCTTAGCCTAAATCAATGCTTGGTATTGTAGCAAGAAATTTCTCCAAAAATAGTTAATGTCCTGAAGAGCAACTACAGCTCTGTGTAAGCAAGCGGAAAATTAGTAGTAATGTAATTTGCCAACAAAAAAATCCTAGCCATATATTAAAAGTTCTTCTATAGTAAGCAGTGTAATTGGGGAGGCTTACAGAAACTGAAAGACTTTTGAAGACTTAATAGGTTGATAATTTCAATAAAAATTCAAAAGGTTAAAGATGCATCACTTTATGTAAATGAAACTATAAAAAAGGCAAAACTACAATTATATTAAACACCATAAAAATTCCTAGAAAACAAATCATGGTAAATTTCTTCAATGTGCAGCAGAAAAAATAAGCTGTTTTAATAGTAGGCTTCATTGCACTAAAGGTATTTTAATACATTTAACATTTTTTGTACAGGTAACAAGCAGGGGCAAATGTGATTCACCAAAATCATTCCAACAATTACTCCCAAATTAAGCATAAAAGCCACAACGTGATGCCAGATGCTTTAAATAACACCTGTTACCCACACATAATGGGAATTAGTCTTCATATAAACTTCATTTTTTTTGCAAAGACATTCTTCCATGTTTACATTTAAAACATTAATATACAGTTTTTGTTTGACTGGCATTTTTTGTTTTCCTTTCCTCATTTGTCAGCTGGACATAATTCAATGATCATGTCAATGGACAGATATAACTAGGATCTATTTATGTTAATCAGTTTGACACTGCGTTGTCTTCGTTTTTAAACATATAGGTTACAGTTTAGGTTAGGCATCCATTATAAACCAGCTATTAACAGTCTATAATCAATTTATTGACTGTGCCATTAACAAAAATTATAATTACAACATTAGAACAAGCAAGACGAGACCAGGCCATTCAGCCCTACAAAAGCTTGCCAGTCCTATCCACTTAATTCTTCTAAAATACCATCAACTCAGGTTTTGAATGTCCCTAAAGTTGTACTGTCTACCACGTTACTAGGTAGCTTATTCCAAGTGTCTATGTTTCTCGTCGTAAAGAAAAACTTACTAATGTTTGTGCAAAATTTACTCTTAACACGTTTCCAGCTGTGTCCCTGTGTTCTTGGTGAACTCATTTTAAAATAAACAGTCTCTATCCACTGTACTAATTACCCTCATAATTTTAAACAGTTCAATCATGTCAGCTCTTAATCTTCTATTACTTAAACTGAAAAGTCTCAGCTCTTTTACTCCCTCCTCATAATTCATCCTTTGTAGCCCTCGAATGAGCCTAGTCACACTTCTCTGGACTTTTTCCAGCACTGCTATTTCTATTTTGTAACCTGGAGACCAAAACCCCAGGTGAGGTTTAACCAGTTTATTTTAAAGCTTGAGCAGAACCTCTTTGGACTTGTACTGTACACATCGTACTACATAACCTAATGTTCTGTTAGCTTTCGTAATGGTTTCTGTACACCATTTATAGCGTAGAGTCCACCACGAACTCCTAAATCCTTCTCATAAGTTGTACTCTCAAGTTTCAGACTTCCCATTCTGTATTCAAACCTAACATTTTTACTTCTTATGTGTAAAACTTTACATTTACTTACATTACATTTTATCTGCCACAAATCTGCCCAAGCCTGTATGTGGTCCTTCTGTAATGATTTAACACATTCCAGATTATCTGTCAATCTACCTATCTTGGTATCATCTGCAAACTTAACCAGCTTGTTAATTATTTTCCTATACAAATCATTTACTGTACAAATATTAAGAATACTAGGTATTCTTAGTCTTGAAATATGTTGCTCACATAACACAAATATATGTACAGGTGAGCAAAAAAAATTATGTAAGGTCCACAGAAATATGTGAGTGCAAATTTACACAATAGAATATACACATAGTAAATACATTTAAATATTAAGTCTTCAAAGATGATCCGCTGTGGCAACCCCTAACGGGAGCAGCTGAAAGAAGAAGAAGAAATATTAAGTCTTCAGTCATACACTGTACAAAATAAATGCAATACATAAGTAAACAATTAGGCATACCAACAGTTTGTACACTATACAATGTATACTAATAACCCAAAATAGTTGTGATACAATGGAATGAAGGAACAGCAGCATGAATGTTGAGGAGGATGGGGTGTTGATAAGTGTTAGTACCAGTCACTATTGAGAGTTCAGTATCTTAACAGCCTGATAGAAGAAGCTGTTTTGGAGCAGTAATACTACAGTTATTGTCTGCCTGAATGTAACAATGTCATCAGTTCACGACTCAGGTGACTGGGGTCATTGATGATTTTCCTGGCCTTCCTTCAAGATAGCCTAACATCAATGTCTTGTAGGTTAGGAATGTCACCTTCAATGATTTTTTGGGCAGAACAAACTAGCCTTTTCAAGACTTTGCAATTGAGGGCAGTGCAGCACCCATACCAGGCAGTCATGCAACTATATAGAATGCTTTAAATAGTGCCTAAGATAAAAAGGCACCATCTTCACCACTTTTTGGTGTAAACGGTACATGTGGAGTCTTTGGTGATATGCAAATAGAGGAACGTAAAACTGCTCACGTTATCCACATTAGTCCTGTTAATGTTGATAGGGGAGTGTAGACCTACTTGGCTTCCTGAAGTCCACTACCATCTCTTTGGCCTTGGCCACTTTGAGGGAGAAGTAATTTTTTGGCACCAGTGTGTCAGGGCACTGATTTCCTCTCTGTATTTAGTCTTGTCGCTGTTGGAAATAAGACCCACCATCTTTGTGTTGCCAGCAAATTTCACAGTGATGTTAGACCTGTTCCTAGCCGCACAGTCATTGCTATAGAGGATTAAACATTTATCATAAAGAATCATAAAGAATCAGTTTATGTACAGAACTGAGAAACAAACTGCAGACAATGGACTCGCAATTCAGTACACTGATGTAAAGGTTTACTGTTAGACGCACATAAATGCCCTGTGCTGGATCCTGCTGCAGCTTCTGTGGTGTGTGCACTGAGTGCATCGAGCAGGAGACTTTTATCAGTTCACACATACATGTTATTGTGCATCTCTTATCAAGTGTAATGTCTTGGAAGGAAGATAAAACAATGTTAAAAAAAGTGGTAAGGCTAAATTATAATAAACAGCAACGTCTAACACCTGTGCTGTTTCTTTGTCTTTGACCTTTGAAACAAGCTTTGAGGTAAAGTAAATATGAGCTAAAGCAAATATGCATTAACCCTAAGTACTCAACCTTCAAGATTCTAACATCTCAGAACTCCCCCCAAATTCCGCATATCATTTCAGATATTAACCGAATTTTATAAAATGACAATCAATATTTACACAATGCAATATGTGAAAATCAGGAAAATGAAAGCCAAATAAAAGCTTTCAAAATTCTAATGCACTGTTTGCAGTCCTGAGATATTTGAAACTTTTAAAAATAAAATACTTTTTAAAAGTTTTAAAGACAGCATAAAACTGGGTGATTGATATGTACGTAATTTCTACAGTTTACACTCAACTCTCATTCTTTATATTTTTATTATCATTATTATATGCCTATATGAAAATACCACCCTCGCCAAAAATGCCGCTGATTTCTTCTCGTCCAGACAGTCTCCATTTTTGGTGGTCCAGGCTTTGTTTTAGCCTTATTTGCACATTTGGTCATCTCTCAATCAGCAGCAACCCACACTTCGAGGTCTGTGTATGTGATTACAAAAATAGCAGAAAATATGAAAATAGCACAACTTGCATTTTAGTTTGCTCATACACAATTTTTTGACAATTGACAAAGATGCTTTCTTGGAGACATTACCATTCTGTACACAACGTATTTTTTTGTGAACCATTGTCATCTATTATACAGGTGTCAGGCACAATTTTGAAAATATTAAAACATTAACATACTGGATTGAGAAGAGTGGAATTATATTGTGCATTGATATCTCTTAAGATAGCAAAATGTGAAGATTTTGAATTTTTACTTAACTGTTTTTTTTAGCTCACTTTTTCCTCAATGATATATGCTTCTGTTTAGTAGAGTTGAAAGTGCACTACAGTGTGTTTTAAGCAGTTTAGAAATGTGTTTTATAATATTTTTCAGTTCACAGGTATAAGCATATTCCACTTATTCATTTTCTTTTATATTTGAATAACAGTTTTTTTTTAGGCATTGTCCTTCTTAACTGTTTATAGCATACAAAGTTTTTTTTAAATCTGAAAATTATTAAGGAACAGAGGGAAATGCAAATGTATCCTGATGAGTAGTTAATTCAGTTTAATTTACATCTCTGTGTGGTCTTTAGAAATATATCCAGTTATTGGTAGTTCTCAAAAGGCAAATTACGCAATCCAAAACCAATTCAATTTTTACAGGAAAATGTTCAAGTTTATTGCTGTAAAAAATCATATGTGTGTTTCACTATAAATAAAGAAACAGAGCAATAAAATGTTTAATAAAGGTCCAATCTGAAGAATGGATTTGCTTGTAGTTCAGAATTTGATTAGAATAATAACCAGCAGCAAAGTCGTCCATTGAAATAGAGTTTTGCATCTACTGTCCAATAGGAGGAGAATTATTTAGCAATTCAGTATTAAAAGCAGCACACATTGATTAGTGTTCATGTGTCACAGCTAACAGAGATTGGGTTCAAATACATACTGCTCATTGTCTCCATGGATTTATCAAGATCTCCACTTCTACATGGAGTACTTAAGTTTTGTAGACTGACACCCTGGCAATCGGTGCTCCCAGTGCCCCAAAAAATGAGATTAAGTACTTCATTACATGGATGCACAGATAGAATGTGAAAGGTAATCATTTTTTGACTTACCTTATTGTAAGTGCAAAATGCTTTATTTGTTTAAAAAATATTTTTGCTTGCACTACCTTTAACATTTTAGAAGTATATCTGAGTATGTGATTGCCTTTACATAAAAAAGTTGCATAGATCATTGTGTTGTGTCACAAGAAAGAATGTGATGAAAATGCCGCAAAGGCCAGACGTCAGTCTAGAGTTTGATTTCAGAAGGCAATGTCACACCGTGTATTGACAATGAAGGCTGACAGCTTCTGTTTTGTTTCTGTCAGGGAAGAGATGAAGTCCCTACAGGAAGCCCTGCAAAAACAGCTTAATGAAGCTGCAGAGAAGGCGGAGAAGCAACAGGCCACCGTGAGTACTACTGTGAAACTGACGTCCAGCATGACAGTACCACAAAATCAGAGGACATATGACAATATTACACTGTGTAAAATATTCATGCAGAGGAACCTCATTCCAAACTAGGGAATTGAGAAGCATTGAATTCTATCAAGCTCCACAGAATGCTGTCCCTGTTCTTTATTCTAGATATCCTTTAAATTTGCTTAAAATACTATAGGCTATTCCTGAGCATAAGACACATGTATATGTGTCCAGTGTCTATGATATCATGCTAAATGAAACTTTCTCAGGAGTAGATGCCATCATTTCACTTTTATAATTTTCTTAGTCCACTACAGTGTTGAAAAGAGCTGGGACACATTCAAGCACACATCAGCTTCAACATTTGTGTTTAGAATGTGGAAGAAAGCACAGTACACTTACAAAAATGAGCATGATGTAAAAGAACGTGAAATAGTATAACATTCAGATTGTGGGGTTTCAAGTCAACAGTGCCTTCCACTGTGCCACCATGCAGACTTAAATTAATATAGCTAACTTTTATATTTAAAATATAAGCTAAACCTTTGTTAGTTTCCTATATTATGTCATCATGTTATTATAACAGCTGAACGTGAGAATTTTTACATTAACTGTTTGATTTATACTGCAAGACATTTTTTTTTTTTATGAAACATAATTCTTAGTTCCATCAGCATGGGCATGTGGGAAATGAAATCACATGGGAACAGGAAATGTGAAGGTTTACAGATTTTTTTGTGTTGTGTTGCAATTATTATTTCCCATGGCTATTTATCTTTTTGAAATCACTTTTAAATAATGCGTATATTTTGTGTTGCTACTACTGACCTACACTATGAGGCCAGAATGCTGAGCCATAGTTGGTGATATCTGCACTATGATATATACTGTATAATTATATTTTGTAGTCATCCAAGTAAGTGAAGGTCACAACAAGATGAGATTTTGGGGTGCCAACATGGTCCTCCCTATTTACTTTTAGTCACAAATAAAAAACAAAGCTTGGTGACGTAAAGAATCAACAAAAATTAGTCGCCACTTAAAGAGGGTTGCTGCGTATTTATCCCGATCTGCCATTGGGTGGAGTGTTACAGAGCTCCTTCTTTTAGGTCATCTCCCTATTAAGTCATTTTGTAGCCCAGGGACTGGGAGGGGTGGAATCAGTTGCTCTTACTGGGCAGTTTCTTGTAAATGTAGAGGAAAAAAATTACAAGACAGACAGCAGCAGTGCCCCCTCTTGGCCTGGGGTGGTATCACATACCTGGGAAGAGCTTGGATGGTGATCCTTAGGGGCACATGCATGACAATATATATATATATAGAAGAAGCAGACACAGAAAAAAGGTTTGGGACACATCTCTGACCCTGTATAATGAAAATAAATCAAAGATAAGGTTGACATGTTTTCAGAGGGGAGTCTGATATTGAACTTACTCAAAGATGGCAGAATTGCATATGGGTTCCAGGTAGAAAGATCCAGGTCAAATAGGGCAGATAATTAAAGTGACCTGAGAGGTGGAATGGCCTTCTGCAGACTGAGGAAGAGTGAAGGCATTAGCACACCAGTGCCAACCCCTGGTTTGGCTGGTAACTACCATCACCAGAACCCTTACACTGCCTCTCAAGTGCATGTACATAACAATTTACATATTTTTTATCAAGGTGTCTAACTATGTGGACAAGGAATTAAAATGATGTATTGTAGAACAACTGTGAATGAGTTCAGCTGGAGTCTGGTTGACAGTAAAATAGCAAATGCTAACTTTTGTTTTTAAGTTGTGTGAAAAATATGAATTTCTGCCCACATTGTGGGTTTTATCTTTTTGTTCAAATGAGAAAAGGCATTGTTAAAGGCATTGTTTTGAATGACATAATAAAAGTTTTTCTTTTTGTCGGCTCTGGTCTCAACATCTGTTTTATTCCCTCATACATGTCAGTCAAATTCTAGGAAAAATGTACATGCCTTCCACTCCAGTGGCTGTTAGTAATATTACTTGAGGTTCATCAGTCAGGATCCGGTTACACAGGAAGGTGTGCTACCTTGAGGGGGATAATGGTGTTGAATGCCCAGCTAAAGACAATAAACACCCTTCTCACACAAATGCTTCTTATGTCTTGTTGGGTTAATGCTGCATGGCTGGCTATGAAAACTGTGTCTTCCATGGAGCTGTTTGTGTAAAAGGTGAACTGAAGTAACCTCAGAGTGTCTAGGATATTGGACTTGATATAGACAACGGCCGACCACTCAAAACATTTCATGATATTGTGAGAAGCCACGGGCCATTACTCTTTCAGACAACTATATCTTGGTTACTGTAACAATGATGGTTGTCTTAAAGGAAGTGGGGAATTTTTATTCTGAACCAGAGACATCCTGAACATCTTGCACAAAATGGCAACCGAGCAGATTAGCATGTTTGGAAAGCATGAGTGGAGATACCACCTGGACCTTCATTTTTCAGAGTGTCGACTTTTGTCAAGGATCTCCTTACTTCATTAACAGACAGTGTGAGACAAACACCTTTCTGTAAAATTGGCATTCTGCTGGAAGTCCGTGGGTTGTTCGATTCTGAATGAGCATAGAAAGTGTTAAATCATACGAAAAGTGTCAGGATCATGCAGATAATATTCTTTCTCATTTATTTATTTAATACTTATTTTACTATTATGATGGTTGCATCATCATTGGCACCATTTTCTAAAATGATTTGTTTCATTTCATTGGCATTATCCATTTCATATACCTAGTTCCTATGGTGCTATATTTTTGCTCCATATGTTATGTTTCGGGCAGCACAGTGGTGCAGTGATAGCGCTGCTGCCTCACAGTAAGGAGACCTGGGTTCGCTTCCCGGGTCCTCCCTGCGTGGAGTTTGCATGTTCTCCCCATGTCTACGTGGGTTTCCTCCGGGTGCCCCGGTTTCCTCCCACAGTCCAAAGACATGCAGGTTAGGTGCATTGGCATTCCTAAATTGTCCCTAGTATGTGCTTGGTGTTTGGGTGTGTGTGTGTGCTTGGTGTGTGTATCCTAAGGTGGGCTGGCACCCTGCCTGGGATTTGTTCCTGCCTTGCACCCTGTGTTGGCTGGGATTGGCTCCAGCAGACCCCTGTGACCCTGTGTTAGGATATAGCGGGTTGGAAAATGACTAACTGACTGACTGTTATGTTCCACATCATGTGCCATCACATCGACAACATACTATAAAATGACCTTGTGGTAAAATTAGTGTCCAAATTGTGTTGGATAATAATGAAAAGTCTTGTGAGAAAACTGTTTATGAGTACTACATTTTTAATAACTTTGAATTTTTCTATTTAGTGTTATCAACTTTAGTTCCATTTTTTGCCCCTGGTCTAATGCCCCTGAGCAAATCTGTTCTGCTTGATAAATAAATCTTGTCCTTCAAGATTTATGTTTAAGATCTTGAACATTACAGATTCAAGGAGGCACTAATGGTTACTACACAGACATTTTGCTGCTCAGGGTCAAACACGTTATATAATAAATTGAGCATGCTGATTCCAAATGTTAACCCAGCATTTGCCAAGCACATCCAGATCTTACGTTATACACACATTCATAATATAGTTTGCTGTACATCTTATTGCGTGTCACCAAGATTACCACTACTAACACCTGTACACATGCTAGCCTCTAGCATCAAAATATTCCTGGTACTATGCTGGCGGAAGTGTCTGGACACAATTGCAGAGGCCAGTCAAATGATGTCATCAGTAAATATAGAAGACTGAGGGCATGCCTAAAGCTTGCTAAGTTTTAGTTAATGAGTGTTTCTGCTTTAAACTTAAAATCAATAGGTGCACATGAGTGAGCCATCCAACAATTTTTGTTACATTTGTTGTGAATATACTCTACTTAATCAGCGTAAGAACCTGACAAAGGGAGTGACAATTGTTCAAAAGTTTTATTTTGGATATCAAAGTCAGAGATCAGAATGAAAGTTGGGCACCTTGTGTCTGCTGCAAAGTGTGTGGTTCTGGGTTTACTCAGTGGTTGAATGGTGAACAAAAAAAAATATCAATCAGCTGTTATATCTGTATGACTGAAATTGCTGGACTTTCAAAGAAGTCAAAAATTGTTTATCCTGACTGTGAGTCTACACTTAAGCTGGTGCTGCATGATGAAGAGAATCCATGCCAATTCCTCCTGAAGTTGCTGCAATTCAAACTGACCATTCTGACAAAGATCTGGAAGATGATGTTTATTTTGATGAGTTGAACGATCCAGAATTTGAACAGAGCAAGCCATACTTGTTAGGCCAACCTGATTTAGATGAATCTGTCACTGTCAAAAAAGAAATTTGAATTGTTATCCTGCAGACCACAGGAATGAAATCTGTTACAAAAACGTACCAGATGTTCACACTTTTGTGATTTCCACATACAGTTAACTGACTACTACAAACTGGAAAATGCTGGGGGTTGTGAATATGTGCTTGATCAGTGGAGACTATTTATAAATTCTAGTAAAGCAAGCTTGAAAGGTGTATAATTGCACAATGGTAATGATGAACCTTCTGTACCATGTTGTAGGCATGAAAGAGATGTATGACCAATGGAGCTCATTTTGAAGGTGATAAACTACTCAGCAGATAACTGGGACATTTGTGATGATCTGAAAGTGATAGCACGTCGTCTTAGCTTACGGTTGCGGTACACAAAACATATGTGCTTTTTGTGTTTATGGAACAGCACCCATTACAAACTTGAACAGTAGCCTCCAAGAATATAATTATGAATTACAAGTTTATATGTTGTCTGCTTTCTTTCATTATTAAAGTACTAGACAAAGAGCCCGTTTCGACAACGTGAGATGAAACGGGCACGAGTTTGTGTCAGCAGTGTATGAAGAACAAATGATAAGTAACGAAGAAGTTGTTTTGTAATGATTGTAGTCCGCTTAACTCATTACTGTACAGGCTTGTACTGTTAGTTGATGAATTTTCCAGGCCTATAGTATAATATTGAGTGATGAATGTTCCAGTACAATATGGAATAGTAATAAGTATAAGCGCCACAAACCTGATATAGGTGTATTGAATGAATACATAATTGAATCAGAATGCGTAATTAGGCCTTGAGCTGTAGTCGAAATCGCCTTTCAGGCCTCTAGAGCTTTAATCGAAGTCGCCTTTCTCTTTGAATTTTTGCGGCTGTAAATCCGCCGCCTGCCGCAATGTTGGGGTTGGATGTCGGTCTCGTAAGGTTTTTCGGCCAGCTGCGCAGAAGGCGACTGCGCATTCGGCTTCGGAGAGACGTGAGTGAGTGAGAGAGGAGGCAGGCGAATTATGTATTAAGATGTGATTTGCACATGTATACCCTGAGATGAGCAATGCATCACAACTGAATGAATCTGTTTTTATGAAATATCTCAGCTACTTCAAGCCAAATATAGTGAAAGGCTGATTGAAATTGGATAAAGGAATTTCAACACATTCTAATGAGGTCTTGTTGTCTGTGATTGGCTATTCATATCACATGTCACAGATGTGCTTAACACTAGAATTACCAGAGCCTACGAAAAAACTCGTATATCCGGCCCACCTTAAATCGCTTCTTAAATCCGTTCACACCTCTCCGCCAGCATCCTTTGTCCTCTAAATGTGCTGATAAAAGACAAGCTGCCAGCAGCCGGCTATTCCATCCCCCCACCGACTTAGAACATGAGCGAACTTTTCCCAGCTCATGACTTGATTGATTATGTGGGAGTGAAGTGGAGTTTTACAGTGGAAATAAGAGATTGTTATTCTAAAGTAATCTGTGTAAACACATTGTTAAAACAGAAACTTTGTCATATTTTAGTAATAAATGTTACAAAATGTAGTAGGCATAAACTATAGAATGTGTAAAGCCCGAGTTCCAAAGATCAAATAAACACTTTCACAAAAGCTTCAAGGATGATACAACAACCTCCATGGCATAGCGTGTTAAGATTTGCCTCTTAGAGCACAACAGCTCTGCCGCCTTACAGACCTGAGTTCGATTCCCCACTGGGGATAAAATGTTGCTTTTTTTTTTTCTTTTTAACCTCAAACGGACATAAAATTTATAAATTGGTATGCACTGTCAGTTAATGAGATCGTTATATTTTCATGTGGGATGCTCCTTTTAAAATATTTTTTTAACAATTGAGACTGCAATTAACAGGAACAACTGTCCTTATAACTGTTATTTTTAAGATCCATAACACACAGACAGACGAGCACTGCATAATAGAGAGACAGACAGGCAGAGATATATAAATAAACAGGGAAGGCACATGTACTGAAAGAAAAAAAAAAGACCAACGTGCGTTGTTTCTGCAGCACTGAATGAGCTCACCCGCTCTAACATCACCCCTCCCCCGATCTGACTCTCTAAGTAACAGCACAAGTACAGACACAAATCAAGTGCATGTGTGTACTGTATAATATTAACAAAAAGAGCAGCTTACTACTGAAAACGGCAAATATAGGAGTGAGTGGGGATCGAACCAGGACTCTTGATTACACTTGGTTTGTGTCTGTACTTGCGCTGTTACTTAGAGAGTCAGATCGGGGGGAGGGGGGATGTTAGAGCGGGTGAGCTTATTCAGTGCTGCAGAAACAACGCACGTTGATCTTTTTTTTTCTTTCAGTACATGTGCCTTCCCTGTTTGTTTGTATATCTCTGCCTGTCTGTCTCTCTATTACGCAGTGCTCGTCTGTCTGTGTGTTATGGATCTTAAAAATAACAGTTATAAGGACAGTTGTTCCTGTTAATTGCAGTCTCAACTGTTAAAAAAATATTTTAAAAGGAGCATCCCACATGAAAATATAACGATCTCATTAACTGACAGTGCATACCAATTTATAAATTTTATGTCCGTTTGAGGTTAAAAAGAAAAAAAAAAGCAACATTTTATCCCCAGTGGGGAATCAAACTCAGGTCTGTAAGGCGGCAGAGCTGTTGTGCTCTAAGAGGCAAATCTTAACGCGCTACGCCACGGAGGCTGTTGTATCGTCCTTGAAGCTTTTGTGAAAGTGTTTATTTGATCTTTGGAACTCGGGCTTTACACATTCTATAGTTTATGCCTACTACATTTTGTAACATTTATTACTAAAATATGACAAAGTTTCTGTTTTAACAATGTGGTTACACAGATTACTTTAGAATAACAATCTCTTATTTCCACTGTAAAACTCCACTTCACTCCCACATAATCAATCAAGTCATGAGCTGGGAAAAGTTCACTCACGTTCTAACTCGGTGGGGGGATGGAATAGCCGGCTGCTGGCAGCTTGTCTTTTATCAGCACATTTAGAGGACAAAGGACGCTGGCGGAGAGGTGTGAACGGATTTAAGAAGCGATTTAAGGTGGGCCGGATATACGAGTTTTTTCGTAGGCTCTGGTAATTCTAGTGTTAAAGACAGGAAATTAATTGTTTCCGTGGCAGCTAATCTTTATGCATCGCTTGATTTGTAAGCACTGCTTCCAGTAAAAGTAAAGCGTTGCAGTGTGCAGTTATACGGTTTGATGCTAACTGCTGCACAGCCAATGTTTTTTAGCATACTTGTGATTGCTGTTACACTGCACTCGTACCTCTTGATGCTTAATGTGAAGACCCCCTCCTTCAATTGAATGTCACTGTATCCCACTGCTGACACTGCTGTATTGTGAGCACATGAGAGAAAAGAAAAAGTTGCATCAGCTAGTGGCTTGTTCATGGTATAAATGCAAGCTGATCTTTTTGGTGCTGGTGGAAGTGGTGTAGTGGTTTATATGTGAATTTCCCCTTGGGATTAATAAAGTATCTATCTATCTATCTATCTATCTATCTATCTATCTATCTATCTATCTATCTATCTATCTATCTATCTATCTATCTATCTATCTATCTATCTATCTATCTATCTATCTATCTATCTATCTATCTATCTATCTATCTATCTATCCAGTAACTCAGAAGTGGCTAAGAAACACTGGTTTAGGTATATGTGTCTGTATGACTACCTCTGTGCCCTGGGCAGTCAGGAAATGTATTGTCCCCTCCCCTGTAACCCAGAACTGGAAGAAGCTGGTATGAAAATGTATGTGTGTATTTAGTTTATTAAAGATGTGAAATGCAAGAAAAAAACAACAGCAACAAGAAAAATAAATAAATAAATAAATAAAAGCACACTTAACTTCTGTGGGGCAACTGCAACAGACAGCAGGAGAAGATGTTTGAAGTGCTGCACAAAAACCCTAATTAAGTATACAAAATGTAAGGCTTTGCTTTGTCTAGTGGTAAACAGAAATTGTTTTAAGGACTGGCAGGAAGAATAATTTTGAAAGTAAAGGAGAGTGATCTCACTCTGTATTGTGAACCCAGTAATAATGTTAAAACATGTCCATCCATCCATCCATTTTACAACCCGCTGAAACTGAACACAGGGTCACAGGGGTCTGCTGGAGCCAATCCCAGCCAACATAGGGCACAAGGCAGGAACCAATCCTGGGCAGGGTGCCAACCCACCGCAGGACACACATACAAACACACCCACACTAGGGCCAATTTAGAATCGCCAATCCACCTAACCGCATGTCTTTGGACTGGGGGAGGAAACCAACACAGACACGGGGAGAACATGCAAACTCCATGCAGGGAGGACCCGGGAAGCGAACCCAGGTCCCCAGGTCTCCCAACTGCAAGGCAGCAGCGCTACCCACTGCGCCACCGTGCTGCCCCTTTTAAAACATGTGCATCCATTTATTCATTATTTTATCAGTAGTGAGTTGTGGGGAGGTGAAGACCTTCACAGCATCATCGTATGCATTTATAAAAATCTGTCATAAACAACAATCTTTCACTGATCTTAAAAGAACAGTTTAAATTTACCAGGACATTTTTATGTGAATGGAAACAAGAATACTGTAGAATACACAGAAAACCCATAAACTGTAGCTTCGACTGCAATCAATAGCAATGAGACAGTACTTCAAACTGCAGTATCACAGCGGCAAAAACTATGTTGCTGTGAATGAATGAAAGTGCGACCACAAACACAAGTTTGGCCACACGCTGCAAAGAATGAATAACATGGAGGCACCAAAACGAACATGTAGTAATTACTGTGATAATATACTAAAATACACAACATCTTGTACACAACGCCTCTGTTTGAAGTCTAAACTGGACAATGAACATAAACTGTCTATAAAACAGTTTCTTAAAAAGTACTGCCTAATAGTTTTACTAAACACATTATATCCAAAAGACAGACATTGAAAATAGCTCTAGTTAATTTGATGATGACATTTATTTTATATACCATAGCAGCTTTCATAGTCAACACAATCATACCAGATATGTAGACTGTTTTAAGTTAATTCTAGATGAGATTAAACTTTTCTCAGTTTCATGTTTTTTTGTAATTAAAATCTTTTAGCAACAGGTTATCACTTCACGAAGACACAAAACCAAATGTAAAGTGGAGAATGAGAAAAAGATGCCAGATTATTCACCTATACTTGAATACTTGAAGCTTCTTGGATAGCTGCATTTTTTTTCATACAGATATTTTTGTAAAATGCTGATAATCATTCAGTGCCACTTATGTGGACAACAATTGTAAACAATCCGTGGATGACTGATGTTAATCTGTCTTTTCAAAATATCTTATTCAAGTATTTTGTATTTAGGGTCCATCCATCCATCCATTTTCCAACCCGCTGAATCCGAACACAGGGTCACGGGGGTCTGCTGGAGCCAATCCCAGCCAACACAGGGCACAAGGCAGGAAACAATCCCGGGCAGGGTGCCAACCCACCGCAGGAGTATTTAGGGTCTGCACAGAAAAAAAAAACATCTAATATAGCAAAACACACGATAATGTGCAGAAGTAATTAATTGGCAAAGGAGCAGGTGTCTCAAGGAGACATGTTATGAATAATCCATTATAAAGTAAAAGGCATGTATAGAAACAAATATATGCAGCACTAGTTCTCAGCACATACACAAATATTAAATGTGAAAGGATAATAAAAAATGAGAAAAATTAATCAGAAGATAAACAACCAAATATATTTATTCCACAATTCCAGAACAACAGGTAAAATTAAAAACAAAAGGAGAAATACACATAACTATGGAATTTATTGAGAAAAGGGCAATAGAAATAAAAGAAACTCAAAACCAACATAAATAAACATAGATATTAATATATTCTGTATATTCATGTAACATATTCCCATGTGGAAGGAGTAACAAAAACATACAGGAAAAAGGTTCAGCCACTTTGGGTCTTTACAGCTTGTGAAAAGGGGATTCTTGAACCAGTGTGGTGATTACAAATGGGTTTTCATAAATCATCAAAATTCCCTTTTGAAAGAACTGATGTCCCATCTACTGATGGTTGTCTCAATGAAATACTGATTGTTAGAACTGCACTTGCAACCTCAATCTGGTTTGACACATTTGTTTGCTGTTGGGTCTGGGTAATAATATCCATCCATCCATTATCCAACCCGCTGTAATAATATGCTCTGTGTAATTGTTTGTGGTTCTAAAAAGTGAGAAGAGCAGGAGGAAGAAAAAGAGGATGTTGATTCTTCTCACTGAGATAAAGGAGAAGATGAAAAACCAAAAGAAGTGAAAGATCTCAGAAATGTTCTTCTTCAACTGATATTTTTGCGTGGCGAGCCATTTATAAACTTTTAAAGAATATTTCACCATGCTGTTCATATTGTTTTAGTATCTTTTTAAGTTTTTTCCTTGAGTTTCTTTTATTTTGTATTTCTTTCATTCATATACAGTATATGTAATTTAATGTCTGCTGCTCTTTTTCATTTTACTTTTTTTTGTTGTTCTGGAATCACTGAATATATTTGGTTGATTTTCTGGTATATTTTATACCAGATAATACTGTATATACACACACATATATATATATATATATATATATATATATATATATATACATCCATCCATCCATCCATCATCCAACCCGCTGAATCCGAACACAGGGTCACGGGGGTCTGCTGGAGCCAAACCCAGCCAACACAGGGCACAAGGCAGGGAACCAATCCCGGGCAGGGCGCCAACCCACCGCAGGACACACACAAACACACCCACACACCAAGCACACACTAGGGCCAATTTAGAATCACCAATCCACCTAACCTGCATGTCTTTGGACTGTGGGAGGAAACCAGAGCGCCCGGAGGAAACCCACGCAGACACGGGGAGAACATGCAAACTCCACGCAGGGAGGACCCGGGAAGTGAACCCAGGTCTCCTAACTGCGAGGCAGCAGCGCTACCACTGCGCCACCGTGCCGCCCATATATATATATATATATATATATATATATATATATATATATTCTTGAGATATCAATATTAATAATAATAATAATGATACAGTTTATTTATGTAGCACCTTTCCCATGTCTTTCGGCGGTGACGTGGGGGTACAGACAAGAGAGAGAGTGAGGGAGACTTGCATGTGTTTGAACATAAATATTATATATAAAAGTGTAATGCCTCCAAGTTCTGTTTATTAAAGTTATAACCTCTTTGAGACTTGTATGATAGCTGAATTACAAACCAAACAATATCATGACTTAATCTTTAAAAAATTCAAATTCAATTCAAGACTACATTAAAAATGTTGCTGGTATATTTTTATCTGACAAGGACTTCCCAGTATACTAAATTAAAGAAAAATAAAAGTTTCATGTAAATTAATGTTTTAATGCAAGCTGTTTAAAATGAAAGGATTCTCAGCTTTGCACTTATTTCTTTTGTGATTGTAACATACAGCAAAGATATAATGCATTTTTTGCACAGCAAATTTCATGAACTACATTCTTTTGTTTGTGCAAAGGAGCGCTCCTACAAGTTACATTGTAAAACTGTAAAAACATTACCTTTGGTAATAAACTCCAGAAAGACATTTAATGTGGAGTTAACTAACATGTTACTTTATACAATATTGAGTGGTTGTCAATCTGAATTTCTTGAGTGGTTTATGACAGCACTGTTCTGTTAACCTGCTACTTTTTTATCCTCTCCTTATATGTTTCTTACCTGTGACTGACTATTGCGGATGATGTTTGGCATAGATTTAACAGTAAAGCTATTTATACAAAAGCAGCTGATGACTCACAGATCAACTGCCATCTGACTATAGTGAAATATTAGGCAACTATTGTTTGTTGCGAAAAAATTGCAAACATGATTGGAAACCTATCGCACATTTTATTTTTTTCCCAAATTTCAATCATTAGTTTCCTTCCATTTTGTCGGAGGTTTTATATAAAGAATGTTAAAGGATATACAGTGGTGTGAAAAACTATTTGCCCCCTTCCTGATTTCTTATTCTTTTGCATGTTTGTCACACAATATGTTTCTGATCATCTAACACATTTAACCATTAGTCAAATATAACACAAGTAAACACAACATGCAGTTTTTAAATGATGGTTTTTATTATTTAGGGAGAAAAAAAATCCAAACCTACATGGCCCTGTGTGAAAAAGTAATTGCCCCCTTGTTAAAAAATAACCTAACTGTGGTGTATCACACCTGAGTTCAATTTCCGTAGCCACCCCCAGGCCTGATTACTGCCACACCTGTTTCAATCAAGAAGTCACTTAAATAGGAGCTGCCTGACACAGAGAAGTAGACCAAAAGCACCTCAAAAGCTAGACATCATGCCAAGATCCAAAGAAATTCAGGAACAAATGAGAACAGAAGTAATTGAGATCTATCAGTCTGGTAAAGGTTATAAAGCCATTTCTAAAGCTTTGGGACTCCAGCGAACCACAGTGAGAGCCATTATCCACAAATGGCAAAAACATGGAACAGTGGTGAACCTTCCCAGGAGTGGCCGGCCGACCAAAATTACCCCAAGAGCGCAGAGACGACTCATCCGAGAGGTCACAAAAGACCCCAGGACAACGTCTAAAGAACTGCAGGCCTCACTTGCCTCAATTAAGGTCGGTGTTCACGACTCCACCATAAGAAAGAGACTGGGCAAAAATGGCCTGCATGGCAGATTTCCAAGACGCAAACCACTGTTAAGCAAAAAGAACATTAGGGCTCGTCTCAATTTTGCTAAGAAACATCTCAATGATTGCCAAGACTTTTGGGAAAATACCTTGTGGACTGATGAGACAAAAGTTGAACTTTTTGGAAGGCAAATGTCCCGTTACATCTGGCGTAAAAGGAACACAGCATTTCAGAAAAAGAACATCATACCAACAGTAAAATATGGTGGTGGTAGTGTGATGGTCTGGGGTTGTTTTGCTGCTTCAGGACCTGGAAGGCTTGCTGTGATAGATGGAACCATGAATTCTACTGTCTACCAAAAAATCCTGAAGGAGAATGTCCGGCCATCTGTTCGTCAACTCAAGCTGAAGCGATCTTGGGTGCTGCAACAGGACAATGACCCAAAACACACCAGCAAATCCACCTCTGAATGGCTGAAGAAAAACAAAATGAAGACTTTGGAGTGGCCTAGTCAAAGTCCTGACCTGAATCCAATTGAGATGCTATGGCATGACCTTAAAAAGGCGGTTCATGCTAGAAAATCCTCAAATAAAGCTGAATTACAACAATTTTGCAAAGATGAGTGGGCCAAAATTCCTCCAGAGTGCTGTAAAAGACTCATTGCAAGTTATCGCAAACGCTTGATTGCAGTTATTGCTGCTAAGGGTGGCCCAACCAGTTATTAGGTTCAGGGGGCAATTACTTTTTCACACAGGGCCATGTAGGTTTGGATTTTTTTTTCTCCCTAAATAATAAAAACCACCATTTACAAACTGAATTTTGTGTTTACTTGTGTTATATTTGACTAATGGTTAAATGTGTTTGATGATCAGAAACATTTTGTGTGACAAACATGCAAAAGAATAAGAAATCAGGAAGGGGGCAAATAGTTTTTCACACCACTGTATATAACAACAAAAAATTTAAAAATGCTTCAACAGAAAAGGGTACCTGTTCTTTCAGTGCTTGGCTTCTTAATTGTCAAAGCATAATGGTCCTAGAATATATTGTGACGTCCCGTCGAATAACACACTCAGGAGCCGCTTGTCCGGGGAAGCCTTCCAAAATGCCGACTGGCTTTTTATTCAATCAGCCGCGATATAAACGGTGCCCTACAGCCGCCCGTTGTCTGGGTCACAGGGACACCTCCAAAATAACAAAGACTAATCACCTTCGTCCTATCTACCTCTCTTACTCTCCAAACAGTTACTTCCCTTCCTTACACCTTATACTGTTTTTCCGCCTCCAACTTCTGGCCACACACACCTTTTTATCACGCCCCATTAATTAACCCATATCCCTGTCACTCATCTCTCTTTAGGGAGGTGCCCCAAGCCCTTACAAACAGGGTTCCCTCAAGACTCCACCCCAACACTGCTTCCCTTCCCTATAGTCCATGCAATGGCAAGACACGTCACACTGCCCCCTCCTCAGCTCCTCGTCCCCGAGGAAGCACATAATCATGCAGATGTCTTGGCAGCTGTCTTCGCCGGCGTGGGCGTCTGTTAGTGGAGTCAGGCCGGGCAAGTGGTATAATGTCTGAGCCAGGATTTGTGGAAGGTGCTGTGGCAGTCATGGGTGCAGGTTGTGAAGGAGCACAACCTCTGTAACTGGCCAGACGGTCCTGATGCAAAAACACTCTCCTGCCCGGAGGTGGTAACTGGACCCAGTACACAACCTCCCCCACCCGTTCCAATACTTGACAGGGTCCCACCCAAGGACTGTCCAGCTTTGGAGAGCGTCCCTTCTGTCTTTTTGGCCCATACACCCAAACTTGATCACCTGCTTGAAAAGGCTGCCCCCGAACCCTAATGTCATAGTGGCGCTTCTGTTTCTCTGCTGCTACTCTTATCCGGCCCCTTGCAAAGTTATGTGCCACCTCCAATCGATCCTGCAACTTGCGAGCATAGTCAGGGCCTGGAGGTTCAGCTGGGGTGTCAGGGGGAACACCATATACAAGTGCAGACGGTGTTCGCAGCTCTCGTCCTAGCATTAATAAAGCAGGGGTGCATCCAGAGGATTCCTGCACAGCAGATCGGCAGGCCATCAGAACCAGAGCCAGCTGTTGGTCCCAGTCCCTTTGATCCTTAGAGGTGGTAAGAGCCAGCTGTGTGGTCAGAGTCTGGATAAACCGCTCAGCTAGCCCGTCACTCTGGGGGTGTAGAGGGGTGGTTTGGGTTTTCTGGATGCCAAGTCTCTCACATACTTTTTGAAAGACCTGGCTTTCAAAGTTTCTCCCTTGGTCTGAATGCAGTTCGACAGGCATCCCAAACCGACTAAAGAATCCTGTAATTAGGGCTTCAGCAACAGTCTCAGCTTCTTGATTAGGTAGTGCATAGGCCTCGGGCCACTTGGTAAAATAGTCCATTGCGACTAAAACAAACCGATTCCCCATAGCTGAGCAGGGAAATGGCCCAAGAATGTCAATTGCCACCCGTTCCATTGGAGCCCCTACCTGATACTGTTGTAGTGGGGCAGTAGACCTTCCTTGGGGTCCTTTCCTGGCTGTGCATAAATCACACCTGCGGCAGTAGTCCTCTACATCGCGCCTGCACTGTCCCCAATAAAACGCCTGCCTCACCCGCCTTAAGGTCTTGGTGACTCCAAAATGACCAACTCCAAGCGTTCCATGCATGTTCCTCAGGATCTCTTCACGCAGCTGTTGTGGTACAACGATCTGCCACCTCCCTTCTCCAGTTGCAGGGTCCCTCCATTGTCGCTTCAATACCCCCTCTTCCACAACCAAGCTGTCCCACTGGGACCAAAGACCCTTGACTGCAGGTGATTCAAGTGCCACTTCCTCCCAGCAGGGACGATGCTGTTCCTCTTTCCACTGGAGAACCTTCTTGACCCCAGGATCACATTCCTGACTAACTCGCCATTCTTGGGTACAACCTGGAACTGAAAGAGCTTGGCACTGAACCTTATCAAGATCCTCACAGCTTTGATCTTGACGCTCCCTTTTTTCACAATAGGCACATCCCTGATCGGCGCAGGGTCGTCGAGACAGAGCATCTGCATTTTTGTGTTGCTCACCAGGTCGATGCTCTACTTGAAAGTTGTAAGTCTGAAGCTCCTCCAACCAACGAGCAATCTGACCCTCAGGTTCTCGAAAAGACAGTAACCACTGAAGAGCAGCATGATCAGTGCGGACCACAAAAGAGAGGCCACACAGGTAGTGCTTGAAGTGACGAACAGATTCCACCAGGGCGAGGAGCTCCCTCCGAGTCACACAATAATTCTTCTCAGCTTTTCTGAGAGCACGGCTATAATAAGCCACCACACGCTCTCCCTCTGGGTGCCGCTGTGACAGCACAGCCCCTAAACCCACATCACTGGCATCGGTGTCAAGGAGGAATGGCAGGTCAATATTGGGTGGAGCTAAGATCGGTGCACCGCAAAGGGCTTCTTTCAATTTACAAAAGGCGGTTTGTTGGTCCTCCCCCCACTGGAATGCTTCATCTGGGCTCAATAAATGATGCAAGGGTGCAGCAATAGTGGCAAATTCAGGTACAAATCGCCTATAGTAAGAGGCCAGTCCAAGAAATTCACGAATCTGCCTTCGATCCTGTGGCTCTGGCCACTCTTGCACAACAGACACCTTATCTTTCTCTGTGGTGACACCTCTTTGACTCACACAGTGACCCAGAAATGACACTTCTCTCCGGAGAAGGTGGCACTTATCAGGATGAAGTTTAAGGTTGGCCACACGAAGCTTCTGCAGAACTTCCCTCAAGGACTCCAGAGCTTCCTGGAATGTCTTGCCATGAACCAGTAAATCATCCAAGTAGACAAGGCATTGAGTACCAGACATACCTGCCAATACTTTATCCATTAACCGTTCAAAGGTAGCTGGAGCATTGCAAAGACCAAAAGGCATAACTCGGAACTGCCAGAGCCCCTTTCCTGTGGAGAATGCAGTCTTAGGTCGAGCTTCAGGTGTTAGCGGCACCTGCCAGTAGCCACTGCGCAGGTCTAGTGATGAAAACCAGGCTGATCCTGCCACCAAGTCCAGGGATTCATCAATGCGAGGCAACGGATAGGAGTCCTTGATGGTTACAGCATTTACCTGCCGATAATCAACACAAAATCGCCACTTGCCATCCTTCTTAGGGACAAGGACCACAGGAGAGACCCAGGGAGACTCAGAGGGTTCGATAATTCCGGCCTGTCTCATTTCCTGTAGAATGTTCTCAGCTGCTGTCTGTTTAGCTAGTGGCATACGGCGGGGGCGCTGTTTGATAGGGAAAGCACTCCCAGTATTGATGTCATGCTGCACAAGAGAAGTCTGGCCAACATCATCTGCAGAGGTAGCAAAACGGTCCCTAAAGTCATGTAACAACTGCCAGAGCTGGCGCTGTTGCTTGTGTGTTAACCCTTCCCTGTTGGCATTCCAAACAGTGCGGACAACCTTCATTACTGGTACGGTTTGAGTGACGTTAGTGAAAATAGGCACATGTTCTTCTTGGGGAGCCACCACTGGTGGTTCCCTCCTTCCTTGCTGGTGCCCTAACAAGGGGAGTGTCCCAATGCCTTGAAGATACAGAGTCCCCATCTGAAGATCCATTCGTGCTCCAACTGCTTGTAAGAAATCAAGTCCCAAGATACAGGAGTTGTTGATATTAGCCACCCAGACATCCTGCACCCACTGCTTCTTAGCAATACAAATGTCTATTTGTGCTCTGCCTAACATGGGGGTCATCTCACCTGTCGCTGTCATCAACTTAGTAGAATCGGCTGCACATAGGACCGCCACATCCAACATGTCAGGATGGATAATAGATGCAGTTGACCCTGTATCCACCAGTGCCTTGCATACATGGCCGCCAACCAAAACTGAAAGGTGACAGTAATCTCCCTCACCCAACTGACCAACAGGGACTGTTCTTGGGGCCAGCGTTGTCCCTCCTACACTGGTCCCATGTCGTTTCCCGGTACAATGCTTAGTTGGGAGTCCTCTTGTTTAGCCCTACTGGGGCAGTCACGTTGTAAGTGTCCATGTTGTCCACAGTACCAGCAGCGGGGTGGGCGCATTAGGCGTGAAGGATTCCTGAATTTCTGTACGGTAGTCACTGGAGCCACTGCCTCATACTCTTGTTCTACATCTATGGCCTTACTTTGGTGGATAGCTTCCGGTCTCCTCCCCTTGGTCGACTCTGCTGATGCGAGAGGTGCTTGGCTGTAACCCTCTTAAAGTATTTGTTCTGCCTCCTGGGCTGCAGACAAAGCTTGTTCCAAGGTCTCAGGCTTAGCGAAACGGACCTGCTGTCGGAGATATGGTGGGCTCAAACCCCGCAGAAATGCCTCCTTAGCCAACTCTGCCTGCACGGATCTGTCAAAATGGGGATAACCCCGTCGCACCAGAGACTGTACATCTGCTGCAAATGCCCCCAGGGCCTCAGTTGTCCTGCGAACCCTCTGCTCCAGCTGTTGTCTTATTGTAGTCACAGCTTCTATATGGCCAAACCGTCGCTCCAATGCAATTTCCAAAGCAAGGGCATTTAACAGCTCATCTTCTGGCACATCCGTCAGCACCACCAATGCATCACCATCTAATGCTGCAGCCAGCTGTACAGCTTGGTCCTCCAAACTCCAGCCATTTGCCCTGGCAATCATGTGAAAACGAGTGTTGTATGCTTCCCAAGACCCAGTTCCATCAAATCTGCCAATCTTCAATACAGTCCCACCCATCCGTTGTGTCTTTATTTCATCACTCACATGCACCGCCTCCCTAGCTGCCCTCAGCCACGTGTTGTCCATGCAGCATAACAGTTCTGTGTAGCCACGGCGCCCTTCGCGCAATCCTTCAGCCAACACGTTTATTGCCTCTCCATCTACATGTGCCAATAACTGCCCTGCTCCATAATCCTCCGCCCATCCGTACTTATTTGCTAAATAAAGGAAGCGCTGTTTAAATTCGGTCCACGCCAACACACTCGGGAAGCACTGCAATTCTTTCGTTTCTATCGCTCCATCCGGCCTCGCATTAAATTGAGCGTCTTCCATAAAATGGGGTCGCGCTGCAGGCTCAACAGCATTCAGCCTCATAAATGCAAACTGCTCCGACGGAGGCTCTAAGTCGCCCTCTTGCTTCACGCGGGCTGAAAACCCGCCCTCCTCCATGAGTGCTAACTGCCTAGGCGAACTTATATTCGGCGTGAACGCTTCTTTAAATACACTCTCACCCGGACTTTGACTGCTGCTTCGTTTCATTTCCACACTGTCGCGACTCCGTTTGTCTAATAACCAAATCCCACTTCTGATCACCAATGTGACGTCCCGTCGAATAACACACTCAGGAGCCGCTTGTCCAGGGAAGCCTTCCAAAATGCCGACTGGCTTTTTATTCAATCAGCCGCGATATAAACGGTGCCCTACAGCCGCCCATTGTCTGGGTCACGGGGACACCTCCAAAATAACAAAGACTAATCACCTTCGTCCTATCTACCTCTCTTACTCTCCAAACAGTTACTTCCCTTCCTTACACCTTATACTGTTTTTCCGCCTCCAACTCCAACTTCTGGCCACACACACCTTTTTATCACGCCCCATTAATTAACCCATATCCCTGTCACTCATCTCTCTCTAGGGAGGTGCCCCAAGCCCTTACAAACAGGGTTCCCTCAAGACTCCACCCCAACACTGCTTCCCTTCCCTATAGTCCATGCAATGGCAAGACACGTCACAATATATTAAAAGATATGGAAAATTATTAATGAAAATTAAATGTAATCCAATGTGTTAACTACATTGCAGTGGGCTACATATGCAAGTGGTGCATCTGATTTTCACACAATTTCATCATGTCATAATTAAAAACATACCAACTAAATGACTGATAGATTTTCACTATGGCACACAATTTCATACCAGTTTATAAAGGAATAGAAAAGCATATTGCACTTTTATTCATGGCCATAGATCACGAGTCATAATTAAAAGCAAAGCCAACTTGTTGCATTTTCCTTAGTGGCTGCTTGGTGTGTGCTGCATTTCGATTCAAGACCACCCATTAATCGTGACAATATTGAATATAATCAAATGAGCAGCCAGTGCCAAAAGGTCAGGCAAGGGGCATGCTTTGCTTTTTGTTATGACACATGATCTATGGAAATTAATTAAAATGAAACACGCTTTGTATTGCATTTTAAAATGACAAAAAATTGTATGCTATAGTGAAAATCAATCTATCATTTGGTTGATATTTTTTTAATTATGATTTGAAAAAAGCATGCCAAAATGAAATGCACCACTTGCATATTATTACATTTAAATCTAGTGAACACTTTGGATTGCATTTTATTTTGACACAAATAAACTTCCTTAGAAAAAAAATGTACAGCTTAAGAAATTTTTAAGAGATATTTAAAAGGTGCCTCATTCTTTCAGTGAATGCCCCCCTTAATTATCAAAACATGTGGTTACTGGTGTGAATGCATGGAAACTAAAGTAACAATATTAAAAAATAAATAAACCAAAGATATTTCATGTAAGAAGCGTGTAATGTTCTCCCAACTTCTGTGAATTTTCAGGACAACAATTATTCATATATTTTAATATCTTAATGAACTAGTAAAAAATTTAAGTTCTGAAGCACTCAGTATTTATTTCACAGTGCCATTTTCTGATCTTATATTTAATTGTAGTTATGAATTCAATATAAATCAATAGAAACAACAGTGAAATTAGCCCTTAATTCTTCTTCTTCTTCTTCTTTCAGCTGCTCCCATTTTTCTCACCTTTTTCCATATCCACCTATTAGTTTACAGCAGACATGTTGCTATCAAATACATTTTAACATAGAGAAATGCTTTTGATCCAAGGTCTTTCTTTCTTTCTTTCTTTCTTTCTTTCTTTCTTTCTTTCTTTCTTTCTTTCTTTCTTTCTTTCTTTGATATCAGCTGTTGAATCACTGATGTGTTGTGTGTGAGTCATTTTTATTTTACACTTAGGACATCATCAGAATAATTATAGGTCTTGGTGGCCCTTAATTCTTCTTCTTCTCTTTCGGCTGCTACCATTAGGGATTGCCATATTGGGTCATCTTTTTCCATATCATCCTTAATTAAACTTTAATTGTAATAATTAATAATGTTATTCATAGCATTTAACCAGCTAAAACATTTGAAATAAAAATAAAGTCCTTTTTGAACTCTAATGACACTGTGGGTGTTCTGCTATGTAAGAGCAGTGTTGTATATTTGAGTGAAAGTGCCAAAAACGAAATAGGTATTTCTAAAAAACTAGAGGAAGAAGAAATTTCATTAAGAGTGATCTTCTCCAACCTGTCCTGCAATGATAAGTAATCCATAATAGCTAGAAGTCTCATTTGTACTCCTTTCCAAAGAACAATAGATTCAGAATTATTAAAAAGCCATTATTTTAGTAGATATAAACTAAGCCCTATTACTGTGTAACTGTGTTTAATTATGCATTGTTCATGTTAGTTAACTTAGAACGTAACATTTGGGAGCACAGATAATTAAATGCAGGTTCAGTACTCAAATGTCACTACATCTTACCATCTTCCAGCAGACTGTCCCAAGGGCCAAATGTTTTATTCTGCTTTTTAACCCACATTACAAATTTTAGTCCAAGTAAGATTTTCTTCTTTTTTTTAAATCTCATCTTTTCTCAAGCACATTTGTTCTTGTTTTTATAAAATAAAAGGGGAATAAAGGCAAAAAAATGCATTTAAACAGCCTGGAGTGAATTATACTTGAAATATACTGAGTGCCCAATGGTATTCTGTGTTTTGGGCTTATTTAAGACACCTGCTATCATCACAAAGGGGACCAAGTCAGTAATGAAATGTATCGCAAATTAGCTTGTAGTCTGAAAAATTTTGAATCTACAGACTACACAATAGAAACAAAAGATAATCCCTAAACATTTCAAAGATTACATTAGTTAAACAAACACTTTCAATAAATGAAATGATTAGGTATAGTTGGTGTGGAATTCTTTTCCTGTTTCCACACAGTGAGTTAATTTTTTCTTACAAATGTGCAACAAGAAGGCATTGTTACATATCATACAATGCATCAACATTTTATGACATAGCCTGTCATATCAGGTTGAAGCAGTACATTAAAACATAGATCATTAAAAATGCAAGCAGAAAGACACCTTTTATCAAGTGTACGTTTGCCCAGATATCTCACAGTCTACTGTGACTAGTCCACTCAATATGTAGCTGATACAGTTTACTATTCTGATTAGCCTTTTGTATGCGATTGGGACATTTTAGCCAAGGCACAGATGGAAGGCATTACCTGTTCTAGCTTTATTTAAAGACAGGTTAGCCAGAAAACCCATTGTTCTGATCTAAGACATTTTCTCACAATAAATTGCACTACTGTTGAATGGCAAGTCTTGTTTTCTGGGCTCTCCCAGGAGTATCTTGATGTTTCAGTCTACAGGAACTACACAAGTATTGAAGTATTGGATTGGATCTACACATTAACTTGTGCGACAGCCGAGATGCTGCATGAATATTTATAATGTGTCTGCAGAGAACACTTTTGACACACGGATGTGGCAGATTTAATGACTGTCAACTAGCATGAAAATTTCGGAGGATGACGTGCCTCGTGCACAGAATTGCTTGTTACTTTAGAGGACACAGAGTGTTATCCTGAAAGCTGTATTTCAGTTAAGCATTGACAGGTCTTCTAGCTACTCAGGTAACTGCAGTGAAACATGTAATTTCAAAAAAAAAAAAGAAAAAAAAAGAAAGCAAAATTGTAATCTTTACTTTGTTTGTATTTGTCAGCTCTTCTGATTGTCCAAAACAATCCAGACAGTTAAAAGTTGACTGAATTATCCCTGCATCATAATTTGTTTATAGCAGACACCTTATTTGCTGCCAAATACATTTTAATATAGATAAATGATTTTGATGCAAGGTCTTTCTTTCTTTCTTTCTTTCTTTCTTTCTTTCTTTCTTTCTTTCTTTCTTTCTTTCTTTCTTTCTTTCTTTGATATCAGCTCTTGAATCACTGATATGTTTTGTGTGGGTCATTTTTATTTTACACTTAGGACATCATCAGAAAAATTACAGGTCTTGGTTGCTTCAACCATTAAAAGCGTGAATCAAGAAACTTGCTGTGGCATTGCGATATTTGAGGTGCCAACCTGGCCACAACCCTATTTAATAATGAGGTGGTGAACACAGTAAATCAAAGTTCAGCAGGATCCAAAAAAACAAAAGAAAGTTACGCTTCTCTCTTGCTCTTTGAAATTAATGTAACCTAGAGCTACATCTCAATGTGATAGATAGATAGATAGATAGATAGATAGATAGATAGATAGATAGATAGATAGATAGATAGATAGATAGATAGATAGATAGATAGATAGATAGATAGATAGATAGATAGATAGATAGATAGATAGATAGATAGAACTTTATTGGCCCCCAGGGGAAATCCGACTTTTTACAGAAGTTCCTTAATAAATAAATAAATTAATAGATAGATAAGTATGTAGATAAATAAATATACACACATGCACTGGTCGGAACACACACTGGAATGACTATTTAGCAAGAAAATTCAAAAGAAAGAAAAGTTCTAACTTGGCTGTCACAATCACATTGAGGTGTTATGCAGACTTAGCTCTTTTCAAAACACAATCGCCATCTCTGGTCTCTCCATTAATATCGGCCCACTCTCAGAAGGGGCAGAACATCTGACTCCAAGTAGGGAGAAGCAGGGCTTGGCATCATCACTGTGGAGGAAACAAGAGACATGTTTGGTGGCAGCACCCCCTCCTGCCCAATGGTGGTATTACTCGGAGACCTGAGCCATGCAGACGTTCCCCAAGCGTTCATTCATGGCAATACAAATCCAAAAATAACTTCAGTTAAATTGTCAGACTCTCAGAAGAGATTTTTTTCTCTATATTTCTTTGGTACAACTTTTGTCGAACCCTTTTGTTGATTGTGTCACTTTAATGCTCAATCTGCTCTGAGCAACTCTTTCAACCACTCAGACATCACGTCACAAAAGGAGTTGTGCAAAAACTTAAGCTAAACATAGCATTCTAAAAAGGCCACAAGATCAGTGTGTGTGTAAATTCTCCCCTTGAATTGATATTTTGTGCTTTAGATGAACATTTTTTTTGTGTTTTTAGAGCTACAGTACTTAAAGTGTCACAGGAAACAAGATCCAGTATCGCATTTATAAAATATTCATATGTGCAAAAATGATTTAAAATTTAAAACACTGTTTTATGAACCTTGAAAACATGCTTCCCATACACCAATTTCCAGTCAGGCATATAAACTGCTTTGTTTCTGATGCCAAAGGGCAGGTTTCACTCTGCAATAGCATAAAGATAATAGTGGAATTTGTATTTTTTTTTTAATTTTTGGGAAGCATTTTTAATGGATGCCATTAAAGTTAGATTAAAATACAGTATTTAAAGCATCACAATCAAACAAAGTTTGTTTTGAATTCTTTTATATCAATGTAATTTCATTGTCAAAGATGCTTTTTAGAGTCAGTCACCAGCACAACAGGCTTTGCATAAATTACATAGAACCTGAAATAGTGAAAAGAGCAACAAAAAAAAAGTTATTTTTTGTAAAAAGATTGACCATGACTGTGCTTGCTAATTAAAATGGTGCCTTTCACATACAATTTTATGTTCAGCAGTCACAAAGTCCTTGCACATGACGGCTTTTCAGTTGGGAGAGTTTTCTTTAAACTCATTCTTATAGATTTGGCATTAGTTACTGCAGAAATGAAAGCAAAGTGTATTCATGCATTACCTGTACAAAGGGAAATTGTTGACATTGCTATAGGGGCATTCTAGAGAAATGCCCAAGGTCGAAATCTCAAAACAGAATGTCTCAGTATTTTATTCACTTCCCTTACAATATACTGATTTATTAATACTGATAATATTAATTAGGTATTAATATTTAATTACATCCACAACGTCCAGTGTCCTTGTGGAAGTGCTGCAAAATAAGAGAAGCAATATGCAAAGTTTTGTGGAGAACTGCCATATGTTTAGCTTCTTCTGGCATGGCAGATTTGTTTAACCTACATTTGAGTCTTCATGCAAAACTGGATCCAATTTAAGGATTTGACTATTCATTTCACAAAAGTGTTTTTCTTTAAAGCCATTTCTTTGGGCATTCTTCTTGCTGACTGAGATGAATAAGTTCTAGATACATTTAGCCAGATCTTCTGAAGAAATCTGTACCTTTTCATATGTTTTGTTATAAACATCTTTTCTCTTTCTGGGTGATTTTTAGATTGACCTTTTAACCTGAGAAACCATGCCACAGCGTTCTTCAAATATAGCCATCCTGAGTAGTAGACTCTGAGTTTATTTATTAGTTCAGAAATCCCTTCTATGCTTGTCAGGTTAACTATTCAGCTTTTAATCTCTGCATCATCATCATCGTCATCGTCATCATCATCGTCATCATCATCATCATCATCATCATCAATGAGTGAACCCTTTTGATCAGATGTTTCTGGACATTCACGTTCTGGCTATAATAAGAAAATAAGAACCTGTATCCATGTTTTGCTTTTGATGAAGCTTTCTATCCTCAGTCCTCTTGATACTTGATCAGCTGTATTTAAATCAGATAAAGCATAACTCCACTGTGAAGGTTGTGAATGATCTCTTATCAGTGAGACTTTGTTGGCTTTGAAATGAGTGTTTTCTTATGAAGTGTATTTTAGCACTGTGATGATACAGTCCATCATGTAGATTCTTCAAGAGATATCTGAAGTTCACTTTTTAGCATCTTATCTATTTTGACAGCATCACATCAGCAGATGTTAGCTTCAGTCTAGGAACTATGAAATACTTCAATGGTGCCACTCTTGATTTGCCCATTACAATGAGCATTTTTTGCCTTTTTTTCTTAATCAATAGAAAATATGTTATAGAGCCATAACCATTTTCAATGGTATCAGAAAAGTGAAGCATACTTTATATGTATCTACTTATATTATGGCTTAAAGATGCCTTCAAGTAGTCCATCCATTTACAGTATTTCTATTTCTTGATGTATTTGCCTTCCACTTCTTCATCCCATCCACAATTCTCCTTACAAAACTCTCTTAAAATTAGCTTTATATGGCAGTATAACTGAAGATAAAAATCCAAGGGGGTCATATACAGTACTGAGCTGACAACATAGAAAATACCACATCATGTGGTAGGCTCTTCATGGGAGCAGATTATGCCTGAAAGTTAGGTCATCTTTCTTAATTGCTGTGTCTTCTTCAGGAACAAATAACTCGCCCATTTGGTCAGATGGAATTCTTTCCTCTGAAATATACACTTTGAAAATTTCAGGCCAGGTTTATTGTTTGTTCTTCTTTTGCAAACAACATTAAGCAGTCATCCACGTAGAAGTTGTGAAGAGAGGGAGAGGTTTTAATTGCTTCAGCTGAAATTGTTACGCTTGAATCTTCAGTTCTTCTTTGTGAAGTATAAGAAGCAAAGCTGGGTGAAGATGTAGCACCTTAAAGATGCATTGTAGTTTTAAATGTCATGTCTTTGCTTAGATTGCCTTCTGGTCACCCCAAAAACAGAAGACCATTGTGTTCACCTGGGACCCTTACCTGGTAGAATAAGGACTTAATATTTGGCATTAATGATGCTGGCTCTGCCAAACATCTCATAAGGAGGCTAATAAGCGTGTTAGTTAGGTCAGGACCTCTCAGAATTTGCTCGTTAAGAAAAGTTCCTTGGTATGTGGTTGCACAATTAAAAACCACTCTAATTTTCTTTTTTTTTTCAGATTATGTACTGGATGACGAAGAATATACCACATCCTGTCATTGCTATTAAGGTTTTCGTTAGTAACCTTGACAGCATAATCCCTTTGTATTCTGTCTCTCATCAAAGCTTTATAGTCTTCATGGAAATTTGGATTTTATTCAGTTTCCTCTTGAGGCTGATAACATGCTGTTTTGCAATACAGCAATTGTTCTGCATCTTAAGTATCTCATCTTTTAAAGGTAGATTTTATACAGTATTGGCCACCTACCAGCTTTGCAGAGTCTGAGACTTGCTGCGACATTTCTTTTTTATCTTCACAGCTTCACTCTGGAAAATATTTATTATAATGTAATGCAACATTTCTTCTATTCATATTACTGACAAACCATTAATTGTATGTTTTTACAGTTTGAAAATGCTTGCTGCAAGATCCTCTTTTTTCTTCAGCAGTACAGTGACTGTCCATCCAGGAACAGACTTAAGAGCATATGCACACTCCCCTGTATTGTGTAAGACTTGCCAGGGCTTTAGGAATTGTGATACCTATTAACAGACCAACCTCTGCCTCTATGGTAATGGCAGACAAACTCTGCTTCTCCAAGATATAAGCACTTTGCAAAGTCCTCCTGCTGTGCAATGTTTTCTTGTTTCACTGGCATAAGGCACTGCTATCAATGTATGTGTTATCATCAAAACTGCAGATCTGTAAATCTGATAAAATAGAATATTTAAATACCTTTTTTTGAATCAGCATAACTCTTCCCAGGGTACTGAGTAGGATCTGAGTTTGTCTACTGTGAAGGTTAAACTGCCATTGAATAGTTTCTGTACAAAAAGTTACCATACAACCAGATTCTATAAAGACATATTTTCTACATACCTCTCACTCTTCTGAGACTGGGACCACAAATAATGCTCATTCTTCACTGACCTCCATGACTGCACAGGTCCTCTTCTCCAATGGAATCTCTAGAATTGTTATCTTCTTCTTTTGTGGATGTACAGTTAATCCAGCCTCTTTGTAAATATATAGGACACCTGGGAGCTGCAGAGAACATATCTGAGATTTCATTTTCTCTTTAATATTTTTACCAAATTGCCGCTCTTTAAGACATTGAAACCATAAACATTTAGATTTCAAAAGGCCAATTCCACCTCTATTTGATATTTCTTTGATATTACTATATTTAGTGATAGTGTGTTTGTCACTGCATAATGTACAGGATTTTTTAAATGTACATAGAGCTGTCACAGTCTTTTTGACCGTAATGTCCTGCATCCACTTTTCGATAGTGACCGAAGTTCATATAGCAAAACTGCTTTTTTTTTTAACTTTTTTTTTAACAGTCTTCTCTTTTATTTCTATGTGTGGCATCCATGTAAAGGATGTCAGATAATCTAAGCCTGTTTATTTAAGAAATCAACCAAATCAGCAAATTCTATTTGTCTACCTATAGTTAATTCAATATTGTGAGCTATTTTTTCTCAACTCTTTCTACTCTACTCACTTTCAGCTTTAAGAATATAGGACTGTTTACATTATCGTCAAATTCATTCCTATACTTTGATGTTGTCCATGACAGCAACTAAGTCAACAAGAAAATGTGCATAATCACCCATTTTCTAACTTAATTTGAGGCCATAGCAATGCTGTATGAATATGCTCTGAATCTCCATAACAAATCTTATGCATTTTCCCTGCTTATTTACAATCTTTTCCTAGTGATTTGAATCCACAACAATGAAAAAGTTCTTGTGGCTGCCCTCCTGTATACTACTCAAGAAATGTAACTTATCTAGAACCCTTTCACTTAGGGAGCTTCGGACAATTAGTTGCTGCAGGTTTGGCGGTTGTCTGTATGCCCGGAGGGGAGGTTCTAGAAATACATTTTTCAGCATTTCGTCATTGTTTAGCATTGGCTGAAGTTCTTTTATAATTTTTTGAAGTGCTTCAAGATGTGGGTTATAGATGACAACTAAACTAGGGAAATGCGATTCTTGTTGTCTTTGTTTTTGTATTCCAGAAGGTTGTCTCTGGGTACGGCAGTACAGGTAGCTCTTCTTATTTGAGTGTCTGTTGTTTTGGGGGAATAACCTTGTCTCAGCTCCTGCAGTTGTTTATTTCAGTCTGTCGGGTCTGAGCAAAGACGGTTGTATCGTATTGCTTGGCTGAAAATAATGGAGCACCTTATATGTTTGGGGTGGAAGCTACCCCTTCTCAGGTTGGTCCGTCTGATCTGTTGGTTTGTGAAACACAGAAGTTACAGGGTGTTATCTTTCAGTTGAACCGTAGCGTCAAGGGGCCTGAGTTGCCTCAAAAACTTGCATATTGTAATCTTTCTAGTTAGCCAATAAAAGGTGTCATTTTGCTTGATGTCTCAATACTGTACATTCATAATGGCTAAACACAGTACAACACCCTAGTGCTACATACTGTAAGTTGATTGAAAGTTTATCATTTTCGTAGCATCTTTCAAGTTGTGCAGTTGGTTACACTCTGATTCAGTGCTGCTCTCACTCCCTGTTTCCTCATTCTGACTTCCAAGTATCTCCTCCATTATTAACCAGTGCTCAAGAAGTAATTTAACATCTCCACACAAGGGCTTCTTAGTAGCAGCTTCTTTACCAGTGCAGAGATTACCCAACAATACCAGTGTGAGTCAAATTTCGTTTTTCTTTTAACCAGTGACACAAAGGAGAGTTTTCAATTCCTTTATAAATGTTAGCACAGCTTCTTAAATTTCCACGTCAATGTCTTTTACTTTCAATTCCAATCAGCAAGTTGGCATAATACACTACCTTATTTAGCACAGCTCTTTCTGTCCGTTTTCTGTCTGCTGCAAGCAGATTTCAAATAGCAATTTCCTGACTTACAATGTAGCTGTGTTTCATTGTTTTCAAAGTTCTGCACTAACGGGAAATTTTCAGACATTAGTAAGATGTGTACAGATAAAAAATACACAATTCAAGTATATTTGTTTGTAAAGTTTTAATAAAAGTTAAAGCAAAAACAGTTTACACAAAAATTAAGACAAATAATGATAATGCACATAAAAAACGTATTGCTTACAATGTTATGTTTCAGGGTCTGGCAAATATATCTTAATTAATTTTCTTTAAGATATTGTTTTCATTTCTAATTACATACACTGCTTAAAAAAATTAAGGGAGTACTTAAATCACATATTGGATCTCGAACAAAATATTCAAGATGAAAATCTTAACTTAGCAATAACTGTGCAATTCATTGAGAACAAAATGATGTAACAATGGTAAATGGAAACCAAAATTGCCAATCCATTGAGGGTTGAATTCAACATCACACCGAAAAACAAAGTCAAAAAATGAAATCACAGTCTGATCCAAGTTGCATGAATTTCATCATGGCAACTCATAATCTGACTCAAATGGATGTATGGCCCCCATGTGCTTGTATGCACTCCTGACAATGTCTGGGCATGCTCCTGATGAGATGGTGGATGGTATCCTGGGGGATTTCCTTCCAGACATGGATCAGGGCATCAGTGAGCTCCTGGACAGTCTGTGGTGCTACTTGGTGGCATCGGATGCTCCGATACATAACGTTCCAGAGGTTCTCAAATGGATTCAGGTCTGGAGAATGTGCGGGCCAGTCAATGACATCAGTGCCTTCTTCATCCAGGTACTGCCAACACACTCTGGCCACAGGAGACTGGGCATTGTCCTACCCCAATAGGAACTGAGGGCCCACTGCACCAATTTAAGGTCTGACAATGGCTCAAAGGAGTTCATCCCAGTAACTAACAGCAGTCAGGGTATCTTTGCTTACCATTTAACGGTCTCTGTGAACCTCCAAGGTATGCCATCCCAGACCATCACTGATCTGCTGCCGAACAGGTCGTACTGGATGATGTTACAAACTGCATAACATTCACCACAGCATCTACAGACTCTTTCAGGCCTGTCACATGTGCTCAGTGTGAACATTCTCTCTTCTGTGAGAGTGGTGGAGCTGTCAATTCTGTATTCACTGACAAAAGCCAATCGAGCTGTACACTGATGGGCTGTGAGCACAGGTCCCACTAGAGGACATGTTTAGTCAGAAGCATGCACACCAGTAGCCAGCTGGAGGTTGTTTTGTAGGGCTTTGTCAGTGCTCCTTCTGCTCCTCCTCACACAAATGAGCAGATACCAATCATGCTGATGAGCTGATGCCCTTTTACAAACATGTTCATCTCTCCCCGTGTAATGGCCCATGTACTGGTATCTCCTCCATGTTTTTTGAGACTGCTGAGAGACACAGCAAACCTTTTTGCGATGGCATATATGGATGTGCCATCCTGGAGTAGCTGGACTAAATGTGCAACCTGAATTGTCTGCAGTTACCGTTTTTTGCTACCAGTAGTGACAATGACACTAGCAAAATGCAAAACTAGAGAAGAATCAGTCAGGAAGGATAAGAAGAGAGCAACTGTCTGTGGCCACCATCTGCCAAACAGTTCCCTTTCTGGGGGGTGTCTTGCTCTTGTCACTGCAGTGCACCTGTAGTCACTTTCATTTTCACCAAAGCAGGTGAAGTTAATTCACAATCACTTATGCTTCCAACTGGACAGATTGGTATACCTGAAGCTTAATTCACTTGGTGTTAGACTGTGATGATTAAGTGTTCCCTTAAATTATTGAATAGTATACATAAATTCATAAGTTTATACATACATTAGTTTTTGGGTTTTTTTACATCAGAATTAAAGCAGAGAGTCAGGTTAACATGTTAGCTTGTTGGGCAAAAACAAAACCTTCTATTGTCATTGTAGCTACTGTATATAAAACTAACTCATCAGCAGCCATACCACATACAGGTAATCCACCTGAAGTTAAGCATGTTTGGGCCTGGCCAGTACTTGGATAGGAGGCCAACCAGGAAAAGCTTGGGTTGCTGCAGGAAGAGATATTAGTGAGCCCAGCATTGGACACTTACCCTGTGGTCTGAATGTGGATACCAATGACCCAGTGCAGTAACAGGAACACTGTGCTATAAAAATGGTGCTGTCCTTTGGACAAGACGTAAAACTGAGGTCCTGACTTTTTGTGGTCGTAAAAGATACTTGGGATCTTCCATAAGAGTAGGGTGCATCTTGATGTCCAGACTAAAATTGCCTAGACATTCTGGACCCCTAATTTTCTCTAAATAATCCTCTAATTAGCTCTCTCTGTCTCACCACTTCACCATCTAACAGCTAATGCGTGCCGAGCATACTGGCACAGAGTGGTTGCCATCGCATCAACCAGGTGGATGCTGCACATTAGCGATGGTTGAAGTGGATTCCCACCCACTGTAGCACTTTGAGTAGTGAGAAAAGTGCTATATAAATTTAATGAAAAATTATAATTAACATTTTATTCCACTTATGCAAATACTTATGTAAATTTAACAATAACACTAACTTAAAAGGATTGCTATTACAACTGCCCCTGTGGAATGGTGGGATGTTCTTTACTGAATTTCTGGTATATTTTTATACTTATCATTTTGCCTCTACATATTCAACAATGGGTCGGCAGTGAGTTGATCTATAACCCTTTTACTTTCACCTACTACTACAAAGTCATACATGCGTTGAAAAATGTGGCAAGCACACAGAATATTTCTTTAAAAATCCACAGACACATTCCATTAGTTTGTCATTCTTTTTTAAGCATTTTATAACTGTCTGCACAGTACTTGTCAAGGTCATAGTTGGCCTTCATATTGGTGTAGTCTAATTTGGGCCACCAGCGTGTAAAAGCTGAGCTCTCAAAGACAAAGAGGAATGCCTCCACATATTGTTTTCTCTGTGGCAGTATCACTTCCATATGACTTGAAAATGTTTTAGCCCTCTGACAAATTTTTGACTCTGTTATTCTGCTGCAGCCTGGAGCTGTACTTACTGCATCTGCTCCTTATATTCTTAAACTCCTCCAGGATCATTTGAAGATTTACCTGGTTGACAAAATCCTGTTGATTACACCAATATACATATACACTGGCCTTCCATTAATCCATTCTACAGAAAACCCATATACAGTATGATAAATAATTATCATGAAGGAAAATGTAGGTGCAACTTTTACATTTTTCACTGTTGTATTGAGGCCTGTCAGAATGCTAGACTGCTCACTCAGAAAGTAATTTCCTAATCTGGCTTTAAAATGCTCCACAAAGATTTGTAGTCTGTTAACTGGAAAGGTGGTTCAACCTTTAGTCTGTATGCATTTGATACCAGGATAGAATTCTGTGTGGCAACTCTAAGGCAAATTGATGCAGTTAGAGTGGTAGCCCGTGTATTTATGGTGGGAGGCAAGCTTTGAATTTTACAAGAATAGTTTTTCCTATTCAGTTTAGAGAATAGAAAATAAATAGGCTTATAGGTTCACAATGTCAATATTTAAACATGTGCAGAGTGAAATGAAATTCTCCCTTGTATGTGCTAATGCGCAACATGCCACAACCCTTCAGCACCTCCATAACAGTTTAACTATTAAAGCACTGAAAAACTCTAATTTGTTCATCTTTCGTCTTTTCTGTTGTATTTCTCTCTAGTTGCCATTTACCTTTCCTAATATCCTTTTTAACCATTGCCTTTATGGTATCACAAGCTCTTATTCCTTTGCAGTTCTTTTCTGGGTCCTTAATTATCCACTGCACTGTTTTTACTTCTTCTAAATTTTGGCATGGAGTGCACTGTGGACCCTTCACATAGACACTGTGGTTAAGAAAGCTTGTCAGCGGCTCTACTTCCTGAGGAGACTGAAGAAGTTTGGCATGAATGCCAACATCACCTCAAACTTTTACAGGAGTGTGGTCGAGAGTCTGCTGATGGGCTGCATTACCATTTGGTATGGGAGCTGCTCTGCCAGCAGCCGGATATCACTACAGAGAGTGGTGAAGGCAGCATGAGTCTTCCTGCCATTGAGGACATTTACCTCCATCGGTGCTTGCGTAAGACAAGCAGCATCATAAAGGACCACAGCCATCCAGCACGCCAGCTGTTCTCCTTGTTACCGTCTGGAAGACGATACAGGAGTCTGGATGCTCGGACTACAAGACTTAAGAACAGTTTTTACCACCAGGCCATTCGACTCCTCAACACCAACACCTGAACACTTACATACACTTACATTACACCTACATTGCATTACATCTACATTGCAATACTCACACACACACTGTACCTGCACACACTCTGAATACTGACTGGAACATGCATCTGCACTTTATGGAATATGCATCTGTACTCATAAAACATTATCTGTGCAATAACTGTCATTTGTACTTGCTGCTCATTCAACTCATATTGCTCTATAACTTCTTTTAAAACGTACATATTTTATTTTATATGGCTTGTCTATTTTTAACTTGTAATTTTTTTAAATTATTTTTTTCAGCTTTATTAGATCTAGGCTGAGTGACTTGTTTTTCTCATCATACACATTTCCTTGTATGTTGACCATGTGTTAACCTATATATGACAAATAAACCTAAACCTAACCTAACCTAACCTAACACTGTATGCGAACCTGCTGCAATGCTCTTTGACTGAATCCACCCTTAAAAGCTTATCTCAGTTTATCTTTTTCAGACCTTCCTCCATTTGCAGTTTGCCATATGAACACTATTAAACAAAGATTTCCCTGACACAAATAGGTTATTCCTTCTTCACCAGTTAATGGATAACAAGCTAATACATTTACTGGCTTTTACTCTATGAGATTACATACAGTGTTAGCAGTGGAACCATAAATACTAAGAAATAGTGATACTTAGACTTTTTCTTGTCACATTTTTTTTTTTTGAGCAGTATATATTGTGACCAGTGTCGCTGCTGGTCAGTTTCCCATAACGGTGGCGACCGTCACTTTTGTGCAGTTCAGTAGTTCCCTTGCTCTGTTTTTCCTCCCGCATATCACTGCCAGCTACACACTCTTACACTCTTAACTGTGAGCTATCTCTCTGTTAAACATTAAACGTATGGCAAAGAAACACAGCTGCCCTTCAGAAACTCCCTCTTAAACAGCATTTCAATGAGAAACAAACACACTCTTACCTGTCCCCTTTGCGGAATCAGCTGAAGGCTTGCAGATATACCACAAAACATGCTTCTCGCACAAGGTTTAGAACATTTAAAAGGCCAAGCCCCGGCCAACCTAATGGCTCATTCTCCTGTCTCCTCTCGGTCTGACTGTGTCTGCTCCAGCCGCTGCTTCCGAGCCACTGAACCCACTTGATGAGGAGGGCTTTGTGTTCTTTTGACCTGGAGAGGCAAGCTGGACTGTCATGTTTGATAGCTGCAACCTGTGTGGTTTTCTCCTGTTGACAAACCCTTGGAAACCTGATCCCTTTTTCAGTCCCCTATGCAACTTTGTGAACCGAGCTTGACAATATACATAGTACAAAAATAACATGAAAGGGTTAGGTACCAAAAAGTAACCACATTTAACAGCCATTAAAAATAGGCTAGGTTAAAAAAATGAAGAATATTAAAAGTGTGGGGCCACCAGTGCTCTTTCTTTTATGTTGGTCTTAAATGATAACTACTTCTTCTCTACTTCTTCATACTAAAACAATTCATGCAGAATAACTGTATTACCCCTGAATATATAACTATATCACTCCTTTATTTTCTCTCACGCTCCTTATTGAGATTCTCTTTCTTTCTTCATATTCCCTTCTTATATCATGTGCCGTTTTAGTGCTTACTTTAAAAATTGCCGTGCAGACCTTCTACTTCTACTTAATGTTGTAAGGAAAATGAGCTATCACATGTTTTGCTTAAGAACAGATTCTATGCTATGCAGTATTTAATATAGATGTTTTCATTCATTTTTATTTCCTTTTTCCTTAGATTGTAGATTCTATCATCAAAAGTGCTCTGTTACTAAACCAATGTTTCAGCTTGTCAACCGCACCACTTTATCTGCAAAAGAATGTAGCATCTTTTATTTTATGTATTTCATTATTGATTTTACATACCACCATGCAAATGAAATCACATTCCACAGCAGTAGAGACTAGTTGAAAAAGAAGAACCGTCACTAATCTCTTACAAGCAGTTTTATTTTCTAACAGAGTATTTTTGGCACTTCCTTGGTTTCCCAGTGATTTATTACCAAGGGTTACACTTAATTGGGAGCCATTGCCTCACAGTGAAGTTTATTGTGCATTCAGGCACTTCAGCAATGGCTTCAGAACAGGATTTCTGCAAAGGTAATCGTACATTCTGAGCAGAATTTTTTATCCATATATTACAGCATTGTGTTTGAGGGATGTTTTGGAAAAAGAATCCTAAACTGTATGCTAAAAGGCTTAGATTTGGATGAAAAGTCATGTTTTTCATGTCAATTAAAATGTCAGAAGGACAAACTAAAATGTCATATAGTGCAATGTCCCTACTGAACAATATAAAAATCTCTGAAAAATGATTTTGAATTGACTAAAATATTTTTGATACCACATAGTACATATTCTTTTGGATTGTATTTGGGAAAAGTGTATTAGTAATTAGTAATTTCATGGTGAATCAACGTGTACTATATGTCCATAATTTTGTCATTGTTCACAAAGAAACATTTCTTTGGGAAAGAAGTATAGTGGGACATTAAAACTTGCCATAGTTTTGTCTTCATTTGGTTATTTATTCCATGTTACAGTATGTTTCTGAAAGTTCTTTAAAAAAGTCTAAAATGGGCAAAAGAACATGAACATTCGACTGTGGATTTATATGTGATTCCAGGCTTTTCTTTTTATTTGACAGTTTCAGGCACAGCCTTTTCTCTGAAAATTATGAAATGTTGTAGATGACACTGGAATTGTTTTGTAAAGCAGATGTTTCTCCAACATCAGACTCTAATGTACTTATCCTCTTGTGTATTTGGGCCTTCCATTTCTTTATTTTATCCTGGTTAGCATCAATTTGCCCTCTTCTCCCATGACAGGAGTGGACACCTTTATTTGAAGTCTTGAATTTTTGGGCAAGTGGTCCACATGGATTAACCTTCATATTGCAAAACAGCAACAGACTGACATGTTTCTTGAGAAAGTTGTTTTTATATTTTGGCCATGAATCCAGAATTTAACTTTAGAAATGTCAGTATCTTGCATCCGAAGGAAAGTGTTAGCACAACAACAAAGAATTACAAAGTTTTCTCTAATAAAAAATTAGAATTTAACATGATTAATTAAGGATAACATTCAAGACAGTTTACCATTAGGACAGAATAATGGCTGCTGCAAATGGAGCTTTGCAGCCATATGCGAATAAAAAAAAATTTAATCAGTCATTTTAAGCAATGTGAGGGACTGCTGAGGTCTTTACCCAGTCAGGGTGCCTCCTTAAAGGAAGGACAGGGGGAGATGGTTTTTGAAGGCCACTATCTGCCCCGAACTACTACTGGGCAGGCCCTCTGGGTTGCAATGGTATCTCAGATTCCCACAGGGCTGTATGGCAATTACTATTTGTTAGCACAGTCTTGTTGGATTCTGTGGATGTCGCCAGGGGGGAGCTGTGGGACCTGCAGAGCCCTGCTTTGGGCTTCCGCCACACCTAGGAGTAATTCCAGACCTCCCTAACCAGCCACCTGGAATGCTCCCGGGTGTGGCTTAACAAGGAGTCAGCTGCCTCACAGAGAGGGCCAGAGTCGGGTGGAAGAGGGACGAAACTTGCCTGTGGAGGAGGAAAGACAGCCAGAGAAGACAGGAAAAGTACTACATTGTATATTGTGCTTTTTTGCTGTGCTGCTGAGGGGAACGATTTGGAAAGGATTTCCACATCTAAATAAACGTGTGTGTTGCTGCACTTGTGTCTGTGTCTGTTGTGTCAGGTGTTTGGGGAGCTGTGTGCCCCCTGGTGGTTCACAGCAGTAATAGCCATTTGAATATTAGCGTTGTGATGGTTGTATTTTTCAGTCAATTTAATGGTACCTTAATTTAAAAAATTGTACATTTTGATCAAAAAGATGAAAATTTATGAGTAATTCAAACTTTTGAACAATGGTGTATAAGTATAGTAGTATAGTATAGTAGTCTTCAGTACATTATCCCAAACAGATATTGAGCAATTGTCAAGATTGTTCATTTCAAAAATTGCAGAATGACTGGATTTTCAACCATACACATATTGTAAAGGTGAGATGTAAGTGGAAAAATATAAAAGGGCGTTTTCTCCTTTTACCTAAAAAGTGAACTCATGTTTTAGTAAAAGTGTTCATCTGTTGAATAGTTTAAGAATTATATGGCAAAAAATGGTTTGTATGGATTCCAATACAAATGCATAATGCTTTTCAGATGTAAGAATGCAAATTCTGCTACTATGGATGTAACCTGATTTTATTTTAACCCAATTTCCAGTGCAGTAGAATAAACACTGAAAATGTCCATTAATGGAAAAATCAGTGAAAATATATGTTTTATTACTTATTTTAAAGAAAAACATTTTAAAATTAATAGTAAAAAGAAGCAATATTACTGTACTTTAAATTGCAAAACACAAATAATTAAAACTAAAATTAACTACAGGTGTATACACTATGTCAACCTTATGCTTAAACAGTTTGCAATTTTGATAACAACACAGCACCTCAATGAGTTAAAAAAAGCTTATTGATAGCGCAAAAAGCTACTGCAAACTGACAATTGATCTCTCAGCAGAGATGTACCGTCCTTGCTGAGGGGTCACTAAGAGTTTCACCTTCCATTCCCAGCAGCTATACTCCTAAAGACAACATGGTTATAAATAGGACACTGGGAATTATAAGCATTAATTTCTACAGCCCAGCTAAACAGCCAGCTGCTATTTAAGCTGTTTACCTGTGGCAAAGGTTACTGAACAGCTGTGAATGCTGCTGGTTATATTCAGTGACAAATGTCCGCAAAAGCACAAAATAATTGAAAATGGTGGAAAAGTCCATAGTGTGTGGTACTACTTCTCACCATTACTGATGCATGCTGCATTTTCATACCCATCAAAACAAGTTTCCATCATTCATATGTAAAAAACATTTTAGTTGAAAAGAAAAAAAATGGGGATTTTATGAGCTGAGTCATATCTGTGGACTTCCCTGAGGCCAACCAATAGTTCAGACTAGCTGAAATACCCAGCGTTGCCCGGGAGGAAAATGAAGGTTTTTTTTTAACTGTTTGAGAAAAATATAATTTAAAAAAAAAACACAACTTTAAAAATAAAAATAAATTAATACTAATACTAATAAAAAATAATTAACACTGAAGAATCACTAATGTGCTTGTCTTGCGGTCTTGTATGTATGTTATCGTTAGTTGATGCTCAGATCTGACCAACTCTATTTAATTTCAAAAGCAACAGGTGCATGGTGGTGCTCAAACAAAGCATGCTGGCAGTCACCTCCAGTTCGCCATCTGGTGGTCATTCCGAGTGTCAATTGGATGATAACATGCATACAAGACCGCAAGATCACCCCCACCCTATCCAGAAGGGGGTTGGTTAGGGTTGATTTCACCCTACAGTATTTTTAGTCGACCAATGAGAAACAAGTGTACCAAGTTTCATGAAAATCGCTCCAGCCATTCGGAAGTGATGCTGGAACATACATACATACACCCACACATATATTAACGTTTATATATGTAGATTTCAAAGTATATGGTAAATCCTGGGCAGATTGTTCAGTACACTTTTTGAACACTTTGTTCAAGTCACCCACATGTGGTCATTTTCTATGCTGAATCCATTCAATCTCCATGTGTGGGTTTTCATCTCAATAGTCCAGTCGTGCATGTCAGGTTAAATGGGGACTTTACTTGATGTGGACCACCTGGTGGACTTCTTCCTTGTATTCCTGCCCTATGACTGATATTTCAGGATGAGTTCGCAACTTTGTAATATGTGATAAAAAGATGATAATAAGTTAATAAAAAATCCATGTATTTTAGTATTAATGCACTTAAACCTGTATATTAAATAAATAAAATTTCCATATTAGTTAACATCAATGTGTCCAAAACTGTAAACTGTAACTGTAAAGAAACATAAGTTGAGAAAGCTAGTTAGCAACATAGAAGAAAAAAAACAAATCTTCTAGTTTGCATTCTTTCTAAAACACAAACTTGCCGGAGGTCATGCTATTGTAGAATCATAGATGGTACCGTGTCATGTCTGTCAATGTTGCTGTCATTATTTGAACATTTTCATGTCTTGTTCCCTGATCAAGGTAGAGCTGGTGTGCTTGTTCAGACTCACTTGGATGGGAGCTTTGCTTAATGGCCACTTAGTTTTTCCTATGTGCAGCTCTGCCTTCTCTCCTCCGTGATTAACTTGTGCTATCAGTGTCTGTTTCCATGGGATAGTTTCATTTTGTATTGACATTTTCATGGTTTTGTTTTATTTACTGTAACTCTTATTGCAATTTACTTAATAAGGATTGGAAAACAAAAAAAGAGAAAACAGTAGAAGTGGTGCCAAGTATCACAGCTGGATACTGAGAAGAAAAAGATAAAAGTGAAAAGGGTTGCTAACAATAAATCACTATACAATAAATGACACAACATTAGCTGAGACAGATACCTAACCATTTTTCTTTGCAATAAGAACAACATTACCAGTATCTTTAATAAGACTAGACCAGGTTACAATAATGGGCTTTCAGCCTGTATCGCTGAAATGCAGCTATCAATCAGACATTTCATACATTAGCAGGAAGATCATTCTAAAGGTTGTGAAGTCAGTAGCTGAAGACACAATTTATACACTAAAGTATGAACATTAATAAATACTGTAAGATGAATGGGGAATGATGGCTTCACACATTTCAGTTGTGATGGATGCCATGTGTGTGCGGGCATCCCGGTTGGGATGGGTCGAGGTTCCATGCTTGTCTGGGTTGTCAGCTCATCACGTGAACAAGAAGAGAGGCGAAGAACACCCTACCTTGGCCAGGTGGCTAGCAAGAGATGTCCATGTGAACATGTGGCGTCCTAGGATGGAATGAAGATCCTTACCTGACTGGGAGGCCAGTAAAAAGGAGAAACAAGAGGAGGCAATCCGTTGTAACTATTTGCTCCCCTGATATGCTAGAGGACAACATCCCTGGGCCTCAATACCCATTCAGACACCTGCAGGATATGTTTGGAATTATAGTACTGTGGAGCCCAGCTGGCTTCCATAGGTACTGCCTGGAGGACACTGCAGGGATTTATGATCACTATTTTTGGGGACTTCTGCCTGATACTGAAGTGCTTTGTATGGGCTTTGCCCATTTACCAGAAGTATTCCCGAGTCTGGTATAAAAGAAATTACTCTGCATAACCCAGATGAGATGGAGTCAGGAGGAAGAAGGACAAAGCTCACCTGGCATGGAAGAGAAGAAAGAAAGAGAAAAATTGATTTTATTATACGGTTGACAAGCAGCCTGTGTTTAAAGGTACTTGAACAATTAATCATTTATTTGAACCCGGGAGTTTTGTCCGTGTAGCTGTGTCTGGGGTTTTGGGGTGCTTAAACGCCCCCTAATGGCCACACAGTTTAATTAATCAAGAAGTATATTTATTTACTGTATATAGATATGCTGAAAACAGGATTTATTTATTCAAAAATCATTAATAAATGCCTTAACAATATTTCTAAATAAAATTCTAAATGCATCTTTGCTAACAAGGGCATGCCATTTTTATGCCCTCTTTGAAGAATATTACAGTATGCACAAAAAATTTGATTAGTGCACATTTATCTTCATCACTGCTTAAAGTCTTTGTTTCTGTGCTAGTAATAAGAGCTGTAAATTGGCATCTGTCACTTGATGGGTCACATTCAATTGCTTCTTTCAAATGATTATTTATTTTAAAATTTTCAGTTTTTTATTCATTGTGTAATCATTGTAGGATTACAAACTCATATTGATTGTGAGCTGGTTTAATGTTTTTACTGCATTGAGGAAATAAATAATTTAACATTTCCAAGTTGGAATAAATTTTTAATCAACACTGTCATTGTCAAGGGATCACATTCTACAAAGTGGCTAAAACTGTGATAAAACCTGATAACCACTGCCATGAGCATTCCTGATTGTCTTTTAGCCAGAAACAATCATAACCAGAGAGCTCTAATGCTTTAGTTTTGAATTTGAATTTACATACAGTAGGATTATTATGAAATATGTATAAAGCATATTTACTGGAGTATCAATTTTTATTTCTTTATTTACTTTTTGGATATCGCTGAGGTAAGGAAACAGTTTCATAGCTTTATGTATATTGTATAACCACAATACATTTTTTTTCATATCTTTTAACTGTGAAACAGATATTTAGGCCATTGAATTCAATAAATATAACTTTACATTTCTACAGGCATTTAAAGGAAAACCAGATTTTACTCCTTTTTTTATTTTTTATAAAAGCTCACTGAGAACAATATTTTGGGAGCATGTGCAGTAAAACATAATCTTTCAACCTGTACAGTCGTGGCCAAAAATTTTGAGAATGACACAAATATTGGTTTTCACAAAGTTTGCTGCTTCAGCGTTTTTAGATCTTTTTGTCAGATGTTTCTATGGTATACTGAAGTATAATTACAAACATTTCATAAATTTCAAAGGCTTTTATTGACGAATACATTAAGTTTATCCAAAGAGTCAATATTTGCAGTGTTGGCCCTTCTTTTTCAAGACCTCTGCAATTCACCCTGGCATGCTGTCAATCAACTTCTGGGCCAAATCCTGACTGATGGCAGCCCATTCTTGCATAATCAATGCTTGGAGTTTGTCAGAATTTTTGGGTTTTTGTTTGTCCACCCGCCTCTTGAGGATTGATCACAAGTTCTCAATAGGATTAAGGTCTGGGGAATTTCCTGGTCATAGACCCAAAATTTTGATGTTATGTTTAGTTATCACTTTTGCCTTATGGCACGGTGCTCCATCATGCTGGAAAAAGTATTGTTGGTCACCAAACTGTTCTTGGATGGTTGGGACACGTTGCTCTCAGAGGATGTTTTGGTACCATTCTTTATTCATAGCTGTATTCTTAAGCAAAATTGTGAGTGATCCCACTCCCTTGGCTGAGAATCAACCCCACACATGAATGGTCTCAAGAAGCTTAACTGTTGGCATAACACAGGAGTGAGTGATGGTAGCACTCACCTTTTCTTCTCTAGGCAATCTTTTTTCCGGATACCCCAAACAATCAGAAAGGGGATTCATCAGAGAAAATTACTTTACCCCACTTCCTCAAAAGTCCAATCCCTGTATGTTTAGCAGAATATCAGTCTGTCCCTGATGTTTTTCTTCGAGAAATGTGGCTTCTTTGCTGCCCTTCTTGATACCCCTCCATCCTCCAAAAGTCTTCGCCTCACTGTGCGTGCAGATGCACTCATACCTGCCTGCTGCCATTCCTAAGCAAGCTCTACAATGGTAGTGCCCTGATCCCGCAGCTGAATCAACATTAGGAGATGGTCCTAGCGCTTGCTGGACTTTCTTGGGCACCCTGAAGCCTTCTTCACAACAATTGAACCTCTCTATTCTAACTCAATTGGCATGACAGAGTGATCTCCAGCCTTTTCCTCTTCAACACTCTCCTCTGTATTAACGAGATGATGGCAGGGCTGAAATGCAGTGGAAATGTTTTTTTTTGAGGATTAAGTCCATTTTCATGGCAAAGAGGGACTTTGCAATTAATTGCAATTCATCTGATCACTCTTCATAACATTCTGGAGTATATGCAAATTTCTATCATAAAAACTGAGGCAGCAATCTTTGTGAAAATGGATATTTGTGTCATTCTGAAAACGCTTGGCCATGACTGGGTTTAATATATATTAAATTCATGACACTTACAGGAATGTCAAAAATGACAAAAATAGACCAGTAAACAAAGTGACATTGGGCCAGTGCAAGTCCTATGTGGGAAGCCAGCAATGGCCCAGTTCAGATTTGCACATGGGGCTACATCAGCCCAACTTGAACTTGAACAAAATCCATATCTTACTTGTCCATACATCCATTTTCAATATCTACTTATCCAGTGTGGGGTTGAGGGATAGTTGGAATCTATCCCAGCAATCAATGGGAACAAGTAAGAACAATCCCTGGACAGGTCACCAGCCCATCATAGGATAAACACACACACACATCAGTGTCTAATTTGGTGTCACCAGTCCACCTCAACTGCATGTGTTTGGACTGTGGAAGGAAACCCACACAAACATGGGGTGAACATGCAAACTAATGTGGCTTTAAACTATTTATTCTTACAAAATGCCTTTCTGTTTTTTAATACCAGTCCAACTTTTTTCCTGAACAAGAAAATGATGCCAAGAATATATAAAAAATGTGCAATTTTAGCCATTATAAAAATATATTATATTTATGCTTTTACAATCAAAATCTGAAACCCACTTACAATACTAATCTACAGCATTACTTACTTTGTGACGACATTGAAAATCTGGGAACTCCAGGGATCCTTATGACATTTGCCTAACATTACCACACCACCACAGAGCCAAGGAGGAATTTAGTGGACTTGTCCTGCCAGTAATTACCTTAAGGGGAGCTTTGTTAGAGGTCCTATTGTAGTAGCCCCCACATTGGGTCTGTGGGTTTTTCCAAGCCCACACTTCCAACAGTCTGCCCCACATCAGCCACTGCATGTATGTTTCCTGGAATGTGCCATTTTTTTGGAAATATGTGGCATATACTGTCAGTTTTGGCATTAAGATTAAAAACATTATTGTCAAATCAGTTTCTAATATCTAACAGATATTCAGGGAGGCATGTAACTGCCATATGTTATATAAACATTGAAGGGAAATGTGAATCAATTTATTGATCAAAATCAGTCAGTAAGGATTATCAACATGTAATGCTGAGAGCAAAGTTATCTGAAAGGCCTCAGTATTGTATTTCAGAAAAGTTTTATCCCAGTTCAGAACAATTTCAAGTGGTCTGCAGATTATTTTCTTTTATTTGACCAATACATAAGACATATTTACAACGGTTATTCATTATATCTTAAACAAATGTTTGCAGAGGATGACTGGAATTTTTTCTTATTTTTGTGATTTATTTTGATAGCACTTACTGTATATCAGGGTGTTGGTGTTGTAAAATAAGGCTATTCTGGGGCTTTAGCATTTCCAAGATTTGATGCTGTAGACTAGAATGACTATTGTACAGTATACTTAATTAAGATCCTAGCTGCTGCCTGTGTTCATTTTCTGTATTCATCCCATGTCTATGTTGGATTTCTTCAGATATTCTGTTTTCACTTCTCCTTTGATATATGTACATATTAGACTTATTGGTACCAGTAAATCTATGTCTCTGCGTCCTTTGATGGACTGATGTCCTCACTACATATGACTTCTGCCTTGCCTATGATGATGCTGGTATGGCCTTTGATTTCCCATAACCTTGCTGTGGAAAAAGTGCAATTAGAAAAAGGCTGAATGGAGACCACAATAAGAGAAACAAATATCATTGGTAGATCCTTTACAGAGGACACTTTTCATAAAAGCACACCATCAAAAGTTGATTTAAAAGTCAATTCTTCAAAGAAACACAATAAAGTAAAACAACATTTATTTCTATTTTCATACAATTGATGTAGGTAGAAGTACTTTATAAGATTTGAAGGTAGAAATTACATGCAAAGAAAAACAGATTAAAATTATAATATACAATATGTAGGCTAGGGTTTAGTAAGAATAAAATGACATACTAAAATACACAAGCCTAATATAAGAGATTTGCAGAAAATGTCAGCCCGCTCTCATTCGAGACTGCTAAAATCGGTTTAGCATATGTCCTTTCATAACAAACACTGAAGTGACTTCTTTTTTCTGCAAAAAGAGCATCTGAGTCGGGCTTCATTTCTTCATATATTGAGTCTACAAATTAAAAAGTACTGGTAAGACATTTAGGAAATCTTTCAAATTTCAAAATGATAGTAAACTGAACAGTACCCTTTTTAATAAAATTGTATTGATTTCTAGAAGTATGCATTACGATGGAAGACATATAACAGTACAATTAAACTCACATTGCTATGAGCAAGACATAAAAAATCAGTCCAATTCAAAGATTTTCAATCTAGAAAAAAGATTTGATAATCTAAAGCAACACTGAAAACCCAAGACAAAGACTTAAGTAACAAGACATGGGCAGGACCCCAAAAGAATTTTTTCCAGATTCTAAAGAAAATTTTTGTTTTTTATTTCTAATTTTATCCAATAAAACACATCATTCTCTCAAAATGAGCTATGGAGTGTGTATTAGAATTCCTCCAGTTGAGCACAATTAGTCAATGTATTAACAACGTAGGCGTATGAAATCTCACTGAGTTTATCACTAGATATTTTAGTTCAGTCTGGTATTACTCCAGACACTGCTGTCAGAGGATTTTGAATGATTGTAAATATGACATTATCTAAGAAATAAGCAACTTATCTTTGTCCAAAAAGGTCTAAATTAATGTACAGACCCAAAACATATGGTCTTAGCAAGGTTAGAACAAGACAACATGGTTCACAATTACGGTTCAGTTGCTGATATTAACCAAATGATGTTGGTTTGTGCAGATCTCTAAGCTGTTTGGGTAATCATCTTGTGCACACTTTACGGTGCCACAGGTTATCATGCACTATGGCATGTGCAGATCCATAGCTGATATCCAAATGTGCTTAAACGGTGGACAACATAATCCGTTGGTGTTCTCTGATGAAGACATTTGCTATATCAATGTGGACTTCTGTGTGCGACTTTGATGGCCATGCAGATCGAGCTTTGTTGGTTACACTTGTTTTTCCTACTTTAAACCTTTCTACCCATTTATAAAATGCTTTTGAGTCATTGTGCTTTCATTTCCATATTGAGCCAGCATCCATCTGTGAATTTCAGCAGGTTTCACTCCCTCCACCCAACCTAAACCTCACTACTACGGCATGTTGTTCAACAATGGTGTAATCCTGCAGTATAGCATTAATGATCATTTGTTCTTGATTTCAACTAGACTAATGGCAGAGAGCTGCACTGTGCATGTTCAAAAAATGAAATAAAAATTTTGTTGAATGAGTGTGTTTTACACAAATCAATATGGATTCAGTGTTGTGAATGATCAAATTCCAATCCTTGCCTAAGATATTAGTTGAAAGATCTGTTTCTCTGCATTGTGTAAGATTGTCTAATGATGTTCATCATGACAATAATTGATAAAGTGTACAAATACTGCTAACGTCCTCATCCTTACTAGCTAAAATATTTTCAAGTGTAGTCATCACTGGAGGGTTCTGGAAGTTAAGCAGATTCTTTTAAAGAAAGTTTCTGACTTGTAATTAGAAAAATAAGTTTACTAAGTGAAGGTCATATTTACTACAGAGTTGATCAAATGATGCAAACACATTGCCCTATAAAGATCTCTGAAAGTCCACGTAGCTATGAATGAAACAGTTTATAGTTGAGGGAGGGCTTGAGTACAGCTTGACTGTGTAGTGGACCTGCAGAAAACAGCATCTCTGATTTAAAATGTTTCCTACACTGGTTCTAACTTTTGAGTAAGTGAAGCAGAATTGGAGTATTAAATAGTGATAATAAAATTGATACTGCAGAACAGATAAACACATGAATAATAAATAGCAAAAAACATGACTTAGAAATAATGTTAATGTTAAAAAAAAGGAAATTTAACAAATAAAAGACAAGGGATGGAGCACTGAGTAAACCATTCATTCAGCATGAAAAATATTAATTCAAAAGAGTAATTTTGTACAAATTAAAACTTTCTTATTGTTCAGCCATAATTTTCAAGCATGTAATAATCACCCTAATACAAGGATGGACATCTAATCATTTAGATTAAGATAAAGATATCGATAAGTATAGGATTCATAAAAATTAAATGCAGCTTCTCTCTGAAAGTTTTTTTTATCAAAATATTAATTTATTCATTTTAATTAAAATAATCAGGCATTTTAAATGAATGTACAGTATGTGCACCATTTACAGTGGCAGCAATACCTCATTAAATGCCCTTAAGATCAAATTCTAAATATCAATGCAGCAGCTTTCCATCTACTATTTATCTGTAATGAGCTAATGCCAGGAGAAATCACCGCGTAAAAAACAGTTTAAGGGCTGGGCAGCTGAAACCTCTAACAGAGTAATTGATTTTAACACATTTACTTCTATTCCCTGTCTGTTACTAGTATAGTCAATATGTTTTTTTTTTCATTTATAGACATCTATCTATCTATCTATCTATCTATCTATCTATCTATCTATCTATCTATCTATCTATCTATCTATCTATCTATCTATCTATCTATCTATCTATCTATCTATCTATCAGTGTTAGTGCACTACTTAGCACTATAGCTTCATATCTCCTGGAGGCCAGGTTCCACTTCTGTGTGAAATTTGCAGGTAATCCTCATTCTGTGTGGGGTATTCTCTAGCTACTTTGGTTTTCCTTACTATTAGAATAAAAGAAATCTGACAAATGAGAGGAGACCATTCCATCAAGCTCAGTTGTTTAGCTAATAACTAAGTTGTTCCCAATTACATGCCTGTTCTGTTAATTGCTAACTCAGCAGATGGGTGCCCCATCCAAGGTTGTTTCAGCCTTCAAAAAAATCTCAAATAAATTATGACGTTTTCAGAATATTATGTTTTGTTACATATGTAGATAGTAGAAACTTAAATGTTCTGAAGAAATTTGTCATATACTGCATGCACAGCAACAGTGTTGAAGCCAGTCACTGTAACTCACAGTTCTAAAATAAAAAAATAAAGGCAGAAAAGTGACTGATTCACCATCTTAGCTATAAAAAAGTTAAATCAATTCCATAGCAACCTTTTGTCGTACAAAATCAGATAATGCATTTAATGGACTCCACCTGCATACAGTTAAGATGTTTCCATGAGTTCAATTTAAATACGTGTTTCTGGGAAATATCACAGTCATTGCAACTAAAGCTACGTTATAAACACAAAAAATCCAACATATAGTTATTGAAAAGCAAAAATTCAAGAAAGTATTTAAGAAGATGTCCAATTCATTGTAGTGCAGTGAATAAAAGCAAACCTGTTTTGCCTTGCTGCTTCACATACAGTTTGAGCTGGCATAAAGAGACACAGGAGGCAAAAGCACTTAAAAAGAATGCAGGCTCCAAGAGGCAACTTGAAGATATACTTGTTCACATGATGAACATAACAAAAGAGGGAGTCAGGTACCCCATCCCTGGTATATGGACAGATAACAGCTTCAATCTACATTGTGGTATATGAATGGGAACCAAGTTAAGGCACTTATAAAAAAAATAAAGGACTCTTGTCTTCAGTGTACTAATGCAACAAGATTCAAAACAATTATAATTAAGAGGTGCATAGCCTTCATAGTCAGGGTATGGTCAGGCGTCCTTTGTGGAGACACTAACTGCAACAGAGAGATTCACAGATCATCATGACAGCTTGCTTGCAGTCAAGGGGGAAATTGGGCTTTTGTGGTGGCTGCTCCTTTCCTTTGGAATGGCTTGCCTTTTTATATTAGGTCTGCTCCAACATTGCCCATTTTTAAGTCATCATTAAAGTTTGATCTCTTTTCACTGGCATTTGACTCTGTAAGAGGTTGACATTATGTTTGTCTGTTGTATGTTGGCTCATGTACATTCATGATTATAAATATGTATGTATGGGTATGAGTATTTATGTAATAGCTGGTTATGTTTGCAGTGCTGTGATATATATATACAGTGCATCCGGAAAGTATTCACAGCGCATCACTTTTTCCACATTTTGTTATGTTACAGCCTTATTCCATCCATCCATCCATTATCCAACCCGCTGAATCCAAACACAGGGTCACGGGGGTCTGCTGGAGTCAATCCCAACCAACACAGGGCACAAGGCAGGAACCAATCCCGGGCAGGGTGCCAACTCACCGCAGGACACACACAAACACACCCACACACCAAGCACACACTAAGGCCAATTTAGAATCTCCAATCCACCTAACCTGCATGTCTTTGGACTGTGGGAGGAAACCGAAGCGCCCGGAGGAAACCCACGCAGACACGGGGAGAACATGCAAACTCCACGCAGGGAGGACCCGGGAAGCGAACCCAGGTTCCCAGGTCTCCTAACTGCGAGGCAGCAGTGCTACCCACTGCCTTATTCCAAAATGGATTTAATTCATTTTTTTCCTCAGAATTCTACACACAACACCCCATAATGACAACGTGAAAAAAGTTTACTTGAGGTTTTTGCAAATTTATTAAAAATAAAATAACTGAGAAATCACATGTACATAAGTATTCACAGCCTTTGCTCAATACTTTGTCGATGCACCTTTGGCAGCAATTACAGCCTCAAGTCTTATTGAATATGATGCCACAAGCTTGGCACACCTATCCTTGGCCAGTTTCACCCATTCCTCTTTGCAGCACCTCTCAAGCTCCATCAGGTTGGATGGAAAGCGTCGATGCACAGCCATTTTAAGATCTCTCCAGAGATGTTGAATCAGATTCAAGTCCTGGCTTTGGCTGGGCCACTCAAGGACATTCACAGAGTTGTCCTGAAGCCACTCCTTTGATATCTTGGCTGTGTGCTTAGGGTCGTTGTCCTGCTGAAAGATGAACCGTTGCCCCAGTCTGAGGTCAAGAGTGCTCTGGAGCAGGTTTTCATCCAGGATGTCTCTGTACATTACTGCAGTCATCTTTCCCTTTATCCTGACTAGTCTCCCAGTTCCTGCCGCTGAAAAACATCCCCACAGCATGATGCTACCACCACCATGCTTCACTGTAGGGATGGTGCCAGGTTTCCTCCAAACGTGACGCCTGGCATTCACACCAAAGAGCTCAATCTTTGTCTCATCAGACCAGAGAATTTTCTTTCTCATGGTCTGAGAGTCCTTCAGGTGCTTTTTGGCAAACTCCAGGCGGGCTGCCATGTGCCTTTTACTAAGGGGTGGCTTCGGTCTGGCCACTCTACCATACTGTCCTGATTGGTGGATTGCTGCAGAGATGGTTGTCCTTCTGGAAGGTTCTCCTCTCTCCACAGAGGACCTCTGGAGTTCTGACACAGTGACCATCGGGTTCTTGATGACCTCCCTGACTAAGGCCCTTCTCCCCCGATCGCTCAGTTTACATGGCCGGCCAGCTCTAGGAAGAGTCCTGGTGGTTTCGAACTTCTTCCACTTACGGATGATGGAGGCCACTGTGCTCATTGGGACCTTCAAAGCAGCAGAAAGTTTTCTGTAACCTTGTCCAGATTTATGCCTTGAGACAATCCTGTCTCGGAGGTCTACAGACAATTCCTTTGACTTCATGCTTGGTTTGTGTTCTGACATGAACTGTCAACTGTGGGACCTTATATAGACAGGTGTGTGCCTTTCCAAATCATGTCCAATCAACTGAATTTACCACAGGTGGACTCCAATTAAGCTGCAGAAACATCTCAAGGATGACCAGGGGAAACAGGATGCACCTGAGCTCAATTTTGAGTTTCATGGCAAAGGCTGTGAATACTTATGTACAATTTTTTTATTTTTAATAAATTTGCAAAAATCTCAAGTAAACTTTTTTCACATTGTCATTATGGGGTGTTGTGTGTAGAATTCTGAGGAAAAAAATGAATTTAATCCATTTTGGAATAAGGCTGTAAGTTCCCCGAATTCCAGCAGGGCCTCATGGACCTTGTAGTTTTTATAACCAACCCTGCTGGATACCGTGGGGACCACCAAGGGACGCTGTAGGGAGGCTCAGGAAATACTATGTGCCCTAAAACCTGGAAGTGCGTCCAGGTCACATGGACAAAAGGAACGATGTGCTTCCTGGATGAAGAAAAGGACTTTTTATCTGACCCGGAAGTGATCTGAGGTCACATGGACAGAAGGATTGAGAACACTTCCAGGTCAGGGATTATAAAAGGACGATGGGAGATCCCAGACATCAAGCTGAGTTGGGAGGCAGGGTGGCTAAGCGTCTGGGAGTGGAGGATTGGTTATTGTTTGTGTATTGTATGAGGATAATGGAGAGGAGGGTGCTTTGTGCACATTTATTATTATAATAAATAATATTTTGGACTTTTATCTGGTGTCTGACGTCTGGTCTGAGGGTTCAAGGGGTCGACAGTGCCTCTATCTTTCACTATATATATATATAAAAAAAAACTGCCTATTTTTTACCCTTTCTTGTAGAGCACTTTGGTTTAGTTTCAGCTGTTGTAAATGTTCTTTATAAATACAGTTTGACTTGACTAGAATTGACTTGATCCAAGACCATGAGACACCCCACCCAACCAAAATCCAACAAAGAGAGAGAGAGAGAGATTGCAAAGGCTATGCCACTGAAACATACGGGGTGTCTGTGTCTCTCTTGGTTGTTGTATAGTCTTTTGTGAAGTATCCTCAAATGTTTAAGTGATTTGCAAAATATGCTGATGATTGATAAACAATCTGTATTGGTAATGTTTTCTGGTGTTTCAGCAGAGCTAGCCAATCTGTAGTAAGGATAAAGTGATTCTGAAATAAAGTGCTATGCAGAAATCAAAGTCAAAACTACAGGCAGGGGACTCATAACCAGAAAACAAGAAAGTGACCATCAAAATCATACTCACAACGTAAATTTCAAAGTCAAAAATCCTTATCACCATTCTATTGTCCTTTACCTGACTCACTCCAAAAAAAATCTTAAATTAGTCTGAAAAATTATTTTCAGTCTAAGGCACACCATCATTTATTTAAGTGGAGCATAAGAACAAGTGACTCTCATAGCCAGTGTAAACAGTATGACTAGTGCTATTCAGAAATGGTCACAAAATTTGTTACCAGAATAATGACAGAAAAAATAAATTACTACAAAAACACATGTGAAACAAGTAAAAAAATGCACATGTAATATAATGTTCATATGTAATTGTAGACTTAGTTACAGTAGCTATTTTGAAAGCTATCACAATTTTATTTATTACATGTTTTTGTAATAGTGAGTCTTATTCAAAAATGACAGTGATAACAGAATGTAATTATATGTAATAGTAACATGCAAAAATAGTTTTTTAATACCACTTTACAGCATCAAGAGGCTGAAATTGCTTTCATAGACACTAGATTACAACTGAATTGTTAGTAGTTGGGTGTGACAGGTATGTGCCTAAGTGCTGTTCACATTTCTTACACATAAAAGTTTTAAAAGTAATATCAGCTAGACGTTTAAAATCTGTGCCAAATTCTAAAGCTATAATTGTTGGCTGCATCTGAACATGATAGATAGAGGATTATTGTGGCACTTTGCTGATTAATTATAGTGTCAGAGAAGTACTGAATCATAATTATCTTTAGAAATGCAGCTGAGAAGTTGTTTTTAGTGTAACAAAAACTATGAGTCTATGTTCAGTTACTGTAGCATAATGTTTCACTAAGCCATTTTTCATACATTTCTATATAAGTTAATTTGCTTTCATATTTTACATTTTTGCGGACGTGAACATCATGTCACTTAGCTGCTCTGATTTCAAGAAGTAGAAGTGAGCTGCTGTGACTGAGGTTTATGCCTGATGCCGCACAGTCGCAGAGATGAGCGTTAGATGGGGTGAAAGCAGATGTTTTTAGCTTATAATGAGAGTTGCTGCTGCATTCTGGTACGGTAAGGGACAGTACTTACTTACCTGGTACAGTGATGAATAAAAGAGCATTATTACTACTGTATCAAATAATTATAGAATATTATTAACAGTTGAACAAATAAATATATATCTAACAGCATACCTTCCTTATATGGTAATATTTGGTCATCCAGTCCTGCCTACATCTGATTTCACCCAAAACTCCATCTCCTGCAGAGAGGTGTACTTGCATAGTGAGCAGTACTTCAGGTATTTCACTGTTTCACTGTCAAAAATATGAAATGGTGTTGAAGTTAATGTAACTGCTCTCAAGGTAAAGCTGAAATACTAAACTAAATCACAGTTTAATTTGTACAGAATGTTTCTCTGTTTTAATATAGATGAGTCTGAAAATTCACCGATGCTTTTCAGTGGGAGATTTTGAAATTTTGAAGTATAGTGTGCTGTATTTAAAACATCTTAATGAAAATTGAATTGATAAATTTTCTTGAAGAAGAAATGTATTCAATTTTAACAAAGTCATCCCACTGGGAGCTGGGTTGTTTCATGCATACAGGCAGACACGGCTTTCCAAGCAAATACTTTACACATTATATGTGAATTATCTTAAAATGAAGCAGACTACCTGATAACACACCAAAGTGCAGTGCCATAACAGTATGGAGAAATTCTAGAGGAATGTTTGTTGTGTTCTAAAAGATTCCTGGGGAATGACAGCAGATGAATCTTCCTGTAGGAAAATATCATCAAACATATAACTAAAGCATTACAGGATAAGATTAAAATCAAAAAGTATATAATTTCTGCTGTTAAAAACACCTCAGTGCAATTGAGAATATGCAGGAGTTAAAAGTTAATCTTCACCAGTTTTTCCTATCAATTATGAGGAAACTTTAACAATTCTGGAAAAAAGAATGGCCAATAGTTGTAGTGGTCAAATGTGTAAATTTGATTCTAGATATTTCGTGGTCTGCAATTTTTGCCTAAAGTGCCTGTGTAAGTTAAGCTATAGCAATGGGTATGTGTGTGTGTGTGTGTGTAACCTTTTTTAATAGCCTTTTTGTTTAGTTTAAATAGTTATATCTGCAGTGGGCTGGCGCCCTGCCCGGGGTTTGTTCCTGCCTGCACCCTGTGCTGGCTGGGATTGGCTATCAGCAGACCCCCGTGACCCTGTGTTACGATATAGCAGGTTGGCTAATGGATGGATGGATAGTTATAAGGGTGCTTACCTTGAGTATTGAAAGGTGGTGTCATTAAGAGGACTTTGGTAGAGATAACCAGCAGGGCAGCTGCACAGGTGTGCACATCTGTAGCAGTGAGCGAGGGAGAGTGGTGGAGTGCTACACCACTCGACCCAGTCGTTATGTGAGGAGGCAGCCAGTATGAGAAAAAGGCCCTAGAGAGAGATACAGAGATTGATAAACTACCAGAGATGATGATGGTGATAATAATGATAATAATAATAATACATTTTATTTATATAGTGGCTTTCCCATGAGTAGTCAAAGTTGGAGCATTTGAGGTTGTGCATGCACATGAGAGTGGTTCACAGATTTATGTTCTTATTTCTGGGTTATGCCTGCTGGTAATTGGAGGGGACTGGGTGACGTATTTTTCATGATTGACAGAATGGATACCTAGGGTGTATAATAATGGGAAGAGAGATATCAGGGGGCGTCTTCCTTTTTCAGGAAAGAGTCTGTCACTAGTAGACGGTGCACTTCAGAATTCTTGAGCAGCCTAAGTAAGAATAGGAAGGGGTGAACATACTCTAATGTCTCCTAGAGCACAGAAAAATAGGGATAATGTGGTGAGCTGGGGCATTGGTTTCATTTATTTTAGTTTTCCTCTTCCATTAAGTAACCTGGGAAAAGGGAAAGGACTGGGAGTCTTGTGGTGTTTATGTTTTTGACTCTGCATGTCTTTGGTGTCCCCTCGAGCAGCTTGGACCGTCACTGAGTTTTTGTCCCATTTCTGCAATGTCTTTCTTCTTATTTCATCATATTTATCCTTATATAGATGAACTGTGAATAATTTGACTTATTTTTCGTTTTTTTGATTGATTCACTTAACTTCAAATTTTGACATTTGGATATTTTCATAGCACCCTGTTTTTAATAAAGAACTGTCTCTTTTTGTAGCATCTTGTCTGTGTTTTTCTAACTCACCCTGGTTTACTTGATACCCCATGGTCAGACTGTCACAAGGTACTGTATGTAGTGGGTATGGTGCTTCATAGTGCAATTACCAGTTGTTGATTCAAAGAGTTTAAATTCTTACAGAATTATTTATTTTCCTAATTTTTTGATTTAATAAATGCTTATAGTTTTCTTTCAACTTTTTCAATGGCAAAACATGAAAAAACCTCTATATTGTAACACGGTACAACTAAAAAAAACATTTAAAAGTTGTAAACAATGCCTATAGGCACTTTAGATAAAATCATGTATTCTTTACAGGAACTGTAGGTCACATCTTTCAAAGTGTGCCATATCACTTTTGATGTTCTTGTAGTGTAGTGATTCTTTTGCAGTGTCTTATTTTCATTGCATTTAATTGTTTCGCATTTTATTGATAGCATCACTTCGTTCAAATACAGCTTTAGATTCCCATATACAGTTTTCCAAGTTGCATTTTTTCACTTCTCCTCTGCCACCCTTCTAGAAGAAAATATATTTTGTACTGCAATAATTGTTATGTATTGCTTTACAAGTTTTTGGTACTCTTGTATTAGAGTAGAGAGTGATTAATATGTCAATAAAGTATTACGGAAATAATAAATCAATTAACCAATCAAGAAGTTGTTATAGTACCAGAAATACATTATAAATTACATGCATTTGCACTAATCACATAAAAAGTTCAGTAATCTGTTTCCTTGCTAAAATTACATTTTTGTGAAATGTATGTTGAAAACTGTTTTCATTTCTGCAGTCATTGACAGAGGTAATACTAAAAAAAACTAGAAAACAACATCAGCAGAAAACTTTGTGTGCTATAAATTATTATGACTTTAAGTTACTCAAATTGAAAAAGTGAGCACATTGTGTGTGCCATTTTAACGGGTGCCCTTGACAGGATGCTGCTTAATGTTTATCAAAGTTTTTTTATTGTCTGGTCTGAACTCGCCACAATTTAAGAGTTTGAAGTTGAACTAGACCATAATGATTAGTCAGGAGACATCTGCCAGCTAATATATTTAACTGAAAGTAGAGAGTAATAAAGCAGAAGTGCTGTTTATTTGGGCAAGTTGAGCTGTTTGGTCAAGAATAATAATAACAGTAATAATATTAATAAAATGGAAATCACAATGTTAAAATGATTTACTTGTACTGGCTGCTCGCCAAAGACAGTAATTAAAATGATGTATGTACCTTCAGTAGGCAATCTGCCAGTGATTACAGAATGTGAAACGTCTCTCCCACATCTGGGAGAATAGCAGAAGCACAAAACATCTTGGAGGCATTTGCAAATAAAAAAGTACAACATGAACACAAGAGCCATCTCCCTAGAGGGGTCATTTACACTGTGTAAATCAGAAGAAGCAATAACCTTTGCATTATATGAGAATCTGAGAAGTGTCAGATTCTGACGAAAGGTGGGGTAGAGACTGGAAATCTGAATGGAATGGAATTTAATCCCAACCTTTTATGATAAGTTACTTTGGCGGAACAGTTGAATGTTTCAGTGGATAGAAGATATCTCAATTTTTAGTCCAATCTAACAAAATTATGTGTATGTCAGCATTTAGTGAAGAGAGTGTGAAGAGGTGTACAAAACCAAATGTTATCTGTCTCACAACAATTTGTATTATTTTAAAAAATTTATTAATAGGTTTATCTAGTATGACATTTATACAATACCGCCAACTTTTTGAAACAAAGATTAGGTTGACAGAAGCATCAAAAACCGAATGTATTATGTATTATAATGTGAAACTGGAATAAAAAATTCACTCTTGAAGCTACCCCTACATAAGAAATCTTTAAAACCTAGGTCAAGAGTCGGATCACACAAGTCATTCTCAAATCTTCCTAGTTCTATTTAGGTTTACCAGGGGCTGGAGCTTGTAAGGCAGGAAGCAGGCCTGTACATTGCGCCAGTCTAACACAGGGCACTCACAAATAATAATGAAGACTTTTTTCCCCTTATCTGGTCCAAGTCCTGTTTGTATCCTAACTTTACTTGAAATCATTGATGCCTGTAATTGTTTTACACATGTAAAAAATAAAACTCTTATTTATAGGGTGGAGAAAAGGAATGCAGTGGATGGAAACAAACGTAAAATAGGAAAAAATGGTCTGTAGGTGAACACACTGATAGTGGGACACCTGCTGCATAAGGTAACATGATAAGAAATAGTTTTTCATTTAGATATCTGTGACAAACCTGCAATGTAAATCATTGTGCACTGTGGTACCTGATTCTTATTCGGCATATGCAGTTGCAGCAGCATCTGTCTGTTGAGTCACTCCAAGTATTAAAGGAAAGAAGTCTGGTTGGCAGCATACACTGTTAAAGGAGGTCAAAATTGCTTCAACATAAAACATACAGAAAATGAAATATATTGGCATGACTTTCAGGTTTATGAAACTCTAAATTCAGATGATTGCTTAATAGCAAACTAGAGACTTATTTGCATTCTAAAAAATACCACCATTGCTATGCTTATTGGACTAGTCCTCAGTAATCTTATCATTGGCTTGCTTTACTGTACTGACCACACTCCAGTGCTGGCATGGAGTCCATTAACTTACAAGTTCAAAGCTCACCAAATACTCTTGAGGTGACCTTAGGCTGCTTGAATATTCTATAAATAAGAATTCTACTCAACCATTACATTTTACTGTAAACCTGTTTTGATGGTGTTTTTCAAATGCAACATTTAAAACAATACCTTGATTTTTTTTTTAATTTTAATAATTGTGATGTCAATGTAATGTGCAACTTCAATCTGTTTCATTTGTAATTTATGGCAGTATGTGCTACCATAGTCACTATATAAAATAAACAGCATTTCTGCTTCAATAATATCATAAAAACAGAATAGTATTCTGATCCTTGGTATGTGAATAATGAGTTTCTGTTACCTGTGGAAAATCTTGTAAAAGGAATATTCAAGCACCATTAGAATTCTTTAAAAACCTTAGTCACCATGGAAACCATCAAATGCCTGCCTAAGCAATTCCTTCAATTGAAATGTTCCTTTTCCATTTTTAACATAAAATTCAAAATCCTGTACAACCTCTAGCCCAGAGTGTTGGACATGTGGGTAAAGACCTGCTTTTGTCCACATTATTTAAGCACCATCCTTCTCACTTAGCACTTTCTATAAAACAGCAGAGGTGTTGTTTGGCAGCCATTGGGTGTTTACTTATTCTTTGGTTCCAAATAATATGTAAGCATGCAAGCACAAGTCTATTAAAGAAAGAGAAGGATAAAGGAAAAGACAATGCACCTTCTGGCTGTAAAAAGTTGTGAATATTGTTTGCCGTTGCATTGAGATGGGCTACTTTTGCAAGAACTACAGTATTAAGAGCCAACTTACACTAAAGCAATCACATCAGGCAGTGACAAAAGTATCTTTCCTATATTTGCTGATTAGATGAAAAAAATACTTTAATACTAAAACAGCTGTTACTTTGATCAGATAGTTGTTGTAATGAGTTTCCAAACACGTCATGCTCCCTGCATATTCCCACTGCTCTGAAATTCATTTAAGCACTTGATGTTCTGTTTGAATGTATTAACTGACTCAAGTCCATTGTTTCCACGATTGGCCCTGACTCTCCAGTAAGTTTGTGTTTAGACAATAAATAAAACTTAGGTCCATGTTTAGACGATATTTATTCCATGCTAAACTTTGAAAAATCTGCCTGTGACATTATGATCAATTCTATCCATGCATACAGGTTTCTACTGAGAGCATCATTAGCTTTTTTAGGTCTTGTAAGAATAGACACCTAGGTAAGTGACTACAACAATATCAACAACCCACCAATAAGGATGACCAGTCTTCACCTCACTCCTTTTGATATAGTTTAACTGGATCATCTCTGCGCAGAAAAGAGGATTTAAAAAAGGATGAAAAAATATATGAATACATTCAATTTGATTATGTGCTTGAGATTTATTCATTTGCAGTTACTAAACTCAAGTCACTTCATTTCACCTTAGATCAACATTTTCTGCTGAAGGTCTTGGTGGCAAAAACATGCTAAGCTGGAAACCCAGACGATTCCCAGACACTTCCAGGCTAACTGAGAGATATAATCCTTTTAGTGTGGGTCGTATCTGGTATACCCCCCAACCGTGTGAGGTGTCTGGTAGAATCCCAACCACATGGCAAAGCATCTCAACTGGCTTGTCTCAATCTACGAAAGCAGCTGTTCTATTTGGAGGTCTTCTCAAATTGCACAGCTGCTCATCTTTACACAAAGAATAAGGCCTGTAACCCATCTTTGCACAAGACATTTTTTTCAACTCATGACCACATTCTGTTAGATGTTCCACAAGTTTCATGACCCATAGACAAGGAGACAAGGATGAGGATGTAAACTGAATAGTCACTTAAAAAGGTTTTTCAGAAGATTTGATTCTTGCTTAACCACCATGCTCTGGTACAAAGACTATTGCTGCTATACTAATTGGTCAAACATGCAAGAAAGGGTTTGACTATACTCTGAACATGTGACAATGACCATGAACTTGGAATTCTTCAGTCAATCTGATGGTCACCTTTTCATTAACTACGTTCTGAAGTGCTTGAATTTCTCACTTGGGCCAGCTGCTCACACCAATCCTCAGGGAGCATTTTCTTTCTAGAAAAGATCTTTGACTTCAGTACTAATGTTAGCCATTTTTATTCTATTTGTATCACACTAAGCTGTTAACTGCTGCAGTGCATGCCACAGATCACAGTATTATGAGGTCAAGAGGACAACAGTTTCTGTAAACACCAAAGATAGAATCCTTAAATTCACAGAATGAACTGGGACTGTCCTAGCCTCAGTCAGGCCTTGATATTATTTTGTTGAAAATCATGAACAAGCTGTTATGCTGTATACGACACACCTTCAGCAAAATCCTGCAACAAGGCTGACTGGACACAACTTAACATCTTATGTATATAAAGCTCTCAAAATCCCTGGAACCCATCTCTTCTAGCGTCTTCCACAAGATAACATAATTGTAAGCTTTAACAAATTATGTAAAGCATATATATATATATATATATATACAGTATATACATGTCATACTGTTCAGTTAGTACTAACATAAATGTTACATTACAGCACATAATTGCTTCTGAAACATGCTGGCAGACAGAACACCGGAATGAAAGACATTAGTAGTCATGTTAAAAAGAATGCAGACGCTAAGACTCGAATCATAATTTTCATAAAGATGTAAAACTTACATTAAGATTTCCCACCTGTGGAGTCACTATTGTTTGTCTTTCAGATGGTAACCACTATCTTTCTTAGATACAAATTGTTTCTAATTTCTCATTTTCTGCGTGCATATATGAAAATTCACAATCCCTAGTCTGATACCCATTTTAGTGGTTCTTTATGCAATTAACAGGAAACCATTATTTCAACAAATCAATAAGTCTCTTAATGTATCAAAAGTTCGAATAGAAAATTAACCATCTGCCCATTTTCCTAACTTCTCTTTTAGTTAGTGGTCTTGACCCATTCTGGCTGCACTGGGCAAATACGGAGTAGTCAAATAATTTAGCCTGCATATCTTTGCGGTACAGGAAGGAATACCAGAAGAGGAGAACATGTAAACTCAATTAGAAAAACATTTAATAGGGAATTGGTTATAAGTATGGGGGCATAGTAAAGTGAATAGAAGTGTTGTTTACTGAAACATATGACAAAAGTAAGATTGTAATCTTTTTTAGTGAGCACTGGCATCTCTAAATTGTCCTGCTGTTCAAAGATGTTAATGTTCTGAGTGTGCCTTTCCTCAAACGAATATGATAAAACTTCTAGGATGAACTTTTTTCTATTATCTATTCACTTGAGAGCTGGATACAGCATTTATGTGCAGATCATAATTCACAGATGCGAGGTATTTAAGACTTGTTATTTATTGCAATTTGGGAAGTGCTCTCGTACCTTTTAAGCTAAATTAAGTGCAGTCCACAATCACATCTGAAGCTTCCTCACCTATAATATAAATATTTGATATGTAAAAAACGTGAATAAGTATAACTAAGAGTTAAAAAATAAAGCAAGAATGGTGCTGCATTTTACAACAATATATGTGTCCAGCTTCAAGAGTTAGTACTCTTTGGCTACTTGTTTTTTAATACTTTAAGATTATTTGGTTGTGACACGTTACTGGCAAGTGTATCCCAATGACACTCAGGTCCTGCTGCCATCTCCCAGCTCTTGAACCCTAGTACTTTTCTTAGCTGTAGGGTCCTTTTTTTGGTTTTTTCCCTTTGTGGGGTTTCCTTGAGAGACTTTTTAGTTTATTTGACTGATGACTATAAGCTGCCTCCTAATGTGAAAGCCTGCTGTAAGCGTTAGTGTGAGCTTATGTTTTTTCCCTATTACAGTTTGAAATAGCCTCTAGCTCCTAATGTCCATTTCTGTGAAAAATCAGGTATGCAAAATGGGTATAAGATGGTTAGGAGCAAATTAACACATTTTATACATGTAAGCTAGCATTTGAGGCAGTAGCTGTTAATATAAAACATGTTTTGATAACGATATATAAAGATAAAATGTATCACTCGATCCATCCTTTACCAATACATGCTGCTTTTCTGCTTACCTCGTTGACATATATATAAAAAAAATGTAAAAATTCTCAGATGGCTTCAGAACAATTAGTGATGTGGAGTTTTTGAAAAGCTCAGTTTCTTACCTAGTCTTTATCTCTTAAAACAGAAAAAATTATGCTCATAAAATATTACTATACTTTTCACATTGTTATTAATTGTAATTATGTATACACCACTAGTGCTTCTGCCACACAGATCCAGTATCCTAATGTTGCACCAAAGACGCATGTAAAGTGTTTCTACATCCTCTGTGCAGCTACAAGCATTTTACTCCTGGTCCTCTGACTTTCCTTCCATGTCACTTACTGTATATTTAATATGTGCCCTAGGTTAATTGGTAATTCATGGTTGTGTGCATGACTGGGTCCCTGCCACTTTGTTTTTCCAAAGTTGATTCCCATTTTGCTGCAAGAAAAGGCTCTGGACTTGGATTAAGCAGACTTAGAATGTTAAGTTTATATCAAAGTGGAAGAAAAAGAACTGTTCCACATTGTTATTAAACACTTACACTGCCTGATAAACCTAAAGCTGATTTCTGAATTTAAAAGATTAAACAATTATAAAAATGTACATATAAACTTAATTTTTTAGTCATAATTTAGTTTTTTTTCTTTATTTTTTTAACCAGGTGCAAAATGCAATTCTTTATATTTCTGTTAGTTATGGTCTCAGATTTTTTTTTTTTTTAGCATTTTGACTTCTTTATTTTGACCATGACTTTTATAATGTCTCCTGATTCTTCTTTATTCTCCTTTTCCTATGCCAAATCCATTCTGGCCAAATAGCATATTGCTAGTTTTAAAAGAAAATTTACAAAAACTGATGTGTTGCTTCTTTTAAAATCCTTGCTTCAAAATTAGGCTTGAAATGTGCATATGGAACTTCCCATGCAAACGTTGAAATTTAAAAAAGAAAACTTGATGCAAAAACTTGTGTATATATATGGCAACTCTGACCCATGTAAGCAACATTTCTGAGAAACTGGGAAATCACGACAACCTTAATGATACGGGGACATGCAGCCTGACCAGTTAGATGATGACTCACGCATATACAATGATAATTCATATCACGGATTCATTATTATGCCTTAATGTGACAAACATATTAAACCTCAAAAGTTTTAAATATGAGGTAGATACACTATTTTAGTTCCCTTTTAAGAGGGTAAATGATGTGTATTTCATTGAGCAACTTTTTTTAGTTTTCGTCAGTTATATAGCCTATCTGTTGTCACTTCTCAGAGAACTGGCCAACAGGTCATGAATATCTTAGCCAAGCTTTACTCTATCATTCCTGCTGACTAAGGAGGTGCTACATCCAGTTTTGGTATAGTGTGGGTGTACATCTATAAAACATAACATATTTTTGCTAACATAAACAGACAACTTGCCAGAAGTGTCCGGTTCACCTAATGTAATCGGAACACTTTACTGCAAACATATTGCAATAGGAGCATGTAATAAAAATGAAACTGCTTTAGTTAACTGTAAGCTGTTACATTCCGTTAACACCAAGATAAGACTGACAAACATCAAGTCTTCATGGCCTGGGTCAACTCCTGACTCATTTACTTTAAGGCAAATTAGCTTTGGCAGATGTGATGGTACTGTACGTGGTGGCTGGCTTGTTAGTAAGGTAAGTGGCTAAACTCTTAGTTTTTCATGTGCTTCACAATATTCATTGTATCAGCAATCATGTCATTACATTACGCATTTCCCAGACCCCCAGAATGCAGAGGAGAGACTCTGTAATGCAGTGGACAATCTTGCACACTCAGTTGCAGAACACAGTCAGATGCTCTTGAATGGATGTGGCGGGGTCTTGACTCATCAGAAGGGAGGCTGCTGTACCGGCCAATGAACATTTGCAGCATGAAGGAGGTTGATTAGCGTTAGTATTTGCATGTGAGTACACATTTACAAAATTATTGTGATTTATAAAATTAATTGTATAGAAATGTGCATACAGCAGGTTTTATAAATTAGATTTTTTTTATCGTATGCATTTTTCTGTTTTTTTTTCATGTGTATACAGTAATCCCTCGCTATATCGCGCTTCGCCTTTCGCGGCTTCACTCCATCGCGGATTTTATATGTAAGCATATTTAAATATATATCGCGGATTTTTCGCTGCTTCGCGGGTTTCTGAGGACAATGGGTCTTTTAATTTCTGGTACATGCTTCCTCAGTTGGTTTGCCCAGTTGATTTCATACAAGGGACGCTATTGGCAGATGGCTGAGAAGCTACCCAACTTACTTTTCTTTCTCTCTCTCTTGCGCTGACTATCTGTGATCCTGACGTAGGGGGTGTGAGCAGGGGGGCTGTTCGCACACCTAGACGATACGGACGCTCGTCTAAAAATGCTGAAAGATTATGTTCATGTTGCTACCTTCTGTGTGCAGCTTTTAAGTATGCTGCACGGTGCTTCGCATACTTAAAAGCTCAAAGGGCACGTATTGATTTTTTTATCTCTCCATCTCTCTCTGCTCCTGACGGAGGGGGTGTGAGCTGCCGCCTTCAACAGCTTTGTGCCGCGGTGCTTCGCATACTTACAAGCCAAACAGCCCTATTGATTTGTTTGCTCCTTTGAAGAGGAAGATATGTTTGCATTCTTTTAATTGTGAGACAGAACTGTCATCTCTGTCTTGTCATGGAGCACAGTTTAAACTTTTGAAAAAGAGACAAATGTTTGTTTGCAGTGTTTGAATAACGTTCCTGTCTCTCTACAACCTCCTGTGTTTCTGCGCAAATCTGTGACCCAAGCATGACAATATAAAAATAACCATATAAACATATGGTTTCTACTTCGCGGATTTTCTTATTTCGCGGGTGGCTCTGGAACGCAACCCCCGCGATGGAGGAAGGATTACTGTATATCCATCCATCCATTATCCAACCCGCTATATCCTAACTACAATGTCACGGGGGTCTGCTGTAGCCAATCCCAGCCAACACAGGGCGCAAGGCAGGAAACAAACCCTAGGCAGGGTGCCAGCCCACCGCAGGGTGCACACACACACACACACACCAAGCAAACACTGGGGACAATTTAGAATCACCAGTGCACCTAACCTGCATGTCTTTGGACTGTGGGAGGAAACCGGAGTAACCCCACGCAGACACGGGGAGAACATGCAAACTCCACGCAGGGAGGACCCAGGAAGCGAACCCGCGTCTCCTAACTGCGAGGCAGCAGCTCTACCCACTGCACCACCATGCCGTCCCCATGTGTATATATTCAGAATCAAATCTGCAAAGTTTTATAAAAAAAAAATGGCCTCAGGACATGACTTTTTCCTAACATAAAGTAGCGATTTTAGAAATAATATATTACATGCCAGAAGTTTCCTGCATAAAATAAAATGGAAAAAAAATCACAATTACAGTTCAACTTAGAGCAAAAATAGAAAATATTTAAGAAGTTTGCTTTATTTTCTACCTTGCAGAAAAAAATCAAACTTGTATAGTTTATGCTTTACTAAGTGGGACAATGGAATTTTCCACGCGATAATCTGTTGAGAGTTATGCATAATTTGAGTGCACACTTATAAAATTATAGTTTTGAAATAGTATGATTAAATACAAAACATTTTTACATTCTCTGTAACCATAGTGAGAAAGTACTCTCCATTTGCATTTTTAGATTCATATTTGCTAAAAACATTAGTACAAAATGCACAATCTTAAAGTGACTTTCCTGGGGCAAATAACAGAGTAACAGTATAACAGGTCAGTTCATCACAGGTCACATTCACACACAGACTCATTCTTACTCACTCACAGTAGGCCAGTTTAGAAGTACCAGTTAACCTAACTATATCTTTAGACGTAAGAGTAAAACTGGAGCAATCAGAGAAGACCCATACAGATAACAGGAAAATGTCCTTTGGTTAGATTGTGATGCTCTAAGTCAACAGCAGCGCTTCTTGTTTAAGCAGGAGGCAGCAAATGGCAGACAGATTTAAAAAACAATAATCACTACCTTTGTATGAAGTAGACCCCATTCCCCAAGACACTTGTGCATTTACTTTTAATAAAACATCATAAACTTGATATCTGATAACTTTTAAGGCAGTTAACAGTTTCAAGTAGGATTTCTGCTGAAGCAGGCTATTACCCAAATACCACATACTGCATCTGACAAAAGATGTAAAGAATAAATGAGACGGTCCTGCAAATGTGGACACAAGTCTTTCACTTGTATAAATTCAGTAGAGTGTGAAATAATACAGTACAATGTTTAAGGATGCAGTGAAAGTGTACACTGCCTGTGGTCATATAACATGAAGTCTCCATGACTCAAACAAAAGTGAATGATGCTAGTGCCAGTGGATGTGTAAAGCTTGCCAACTGTCTGAATTAGTTGTCATGTTTGAAGGTGAATACTTTGGCAGCTTTGACTGAATATTGATATAAGATAATCGAGGTGTTGCACATTCCTATAACAAATAAAGCTGCAGCAAAAACAATATTAATAGTTGTACAAAAATGATCCTGCAAAACAAAAATAGTGACTTCTTATAGCCTAGCCTTAATTACTCACATATCCCCCACATTTACCGTAACTTTCAATATCATCTTTCTAATAGTTTATAAAGAATGACAGCAGTAGTCATTACTTACATTTTAAATTCTAACCTGACAGCACAATTTCTTCCTGTAGAAAACACTGACCCATGAGACTTTAGTGCAGTAGAAAATGTTTAATCCTTCATGGCATGCAGAAAAAGTCCTTTAGAGGGAAAAAAAAGCTAAACTATAGAATAAATGGTGCCAAATTAGAAGGATTACATAGTTATTTCTCTTTGGTATTTAATCGCAATAAAACTTGGTATGGTAAAGCCAGTTTTAAGCATTGTTATGACTCAGTATTTGATGGCAGAGGAAAAAGAAATAGAAGTCTCAAAAAACTGATGCATGCAACAAAAAAATAATATAACACTAACAAATGCCTTAAATCAGTGTGTGTTCAGACAAAAGTATGTGTGTATATTTATTTATTTAATTAATTATGCATTTACTTACTTATTATGTATTTATTTAAATATCTCTATAACCCCCCCCCCCCCATAGGGATAAATAAAGTTCTATCTATCTAATAAAGTTCTATCTGTCTGTCTACGAGGGGGAGTCAAGCTAAAGTTAGAAAATGGGATTATTAGAAAATGGAATGAAACTTAACAACACTGATAATGTCATTTCTCAATGTAATCTCCACCCTTCTCAATGCACTTGTGCCACCTGCCTGGAAGTGCCTCGATTCCAGCAGAATAAAAGGTTTTCTCTTGTCCTCGCAGCCACTCATTTTCTAACTTTAGCTTGACTCCCCCTCGTAATTCAGGATTGTAGAAGCAAACAACAATGTTTAATTTAATTAAGGGAACTTATTATGGAATAAAAGTTGATTGACGGACTCAGCGATGCAGAAAGTAGGAGGATGAGTTTTATTATTCAATTAAAAATAATTTAATTTATTTTTTCCTCAGTTCAAAGAAAATGATGTACAAAATGGACATGCACACATGGAAATATGCTTCTAAATAGTCAAGATGTTATTACTTAATAAAGTGTAATGATCTGTTTAACTGATTTTTGAACTAGTTAGAGTTGTTTTTTCTGATTGTTTTAAATTTTTATTGCCATTCTGGCAGCACAATTTTGTTTTTGGCTTTGGTATAGACACTGCCATTTTGTGTCTTCCCTTCTATGGCTGTGGGGAATGCAGCACACATGACACATTATGTCAACATGCCCTGCATACTTAAAATAGTTGTGTACAGCTTCAGACATTCAGACTTTGGATTCTCTACTGAATAACATATACATAAAGAGAGAGGGCTAAGAATTCTAAGAGTGAGTGTGTTTGTTTTGGTATGGTGACCTCAGCCTGTTTAACACTAGAATTACCAAAGCCTACAAAAAAACTCGCAAATCCGTCCTACCTTAAATCCCTTCACACCTCTCCATCAGTGTCTTTTGTCCTGTAAATGTGTCAATAAGCAGCAAGCAGCCTGCTATCACATCCCCCACCGCCGCACAAAGTTTTCTCAGCTCAAGTCTGTTTACCTGCATGTCAGTTGCTCAGAGTTGTATAGAGTAAATACTATATCGTTATTTGGAACACATGCATTTCATGTGTGTTCCGTGTCTACAACAATCTATGTAAACACATCGTTAAAACAGAAACATTTTTCATGTTTTAGTAATAACTGACAAAATGTAGACATGAAGCGTGTAATGTGTGAAGCCTGAAGTCCAAATATCAAATAAACACTTTCACAAAAGTTGCAAGTATAACAAAACAAGTGCACTTTTATTCAAGAATATAACTGCAGAAAAAGAAACCGCATTAGGGTGCAACATTGACATGTCTTTAATCTGACTGCTTTGGTGGCATAACGGTAAGAACTGTTCACTGGTAATCAAAGGGTCACAAGTTTGACCCCGGAGGACTCTGTTTTGAGAAGTGAGCAGCTCTTATTCTAACTATTTTAGAATAAAAACATACATTTGATTTGAGTCTGTAACAGCCGATATAAATTTATGGTACATGTAAAGGCTAGCTTTGTTTTTTTTTAATTAATTAATTCTCCCAGTCACGTTCACGTTCCCCCTGATCCTACACTACTGTTTTCATATAAAGATGTGCTATAGCAGAGGTGAACTCAGATGATGACGAGGGTTCTGCATCAGAGAAAGAATGCACATTGCACTTTTGCCAGCGCTATACTTTGTATATGTACACAAGAAGCTCTGCAGTCTACTTGTGACTTTACGCTGTAGGTAGATAAGTAAATAAATCAAGGTAAATAGGTAAATAACATTCAATCTGGCTTTTATATACAATGTACAGTATAGTTTATAAATATGTTTAGTCATTCTAGTGTAAGTAACACTCATCCCCTTATTACATCCTCAACCTTAGCCACTAATCGTTCATAGTATGAACACTGGCCGTTTTGACACCTAATCACACTGATTTAACATATCTATAGCAGATAGCTAACTAAACTGACACTTTATTCGTATTTTTCTGTTAATGGAGTGCATGCAGCACCCTCTTGTTCTTGGCTGTGCACCTGCGTCCTGCAAATTACACCTGCAACTACAAGTCAAAACAAGAAGTATTGCATTAGGTTTTTTAAAAAGTAATCTGACTACTTAAATCATGTTACTTTTAAGACTACCCTACTCCTCCCAAAATTGTGCTTCCCATCTTAGTACTGCGTGTTTGGCTTAAATTAGCATTATCTAAAATACTGAGTCAGATTACTTCAGGCATGAGGAGGAATAACACATATTTGCCTCAGAAAATGTATCTTGTGGATGCTTCTACCTGTGGCTGCTGAAAGCATGTGCCAAGCTAAATAGGTAAACAGAGTTCATCAGACATGTAGAGCCCACAACATCCTTAAGTGTAACTTGGTTAAGGGTTTACATGGCCAAATAACTGGGTTACTCACAGAGAAATCTATATACGTTAACCTGGTTTCTCAGAGACCAATACCATGGCTTCTCTAAAAGGAATAAGGGTTTACATGGCATTTTGTAAACCAGGTTTTTGTGAGTAACCATATTATTAAAGCACATGTAAATGCACTCATTGTGTTTATTTAATTCTCATTAATTTTTAGGTTTATTGTTTAGCCTCTAAAACAGCAATGCTGGTTTCTCCTTTCAGTGACCATGTACAGGATGTTGTTTTACTGCTCTTGATTAAGATCTGAGAAACACGTCTACATTTTTAAACTAAATAACAATATTGCTAATATGGGAGAAACAAGGGAGATACAGTGCATAATGTATCTGTAGAGAAGGAAGAGGGAGCCGGGAGATTTTTTAAGATGATTTCATAGATGGATTTTTTAGCAAAATAATCAAATAAGGCAAGAAAATGAGAGCTGTTATTCAGAAGTAAAATAATAACAGTATATTGGGAATCAATATGAGAGGCACAAACTAGAATAAATTGATACATGAATATAAAGTATATGAATTAGATGATCAAGATACAGACAGTCAAGCTACAAGATTTGGATGAGATGTATTTGCATTTGTTGTGTATAATACTTTGATTTTATATTATTTATATAAGTTGAACCACATCCTGTATACTGGATTACCAATGAAAAGTATTCCCAGTTTAGACTATCAAAAAAGTACACAAATTATTTATTGATTACATTACATCAATTCCATGCAAACACCCAGATCATCAGACTGCAAGTGCATAGGTGGAGCTATTTTTGACACAAATCAAGACAATTTCAAAATAACTGACTCTAACTAGTCCCCCTAACAATTTTATCAGTATGTGAAATGGAACATTACCATTTCACAAAGATTTGGGTCAGATCGATTACAAACATATTGATGCTTATGCCAAAGAGCGCCGGTATATTTTGATGGAAATATTATGGAGATTTTTGCTATGGGTACTACACATGATTGTTATATTGTCTGCACAAATGCATATTAGTAGTGCAATCATTAAAAAAAATGATGTACATAAAGAATGATTTTTAATATTCTGTCCTCTTACAGTATTTAAAAAACACTGAATAGTTAATCTGTTTTAATACTGTACCTTTATACATAGTTTACAGAAAGCTATCTGATTTTTTCAGGCTATAGAACCAATTGAAAAGATTGTCTTGTTGTTTTTGTGCATTTTTATAATTGATCTTTATAATTAATTTCCTACTAGCTGGCTATCTTATACTGTCTAGCAGGTTGTAATTGGGTATGATTATGCAATGAGATGGGTGCAGCCAGTTACATACAAATATGTGACATCACAGTGACAATTTTCACTATAAAAGGAGGCCTGAAGACAATGATCAATTGTCAGCTTTTCTGATCTCCTTTAAATTCTGCCAGTGACATTAAAGTAGAACATCATAAACTTTGTCTTAAAATCTTTTGATTTACTAGTTTCTCAAATCCCATCATAACTAAAGTAGCACATTAAATGCTTCATGTTCTATGTGTTCTTCTATGTGTTCTATGTATGTGAATCACTACTTGCTTCTTAAACAGGTTTTCTCTTATGCTGACAGGACACAGAATACATTACATTCATGATATTACAGTTCTATGAACAATGTAAATACTAAGATGTATGCTTGATATCATTTTCATGATGAAATTAATTAAAGCATGTATTAAACATTTGGCCACAGTGGCTCAGTAGTAGCGATGAGCTGGCGCCCTGTCCAGAGATTGTTTGTGCCTCCCGCAAAATGCTTGCTACGCCAACCCTCAATGAAATAATTTATTGCAGCAGTACTGTCTCTTTCAAACATACTAACCCCCAATTCCTTCCTTTTCTTTTTCCAAATAACCATTCGCCACACAATCAGCTCTTTAATAAAAGTCAAGCTATCTGTAAGCTTAGAACGCCGATTCTTCAAAACTTTTAAGGAACATTGAAATATCTTCGTAGTACATGTGTAATTATTCCATCCATCTATCCATCCAGGGTCGCGCCAGTCCTAGCAAGCATACAGCACGCGGCAGGAACAATCCCTGAACGGGGCACAAGTTCATTGCTAGCGCTGTTTCACTGTGTCCAGATGTTAATGAAATTAAAAATGTATTTGTATAATGTAATATACAGTCATATGAAAAAGTTTGGGAACCCGTCTCAGCCTGCATAATAATTTACTCTACTTTCAACAAAAAAGATAACAGTGGTATGTATTTAATTTCCTAGGAACATCTGAGTACTGGGGTGTTTTCCGAACAAAGAGTTTTAATGAAGCTTATTTAGTTGTATGAAATTAAATCAAATGTGAAAAACTGGCTGTGCAAAAATTTGGGTACCCCTGTAATTTTGCTGATTTGAATGCAGGTAACTGCTCAATACTGATTACTTACAACACCAAATTGGTTGGATTAGCTCGTTAAGCCTTGAACTTCATAGACAGGTGTGTCCAATCATGAGAAAAGGTATTTAAGGTGGTCAATTGCAACACTGTGCTTCCCTTTGACTTTCCTCTGAAGAGTGACAGCATGGGATCCTCAAAGCAACTTTTAAAAGATCTGTAAACAAAGATTATTCAGTATCATGGTTTAAGGGAAGGCTACAAAAAGCTATCTCAGAGGTTAAAACTGTCAGTTTCAACTGTAAGGAATGTAATCAGGAAATGGAAGGCCACAGGCACAGTTGCTGTTAAACCCAGCAGGTCTGGCAGGCCAAGAAAAATACAGGAGCAGCATATGCGCAGGATTGTGAGAATGGTTACAGACAACCCACAGATCACCTCCAAAGACCTGCAAGAACATCTTGCTGCAGATGGTGTATCTGTACATCGTTCTACAATTCAGCACAATTTGCACAAACAACATCTGTATGGCAGGGTGATGAGAAAGAAGCCCTTTCTGCACTCACGCTACAAACAGAGTCGCTTGTTGTATACAAATGCTCATTTAGACAAGCCAGATTCATTTTGGAATAAAGTGCTTTGGACTGATGAGACAAAAATTTAGTTATTTGGTCATAAGAAAAAGTGCTTTGCATGGCGGAAGAAGAACACCACATTCCAAGAAAAACGCCTGCTAGCTATTGTCAAATTCGATGGAGGTTCCATCATGCTGTGTGGCTAGTTCAGGGACTGGGGCCCTTGTTAAAGTCGAAGGTTGGATGAATTTAACCTAATATCAACAAATTCTTCAGGATAATGTTCAAGCATCAGTCACAAAGTTGAAGTTACGCAGGGGTTGGATATTCTAACAAGACAATGACCCAAAACACAGTTCGAAATCTACAAAGGCATTCATGCAGAAGAGGGAGAAGTACAATGTTCTGGAATGGCTGTCACAGTCCCTTGACTTGAATATAATCAAAAATCTATGGGATGATTTGAAGCAGGCTGTCCATGTTTGGCAGTCATGAAATTTAACTGAACTGGAGAGATTTTGTAAGGAAGAATGGTCAAAAATATCTCCATCCAGAATCCAGACACTCATCAAACGCTATAGGAGGCATCTAGAGGCTGCTATATTTGCAAAGGGAGGCTCAACTAAGTATTGATGTAATATCTCTGTTGGGGTGCCCAAATTTATGCACTTGGCTAATTTTTTTATGATGCATATCACATATTTTCTGTTAATCCAATAAACTTAATGTCACTACTGAAATACTATTGTTTCCATAAGGCATGTGATATATTAAAAGGAAATTGCTACTTTGAAAGCTCAGCCAATGATAAACAAAAATCCAAAGAATTAAGAGGGGTTCCCAAAGTTTTTTATATGACCGTATATACTTTACTGCATTTCATCTTAAAAATGATATCAAGAGCTCCAAGAAGACAGCACCTGGAAATCTAAATCGACTTAGAAGCCAGTCATCATCTGTAAATATGTGCAATCTTCTATTGAAATGGATTGAATTCCTTTATTGTTATTGTATAGTACAATGAGATTTAATATGTAAATACTCCATAAACATATTTTCCTATAAAATGGTATAATAACAACAACAACAATAATAATCTATATATATAAAATCCCTATGTGCGTCCAGGTGTCCGTGTGTGGGTGTCTTCTGGTGAAGTGCGCATGCGCGGGGCACGGTGCTATGCGCGATATTACTGTCAGAGAAAGTTAGAGGCGTTTTACAGAAATACAAACCAGTATTACTGCGAGAGGAAATTAAAGGTACACAATACAGTGACGCATATTACAGCCACATACAAGCCAGTATTACTGTCAGAGGAGATTAAAGGCATATTACCGACGCGCACACCTGTATTACTGCCAGAGAAAATTAAAGGTATATTACGGACGTACGGACGTACAAGCCAGCAGACGTACAAGACGGTATCCTTCAATAAGGGAGCACACAAAAAGGCGAGCCTCAAAAGGACGACCTCAATTGGGCGCAGCGAATAAAGGCGCGCGTAAATAAAGATCTGCACCTGTTGCTCTTCACATATTCCAGAGCCATTTGAACTAAATTATCTACGCGCCCTTATTGAATAGAGCCATACAAGACAGTATTACTGTCACAGAAAATTAAAGACACACAATACACGGCGGCAGCCCACAAAGAACGGTCAGCTCAGCAAGTAAACATCAACAAAAGAAAGGCTGAAATAAAGAAAAATACGAACAACAAAAAGAATGAGGTCAAAGTCCCTTGCCATTTAATATAGACTGTTCTTACTAATGTTTATGCACTACTGTTCTAGCGCCCGTTATTGTAACGGGCTAAATGACTAGTAATAATAATAAAAAAGCAATGAAAAATATACAATATGAAAGCATAAGTGGCTCAGGTTGTGCAATATTACAACTGTAATGCAGGTTTACAGTGAGGTAATTGTACTTATAAGTACAAACAGTTCTACCAGGAGTACTTGATGGATTGCTTGAGTGTGTTCTGGATGAAACTGTTTCTGAACCACGAGGTTCGTGCAGGAAAGGCTCTGAAGCGTTTGCCAAATGGGAGAAGTTCAAATAGACTATGCGCATGGCTGAGGCAGTGCTGGAAGCTGTACCCCGAGAATTCTCTCAGCTCTCGAAACAATCTGCAGTAGAGCTTTCCGATCAGCTGCTGTATAGCTGTGATTCCACACTCAGAGACAATGGGTTAAAATTCTCTGAGAGGTGCACTGATAGTAACAACGCTAAAGCAGCTATAATATTTGGAATAGTTTGGCCATTCCATGCACCATTATATGGTTACAGATTGATTACAATCAGATGCCTTAGACTAAAAAACAATATGCGGTTAATTTCAGTGTATTTGATAAAGCTGCATCAGGGATGTGAATCAAATAAATAAAGGGAAACCACACAGGAACAGCAGCACTGCTTTGAGGCTGGGTGCTGCCAGTTTGCAAAACTGAGGCAAAAACGTGCATACGCAATTGTTTGACCTGGCGTGAGAATGTGCGTGACTTTACGGCAAGTTTAGTTTTTATACATCGCGATGTGAGTGTGGAAATTGGCATACGCAACATTTTTGTGTGTATGCACCGTTTATACATGAGGCCCCTGGTCCACTGAGATCAGAGGTAAGTTTGTGCTTAAACCAACAAGTTACTGCCAAGGAATAAACTAAAACTTTTCAAAAGTTTTCGAACAGTCCAATGTTTCTAGTTTTTGCTAAAAAAATGAAGCTGTTTTCCTGTGAGTTGCTTATCACACAGGCTGCTCACACTCATTCTTTTGAGGCTTTGGGTCTGTCAGACCTGTTCCTGTCACTGTTTCCTCAAGTTTCTAAGTTCTTTTTGATGGTGTGGGAAACTATACTCACTGACACCTTGGCTTTCTTTGAAATTTATCTATAAGAAAGGCCTACAGTTTTAAGTGTTCCAATGGTCTGTCTGTTTTCCTTTATTAATTATCTTTTTCTTTCCATAGAAATAAAAATTGCAATATTATCCAAAAATGCTCAAGGATGTAGCAACACAATTTGTTGTTTTTTTTCAGTTTTTCATAACCTACATTTTTTTAACCTCTAGCAGTTTACTATAGATCTTTTTGCCATTTCAGGTTACTCACAGGACTTGACTGCTTAAATTGCAATACAAACTGTAAAAATTGGGGTGTATATCATTAGACACTGCCTGGAATGTGGAAAAAATTCTGACCCACAAGAGAGATATTTAAAATAAAGGTGTTTGTTTTCCAAAGGAAAGGTTAATAAAAATGATCAAGAAGCTCCCTCAAGAACAGTTAATACAGAACAGCCCAACAGGTCATATTTGTACATACTGTATATCCAGAGCTCTAACTCTGTGCTGACTGTTTGTTTACTATTGTATATGCACACATCAGCATGCTCTCAAACTCTCAAGGACCCACTGCCCTCTTTATGTCACCCTTTGGCCAATTGTAAACCTAGACAAAATACCTTGGCCTTCTGCTAACTTCTTATTCTTTCACACTACTACCTTTACAAAATGTAAAAATCACCACCTCCCCAGGGGAATGCCACTCTGGCTACATACTTGGGTTCAAACATCTCAGGTGCTATGTTTGTACACTACTGTTTCAGTAGTGCATTAGAAGTATTAAATATAGACTGTCATTCTTGACATTTTGTGGAAAAATCTTATAATTTATTTTGTAATCACAAAAATACACATTCAATCAGATTGAAATAACATATTATAATTTAGCAATTTGATTGTTTTTAAAGAAGATGTTCGTACAGCAAAATAATACACACAGTGTAAAGATACTGTGCTGATATAGAAATAAGTGAACACTTAGTTCATTAAATGTAACATTACGCAAATGGCATGCTATTGGAGTGCAATTAAAAACTGTTAACCCCGACAAAAAACACTCAGTGGCACAAAAGCAATAATTAAAGAGGTAAAGGTTAATCCTTTAATAACGTTCAATGATCTACAGGCTTCCTTAGCTTCTTCTGGCTTAGTGGATTACAGATCCACAATAAAAAGAACCTTGAAAAGAAATGTCATGTATGGAAGAGCCATTAGGAAGAAGCAACTCCTGTCAAAAAAGAGCAAAGCAGCCCATCTGAAGTTTGCCAAATACCACCTGGACAACCCTGAAGAGTTATATAAATCTGTTCTCTGTACAGATAAGTCCAAAATGTAACTATTTTAACACACCAGAGGACCAATACTTGGCAAAGAACCAACCCAGCCTAGCACCAACAAAATCTTATTCCTATAGTCAAGAATGGGAATGAAAATGTCCTTGTATAGAGCAGTTTTTTTCTTACTTTGGCCCTGAACAACTTGACATCATTATAGGAATCATGAAGTCTGTGAAATAACCAGTAATTCTAGAGAAGAATATGAAGCCATAAGGTAAAATAACTCAAGGTGGGCATAAGGTGGATGTTTAGGACAGCAATCCATCCATCCATCCATCCATCCATTTTCCATCCCGCTGAATCCGAACACAGGGTCACGGGGGTCTGCTGGAGCCAATCCCAGCCAACACAGGGCACAAGGCAGGAACCAATCCCGGGCAGGGTGCCAACCCACCGCAGGACACACACAAACACACCCACACACCAAGCACACACTAGGGACAATTTAGAATCGCCAATCCACCTAACCAGCACGTCTTTGGACTGTGGGAGGAAACCGGAGCGCCCGGAGGAAACCCACGCAGACACGGGGAGAACATGCAAACTCCACGCAGGGAGGACCCGGGAAGCGAACCCAGGTCCCCAGGTCTCCCAACTGCGAGGCAGCAGCGCTACCCACTGCGCCACCGTGCCGCCCGACAGCAATCCTAAATGTTCAAATAACTTCAATCAAAATTATTTAAGAAATACAATTTTTGTGTTCTTGAATGGCCAAGCCAAATCCATGACCTGAATACTCTCCGCTGTCAATGCTGTGGCAGGGCCTAAAGAGGGTGTTCGTGCAAGACATCCTTCAAACCTCACAAAGTGGTAGGTTTTTGAAGAGGTGTGAAGAAAATAACTCCAGAAAGATGTCAGAGACTGATTGGTTAAAGGAGGCAACTGTGTGAAGGCATTGACGCTAAAGAACATCTATCCTGTAGCAATGTGTTAAATATCTCAGTCCGAGTTTAAATCCTTTTTTGTCTGGCAAGTCTTTATTTAGGAAATTCATTTTATATTTTCATCAAAAGTTCAGATTCTTGTAATATCTCTGTAATATCTAAAATAAAAAGCATATTTAAGGGTTCACAAATGTTCAAGTTTAGTTATACTTTCAAGACCATTCTATTTAATTTTGACCCTTCTTCATGTTGATCTGTTGGTGTCCTGGAATCATTGGTTGCATTCTGAGACAAACCTAATTGGCCCTTGCAAGTTACTAGCTATGATGTCACAATCACTTAATACCTGAGGACTGAAGAGAAGGAAGAAAACAATTCTAGTGCTGCTTTAAGTTAAAGGACACAATTTCAGGAATGCATTTTTATCTTTAAATTGTGGTAAAATCTTTCAATCTTTGCTGGCATCTTGATTCATGCCATTTGTCTTAAATTTGTCCAATTCTTTCTCTCTCATCCAGCAGTTTAAAGTTGGTCCCCTCTACTAGTTTGATTTACACTCAGTAACACTGATCAAGGAGTGCATTACGTATATGCAGCTAGTCTTGACATTGCAGCTGTGTTGTACAGACAGTAGCAGTGAACCTCATTGCAGCCCTGCTCTAGTCATTTTATGCTTGTGGGAGTCACTGGCTTGGAGAAGTGAAAAATTCATTCTGTTTACAAGGGTCACTTAGTTTCTCAAGAACAACTCAATATAAGAAAATTTTTCTCTTGAATTATCAGATTTATAACTTGGAATCAAATGATGTATGCATTAGGTGCAAAAATGGTATTATATAGGAGAGATATTTCAGCTGCAGTGCTCCTTGTAAATCTTTGTCCACTATAATGGCCAATTCCCACTTGCCACTAGTTGCACCATGTACCAACTTGCACATTTAAATTTCAATAAAGTCCTTAGATTTCATATTTCTAGTGTTGTATCCTCCTGGTCTTGGACAGGTTTACCACCTGTCAGGCATGACCATCGGAGGACTCCTCTAAGGGCCAGGGAAAGGTACACCAAGACGAGAGGGGGTGCTACCACTGACTTTGTCCTGTTGTTCTTCTTCCCTCACAGCTACAAGAAGCCGTCCGGTAAGGGCACTTAACCCCGCCCCTTCTGGAAGTTGTGTTATAAAAGTCGGTGGAGCACGTGACTCTCAAAAAATCCCTTAGAAGGAAGAAAACCCTGATTGGGATAATTCATTGGCTCTGTTTTTCGTTAATTTTTTTTATTTTGCTTGTTTCATCTCGCGATGATTAAAAGGGACAACCCGGTTGGCGTCCCAACATTTCGACTGTTTCCAGTCTGTCCTTCCACCGCCTGACCACACAGCTTAGGTGTCACATTCTGGAAATTTGCAATGGTCTCACTATATTAACAGAAATGGTCAGCTGTACTTGATAACAAGATAATAAGTGCTTTCATTCTGCATTAGTTTTCCCCATCCATGTTATTATATTCCAATACTTTTACTTAATACACTCAAGGCCTCTTCAGAGTTGTTTACGGTCTTGTGCACAGTGTTACTACTTGGGGCTTCATCCCCTGATTTTAGTCAGGATTATGTGGTTTTGATATTGGATAAATGGGTTGCAATGTGGTAATATCACTTAGTGTATATCAGGAGTTAATTAATTTTATTTGGTGATTATATTTACTTGAGCTTGCCCTCTATACATTTGAGTAGTATTAAGTAAAAAGCTAATGGAAAAAGGCAAGTGAACATGTGGCAAAAAATAAAAAAATTCCCAACACCACATATTAAAAAAAAACTTTCCTCGATTCACAAAGAGGTAAATTATCATTAGCAGTGAGGACTGTAAATTGCTGAACTGTAAGAGAGACGGGTTTTACTGTTAGTTTGTGTGAACAGTATAGCGCAGTCAGGAGGTATCCAGAACCAAAGGTATCCCATCCACAGTTGGTTCCTGCCTTGAACCCATGATGCCCCTGCAGCCCTGAATGGGATTAAGCCAGTTACACAATGGATTGAATTTTGAAGCAAATAAAAAGTAAATCAAACTTCTCTGTAACGTAATTTATTTTGAAATTTAAGCAGAGCCTAGCACAGATAGAATTTCTATTAATAATTCACTATAGTGATATACTGTATAAATTATAGAACTATCATCAAATAGCTTTTAGCCTAGAAAATATTGTTTTCATATCAAACGTATGTGTACCTCAGTAATCCACCAAAAAGTATCTTAGCTCTTATCTAAAATCAAACATAATCTGTGCTTTAGGTTACTGTACTTCATGAAATTAGCTCACGGCTTCACTGGGAATCCCCCAAAAGCTTGGTGAGTTTAGAAGATTATTTTTTCTATTTACAACTTACCAGTTAATCTTGTTCTTTTTCCCTTAGATCAATTTCTTGAAGACTGAAATGGAAAGAAAAAGCAAAATAATCAAAGATTTGCAGCAGGAGGTAAGGGCTTCATTGTCTATTACATGTACTGCAGGTCTATTCTCATAATCTGCTCTGTTTTGTTAACATTGCTGTCTGGAAAAAAAGACTGTCTTATAAAATCATGGCCTAAGAAGTTGCAATTATTAGTTGAATTTATACTCACAAAATTTTGTATAAATTTATATTTTACAATCTAAACCTGAAAGATAGACTCTACATGCTGATTTTGTATGTGCCCAAAGATTACTTTACATATATTAAATTATGTGAATTTTACATCTCTGTCATTTGTGGTTTATTGCACATATTTCATGTTTGAAAGCAATATCGACATGGGTACCAAAATATAAAATATTATACTTTCACTGAATTTCTAATCCTAAAGAACAATATACCTTTAAAATGTTTTCTTGCTTAGTCAATGTATTAATTGAGCAGTCCCCTTCATATGCCTCAGTCAAGAGATGGATAAGGAGGAAATGTAGTGTCAAAGATTAGTGAGTCAGCTGAATCTGGATTTCATGCACAATTAACAAGAGCAAAATCAGTGCAGTTTAGGCCCAGAATGTTAACTCCTGTAATAATGCATCACTCACCCCAAGAAGGTTGCGTAAGTGAGATGATAACAAATTACATTTTATTTAAACCTCTATAGGTTTGTTTGCAGAAATAAACAGACATATCACATGCTAGGAGTTAAAATGGATGAAAACATAAAACCTAGAAACTGAAAGTTGTGGAAAATTGGGGTGTGTATTTGCCAGGATTCTCTTTACCACATGTTTCCAAAGTTTTGCTCAAAAGATAGATAGATAGATAGATAGATAGATAGATAGATAGATAGATAGATAGATAGATAGATAGATAGATAGATAGATAGATAGATAGATAGATAGATAGATAGATAGATAGATAGATAGATAGATAGATAGATAGATAGATAGATAGATAGATAGATATTTGTCAGAAGTCCCTAAATTAGGGTGCAGGCCTTTAGCTTGATCTTAGAAAATAAGAAGACAAGGTTCAGATCTGGGTGCTGCAATATTGTATTCAATAACACCGGGTGAGGGAATACTCTGGATCAACCAGAGAGTAAGGGCCCAATTGTAAAAAGAAGTTCAGGCAAAGAGATTGCATCCTCCAACATATTCCTAATCAGAGTATTATGTTTATTAGTAGGTGATGTTTAATTCCATAAAGATTTGGATATTAGAAATCTAACATTTGGTCTAAGTCTTTAGGAGTGGAAGAGGCAGCAAAGTTAAACCATTGTAAAATATTTACTTTAATAACTGCTGGGCAAGATTTGAAAGACAAAGGAACAAATGACTAGGATACAAGAGAGCCCTTAACTTTTTTAAAAATATGTTTGTAGTTAGAAGCAACTGTCTGAGATATGGAAGAAAAATTGTCAAATTTCAAATATTTAATTGAATTAACCAACAACAACAACATTTATTTAAATAGCACATTTTCATACAAATGACGTAGTTCAAAGTGCTTTACGTGATGAAGGAAGATAAAAGAAAAATATAAAAATAAGATTAGGCAATACTAAGTAACAAAGAATAAAGTAAGTAAAGAAGTAAAGTAAAAAACTCCAGAGGGGCTTGAGACAAAAAATCTGCAGGGGTTCCGAGGCCAGAAGACCATCCGGCCCCCACTAGGCACTCTACCTAACATCAATGATCTCAATCAGTCCTCATGGTTTTCAGGCTTCATGTGGAAGAATTAGACGATGATGGTCATGTGGACCTCTGGCCTTCAATCCATCAATGTAGGGACTGCACGGTGCTTTGATCAGGTGGTGGTGGCACAGATTGCCACCAAAGAAAATAACAGCAAAGAAAGTAGGGGTTAGTACGGATTGTGGAGCCATGATCAAAATGATAATTAAATACATATACAGAATATCAAGGTTACACTAAAATGAAGCTATAAGAAAGTCATGTTAAAATAATGTGTTTTTAGCAGTTTTTTAAAGTGTTCCACTCTATTAGCCTGGCAAATTTCTATTGGTAAACTATTCCAGATTTTAGGCACATAACAGCAGAAGCCTGACTCACCACTTCATTTAAGTTTAGCTCTTGAAATTATAAGCAGACACTCATTTGAAGATCTAAGGTTACGATTTGGACTGTAAGGTGAAAGACATTCTAAAATATAGGATGGAGTGAGATTATTTATGGCTTTGTAAACCATAAGCAGTATTTTAAAGTCAATTCTAAATGACACAGGTAACCAATGTAGTGACATCAAAACTGGAGTGATGTGCTTAGATTTTCTTTTCCTAGTTAAGATTCTGGCAGCTGCATTCTGCACTAGTTGCAATCGATTGATGTCTTTTTTTGGTAGTCCTGAGAGGAGTGTGTTACAGTGATCTAGCTGACTAAAAACAAAAATGCGAACTAATTTTTCAGCATCTTGCAAAGTTATAAGGGGTCTAATTTATGCTATATTTCTTTAGTGAAAAATGTTGTCTTAGTGATCTGATTATTATGTGATTTAAAACTTGGGCCAGAGTCAATAATTACCCCTAAATTCTGTCTTGACTTTTAAGCCTAATGGATCAGGTTTATTTCTAATATCTTCATTATATCAATTTTTGCCAATCACTAAGATTTAAGATTTTTAGTGAAAATTAAGAAGGAACATTACAATGCTTACACAGAAAGTTTAGGATAATGAGAGCTGAGTTTTCTCAGTTGATTTTATAATCTGACAAAGACTCATATATGTTTGTTAGACTTAAGATGTAAAAGAAATCTGAGAGATCATTACCTATAAAGAGAGTGCAAAGAGAGATTTTCAGTATAGGAAGCAATGAACTATAACTGGTGTAAGCAACATAGGTGGCAGCAAAGAGTGTGAGTGATAGATTGAACTGCGAAGGAGAAAAAGAACAAGTCTTGTCTAGCACCTGTGGAAATCTTTATAGGTCAAGAAATATTAGAATTTGTAAGAATTTGATGTGATGGGGAAGAATAGAGGATTTTTGTCATATTGATGAAATTATCACCCAGGCCTATAGTCTTCAGGATTTGGCACAAAAACGTTCAGCTCACTTGGTCAAAGACCTTCTCAGAATATAGTGCGATGAGAGCAGTCAGTAGGGATAATTTTGAGGAATTGTTGATAATATGTGGAGTGAACGCATGTTGTCAGATACTTGGTTGGAGCAGTCAGGATATATTCATATTTGGATTACCAGGCGAGGTCACCCTACATTAACCATTACCAGTAATTGTGTGTTAGTATTCCTTAAAGATATAGAATAATAGGTAGCACAGTCAGTGGATCCTTACTCCTTACAATGTATGTGTGAGACCAAAATAGCAGTATTCAATGTTTTTACATAATAAACAATTGGTTGACCCCATAAACTTGAATAGACGTCAGAGGGCAGTGCCTCAGGTCCTGTTGATTTTTGGACCTGCGTTGAATCCAAATTAAATGCAGGTAATGAGTTTGAAGCAGCTATTCTACCAGAGTCATTAACAGAGAGCTTGGAAAGAGAGAAATTTCTCAAGATGGAATTAAGTTCAGAACTGGAGAGTGTAGAGTCTTTTTTATTACTACAGTGATGAATATTGCAAGAGTGGAGGGGCCACCCACATTCTCCTAAACAACAGTAACAAACAGTAATTAACCAATCCCCATAATACATCAAATACATTGAAATAATGCCTTACTAAAAAAAATGAGTGAAATATTTAACCTGTAAATCAGCAGCAAGAATAAAAACTGCAATCAATAAAAACCCACAAAAGCAGTGTAAGAAGTCAGATTGCACAGTTAGAGCTGTCCTGGGTGGGTAAAACCACAAATCAGTGGGCAGTACTTCCTGGTGTAAATCACTTTCAGTAGTGAAAATGTCATGTGCACAAAAGATTCCAGAATGCAGATCTGAAGTCGACTTTCAGGAAGACAGAATACCTTTAACTTGGAATCAAATAATAGCTTCTAAAGCACACTCAGGTCTGTCGTAAATAACAGAGCCTCCGCTCTTGACATGGGCAGGATACAAATAAAAGGGCTGAAGTCCCAGCTCCCTTGCTGTCCTTAAACCTAAAGTCACCAGACATTGTGTCTGCTCAATCTCATTTGAGTAGTCATCAGCTAAAACTATGTGCTGACTGTAAAATATTGTTTTGGCTGGTTATGCACATTTTGAAAAATTATATGTCGGTAATTGATGAAATTATGTTAAAGGTCACAGGAGAGACAGACTTTCCAAGAAGGACCCACATTCAGAACTAGAGAATTTAGGGTCTTCAGAAAATAGGTCCAAAAACAATTTTCAGAAGCAATCATTAATATGCATAGAGTTATTGGTTAAATTGTAGGATTTACATCTAATTGAATGGATAGATGTCAGGGCATTGCATTCTCTTAGCTTAATTGTAAGCTGCCTACTGGGTCTAGCACATAAAGCTTAATATCGAGCACTGATATAATGAGTTTCAAATTCAGATTTTTGTATCAGCAATGAGTTAAATTTGATCAATTCATAACTAGGCTTCATCACCATCACCATGAGTACCTGCAAGGGATGAAAGGTGAGTTTCTAATTGTAGAATTCCCTGTTAGTGGGTCAGAGCAAATTTCTGAATTTTGCTTATAGTAAAATCTTGTACAATACCCTCAGTTGCCATCCAAACAAAAGCCAGATCTTCTACTGAATTAATGTTAATAGGAAAAAACATTCCTGCTTTGTAGATAGCTTAACGCAGAAGTAGGTGCTGCAGAGTGAAGATGAGTTGAAACACAGACAAGCTGCACAAGTTGTGAGAAGTTGGAGATGAAATACAGTAGAAGAAGAGCTTTGTGGTCTGATAATGAGGCAGATTCAGTATTTGAGAAAGGGATAGAACCAATAGATGCAACACTTGTTTATATTTAAGTTAAGTTTTAAAAGCTGGTTTCTAAGTATTTGATAAAACTAATTAAGATTAGTGGTAATTGCAGCAAACACCAATTTGAAATTTACTTTAATATTTATTTTTTGATCTTGAAATGTTCTTGACCTTGAGTCTGACTTTGCTTCAGATTAAATACTTTCTGTATGTTGATTAACATTTCTGATTTTAACCTTGTTTATATTTTTGACTTGCTAAAATGTTTAGTGAGCAGGCAACCTAACCATTACCACATAGAAATATTTTAAATTCTGTTACACAGCAACCTTAGAAATCTGCAATTGGCTGAGATTCTGTAAATAAACTGATTTATCTATTAATTATTTAGTACTATTCATTATGTATTAACTAATATGTAATATTTATGTTTTTCCTTCTTCCTGTTTTTCTGCTTGGGGATTAAAATGTTTCATCTACTCTGTGTTCTTACAGGAAGAAGGGAAAATTGTTATGAGTTTAGATTGGGGCAGCTGAATTATTTTGTGAGACAGAATAGAGATATTTGAATTACTTTAAGCATATTGCTAGCCTTGGAGGGCATTAAGGAAAAGATGCCATTTACTGAAAAAAAATGTATGAAAAAGTTGTTCCTTCTAGAATGAATTTAGTTTAATAATTATAATAATAATTCTTTGCATTTATATAGCGCTTTTCTCATTACTCAAAGCGCTCAGCAATTGCAGGTTAAGGGCCTTGCTGAAGGGCCCAACAGAGCAGAGTACCTTTTGGCATTTACGGGATTCGAACTGGCAACCTTCCGATTGCCGGGGCATATCCCTAGCCTCAGAGCCACCACTCCGTCCGTTTAGTAATGTTGGGTATGATTTTAATTGTGGTAGAGACGGAGAGTTAGCACTCCAGTTGAGCAGAATGAGGCACAGTAGTGCTGCAAAGTTTTCATGAAGGAACGTGTGGCTGAAAGAGGCATATACTTAACAATCTCGGTCACAGCTAGGATCTTATCCTTGATAGATTTTAGGAGGTCCAAGCTTTCTATTCTGTGTATAATGTACACATTTTTATATTGGCTAGTAAGTGAAAATATGGCATACTATATATATTACTATATATATTTTTCACTTGTGTAGTTTTTTTTTTTGGGAACTGAACTGCTTAGTAAATTTGACTTTCTGTATATTCACAACTTGCTGATAAATCAGAAATATATTTATATTTTTTTGTGTAAGTCAAACTTGTCTTTACACTTATAAAATAGCTTGAATAGCTTAAATGACTATGTAAAAAAAAGCAGATATTATAGTTTTAAAATGATGGCAACTTTGTGACAATGTACGTCAGTACTGTGACTCATCAAATTTTGTCATTTTAATGCTAACTAAATGGTCTGGTGTAGTCCTTCACTTCTATATACCTGGTGCATAATTTATTAAAAGCCTTAAAATATCTCAAGCTTCCTTGTTAATTTTATTGTAGACTCACTTCCCTTTTACCACATGTGTAAGATGCCTTCGCACTATTAAAATAACACCTGTTAGCCCACACTTATTCCTTTGGTGTAATTTAGATCTGCTGTTTCTATATTTAACACTTATGACTCAGCTAAACCTATGCTATTTATGATAGCTGTCTTGCTGTCTTGATGACTCCTATTCAAAGTGAGTTCTTTGGTTTATATGTGAAAGTAATGACAAAATATTATAGGGCTCCTCTCAGAAGTTATTTTTATTCCAGTTAGCCGGATTTTATCTTCGTTATTTAACCTTGTGATGTCTTATGCCCTTTTCTTGTTAACTGTGTAAAACACCTTGTAAGTTTACATTGCTGAGAAGCACCACCACTGGTACTAAAGTAAACACTGAGCAGCTGAGTCCGATGATACCTTTATGTTTATTTTCAGTGACATCAATAAAATGTTAAAATGTACACAATGTACATTTTTCATTCAAAAAGAAAAAGAAGGCTAGGTTGAAATTAAGGTTAGAACAATCGCGTATATGACAGAAGCCATGGCAGATCATTTTCACAAGAGAGTTTAAAGGTGGGAGTATCAGTGTCAAGTAAGGATGATAAAACTGGCAAGCTAATCTATCTATCTATCTATCTATCTATCTATCTATCTATCTATCTATCTATCTATCTATCTATCTATCTATCTATCTATCTATCTATCTATCTGTCTGTCTGTCTGTCTGTCTGTCTGTCTGTCTGTCTGTCTGTCTGTCTGTCTGTCTGTCTGTCTGTCTGTGTATTGTCACACACGTGCGTTTGGGAGGCAGCTAAAGGGCCTGAATAATAGTACCACACCAGAGTAGGGGGTGTTGAGCTGCTCTGACTTTCTCTCTCAATCAATCAATTCACTCATGGGCGGAGTGGTGGCTCTGAGGCTAGGGATCTGCACTGGCAATCGGAAGGTTGCCGGTTCAAATCCTGTAAAATGCCAATAGGGACTCTGCTCTGTTGGGCCCTTCAGCAAGGCCCTTAACCTGCAATTGCTGAGCGCTTTGAGTAGTGAGAAAAGCACTATATAAATGCAAAGAATTATTATTATTATTATTATTATTAATCCTCTGCAGACCATCCACTGGAAATCCCATTAGGTTCCCGCACTACTGATGACATCATTTCAGGTCCCGACGATGTCACTTCTAGTCCTGGACCTGATGAAGTCACTTCCTGTTCTGGCCTTTAAACCTGCCATAATTTCACTCTAAAATCAGTTCTGTTTTGGACTTCAACTTTGTGAACAACTCAACCAAAATTACCCATTTGCAGCCAGGGCATAATATACAGGTGGCTGTCCCAAACCTTTTTGATGTCTGTGAACTGTTATTGTGACAGTATGTACAGATATTTATTACTTTTTGGTTTTGTCATATGATAAAAATGGCTGAATAGAGCAAATCCTGCACTTGATTCATGCTTTTGCTGTAATTTCTCACCTTACGTCAATCTGAAACCCTTTAGCAAAAACATCTTCTTTCTCAACAGGCAGCCACACAGCACTTTTCATACAACAGGGATCTCCCATGGCTAAGTAGAGGACATCACTCTCACTCAGTCTTCCACTCATATCTCAGAATAGGCAATTCCTTTGCTTCCCAGTCTTTCATGCCATTGCGCTTATTTTTTGAACTAAGAGAAGTTTGTCGTCTGCCATATCTGGGGCAGAGTGTTGGAGTAAGGAGTGTTTGTGTGCATAGTGGTGTTCACTCTTCCTAATTCAACAGCCTGCTGCATTGAGCACAGTACAGTCACCCTCCATCTCTCCTGAGCTGTCAAGATACACTGCTAGCAGAATGTCATCTATGTGCCACTGTCACTATTATTGTTACTGTCATGATTGGGAGCTGCTGTCACCTGCTTTGCCATTGTATGCTGGCAGATGTGTAGTGGGGCTTGTAGTGATCCAGTTCTGAAGTGATTTCTCAATTAGGTGCTGTGAAATCCGTCTGCAGCAATGTCACTTGTAAAGGTTCAGTCTCCTTACCACTTGATCTCCTGCCTGGGCTCTGCTGAAACTCAATTATTCTACAGTATTTCCAAAAAATCAATGGGGAGAGCAAGGCTTTAACATGTATGATATACTGTATAGGTCAGCTAGGAAAAACACTTTCTATTTCAATGATAAGTGATGGCTGCTTATAGTGTCTAGATGCTACTTTGTTAATAAAGTTTTGATTTTTACAGTAGATAGGGTTTTTTTCCATTTTGTTTACAAATGAGAACAATGTACAGTAGCAATGGCAGATTTTATAAAACAGGTTTAATTTTTTTCACTCAACTTATCCATCCCAGGATAAACTGAATAGAATGATTAAGGCTAACATTTAAAATAAAATGTGGTCATTCAAGCTAAGCATGTTCTAGTTAGTGATACATGAAGACAGAATGACTATCCATCCATTTTATGAACTTGTTTAAACCAATTTTCGTTTTGCATGCTGTCATAAACAACATTAGATGCAAGGCAGGGACAAAGCCCGAACAAGGTGATGAATGAATATGGAAAACTTACTGCATAAAGGGAAATGACTAAACGCCAAGTCATCCTGACTAATTTTCTTCCTGTTGAACTCAGATTATATGATAATATAAAACAGCAGGAAGATATTTTAGAATGCCATTTTGCACAGAATAAATTATTATTGTGGCATTTAACCAAGGCAGATGTTATGATAATGCTAAAGATTTGTGTATTAGATAAACTGGTGAATCTCGACTGGTACAGAGTGAGTGTGCACTGTGAGGAATTGCTGCCCCATCCAGGGCTGATTCCTACCAGGCACTAAATGATGCCAGGACAGGCTCCAGGCCCTGCAGCACTGGCTTCGTAATTGGTAAATGAATAATTGAGTATATAGAAATTTGTAGGCACATTCAGTAGGATATCTGTAGATGAATGTAACTATGAGTGAAGGAGTTCAATCTTGCATGGTTGAGAAATTTTGCAGTATATATCAAAAGTCCACCATAAGGCAAACTTCCATGTTGTGTAGTTGTTTTGATCAAACTTTCCAAAATTTTAAGTGTTTTGAGTCCCTTCTTCCACTAATTTCACTTATTTTCCCCTTACTTATCTACCCATTTGTTATCTGAGCATGCTTATTCCATTACAGCAGGGGTGGACTGGCCATTAGGGCATTTGGGCAATGCCTGGTGGGCCGCAGACTCTGGTCTGGCCATGGGCCGTTTGTTTCATGAAATAAATTTTATGTACTGGTTTGACATTAAAATTAATTTTCTAAACTACTAAACATTACCTGTCTGGTACTGTGATTTATATAGTCCTATATAATATACCATATTACATCATCAAGTTGTTTTAGTTGTTAGTTCACAACGTTGCAGTGAAAAATTTTGTCAGAACTACCTTTTGCCAATTTCTGTTTCGATACCATTACATTTTGGTTAGCATATACATTATTGCAATTTATTTTATCTCATATCTAGTATTTAAATTCTTTGGTACTAATTAGTGTACATTATGTATTATGCATTTTATTGTAATTAGTGGTTTTCAGCTGCGATTATTAGTATGATGAAATAAAGTTATAAAGCACAGGATAGGAATTTTTCTTATCAGGACGGAACATTTATAGTTTATCGTTAAGTTAATGGAACATTTCAGTCATGTGAGGTTTTCATTATAACCTAGGTTATAATTTATTCCATAGTAAATGAGCAGCTACTAGACTACTAGGTTACTGGCACTTGGACATGACATTGACATTTGACATGTACTCTAATAACATTTAAGCCGTGTTACTAAATTTTTATTTTTCATTAACTTTTATTTCTAAGCATGTCGTCAAATTTTAAGGTGTGTCTAAAAAACAGTGTACAGATTGAGTTTGGCAACAGTTTAGATAGAGTTCATATCATAGGCTCATAGCAAGTAGCGAGCCGTGTACTTATCACAAATTTTAAGAAAATTACAATGAATAATTGGCCGAGTGGGTCGACCTCGTCACCTCACTCATTGAAGAATGCCCGGGCCAGTTTTGAGACCCAGTCCACTCCTGCATTACAGCTTTGCTGAGAGTAGACATTTATCAAAGCTTTATTAAGCACAAAGCAAATACCACTCCTTGACAAAAAACGAGACTTATACAGGCTGTCACACTCTCCTAGATGGGAATGGTTTTAACTCAACAATTAGTCCAATTACTCAGGGAGAAAACCAGAGTTCAAAAAGAGAATATGCAACTTCTACATAGTAACCGAGTCAGGAGCTGAACCCAGCTCTCTTGAAATGTGCAGTATTCTTCTTCTAATAAAATACAGAAAGCATCATTTAATTATTAGGATATTATTACATTAGATGGTTTGAGAGTTGGAGATGGATGTATGGTATGTTATTAGTATATTGTATAAGAAACTTAATCATAAGTGATCTAGAATTAATTAATACCTTGATATGTAAAATACAAATGTACAGATAAAACTGGGAAAAGACATTGTTTTTGATCTTATTGAGATGTGTAATTGAGGATGGCATGTTTATTACCATTTTAAGATTAACGTTAATGTGCCTATAAATACTAAGCAGCATAAAGTTTGACTCACTTCTTCAGACGTAATTCTTGAATATAATAGATGGCATTACCCCTGCAGTACACAACTTAGAAGGAGGGACCTTCCATATACTGAATGTAATGTAAGACTGATCTTACAACTGTTAATAACGTAATCCTAGAGGAAAAGAGCAGATATAGATTTGCATAATTATAAGCTAATTCCTGTTTTCGAACTTCCTGAATAATTACTTTCCTCTTTTACTCAACGCTCCCCAGGGTATTTTCATTCTCAAAGAACTGTAGGCAAAATGATTTGTGTTCGTGATATTTCATTCTTTAAGGCCTATTCCATCTCTTTTATGTGTTTTCTAAGTGATTTTGTTCTGTCTAAATTGTTTCTAAAAGGCTAACCAATCCTGCAAAATAAACATAAAAGCAATAGTTTGTGTCTCATGCAAGAAAACTGCTAATTTATTATCTGTCACATGATTGTGTTCATTTAAGTGAAAATTACAAAAGTTTTTAATACTAGGGTGTTGTACCGTGTTCGCCATTATGGATGTAATGAGAAGTCAAGCAAAATGACACCTTTTATTGGGTAACTAAAAAGATTACAATATGCATTTTTTCAAGGCAACTCATTATATCTTGCCTGAAGAAGGGGCCTGAGTTGCCTCGAAAGCTTGCATATTGTAATATTTTTAGTTAGGCAATGAAAGGTGTCATTTTGCTTGACTTCTCACTACAAACGTTTTCAATAAAATAAATTAAAAGACAAGTGCAGTACGGCCTACTATAAATTAAGGAAATTACACAAATGATTTCATTTGCTTTATTCAAAATTTAAAATTTTACATTTGCTTATTGTGCATTCTAATGCTTCATAGATGGACTGTGCACCTCTGCTGAAGTAGTCAGGAATAACTTATGAAAAACTGAGAGACTTCAACAAGTGCAGAAAAACTAATCTAACTAAGTATCAAGTATGAAACATCTGTGTGTAATAACTCTAGCTAAAATGAACTGTTGATGGTCAATGATTGTGATAAATAAATTACCTTTTCCAGGGTTTGGAGAGTAGCTGACTGGATTCCTTTCCATACCTTTTATTTCATTTCAATTTTTCATCAGAGTTTGGTGGTTCAGAGTGTTATTTTTACCTTTATTTATTTTAATAAATATTTAGATAGATAGATAGATAGATAGATAGATAGATAGATAGATAGATAGATAGATAGATAGATAGATAGATAGATAGATAGATAGATAGATAGATAGATAGATAGATAGATAGATAGATAGATAGATAGATAGATAGATAGATAGATAGATAGATAGATATTTATTTTACCTACTTCCAAATTCAATGTTCTCCTATCTGTTAAATTTGCTTGTATGTAGTGGATAGCTGCTTATTTTTCTCACTCTTGATTATTTCCTTGGAAAGAGTTTCACACAAAGCAGCCCAATAGCTCCCCAGCATGGACACCCACTACCTCCCTGGCAATGAGTATTTAGGAGTAACTGCTATGACATTTGAATGCAGCTAATCAGGAGACTGGCATTTCCTTCAGGAATAAAATGAAAACTGAAATGAAAAACAGAGAGAAGTCTTATGTATGGGTTGGGAGTTATTTTTCAAGCCACGGTGTTTAACTGTAATTGAAGTCAGACAAGAATGACAAAAGTTGTTAGCCAAATTTGTATTATTTTGTCACATACAAAACACTAAGATGAAAGCTGAGTCAAAATCAGAGTATCTAAATGAAGACTATTTGACAGAGATACAATCAAATCTGTATCTCAGGCAAAAGAGCTCCTGCACGGCATTTTAATTTATTGGCAAGTCTTCATGACGCAAATCAGGTCCCTAGCAAGCAGACACAGTCCCCTAGCATCCCCTTATGCGCCAATAACAGCTTCTAAAATGGCAATGTGATGCATTTAAAATTCAAATGGAAAAAATTGCACATATAAAAAAGTTTTTAAAAAATTAAGCTTCCAAAATATGAAAGTCTCATGAACCAAAAAAAAAGATCCAAATCACAAAAAAAAAAAAAAATATAATAATTTCCAATTATTAACACAAATATTCAAGATCATGCTTTTTTCATAATGCTTCCTGTCTGTTAGATTAGCAAGAAAACTTGACTGCTTCTGCTGTTTATTTGGCTTTTGTCCCAGGAACTTTATTTTTCACTTGTGATCTACATGCTCTTCTAGAACTTGATATAGTTGCTGTCCTAAGTACGCGTCTAGGTCAGGGGTAGGCAACATCGGTCCTGGTGAGCCGCAGTATGTGCAGGTTTTTGTTCCAACCCAGTTCCTTAACGAGAACTCAATTATTGCTGATGAAGCACATATTGCTTAAGTGACATTTTGATGCTTCATTTTAGTGGTCTCGCTTGTTAAGGTTCTCCAACCTTAATTGCTTATTTCAATCTTAAACTGCTGCATTCAGTGTTTTAATTGCTCCTTATTAGCAATAAGATGTAAAAGACAAAGCAGCCAGCAGTTCTCCAGCTAGCTTTTTTCCAATTACATCTGTGTGTGTTCATCATGCACTGTTTGATTTAATAAAACACTTAATAGAAAAATGTGACAGACTGAAAATGATCTGTTTTAGGCTTCATATCATTTGGATGATATCCTTGGAAAGGAAAAAAATCTACGATATAAGAGCCTTACATTGCACAGACTAACAAGCCATAAAATTAAATAAGGTCTGAGATTGGCAATGATTGGTTTCTAATTAAGCAATTGGGTTGGAATGAAAACCTGTAGCCACTGCGGCTCACCAGGACCGACATTGCCTACCCCTGGTCTAGGTGAACACAGAGGTGAATATAGGTTAATAAATGATTGTTGCACTTTTATCTTGTCAAACAGTTATGGTGGACTTGTTGTCTAACATCTGAACTAAAACCAGTACAAGTGTGCTTGTTTCCATTTCAGTGGTGTCCGTGGTACCTTCATGCAACGGAGCTTTTAAAAATAATGGTGTGTAAAATAAAGACAAAAACACTGTCAAAGGTTTGGGGGGATCCCCCATATACTGTAGCACAAGCAAAGGAAATGACGTCTTTACAGACAGAGTGACAAATGAGGAAATGATCAGGGTATATATAGAAGATTTTTGTAGGAAGTGATGTTATGAAGAGGTGGGATTTTTGGGGTTGGAACCAGAAGTGATGTCATGAAGAAGTGGGTCTTGGATTGGTGGATTGGAACCGAAAGTGATGTTACTGGGTGGATTCTTCAGTTGTTCTGCCAGGAGAAAAAAAGTTAGGGGCAGCGCCGACCCCTGGCTCAGTGGGTTACTGCATCTATTTGAGCATGTAAACTGTCTCCCAAACGCACGTGTATGACAAGCATTAAAACTGCTGTCTTTTACTATATAATCTAAACTTCCATCATCATTGGCAGGAAAACAGCTTGAAAGTATAGCAGTGTCACCAAGTGTTACATGAGGACACTGAGAAGAGAAACAAAATAGAAGACAGTTAGTAATGTTTCTCAGCTTATCACAGTGCTGAAATCAATGACGTGTTCTGTTTTTAGGTGTTGATGTTTTAAATGTGGATTTGTCAAACTGTAAACCAGCTAATAATTTCTTGCTTGTTTTTCACTTTTAAAATTAGTTTCTCCACTGAGAATTAGTGCCATCTGTTGGAACATTTTAAATATGCCATTGTTCATCCTTTGCTGAAAAAACTAATCTTGATCATTCAGTTCCTAAAAATTAAAGGCCCATTTCTAAACTCCCATTTCTCTCAAAAATCTTTGAAAAGGTTTTTGTGCAACAGCTGGTTGTTTTTCTTCAGAAACATAAACTTCTGAATCCCTTCCAGTCAGGCTTTCAAAAGCATCACTCCACAGAAACAGTTCTCCTTAAAGTGTCAAACAATTTATTAATGGCTGCAGATGCAGGTGAGTGTTCAGTGTTAGTACTGCTTGGTCTTAGTTCAACCTTTGAGATGGTTGATCATAAGACCCTCTTAGCAAAGTTAAGTCACTCTGTGGAAATCACTGTTTCAGCATTGGCTTGGTTTATCTCCATCTCTGTTGGCAAGTCTACTTTTGTTTCTGCTTCTTTGACTTGTGGAGTGCCCCAAGGATCTGTCCTTAGACCCATCTTGTTTTCACTGTGTATGCTTCCTCTAGCACAATTATCAGTTCTTTTAATGGTATCTCCTACCATTTTTATGCCGACAATATTCAGCTTTATTATTCTTTTAAGCTGTAAGAACTACACAAGTTGTCTTCTTTGGTGAACTGTTTGAGGGAGGTCAATAACCGGCTTCCCGCCAATTACTTAAAGTTAAATACTCAGAAAACAGGGAGTTTAATCTTTGCCTTTCCAGATCTGCACCTAGCAATTTCTCAAAAACTTTCCACCACTTCCACCTCTTCTCCTGCATCCTTACATAATCAAGGTGTCATATTTAATCAGTTTCTGAGTTTTGATGCACATATCAGGTGTCGTTGTTGTTTTTTCCATTTAAGAAATGTATGCACCTGAGATGCGTTGTTACCACGGCTGAGATAGAAATGCTTATCCATGCTTTCATCTCATCCCATCTGGATTATTGCAATTCCCTCTTTACCTGTCTACGTAAATCTGGTTTGTCTCATCTTCAAACTGTCCAAAATGAAGCTGCCAGACTTTTAACACACTCACACAAACAGACCCACATTTCCCCAGTTTTACACTCTACATTGGACCGTAGTGGAATTTAGGATCCCATTCAAAACTCTGGTTCTTACACACAGTGCTCTGGATTGTCAAGCTCCCCAATATATTATGAACCTCCTCCAAGAGTACACCTCATGCTGTGCTCTTAGATCTGATCATTTAGATCTCCTTTCAGTTCCTAAAACCAAATTAAAGACATGTGGGGATCACACATTTCAAACAATTGCTTCAAGGTAATGGAACAGTCTTCCACTGTCATTGAGATTAGCAGAATCTATTGAACTGTTTAAGTGTCAACTTAAAACACATCTGTTCAGACAGGCATTTGAGTATCCTTGATTTGTGTTTTCTATTTTATTCTGTGTTTTATGTTTTGATATTCTGTTCTTATGTTTTGATATTTCTTTTTAATCTATGTTTTGTTGTTCAGCGCTTTGTGACTTCTGTTTGCAATAGGCTCACTATAAATTCATTTTTACTTACTTTACTTGATCTAGCCTATGCATATAGAGAGGTGTTAAGAACATATTGTGAATAGACTAATAATTGTTTAAATGTGAATCCATAGTTTCTGGTATCCGTTTACTAAAGACAATAGTTAGGTGTCAGCATACAGTTACTCTTAGAAATCTTGAAGCAGTTAACCTCTACAATTTAATTACTAATTCTTTTTGTTATAAATGATACCCTTTAAAACAAATTTGAAGTTAGCCTATCCTTCAGCTCTTAACCCTTTAAAATCCAATCTTTTATACTCCAACCATCCATTCATTTAATGATATGAAGAGGTAGGGGAAGTGATGGCCAAACCCTGCTGGCTGCTGTTTATTCTACAATAAAATAAAATAAAAATAAAAACAGCAATAACCTTGGAGGTCAATCATCACCCTGAAAGCGAATAGTAGACATCATGTAGTGCAGGGTATGTGTGTACCAAATTTCAGGTCAATAGGTCAAACAGTTTGTGAGCTACAGGTGATTTAAAATCCTGGACAAACAGACAGCCACAGTAGCGTATTATATATAAAGACAGTATATCTTTTATTATGCTTACTGTTTCATTGACCCAATACCACAGAATTTTACCAGGCTTTAGCCAAAACTCATTTCATTAACTTTTCATGTAACTAAAACAAAGAATTTCCTCTTACCAATACTGCTGACCAATACATATGGTGTCATCAAACCTATTAATAATTCAAGATATCTTTTTGGAGCCTTTCCCTATTCTATGCTTCCATGTCTTGCTTGGAGCTGATAACTACCAAAAATTGTACGTGGTGCAATGGAGACCCAATGTATTTATGACAAGTCCATTGCCTATAGCACTTGTTATGTGCCATTTGTCTGTGGCATGATAAATTGAGGAGAACCTGGCATCCACCATACTACCATTCCTAGCAGGCTTACTTTCTGTAGTTTTTTTCTAGCAGAATAATAATATACAAAACAGAGTGGTCAACTCCCAGCTGCCTTCAGCACAGCCTGTTTGGAATATTTTTGGTACCTACTGCAACTTTCTCCCACCCTCTGTGAAACGTTACACAAGATAAATTGCACCATGCCTAGCTGGATATGCCATTTGGTTCTTGAACAACTTTATGTCACAAAAATGGCTACTTATATCCATCCATCCATCCATCCATTTTCCAACCCGCTGAATCCGAACACAGGGTCACGGGGGTCTGCTGAAGCCAAGTACTTATATAACCGACAATTATATTTTTTTGATGGTAACACCTCCCACATGTAGATCCATTCAGAGCCAATATATTTTGACTTTGAAATCATTTTGGAAGGATCTTGTCACAAGCTACTGTATCTGTTCTGTTTTGGTTTTTATTTAATTTTAGATCACTGATGGTGGATACTATTATTATTTTGTTTTGTTTTTTTATATATTCAGATATTACTCTTCTCTTGACAATTTGCCAGGTTCTGTCATGATAACACTACCAGTCTGGATATATTTCATGCCTGGTAAAATGAATCCATGAACTCACGGAATCAAGATTTCACCATATTCTGGTCCCCCCAACTATCATTATTAACAAGGACTAAATCAGATAATGCAATTCATTAGATTATCCTAATATTCTGGTGTCTATTGTGTCACAATCAGCTAGCATAGGGGAAAAATACAAATATTTTCAAATATGGTGTTGAGTAGCCTGATTATTGGCAGTGTCAGGGAGACGGAAAAAATCAGGAAATAGCTCATGATGCAAAACTCTAGTAATCCATATGACTAAACTGAAAAATCAGAATCTAACAGTTGTATTAGACAGGGCTTTGAAGAGACTGATTTAACCCAATTCAATGTGGGCATGTAATTACATAAACTATCTTCTAAATAACAATAAAAACATTACATTGTTCAAAAGAAATTAGGCAAACCTTTCTGTTTTTCTCAATGCTTCTCTATGAGCCTTCCTTGGCATAAAATCAAACTGATCCTCCCCTGTGGTGGTCTCTTTCCTAATCTTTCTCTCTTTTACCCTTTCCAAAATTTTCATTGTGTGAATCATCAGCTTTATCCCGCTATTGTTTCCACAATCCTGAATATCACCCTTCTCCTTATAAATGGGCACAATCACACTGTTCCTCCACACTCAGGTATTCTCTCCTGTTTATAGATCTTCTGCATTAGATCCCACAACACATCTACTCCCTCATGTCCTAAACTCCTCCACACGTTTGCTGGTATTTCGTCCAGTCCTGTTGCCTTTCTGTTTTTCATTCTTTTCAATTTTTCATTCTTTTCCTTTATTTCCTCCATCCTTTTTCTTGGTACTGGCCCTTTACTTGGGACATTTTTCCCAAGTATTACCCTTGGATTTTCTTCATTCAGCACTTTTCAAAGTACCTCTTTCATCTATTTTTGATTCTTTCATGCTTAGTCGGGACCACACCTTGCTCATCTTTCATCTGCTTTATCTGAATAAAACCCTTTACAGATTTGTCCCTAGCCTTTTCTATTCTAAAAATCATTCTCTATCCCTCCCTCTTTTTTATCCAATTTTTCATACACCTCCAAAGCTTGTGCCTTGGCTCTTGCCACTACACTGTTTGCCTCCTTGTTTGTCTGCCTATACATTTCTCTGCCTTCCTCCCTCCCTGACTGGTTCCATGTCTTCTTTGCCTCCTTCATAGCCTTTATCACATCCAGCACTTCTGTGTTCTACCTCCATATCTGTTTGGCCCCTGTGACAAATAGAGGCACTGTCGACCCCTTGAACCCTCAGACCAGACGTCAGACACCAGATAAAAGTCCAAAAATGAATTTATTATAATAATAATGTGCACGAAGCACCCTCCACTCCACAAATCTCCAATAAACAATATTCAAATAAACAATCCTCCATTCCCAGACGCTTAGCCACCCTGCCTCCCAACTCAGCTCCCCTGTCTGGGATCTCCCACAGTCCTTTATAGTCCTTGACCTGGAAGTGCTTCTGAGCCCTCAGTCCATGTGATTATCCAGGTCAGGTAAAAACTTCTCTTTTTCTTCAGCCCGGAAGTATATCATTTCTTCTGTTCCCGTGACTTGGAAATACTTCCGGGCTATACGGAAAATATAAATTCCTGGGCCTCCCTGCAGCGACTCCTGGCGGCCCCCATGGTATCCAGCAGGGCTGTGCATTATAACTCCACTGTCCATGATTCCCTGCTGGCATTTGGGGCACCTCCATGCTGCAAGGAGGGCTCCATCTGGCGGCCTGGGGGCATTGGCCGGGATGAATGGCCGGCCATATCTCACACCCCTTTAAACAAAGGAAACAGAAGCAGTAACATTAAAATAGGCTTACAAATACAACAAAGAATATTGTGCTAGAAAGACTGGATGGAAAAATATTTAAAAATTTCAGCAAATACAACAGTAAAGAATTTGGCAATTAAAAAAATCAGAAAAGCTTGACCTTACTTCTAGGACTTTCTACAGGGCCACAGATGGGTGCCAAGACCATAAGACCATAAAGATTTTATGGTCATGCCAATCACTTCTAGTTTAATTAGAGTAACAGACCAATCTAATGTAGTTGAGTCCAAAACATGTTAAAACAAGAGATCAATCATCAACTTAAGAGACTATAAAATATAGCTGAAACGACATCACCAAAGCAATGGTAAAATTAGTACATAGCTAATACAACAAAAAAGGAGCATTATTTGTGTGGATCATATACCATATCCACAACCACATCCCTGTGACATTGTAACATGGTGGTCATCCTGGATACCTGGAAACACTGGAAGATCAGTAGCAATCAAAACAAAGTAAAGCATAGGCAAATGACAAAAGTGAAACAGAGTGCAAAAAATGCAATTAAATGGCTAAAGAACCTGACACAGTGTTTGTGCTTCCTAATGAACTCTTTAACTGAAAGGATTAGACATTTATTGGCTTAACAGCTGCTACCAAAAATGTTCCTTGCAGAAAAATGCTAGACAAAAGAGAGTGTCACATTTTGTGGCTTTTACAAAGAATTCTAGTACATCTAATGATATGAACCATGTCCTCCGGCCTCCTTTCATAAGAACACGTCGTAAGACTATGCTCTCTCTGCCCTTTGACCGTATTTATGACAGTTGGCCAAATAAAACAAAAAATATATCAATATAAATACAAAAATAACAGCACTTAACCTGCTGTTGAAGGTGACTAGTAACTATTAGCTTCCTTTTATGCATCCAAGGAATTGTTAGAATGAGACCTTTTGTGAACAAAGCTGGAGTGAAATAGGCTGGCATTCTGTATTTGACCTGGCAACTTCCCAGTCCAAGGTCTGGTGTAATTACTGGGAATTTACAGTGACTGTTGGGAACCACCAGGGGGCATTGTAGCACCCCAAACACAAATGCACAGACACAGTTTCAGACTCCAATAATGAGATTTATTGCCACAAATACCTCAATGCACTCCACAATTCCAGCAATACGACAATTCCCTTCGCCACTTCACCCAGGTGAGCTTTGTCTGAAAACTCTCCCGGGTGAAGCAAAGCAGCCTCCTTTATACCGGACCCAGAAGTACTTCCAGTGCTATCACATTGCATCCAGGAAGTCCCTCTGGATCAGGCAGAACCTCCCTGTGAAAGGAGATCCTGTTTCCAGCTTCCCCTAGCGGTACCCAAAAACCCCAACAGGACAAAACTACAATTCCCATAATAATAATAATAATAATAAATTTTATTTATATAGCACCTTTCCCATGCTCAAGGCACTTACAGAATATAATAAAGAACAGCAGCGTATACAGTACATAGCATTGTACAAACCAGATAAATAAATAAAGAAGATTAAGACAGTGAATTCTGAAAAAAAAAAAAACATACAACATAATTGATGGTCTCGCACACACACACACACAGGTTACATGAGCATCTTGACAGAGAAGTAAATTGAGAGAAGGGTAATAAAGTCAAGTAGAGCTAAAAGCCTTCCTGAATAGATGAGTTTTGAGTTGTTTTTAAAAAGAATTCATGGAGTCAGCTGACCTGATTAATTTCGGTAGGTCATTCCAGAGTCTGGGCGCTATACAGCTGAAGGCCCTGTCACCCATGGAGTGTAGATTAGTGTGGGGTACAACAAGATTGCCAGAATCAGAGGACCTTAGTGGGCGGGCAGGCACATAGTGATGGAGAAGGTCACTGATGTAGTTTGGCGCGAGGTCGTTTAAGGCTTTGTAGGTTATTAGTAGGATTTTATATTCGATTCTGTAACACACAGGGAGCCAGTGAAGGCAGAGCAGGATGGGTGTGATGTGCTCGCTGCTGCTGGTTCGAGTAAGGACTCTTGCAGCTGAGTTTTGAATAAGCTGGAGCTGTGATATAAGATTAGAAGGGACACCTGCCAGTAGGGAATTACAATAATCAATGCGGGATGTGATAAAAGCATGGACAAGTTTCTCAGCATTAGAGAAGGAGAGGAAGGAGCGAACACGGGATATGTTACGGAGGTGAAAGTAAGAAAGTTTCTTAATGTGATTAATTCCCATGCAGCCCTCCGGGTATCCAAATGGAATGCATGCCAGAGGGACGTCACCACCCAGTGTACTAGGGAAGCACATGACCCTGGAAAGCATTCTTATCCTGTCCATCTATTATAATAACCTCCAAACCACAAAAGAAACTAACCAACCTGGTCAGGATGCCCATCCACCCATATCCTTCCATTAAAGGGGCCTCCCAGACAGGTTAAAGAGTCATCCAGCCGGGATGCTATCCAAACTATTTTGCCCATTACACTGTTTTATGTGTTAATTAAACCATAAAATTACTAGGTTGCACAATCAAAATTGCATAACACTTATGGAATACTTTAGACAACAAGGGTTAAAGGTCTTTGTAAAGACTGATAACTACTGGTAAATCAAACACAAAATAAATTCATACAACTAACAAACTGTAGACAAGCTCATCTTTATTATGAAAATCAATTCACACATAAAAACCCCATGGAGTACACAAGGCGAGAAGCATGGGGCTTAGAATACTGCAAGTCATTTTTATTTCTAATGGATAATATAAATGTGTACTATTTACTCAATTTCCATAGTAAAATGTGTAATCCATGCAAGATAAAAATAAATAATTACCCTAATACAGACTATAACAAAAGTGAGCCAGGGGAGAATAAATGTGTTGCTGTTTTTTCATGCATTAGGAATAGAGTTGCCCTTTGTGTCAGTCTTATTTGATAGTTGTGAAATAACTTAACTTTACAAGTACCGCTGTAGATTATGCTTTTCTTTCTTCAATTATTTTTAACTGTATTTGTTATTTCCACACCATGATAGAAGGTATAATTCATTACGGGGATAGAAATCTTGGAAAAATGTCTGATTGTTATGGCCTTCCTATGCATGTTGAGTTATGTTATCTGGCCCAGTAAAAATGAGTACACATATGTGCAGATATCCTGTCATGAACTGATGTCCTGTTCTGAGTTGATTTCTGCCTTGTGCCCAATGCAGCCAGGTTAGGCACCTGCATCCTGCAACCCAGTATTGAAATAGGTGTGTTTGGAAAATGGATAGATAGTGGAATGGATCAAAGGATACTGTATCTCCAGATTAAGGTGAATATCGGCTAGTGAAAAATGTATGTTGATCAGACTACACTTGTTAAGTTTATAAGAACAAAATCTCTTTTTTTTTACAGAGAAATCATTCACTAATACATAATACATGAAAGGAAATACAGTTTTAAGTCAATGACAGGAACTAAGTAGTACAGTACAACACAATATGTGTTTGTGTATGTCCTTGCTTATGGCATATGGAAGCAACAAATGAAATCATCCTGATTTAATCCATGACTATACTGTATCTCACTTTAAGGATTATCAATTATATGACTTATTTATGTGTTTAATTGTTTCTTTTTTTTTTCCTCAGAACAAAAGCCTGAAAAACAAGCTCTTGTCCGGCAGCAAGCTTTGTGGTATCCATGCAGAAGAGGTGAGAAATATACAGTACATGTCCTTCTTGTAAAATATAAACTGCTCAAAAAATATTAAAGGAACACTTTGAAAACACATCAGATCTCAATGGGGAAAAACAATCCTGCTGGATATCTATACTGATATGGACTGGGTAATGTGTTAGGAACGAAAGGATGCCACATCGTTTGATAGAAATGAAAATTATCAACCTACAGAGGGTTGAATTCAAAGACACCCCAGAAATCAAAGTGAAAAAATGATACGGCAGGCTAGTCCATTTTGCCAAAATGTCATTGCAGTAACTCAAAATTGTACTCAGTAGTTTGTCTGGCCCACACATGCTTGTATGCATGCCTGACAACGTCGGGGTAGGGGGGCCATGCTCTTAATGAGATGACGGTGTCCTGGGGGATCTCCTCCCAGATCTGGACCAGGGCATCACTGAGCTCGGATGGACCGAAACATAATGTCCCAGAGGTGTTCAATTGTATTTAGGTCAGGTGACCATGGAGGCCAGTCAATGGTATCAATTCCTTCATCCTCTAGGAACTGCCTGCTTACTCTTGCCACATGAGGCTAGGCATTGTCGTGCACCAGGAGGAACTCAGGATCCACTGCACCAGCATAGGTTCTGACAATGGGTCAGAGGATTTCATTTAATACCTAATGGCAGTCAAGGTGCCATTGTCTAGCCTGTAGAGGTCTGTACATCCATCCATGAATATGCCTCCCCAGACCATCAATGACCCATCACCAAATCGGTCATGCTGAGCAATGTTACAGGCAGCATAACATTGTCCATGGCAAATGCCAATCAAGCTCCACTGTGCTGGGTAGTGAGCACAGGGCCTACTAGAGGACGTCAGGCCCTTAGGCCACCCTCATGAAGTCTGTTTCTGATTGTTTGGTCAGAGACATTCACACCAGTAGCCTGCTGGAAGTCATTTTGTAGGGCTCTGGCAGTGCTCATCCTGTTCCTCCTTGCCCAAAGGAGCAGATACCGGTCCTGCTGATGGGTTAAGGACCTTCTATAGCCCTGTCTGGCTCTCCTAGAGTAACTGCCTGCCTCCTGGAATCTCCTCCATGCCCTTGAGACTGTGCTGGGAGACACAGCAAACCTTCTGGCAATTCACATATTGATGTGCCATCCTGGAGAAGCTGGACTACCTGTGCAACCTCTGTAGGGTCCTGGTATCGCCTCATGCTACCAGTAGTGACACTGACCATAGTCAAATTCAAAACTAGTGAAAAAACAGTCAGAAAAGATGAGGAGGGAAAAATGTCAGCGGTGTTACCAACCTCAGGCCTAGAGGAACCTGGACCAGGTACAAGCCACTGTTGCTAAAGGGTGTAGCCACAGTGATATGGTGAAGAAAAGCATAAAAGAAGCAGGCAGCAGTCACAAGTCCCAGACCATACTTCTCTGTTCTGTTGTATTCTACTTTACCCAGAAATATATAAATGCTTCAATTTCTGCATAGATCAACATGGCAATCAGTGTAACAATGGTGCAAGCCAATTTCCTCTGCATAACAAATAGTGTAAACACATTTACTTTGAGTAATTGATTAGAAACCAATGTCCCCAGAACTCAGACAGGAAGCAGACAGTTCTGTGTCCCCACATTGTGTGTAGATGAGATACTAAATCAAAGCAGTCTGACTATAGCAAGGCAGGTAAATATTTATGTCCTATAGATAGCCATCAACAATAACCTGTAGCAGAATTTTCCAGAAATTCTGCCTTTTCTTTAAAACACTGGTTTATAGCCCATTACACTAAGCAACACACACAAATGTCATTTTCTTTAGAATACTGAATTCTAGCCCATTACACTGGCCTCCACCTGTTAAACCCTTCCTGTTTTGGGGGTTGTCTCATTGTTGCCCCTTTAGTGCCCTGTTGTTAATTTCATTAACACCAAAGGAGCTGAAACTGATTAACAACCCCCTCTGCTACTTAACTGACCAGATCAATATCCCAGAAGTTTAATTGACTTGATGCTAACTCTGATTAAAAAGTGTTCCTTTAATTTTTTTGAGCAGTATATAACATACGTAATATCTGGTTAATTTTGTCCATTAACTTTTTTAGCAACTATGATCTCATTTTTTTATGTTTGATTTACTGTATTTTACTATGATAAGACAGCATCCCAAACCAGTCCTCATATGGATTTGCAGATGTGGTAAGAGTCATTATTGCTGCGTCAGTAGCCTGTGGATTGACAGCCTGTAAGGCATGGTCTTAAGAAGGCATGAACTTTCTAGGACTCATACAGTATATAATTCCATATTAGGTTGTTTATTATTTTGTTGTTTTGTTAATAAAAAATATTAAATCCAGTATATGACACTCTTGCACATACAGTGCATCCAGAAAGTATTCACAGCGTATCACTTTTTCCACATTTTGTTATGTCACAGCCTTATTCCAAAATGGATTAAATTCATTTTTTTTCCTCAGAATTCTGCAAACAACACCCCATAATGACAACGTGAAAAAAGTTTACTTGAGGTTTTTGCAAATTTATTAAAAATAAAAAAACTGAGAAATCCCATGTACATAAGTATTCACAGCCTTTGCTCAATACTTTGTCGATGCACCTTTGGCAGCAATTACAGCCTCAAGTCGTTTTGAATATGATGCCACAAGCTTGGCACACCTATCCTTGGCCAGTTTCGCCCATTCCTCTTTGCAGCACCTCTCAAGCCCCATCAGGTTGGATGGGAAGCGTCGGTGCACAACCATTTTAAGATCTCTCCAGAGATGTTCAATCAGATTCAAGTCTGGGCTCTGGCTGGGCCACTCAAGGACATTCACAGAGTTGTCCAGAAGCCACTCCTTTGATATCTTGGCTGTGTGCTTAGGGTCGTTGTCCTGCTGAAAGATGAACCGTCGCCCCAGTCTGAGGTCAAGAGCGCTCTGAAGCAGGTTTTCATCCAGGATGTCTCTGTACATTGCTGCAGTCATCTTTCCCTTTATCCGGCCTAGTCTCCCAGTTCCTGCCGCTGAAAAACATCCCCACAGCATGATGCTGCCACCACCGTGCTTCACTGTAGGGATGGTGCCAGGTTTCCTCCAAACGTGACACCTGGCATTCACACCAAAGAGTTCAATCTTTGTCTCATCAGACCAGAGAATTTTCCTTCTCATGGTCTGAGAGTCCTTCAGGTACCTTTTGCCAAACTCCAGGCGGGCTGCCATGTGCCTTTTACTAAGGAATGGCTTCCGTCTGGCCACTCTACCATACAGGCCTGACTGGTGGATTGCTGCAGAGATGGTTGTCCTTCTGGAAGGTTCTCCTCTCTCCACAGAGGACCTCTGGAGCTCTGACAGAGTGACCATCGGGTTCTTGGTCACCTCCCTGACTAAGGCCCTTCTCCCCCGATCACTCAGTTTAGATGGCCGGCCAGCTCTAGGAAGAGTCCTGGTGGTTTCAAACTTCTTCCACTTACGGATGATGGAGGCCACTGTGCTCATTGGAACCTTCAAAGCAGCAGAAATTTTTCTGTAACCTTCCCCAGATTTGTGCCTCGAGACAATCCTGTCTCGGAGGTCTACAGACAATTCCTTTGACTCCATGCTTGGTTTGTGCTCTGACATGAACTGTCAACTGTGGGACCTTATATAGACAGGTGTGTGCCTTTCCAAATCATGTCCAGTCAACTGAATTTACCACAGGTGGACTCCAATTAAGCTGCAGAAACATCTCAAGGATGATCAGGGGAAACAGGATACACCTGAGCTCAATTTTGAGCTTCATGGCAAAGGCTGTGAATACTTATGTACATGTGCTTTCTCAATTTTTTTATTTTTAATAAATTTGCAAAAACCTCAAGTAAACTTTTTTCACGTTGTCATTATGGGGTGTTGTGTGTAGAATTCTGAGGAAAAAAATGAATTTAATCCATTTTGGAATAAGGCTGTAACATAACAAAATGTGGAAAAAGTGATGCGCTGTGAATACTTTCCAGATGCACTGTATACTTGTTGCAAAATCATATTGTGACCTGACATGACTGTGTGATAAAGCACCTAGTGATCAATTGAATTTTCAATGATTAAAAACATTACAGAGTCAGCTGTTTTTCTGACTACCAGGTGATAGTACTAAACTGGCAGCATCCTGCAGAGAAGTATTATAGTCTGAAGTATCGCAAAACTACTTGAAAATATTGTTAAGAACAGATCAAACTGCATTTATGTATATAGTGTAAGTTTCTGTCCATTGACAAAATAATAAATGTCTGTCTCAAGAAGTTAGTAAATTGAGCACTTGAGTACTGAACCTGATTCTCTCTTTTAAAATCAGGTCACCTCTATGCCCCAAAGCGATACATTATTCAGTTTCTTCCTGCTTTTATTACTTTTCACCTTTATTCATATTAAAATGCATTGAATCCATATAAACAGGTACTTTTTTACTAAGCTAATTAATTTTCAAGAATCCTCCTTATTTTCCTGATAGCTTTTTAAGATTGAAGATTTTATTATAGAATTGATCACAGCTTTGTCTATTGCATGAAAAGCTCAAACAGGTCAAAAAAAAGAAAAAAATGACTTTATGTGTTAACATACAGTATTAAGTAGTAAATGCTAAGAAAAACAACAGTTCAATTATTTATCTATGCTTTTAGAGGTGTGTGTAAATGCCTCCTGCTCTATTTTCCATTTTTCTGATTAACATTATAATAATTTTTTTTTTTTTTTTTTTTTATAATTTTTTGCATTTATATAGTGCTTTTCTCACTACTCAAAGCGCTTAGCAATTGCAGGTTAAGGGCCTTGCTTAAGGGCCCAACAGAGCAGAGTCCCTTTTGGCATTTGCGGGATTCGAACCGGCAACCTTCCGATTGCCAGTGCAGATCCCTAGCCTCAGAGCCACGTGTCACAGAATGTATTTCTTGATATACATTCAGCTTTTTGGATGTGCTATTGAGTTCTATGACTTCTATATGAATTGTGACCTATTAAAAATCTCGAATGCCTGCAAAAACCATAATGTGATTATGAAGATAGGGGTTATGCATCCCAGAGGGCCTTTAAGTATTTAGAAGGAAGTCTGTGCATTCAGAAAATCTTGAATGATTTGTAAGTGCATCAAGCCCTGTCAAGGATTAGCACCCCATCCAGGGCTGGTTCTGGCTGTGCACCTCTTTCTGTCATTGTCACCTCCAGCTCCCTATCATTTCACATTAGTATACCTTGGGTCTGCAAATGAGTGAATCGTTTGCATCATTTACATTTGGAAATAGAATATCAGTGCAATCCACCCACAGTAAATTATAAATAACAACCATATAGCAAGCCTGCCAGCCAAACAAATTCAAACTCTCCTTTGCCACTAATTTACAAATAGTGAAAATGATACAGCATAAATAAAAACAAGTAGTCAGGCAGAACTGTTAAAATGCCTAAAAGGCTTGCATTTTCATTGATTGCTTTAAAGAAGGGTAGCTGATGTATGGCTCTAAAAAATAATGTTTTTGCTGTCAGGGTAAATTTAACTTTCTTCCATTGTAAGTAATACAAGACATAATTTTCTCATTGCACTATAGTAGTAGTAGTGTTGTAGTAATTGTAGATGTAATCGCATAAAAAGTGCCCTGACATTCTTTGTTGCATGTTCAACCAACATGAATCATGTTACCTCTGTTTGACACACTGATAAATTTTGTTTTATTGGATAGAAAACAAAACGTAGATTATCCATCCATCTTCCAAAGTTGTTTATTCAGGGCAGAGTTGCAGGGCACCTGGTCAGTGGTCTGTGGAAGGAAACCAGAGCATCTGGAGGAAAGCCATCATAGACAAGGCGAGAACATGCAAACAGCATGCAGGGAACACCCGGGACATGAAGTCTCTTTACTGTGAGGCAGCAATACTAACACTGTTCCATTCTGCTGCCCACCAAATTAGATTATCCTAAAATTAATATAATATGAGTTAATATAAGATAAGGTGAGCATATGAAAATGTTAATTCAGCATAAAACATAGAATTTACAGTATGTCACATTTGTAATTCAGCATATGGCATAAGGATGTTAGAATGAAATGAGCAAAATGAAGAGACAAGGAAGTAGTGCATTGTACATTATCATGATAAAGTGTTTATTTAGCAATCGTCATGGTATTAGCCCATATTGGGAAATTAAATGACGATGATTTACTAACATACTGGAATTCTATGAGGAACCAACAAAAGGGTACGCTCAAAGTGGTACATATAATATTGTTAATCTTGACTCAGAAAGCATTTAATATGGTGCCACATGAGAGATTGGGTGTGAAACTGAAAGAAGTGGGAGTTCAGGGTATTAATGTGTGGATGGATGCAGAACTGGCTCAAACAAGGGAATTAGAGGAATATAGTTTGAGGAACCTTATCTTGGGTGATGTTCAGAGTGGTGTCCCTCATGGGTCATTGCTAGGACTATTCCTATTTTTAATGATTTGGATAGGATTATAAATAACATCAATCCAACTGTCCATTATCCAACCCGCTATATCCTAACACAGGGTCACGGGGGTCTGCTGGAGCCAATCCCAGCCAACACAGGGCGCAAGGCAGGAACAAATCCCGGGCAGGGTGCCAGCCCACCACAGGGCACACACACACACACCCAGACACCAAGCACACACTAGGGACAGTTTAGGATCGCCAATGCACCTAACCTGCATGTCTTTGGACTGTGGGAGGAAACCCACGCAGACACGGGGAGAGCATGCAAACTCCACGCAGGGAGGACCCGGGAAGTGGATGATACCAAGATAGACAGATTGGCAGATAATCTAGAATCGGTTGAATCATTACAAAGGGACTTGGACAGGATACAGGCTTGGGCAGATTTGTGTCAGATGAAATTTAAGAAAATGAAAAGTATTACACGTAGAAAGTAAAAGTGATAGATTTGAATACACAATGGGAGTTCTGAAAATTTAAAATACTGCTTATGAGAAGTATTTAGGAGTCATGGTGGACTTATCACTATTAACTTCCTGAAAGTGTTCAGAATCCATAAAGAAGGCTAAAAGAATGTTAGGTTATATAGCATGATATAAAGAGTATAAGTCCAAGGAGTATATGCTTAATGTGCATAATGTACCAGTGAGGCCTGCTCTGGAGTACTGTGTGCAGTTTTGATCTGTGGACTACAAAAAAGATTATGCAGTGCTATAGAGGTGTGATTAGGCTGACTCAAGGACTGCAGGGGATGAATTGTCAGAAAACATTAAAAGTGTTGAACTAGCAATGGGTGATTCACAAACTATTCATTCATTCTTGAATGATTCTTTTCAGTTAATCATAAAAAACAATTTAACAGAAATGGATCAGATCTGTGGAGCTTAAGTACTAAAGCACATGTATGTCATGTGAGATGTCATCAGCTCCTTCCATTTTGCTGGTAGATGTTTTAAGTGCATATGCAAGAACTTCCTGAACCATGAGTCTTAGCTCATTTGATTCGTGAACGAGTCACTTCCTTAGACACAGTCTAATAATTCTCATTCATTTAATTTGCAAACGAATCATTATGTGTTGTGCAATTCTCATTCACTTTTGATTCTAAAACACTTTATTTTAATTATGCATCTTAAATGTTTTATCACGCTTTGTATACAGAAGCAGGATAATGATATATAAATTATCGTGTTCAATATATAATACATATCTGTCAAAATAATGAACAAATTATTTAAATTATATATTTGCGATGCTGTCAGACTCAAATACATCACACTCTAAATGAATCAAATGAAAGAATCGATTCACTTAAACGGGTATTTCAAACGAATTGAATCAGTAAAGTGAATTGTAATGCCAAGCTTAACTAAGCTGAACATTTCCAGCTGAAAAAAATGACAGCAAGAGGTGGCATGAGTGAAGTGTTTAAAATTGTGAAAGGATTTAATATAGAGAATCGAGATTGTTACATGAAATTGAGTTCAACAAAAACACAGACACATAGCTAGAAACTTGTTAAGGGTACATTTCACAGAAATACTAGGGAGTATTTCTTCACACAGAGAACCATAGACACATGGAATAAGTTACCATAAATTGTGGTAGACAATAGGACTTTTGTGACCATGAAAACTAGATTTGATGTTATTTTGGAGAAATTACGTGCATAGGACTGGCAAACTTCACTAGACTGAACAAACTTCTTCTTCTTCTTCTTCTTCTTCTTCTTCTTCTTCTCCCATTAGGGGTCACCACCTCAGATCATCTTGTTCCATATCTAAATTTTTGTAATGTTTTAAAGTCCATTCATCCATCCATTTTCCAACCCGCTGAATCCGAACACAGGGTCACAGGGGTCTGCTGGTGCCAATCCCAGCCAACACAGGGTGCAAGGCAGGAACCAATCCCGGGTAGGGCGATGTTTTAAAGTTCTTTATGTAAAAAGCTCACTTCTCCTGAATCCTGCTGGATGGGCAGATATTAATTTAGGGCCCAGGGTGGTGTAGTCAAACACATAAGATGTATACCACATAGATGGTAAGACATGATTGAATCAAGAAAAACTGGTAAAGCAAGAGTCAGCAGGGATAAGTGAAGAGTACCTGCCTTCACTCCTACACCCTAGAAAAACATCATTGGGACTAACACTTTGAATGCACATGATGCTTGATATATAAATAATACTGTAGACAACACATTCAGTCCAGATAAACTTGTAGTTTTTAAGTAATCAACAGAAGTACCCTCTTATGAAAAATAATGAGAGCAATTATAACATTCTAAATACCAAAAAGTTCAGCAGACTCTTGACAAGACTCTGGTCCTTTCATCTACTATAGATCTGCAAGCTTGTCCATACCCTTTCAACCCTTAACTACTTGTTAATAATCTGAGATCCAGAAACTCCATAATCTTGGTGCCAGGAAAAGAGTACTGACTTCCCATTACTTGTCTACCAGTCCTCTTTTGTATTTTTTAACATTACCTGACGTCCATTTGTGCCAGCTTTTGGGGAAAATGCTGCCCCTGCTTGACCCTGTCTGCACCTGTGCTTTCTTTCTTCAACTGGGCACCGTTCTCAATACTGTCCGTTCTTCGGCTTTTGGATAGACAAGGCCCAAGCTGTAGTGACATCGTCAGAGGTACTTACATTTGATCTCTTCAACTGTTTATTCACTGCACTGTATATAATAAATAAAGTCTCCAAATACAGATAGAGTGTATAAATAATGTGGTTAACCAATCTTACAGACATAAAAGAAAAAAATAATATACTGCATAAGTACAGATAGACCATTAAAACACAGGGAAGCAGAGAGACATGTAATAACATTTTAAGAATCAAGTAAATTGGTTTTGCCGAGCCTCTTTTGCACCTCAAAAAATGCTTCAGTAGCTGGTTGCCTTTTAACTTTCATTCTTCAGAGAAATGCTCTTTTTTTGTTTTGAGTCTCTAAAAGAGCTTTTGTAAATATTGGCAATACCTGACACTATGGAGAGAAGAACCTAAACAGCTTACCGGAAAGTGAGTGACAGCTCTAAAGGCAGTTTTAATATTGAAACTGGCTAATGTACATTTTCTTATCTTCATTTTGCAGTCCAAGAAAATACAAGCACAACTGAAAGAACTACGCTACGGAAAAAAGGATTTGATTTTTAAGGTAAGAGTAGCACCCTTCTTTTTTAAAACCACCACCCCCATGCTTTTTCTTCACCCTGTTAAACCTATTTTTATATGGTAAGTCCACCTCTTTTATTTTGAGAAAAGAAAAAATTGAAGATATTGTATATAATACAGTTTCTGTGCTTGCAATTTTAAAAGCTGTTTATTTAAACCTTATCATTTAACATCCAAAATCACAACCAGGCTTGTAACAAAGAAATGCTCTTTTTGCTCTAAGTCACTGGTTCTCTGAAACTGCTCTAGAATTCTGGGTTAAAATTTCACTTTGAACACAGCCAGTAGAGAGTGTCCATATTCTTCCTCTGTTGTTTATTTCCCCCGACTTCCTCACCCACGTTTTTTTATGTTAATTGGCACGTTTGGTGTGAGTAAATTAGGGTTTTTTTATTATATACTTTATTAATATCTCAGGGGAAATTGTTTTTTTGCAAAACCTTTGGATTAGTATCAGGCATTGAACAGGTTAAGAACTTTGCTAATCCCTTCTGTCAGTAATGGGATTAGAACTAGCAAACTTCCAGACACCAGTTCAGATCCTCAGCCACAAAGCTCCCACTCTGTTTGAGTGTTCCTTGTAATGAAATAGCACCACATCCAGGGATGACTGGACATCCATCCGTCCATTTTCCAACCTGCTGAATCCGAACACAGGGTCACGGGGGTCTGCTGGAGCCAATCCCAGCCAACACAGGGCACAAGGCAGGAACCAATCCCAGGCAGAGTGCCAACCCACCGCAGGACACACACAAACACACCCACACACCAAGCACACACTAGGGCCAATTTAGAATCGCCAATCCACCTAACCTGCATGTCTTTGGACTGTGGGAGGAAACCGGAGCGCCCGGAGGAAACCCATGCAGACACGGGGAGAACATGCAAACTCCACGCAGGGAGGACCCGGAAAGCGAACCCAGGTCTCCCAACTGCGAGGCAGCAGTGCTACCACTGCTCCACCGTGACACCCGACTGGACACTTGGTGGATATATAATGAAATGTTGTAAGAAGGCTTCTTAGTGGTACATTATTATTTCTCATTTCCTTGTGGGAACATTGCAAAGTCTGAGTTACTTTGATTTTCAGTTTATTTTGTCATTGTTTTGAAGAGCATGATGCGGGAAGCATTTGCATTAAATTTGAAAAATCAGTCCTGAAGATTTCCAGGGTGCAGTGGTAATAAAATTTCAGGAGACCACCTAATAAAAGTTCTTCTGTTTTGATGTAAATAAGAACTTAAAGAAAAAGCATTCAGCATGGAACTGCAGGTACTGCTTACATTCTATCAGAGCTCAGATATGGTGATGGAGGTGTTCATGCAGGTTAGTACAAGCTCATTTGTGCACTCTGCATGTGTATATTAAAATATTTTAACAACTCTGGTTGGTTTTGTTCTACCAAGTAAACTGCATCACATGTGAACAGTCTTGTGGATCCCCACATTCTTCCTGTTTACATCATTACTGAACTGAGTCACAGTTAACCTTTTTCAGTAAAAGAAGGCACATAATGCTTTATTTGCTGTTAAAGTTATATGTATAATGAAACAAATGAAGAGCAGTAGGTTATAAAGTACTTATAGATATACTGTGTGATTAACTAATAAACAACAGTGAAGATAGATCTAACCTCTGCTTCCACGGCTGTCATCGCAAAGCAATTATAATTTTAATCAGGAAACGAAGTGTTGTAATACAGTATGTGAGAGATCAGAAAACTCTTCTGTCAAATGCAGCATAACATGTCATAGGATTACTGCTTTGCCAAAATTATATTTATCATTCTAAGATTTTTTTTTTTACTGAGATAACTCTGTTATGAAGGGATAAATGTATCCTGTTTATTTTGCAGGATACATGCAATTGCATCCTATCCTAACAATAACAAATTTGACATATTAACACATTTCTCTGATTTTATGTTGTTCCCCTTTATACTCTTTAATATGTAGTCCTTAACAAAATGTCTTAAATCCCAAACTCTTACCAACTCACAGGTACTGTATACAGCTCAGCACTTCCTTCCCCTTTCCCCTTTACATCTATAACCTCTGGAGGAGTCCCACACCCACTGGAAATGGTGCTGATGTTTTTCCGAGTATGCGGACACAACTCTCGCAGTAATTATATAGGGGCTGAATAGCCCTTATTAGTGGCACTGGAACCTCATACTCTCCCAGCACCCCCCACAGTATACCTCAAGGAACTCGGTTATATGCCTTCTCTAAGTCCACAAAAAACATAGAGACCAATTGGGTGTACCCCCATGCCCCTTTCAGAATCCTCTTGAGGGTAAAGAGCTGGACCAGTGTACCCCGAACTGGGCGGAATGCACATTGTTCCTCCTGGATCTGATGTTCCACGACTAGGTGGAGTCTCCTTTCTAGTACCCTGGCATAAGCTTTCCCAGGAATGCTGAGGAGTGTGATTCCTGATAGTTAGAGCACACCCTTCTGTTCCCCTTTTTAAAAATGAGACCCACCACTTCGGTCTGCTACAATGGCACAACTTCTGATTACCATGCAATATTGAACAGTTATGTCAGCCATAACAGCCCAACAGTGCCCAGAACCTTCAGCATTTCTGGGCAGATCTCATCCAACCCTGAGGCGTTGCCACTTCAGAGTTGCTTTACTACCTCAGTGACCTCCCTCAAGGAAATGGGCATTGATTCCTCATCACTTTATGGTTCTGCCTCCTCAACAGAGGGTACGTCCATCGGATTTAGGAGCTCCTCAAAGTTTTGCTTCTACCACCAGACAACATCCTCTGTCCAGATCAGCACTTCTCCACCCTTGAACAGCCTAGGTCAGGGGTAGGCAATGTCGGTCCTGGTGAGCCGCAGTGGCTACAGGTTTTCATTCCAACCCAATTGCTTAATTAGAAACCAATCATTGCCAATCTCAGACCTTATTTAATTTTATGGCTTGTTAGTCTGTGCAATGTAAGGCTCTTATATCGTAGATTTTTTTCCTTTCCAAGGATATCATCCAAATGATTTGAAGCCTAAAACAGATCATTTTCAGTCTGTCACATTTTTCTATTAAGTGTTTTATTAAATCAAACAGTGCATGATGAACACACACAGATGTAATTGGAAAAAAGCTAGCTGGAGAACTGCTGGCTGCTTTGTCTTTTACATCTTATTGCCAATAAGGAGCAATTAAAACACTGAATGCAGCAGTTTAAGATTGAAATAAGCAATTAAGGTTGGAGAACCTTAACAAGCGATACCACTAAAATGAAGCATCAAAATGTCACTTAAACAATATGTGCTTCATCAGCAATAATTGAGTTCTTGTTAAGGAACTGGGTTGGAACAAAAACCTGCACATACTGCGGCTCTCCAGGACCGACATTGCCTATCCCTGGCCTAGGTCAATCTCTGTCTTCCATTTCTGAGTTGCCTGATGGTTTGCCAAAACCTCTTTGAGACCAATCAACAGTTGGTTTCCATGGTCTCTCCAAACTCCTCCCACACCCAGGTTTTTGCTTCCCTGATCACCAAGGCCGCAGCGCTTTTGGCCTGTTGCTACCCATACACAGAAGGCCCCCTTTTACAGCCTGATGGCATCCCTCACCTCTGGTGTTCACCACTGGGTCTTTGGGTTGCCACTTCAAGAGGCACCTATGGCCATCAGGCCATAGCTCTTTGCAGTCACTTTCACAATTGACACTTTGAACAAAGCCTATTTGGACTCTTTGTCCCCAGGGATGTGGGAAAAGCTCTTTTGGAGGTTGGGTTTGAAAGCCTTCTGGACAGGAGCCTCCCCATGACGTTCCCAGTTCACCCTCACAACTAGCTTGGCCTTTCAGGTCTATCCAGGTGCCTCCCCCACCATGTGACCCAGCTTGCCATGTTGTGTTCAGTTGACAACTCAGCCCCTCTCTTCACCTGAGTGTCCAAAACATACGGCCGCAAATCTGATGATACCATCATGAAATTGATCATAGATCTTTGGACTAATGTGCTCCGGTACCAACTACACATGTGAGCCACATTATGTTCAATCATGGAGTTTGTTGTGGACAAACCACGCCTAGCAAGGAAGTCCAATAACAGAACACCATTTGGGTTTAGATCAGGGAGGCTGTTCCTCCCAATCATGCCAGGTGTCTCCATTATTACCCACGTGATCATTGAAGTCTCCCAGCAGAACTATAGAGACCCCAGCTGGGACCCTTTCCAGGATCTCCTCCAGTGACTCCAAGAAGGCCTGGCACTCCGAACTGTCATTTGCTGCATAGGCACATATAACAGTCAGAGTCATCCCCTTTGAGACCTTCAGCTATACAGAGGCAGCCCTCTCAATTCCCAGGACAAACTCCAACCTGCCTTCGACCAGGCAGGTACTCAATAAGAAGCCCATTCCAAGGCGATGCCTTACTCGCTCCCCCCCAGACAACTCTAGAGTAAAGCACAGTGCAGCCTCCTTCAAGGGGTTTGATTCCAAAACCAAGCGAGTGAGTGGACATGAGCCCAGCTATATCTAGTGTAAAAAAGACACAAATAGTCAAAAAAGGTTTGGGGTTTTCCGGCCCCGTATACTGTGGGAAAAGTGCGATCAAATAATTGAATTTTCAATACAATTGTCATAACACCGTTCGCCATCATGGCGGACGGGGGGAACATTTATGAGGGAGGGACCGGAAATGGATGAAGCGCTGCTGGGAAGGAACCGAGATGGATGATGGGACTGCTGACGTCATTGGGATACGACAGAGGGAAGGCGGAAGTGGCGTGTTGAGATTCCATGTTCAGACGTTCATGGCGGTGTTGTGTCTTTCTTTCTGTTGGAAATAAATAGAGAAAGGTTAGTATTCCGCCATTCCCGTCTGGTATATGTCTTCGCGCAACAGTTTAGGTCGTTCTGCGGCTCCCTAATCGCGCGTGTGTGACATGACCCCCCCCCTCAGCCCAGACCCACCGGGTCGGGCGGACCGAACCGAGAGGTCGTGAACCCGGGAGAGGGCATCAGCATTGGCCTGAAGGGGACCCCGGCAATAAGTAACGGTAAACTTGTATGGCTGCAGGTCCAAAAACCACCTGGTGACACGAGGGTTCGACTCCTTGTGCAGGGCCATCCACTGCAGGGCGGCATGGTCCGTTACCAGAGTGAACTCACGACCCAGCAGGTAGTACCGCAGATGAGTCACCGCCCACTTAATGGCCAAGGCCTCCCTCTCAACCGCCGCGTACCGGGTCTCTCGGTCCAACAGTTTCCGGCTCAGGTAAAACATGGGGTGTTCGGCACCGTCGACGCTCTGGCTCAACACTGCACCCAGGCCTGTGTCCGAAGCGTCGGTCTGGAGAAGAAAAGGTAAAGAGAAATCAGGGGTGTGTAATATAGGTGCCGACGTCAGGGCCTTTTTCAAGTCACTGAATGCCAGTTCCGCTTTCTGGTTCCATACCACATAGACAGGAGACCCTTTCTTTGTCAGATCAGTCAAGGGTGCTGCCTTTTCAGAGAAACGGGGAACAAACCGGCGGTAATACCCCGCCAACCCTAAGAAAGCCTGCACCTGTTTCTTGGTCATCGGACGGGGCCATTCTAAGATGTCTTTTATTTTGGAGCATTGGGGTTTCACCTGTCCCCGCCCAACTAGGTAGCCTAAATATTTGGCCTCCCTTAAGCCAAAGTAACACTTACGGGGATTAATGCGGAGGCCGGCTTTCGCTAGTGTGGCAAGAACAGCATACACCTGCAGTATATGTTCCTCCCAGGTGCCGGAATAAATGACTACGTCATCCAAGTAGGCGGCACAATAGGATTGATGGGGTCGTAGCACTCTGTCCACCAGACGCTGGAACGTAGCAGGTGCCCCGTTCAACCCGAATGGGAGGACCTTATACTGCCAATGTCCACTAGGGGTACTGAATGCTGTTTTCTCTCTGGCGGATGCCGTTAGGGGAATTTGCCAGTACCCTTTTGTCATGTCCAAGGTAGTCAAGTATTGTGCCCTCCCTAGGAGCTCCATGAGATCGTCCACTCGGGGCATAGGGTAGGCATCGAACTTAGAGACTTGGTTCAGACGCCTGAAGTCGTTGCAGAACCTCCAGGACCCGTCTGGCTTAGATACGAGGACGATAGGACTGGACCAGGGACTATAGCTTTCCTCAATAATATTCATGTCCAGCATCCTTTGGATTTCCAATTCCACTTCCGTCCTCTTTGCTTCCGGGAGGTGATAGGGTCTCTCCCTGACTATCACCCCCGGGTCAGTAACAATATCGTGCTCAATCAATGAAGTACGGCCAGGTACCTCGCTAACCACTTCGGGGACGGCATGGATAGCATGTTCCAGCTCCAGCCGTTGTGATGGGGTTAAGTCTGGTCCGAGGTTAAGTGTGAGTTTACTTGCGCAAAGGGAGAGGGCGGTACCGGAGGGTGGAGCCTCGTCCCTATCTCTCCACGGCTTTAACAAGTTCACGTGGTACACTCTCTCGGCAGGTCTATGATTCGGTTGTTTCACCAAATAATCCACCAGCCCTTTCCGCTCCTTTACCTCATAGGGACCCTGCCAATGGGCCAGCAATTTAGAATGGGATGTGGGTACGAGCACCATTACGCGGTCTCCGGGGTGAAATTCCCGGAGGACAGCATTTTTATTATAGGACCGGGCTTGCGTTGCTTGAGCACGGGTCATGTGATCTTTTAGGATGGGTCGGATTTTGTTCATTCTATCGCGCATTTGCGCGATGTACTCCAAAACATTACAGCCAGGCAGAGCCTCCTCCTCCCAGCCTTCTTTTAATATATCTAAAAGCCCCCGGGGCTGACGTCCATATAAGAGTTCAAAGGGGGAGAAACCCGTGGAGGCCTGTGGGACTTCCCGGTAAGCAAAGAGCATGAAGGGCAAAAGCTCGTCCCAGTTCCGACCGTCCGCGCTGACTACCTTACGTAACATCTGTTTAAGTGTCTGATTAAACCGCTCCACTAAGCCATCGGTTTGCGGGTGATAAACCAACGTCCTCAGATGTTTGATTTTCAGTAACTTAGCAACCTCCCTGAACGTATCCGAAGTAAAGGGAGTACCTTGATCCGTGAGGACTTCTTTAGGTATTCCCACTCGGGCAAAGAGCCTGACTAATTCCCGTGCGATATTCTTGGAAGTAGCGGACCGTAAAGGTACCGCTTCTGGGTATCGAGTTGCGTAATCTACCATGACCAATATGTATTTTTGGCCACGGTTCGAAGGTTCTAGGGGACCTACAAGATCAATACCGATCCTCTCGAAGGGAACATCAATAAGGGGAATAGGAACTAAAGGAGCACGGTCCCTCCTAGGAATCTGACGGATCTGACACTCCGGGCAGGACTGACAGAAACGTCGGACCTCCTCATTTATTCCTGGCCAATAAAACCGCTGTTTAATTCTCTCCAGCGTTTTTTCGGTTCCCAAATGGGCGCCCAGGAGGTGGGAGTGTGCCAGTTCGCAAACCTCCCGCCGGAAGGTTCGCGGCACTAACAATAACTTCCGCGCTCCACCTTCGTGACTCGCAATGCGATACAACAGATCATGTTCTAATACAAAGTAGGGCTCCGGTGGCAAGGAATCATCAGACAAATGGTCATTTATTGAAACAATTGCATTCCGGGCGTTTTTTAGGGAATCATCATTCCATTGCTCCCTTTTAAATGACGCGGGGGTAGACCGGAACTGATTGATCATAGAGTCTATTGGGTCCGCATGTACGGGAGCTCTGCAGACTCTTTGGCTCGTGCCCTCGCCCGGACCTTCTTCCGGGTCGTGGTCCGACGCTAGAGACTCTTCCCCCCGGTCACTGTTATTTACGGCGGTCGCCCGTGTGCACGGCCTGGGAGCCGCGGGGGTGGTGCTTCGCGTACCCATAACAAGACCCAACTTAGCCCTAGGAGTGGTTAATTGTTTCCCGCTGTTGCTATTGGACCAGTCGTGTCCCAAAATGACAGGAAAAGGTGGCTCGGGTAACACTGCGACCATTAATCGAGACAAGCCACCATTCCATGACAGAAAACACTTTGCGGACTTATAAGACTTTGTCTCCCCATGTACACAAGTTACACTAACGTACTGGTATCGCCATTGTTGCGGTAAAACATAACGGCGAGCAACAATGGTAATGTTACTGCCGGAATCAAACAATGCAAGCACAGAATGACCATTTACTAAAACCACTCCCGTATTTGGAATAGCCAGAGGGTTTGACAGAGCACAGTACCTTTCGGTGGTGGCCCAAGTGCAGTCCATTGGCTCCTGGAGTGGCTGATACAACGGGCAGGCAGACAACAGGTGACCGAGGTCCCCGCACTTGAAACAGCGCGGTGGCCCGGGTCTGTCCTTGGCTTTCTGCGGTGCTTCCGCCGCGCGACGTGTGGGCTCGGAGTGACTGGACCGTCCCTGTCGGGCGCCACGAGCCAACTTTTCCGATCCCCCGGCTCGGTGAACCGCAAGTTGACGCTCCAGGACCTCCAAGAGTCCTTTCATGTCTTTGTAAGGGTGTCTACGGACCTGCTGGGCGAGATATCCCGGCATAGCGTTTACTAAGCCCTCACAAGCCACCTGCTCTACGACTTTACGTGCCTGGGGACCTTCTGGTCTTAACCAACGCCCCATCTTGCTCCAGAACTCGAAAGCCTGGGCTCGGGCAGGGTGGTCGGGGTTGAACTGCCAGGTTCGCCATTCACTCGCCTGCTGGTCCGTAGTGATGCCGTAGCGACTAAGGATCTCTGGCTTTAGGAGGTCGTAATCTGCGGCCTCCTCCTCGGGGAGATCATAATAGGCCCGCTGCGCAGCACCCTTCAGGTACGGAGCCAAAATGGACGCCCACTCCGCCCGCGGCCACTGGTTGCGAGAGGCGGTCCTCTCAAATATGCCGAGGTATGACTCTATATCGTCGGCATCGGACAACGGTATCATCAGAGGAGGCGGAGGTCTGGAGGGCTCCGGTCTTACCGCTTCTGCCGTTGTCAGCCTTGCCTTAGTTGCTTCAAGCTCCCTCGTTGTTTCTGCGTGTGCGATCCGAAGATTCTGAATTTGGGCAGCCATCCCGGTCAGCACTTCGTTTAGGTCCTGTCCTTCTGTCATGTTCGGACAACCTTTCTCTCCTGCCGACTACGCCACTGTAAAAAAGACACAAATAGTCAAAAAAGGTTTGGGGTTTTCTGGCCCCGTATACTGTGGGAAAAGTGCGATCAAATAATTGAATTTTCAATACAATTGTCATAACACCGTTCGCCATCATGGCGGACGGGGGGAACATTTATGAGGGAGGGACTGGAAATGGATGAAGCGCTGCTGGTAAGGAACCGAGATGGATGATGGGACTGCTGACGTCATTGGGATGCGACAGAGGGAAGGCGGAAGTGGCGTGTTGAGATTCCATGTTCAGACGTTCATGGCGGTGTTGTGTCTTTCTTTCTGTTGGAAATAAATAGAGAAAGGTTAGTACTCCGCCATTCCCGTCTGGTATATGTCTTCGCGCAACAGTTTAGGTCGTTCCGCAGCTCCCTAATCGCGCGTGCGTGACACTAGTTAGTATCTCTCCTCCTCACCCACCAACTCCAGCTCCTTCTCCCCAAGAGAGGTGACATTCCGTGTCCCAAGAATCGTTCTGTTTGTGTGGGTTTCTGTCTACCAAAGACTCTGCCCCTTGACTGCCACCCTGGTCACATTGCACCCAGTGCCCATTCCTCCTGCAGATGGTGGTTGCACAGGAGGGCAGTCCCATGTTACGTTTTCAGGCTGAGCCCGACTGGACCCCGTTGTTGGCCCGGCTGCCAGGCACTCGCCTGTGGGCATTTCTTCCTCGCCTGGCTCCAGGAAGTCTCCGGTAACCTTGTAGCGCTGTCACATAAATAGAAGTAATTGCGTTTTTCTGCTGTCGATCGGGTTTGCTTGTGTTAGTACTTACAGACTGTGATTGACAGCGGTCCCCCAGAAGATTTCCTTTTTTTTTCTGGGAGAAATTTGCATAAAGCGCGCCGTTTTAAAAGGAGAGAATGGCAGCCATGAAGAAGACAGGAAAAATCAGACTAAACAGATCAGCATCTGCCTGGGCCGTGAGAAGAGTTCCTAACTGTTAGGTGGAATTTGCTGATTCACTTATAACTTGTGAATTTGGCGTTCCGTTATTTCCCACGGACTCGGGTGAGCTCACGAAAACCTTATTTTTCCTTATTGTGGCACAGACTGACTGTAGAGCATTATACAGTTAAGATTTTAACTGTTTGGGGTTGGCATTCAATTATACTCTTCATTTCACCTGCTGCCAACTGGGGCTGGAACTTTGGACTTGCATGTGAACTTTGGAAGAAGAACTGGGGGAGTGATATTCCTACTGTGTATATATATATATATATATATATATATATATATATATATATGTGTATATATATATATATATATATATTATATATATATATATATATATATATATATATATATATATATATATATAATATATATATATATATAGCGGCACGGTGGCGCAGTGGGTAGCGCTGCTGCCTCGCAGTTGGGAGATCTGGGGACCTGGGTTCAATTCCTGGGTCCTCCCTGCGTGGAGTTTGCAATGTTCTCCCCGTGTCTGCGTGGGTTTCCTCCCCACAGTCCAAAGACATGCAGGTTAGGTGGATTGGCGATTCTAACTTGTCCCTTGTGGGTGTGTTTGTGTGTGTCCTGAGGTGGGTTGGCACCCTTCCCAGGATTGTTTCCTGCCTTGTGCCCTGTGTTGGCTGGGATTGGCTCCAGCAGACCCCCGTGACCCTGTGTTTGGATTCAGCGGGTTGGAAAATGGATGGATGGATGGATATATATATATATTTGTATCGGCACATATAAGGGTTATTTTTAGGTCTTTCCTTGTGTATAATAATAATAATTTTGCAGTGTTTATTGATATTGTCCTCTACCTATTTTTTCCCTCATACTGTATATGATCTGTCGTCAGTTTGAACTCAACATTTTAAAAGGGTGTGTACGGTGGTGCGCTGCAGGGTGCAATATTGGCCTATCCTTTTTATTAGCTGCCTTAAAGTATGTCAGGTTTGCAGTAACGATCGACCTGTTTTGGCTTAGTGGGGCCGATTTGTTACAAACTCATACTGAAGTTCTCTTTATATCTTTATAGAGCTGCATTATTAGGGGCTGTAAAATATTCTTTATCTGATCCCTCACCTTGGACCAATTTGCTTTGTGTCACCCAACCAGGAGCTTCTGCTATGGACAACAAAGATACCAGGGACACGGGGTACTCAAACCTCTCCACCACGATAAGGTGGCGATTCCTGGAGAGGCACCATCAACATGATTTGCCCAATTCAATTTGTTAAACCTCTAGGTGTATGTGGTTGGAATCACATACCCATTAATGAAAATGTTGAAATATTTACAAATTACATGTTTTCCAGAGTTGATTAAAATCATTTTAAAGCTACTTTTATCAAGCCACATATCATAGGGCAAGATTTATGGAAAATGTATTGCTGAAAAAACAGCAGCAGTTCAACCATGTGACCTTTCTCTATGTATAGAGAATTACACTTCAATAAGAAAAAAAAAAGAAAATTGGGGTTAAAAATAAAAAATATAAAAGCTGAGTGTTTTTTTTTCTTCTAAGAGGTTAGTATTGCTTTCATTCACAGAGAGAGACATCAGAAAAGTTCAGTGTAGACTTAGAGGTGATCTGTCAGGAAAGTGAATATCATCATAACTGCTGATCAGAGATTACTTGCCCACGTGTGTATATTAAATTGAAAGCACATAATGTCTTTCTGGCAGAGTATTACATAGCATTTTAAAGTGAAAACATTTTTAAAGTATGTGTAAGTGTAAACAAGCCTATAAACTGAAGTAGCAGTGAGAATGTTTTTGCCTGCTGATGAAACTTTTAAATAATTTAAAGATGGAGTGTTGCAGTTGCAGATAGGGACCTAGAAAAGGTTTATTCAGAAACAGTCATTTACTGTAGATAGCCTGTTCCTTGTTCCCTTTCATTTTTCTATTCTTATCTGACAGTAAAGGATCACACCCTGTCATGACTGTTCCTTCTTGTGCAAAAAAACGTAAAGCCATGGAGCTCCTTGCTGGTTAGTTGGCCAACAATACAATGCTTCAAAAAAAAAAAACAGGAATGTGAATGACAGCAGGCTGGTTAGATTGAGCATCTCCACAATAAGTGGCCTGAGCAGCCCTATTGTATATTTCAGATTTAGTCCTAAAAAAAAAGGGGGAAGAAACAGAAATGAAGCATAGAGGCCCTGCTCTGTACCTTAGATAGATAGATAGATAGATAGATAGATAGATAGATAGATAGATAGATAGATAGATAGATAGATAGATAGATAGATAGATAGATAGATAGATAGATAGATAGATAGATAGATAGATAGATAGATAGATAGATAGATAGAAGAAAGCAACTCTCTGGAATTGGAAGGATATGTGGCATCAGTGTATTTTGTTTTTTGTTGTTCAGATATTTTAATAACCACTTTGCATTTTTGTTTCCATTTGTATTTACATAAATATTTTATGTATATTTATAGTTACTTCCAACTGTATTGGATAATTCATAAAGAATAGAAGCAGCCATACTGCAAAATAAATGTATGACTTGTTGAAGCAATCATTAGTTGAAGAAAGGTGTGCTAAGGCTCTCCTGCCACCTTAGTCAAAAATGTCCTTCAAACAAATCATAGCAAAACTAAATTACTTATTTGGCAATCTTCAACGCAATTTATGAATCCTCATGCTATGTTAATTGTCAATCCTCTTCCATTTTCAATACCTGCCACGGTTATGAGAAACCAATCACAGTGCACAGCCAATTCTAGATGGGATTTCACTGTATTAAATGGCTAAGGACCAATTTTCCAGCATGAACTGAACAGTGAGTTCTAACTGGAATAATCACAACCACTCCACTTGGGATGCTATAACCCTTACGTTTAATACAATCCTAAAATATTTGAATAATAAAATATAAACATGATGTAGAAGGGTAAACTGGAAGAATAACATAATCACATAAGGAATTAAGTCACAAAAACAACTTTGCACCTGCAAATTTATTCCAATTTTAACTCAGTAAATCTCTTCACATGTACAGCAGTTTTACAGAATTGTAGTGTGTTCATCCGCTGTAGTCTTCTGTGTGATTTCCTCTTATTAAAGATGCTATAATAAATCATATTACTGAGTAATTGTAGTGCATTACAAATATGAAAAACTGAGTACCTAGTCTGGTGTTTAAAATATTCTCATGCCGTTTTTGCCCACCTTCACTGCATGTTCTGTTTTTAATAGATATCTTTTCAATGTTTTTATTACTGTCACTCTGTAGGCTGTGTTTTGTCAAACTCTTAGACATTACCTTAGTATGAATCATACCGTACAAAAGGATTATATTCTTGCTGAATCCTCTTTCTAGTACAATGACAGCAATTTAAAATAAAAAAGTTAGTGAAGGGTTGTGTAAGTTTAGAATGTGCAAAAGGCAAAAACAGGTAAAATAAGTTTTTCCACACTGTAGAAAATACAAGAGCAGGTTAGAGACATCATGTATCTCTAACGTTTTTTGTACATTTATGTATATTTAATATATTGTTATAAAAAAGCCTAGTAAACATGAAATGGCCCAAGAAATGTTGAATGGATTGTAACCACCAGGGAGCACCACTGCTCCCCAAAACTTAGACGCAGTCCTGGGTTCAAATAAATGATTTTTGTTACATCAAAATACCTCACCAAGTGTGCATAATCAACAAGGCCACAATTATAAAACAAATTAATATTCTTTCTTTCTTTCCATTCAACCTGTTGAGTGTCACCCACTGCCTCCTGACTCTGACTCTGGTGAGGCTGCATGGCTTCTCTTAAATCAGACCTGAGACTACTTCTAGTGCAACAGCCACCAGAGCACTTTATTGGTTGTGTGGAAACCAGGGCAGTCCTACCCCAGTAGTGCCCTCTGGCATCACCCAAGGACCCTGACAGAGCTGTGCTTCCAGACTTTAATTCCCATGCCACCCTGTGGGTGTCCTAATTGGGTTCAGCTCAGAGGAACATGGCCACCTGTTATGTCGGGGAATGAATTGCTCCTGGCATCTACCTTCCTCCAGTCCATTCAATATTCTTTGTTCCCAACTGGGACTAAGATTGCAGGGTGTCTGGGCTGCATTGTGTCTCCACTCTTACTGTCCTTCCATTATGGCATCCTGGTCAGGCAAGAAATCTCCCTCCATCCCAGTTGGGAAGCCAGTCTGTCCTCTATGGCACTTACAGAGTTTGTTTGAAGAGATCATTTATGAGCATGTTATCATTGTTGTCTTAATAAAAGAAAAGAATGCCGCCAGCATTAAAACCTGTAATGATGTGCACTTAATTTGTCTTTATTTTAGGAATGCTGCTAAACGAAATACTACAATTATTTCTAAAAGCCCAACTGCAACATAAAGGAAAGCCATGGTTTCATGTGCCTAATGCTATCATGGCTTGATCACACTGTATGCTGTTTTGCATTGCTATTTCATTGCAAGTCTCTGGACCACATATCTGTTCAAGTAAAGAGCTTCCTCTTTTAAAAGTAAATGACATCTTCAAGTTGCAATCAGTCAGTCCTTCATCCAAAAAGATTATTTAAAAAAACTGCTGCTATTTTGAAGGAAAGAATATGATGACTGTATTCTTCAGTGCCACCTTTGTACACATGTGTTCTTACTTTTTGTATAAATAAAATATTTCTCTGTGGCTACAACTTCTATTTTTTAAATCAGGTTTACTTCATATTTACATTTTTTTCACAATTTGATTATTTAGTTTTCAAGAAATACAACAATATCCCCTTGCTTCTCTAACTCACACTCATACTCCTATTCATTTATTAGTATAAAATGGAGTCTATTTAAACATTAGAACAATCTCCCTACAGGCAAAGAGACAGCCTCTATTTTATATAGCAGCTTCATTTCATGAACATGATCACATGACACAATAGAACACAAACTGTCATATAATTCTAATAAGTATTGCATATGCTTTTCACCATGAGAACCCAGGCTGATTAAGTAAATTGTTCAGTTGAACACAGAGACTCAGTACTAAATACTTTTTGTTCACATTGTTGGTTACCCCCTTCTGACTCGTTAGTCCTACTGGGAGACTTCACTGCTCAAAGTATGAGAATAACATTTGGTCAGGTATGACTGGAATGGATGACCTATCTGAATCTGAGTGGTTAATTATTTTTTGTGCTAGTCAGAGATTGTCCATAATGAATACCATGTTCAGATTTAAGATAGGTCATATGTATACCATGGAGGAAAAAGGATCAGCATTTTAAGTTGTGTAATCTGCTCTTTGGCTTTATAGTCTGGATACAAGTCAGAAGTTGGGATGGTGTGATTAATTTACTAGATCTTTGCTGTGAGTTGGTTCAGACTGCCAGGGCATCAACTGGAAACACTCGAAGACCAAAAAGAGTAGGAAAGATGCAGTGACAATGTTTAATTGGATGTCTTTTCCCAGTATGAATTCAACTCTCACTTCCAGTAGCTACAAGTAGCTTTAGTTGAATGGTACTTTCTTAATCTCATGGTGACAACTCTTAATCTTATAGTGGCAACTTTAAATACTATTGATGAAGACCAGTCGGTAAGAGAAGGCATCAGATTAAGTAAGGAGGCATTCTTTGAAATTGTACCAAAGAATTCTTCAGACTTTAGAACATTAGAACAATCTAGACGAGAATAGGCCATTCAGCCTAACAAAGCTTGACAGTCCTATTCACTTAATTCTTCTAAAAAACATCAAGTTTAGTTTTAAAGTCCATAAAGTCTTATTGTCTACCACACTGCTTGGTAGCGTATTCCAAGTATCTATGTTTCTCTGTGTAAATAATAACTTCCAAATGTTTGTGGAAGATTCACCCTTAACAACTCCTCCACTTGAGGCAGTAATGTGTTCCCAACCCGGAGAGAGCATTCCACCCTTTTCTGGCTGAGAACCATGGCCTCGGATTTAGAGGTGCTGACTCTCATCCCCGCTGCTTCGCACTCGGCTGCGAACCACTCCAGTGAGAGCTGGAGGTCACTGTCCAATGAAGCCAACAGAACCACGTCATCCGCAAATAGCAGAGATGAGATTCTGCAGTCACCGAACAAGACCCCCTCCGCTCCTTGGCTGCGCCTAGAAATTCTGTCCATATAACTTATGAACAGAATCGGTGTCAAAGAACAGCCCTGACGGAGTCCAACCTCAACAGGAAACGAGTCCGACTTATTACCAGCAATGCGGACCAAGCTCCTGCTCCTCCTGTACACAGACTGAATGGCTCGTAACAACGAGCCTTGTACCCCGTACTCCTGGAGCACACCCCACAGGATGCTTCGAGGGACACGGTCGAATGCCTTCTCCAAATCCACAAAACACATGTGGACTGGTTGGACAAACTCCCATGACCCCTCCAGGATCCTGGCCAGGGTGTAGAGCTGGTCCAGTGTTCCATGGCCGGGACAGAATCCGCATTGTTCCTCTTGAATCCAAGATTCGACCATCGACCGAACGCTCTTCTCCAGCACCCCTGAATAGACCTTATCAGGGAGGCTGAGGAGTGTGATCCCCCTATAGTTGGAGCACATCCTCCGGTCACCCTTCTTAAAATGGGGGACCACCAGTCTGGTTTGCCAATCCAGAGGTACTGCCCCTGATGTCCATGCGATGTTGTTGAGAAGATCCTTGAAGTATCCCTTCCACTGGTCAATAACGTCTACAGTTGAAGTCAGCAGGGCCCAATCTCTACTGTACACAGTGTTGGTGGAGCACCGCTTTCCCCTCCTGAGGTGCCTGACGGTTTGCCAGAACCTTCTTGGTGCCGACCGAAAGTCGTTTTCCATGGCTTCCCCAAACTTCTCCCATGCCCGAGTTTTTGCCTCTGCAACAGCCGATGCTGCCACACGCTTGACTCGCTGGTACCCCTCAGCTGCCTCTGGAGTCCCACTGGTCAACCAGACCCAATAGGACTCTTTCTTCAGCTTGACGGCCTCTCGAACCTTAGGTGTCCACCACCGGGTTCGTGGATTGCCGCCACAAGAGGCACCGACAACCTTGCAGCCACAGCTCCATTCTGCTGTTTCAACAATGGAGGCTCGGAACATGGCCCATTCAGACTCAATGTCCTTCGCCTCCCTCAGAATGAGGTTGAAGTTCTGACAGAGGTGGCAGTTAAAGATCTTTCTGACCGGTTCCTCCGCCAGACGTTCCCTGCAGACCCTCATTATTCGTTTGGGTCTGCCTGGTCTGTCCGGCAGCCTCTCCTGCCATCTGAACCAACTTACCACCAGGTGGTGATCAGTTGACAGCTCAGCCCCTCTCTTCACCTGAGTGTCCAAGACATAAGGTCGCAGATCTGATGACACGATTACAAAGTCGATCATCAAGCTGCAACCTTGGGCATCCTGGCACCAAGTGCACTTATGGACACCCTTATGCTTGAACATGGTGTTCGTTATGGACAATCCATGGCCAGCACAGAAGTCCAACAACTGAACACCACTAGAGTTTAGATCAGGGAGGCCGTTCCTCCCAATCACACCTCTCCAGGTTTCACTGTCATTGCCGATGTGAGCGTTTAAGTCTCCCAGCAGTAGATAGAGTCCCTAGGAGCTGCGCCTCGCAGCGCCTCTTCCAGGGACTCCAAGAAGGCTGGGTACTCTGAACTGCTGTTTGGCGCATAAGCGCAAACAACAGTCAGAGTCCTTCCCCCAACTTTAAGGCGTAAGGAAACAACCCTCTTGTCCAACGGGGAGAACCCCAACATGCAGGCCTCGAGCTGGGGGGCCATAAGCAAGCCCACCCCTGCCCGACGCCCCTCACCCATAGCAACTCCAGAGTGGAACAAAGTTCAGCCTCTCTCAAGAGGAATGGTTCCAGAGCCCAGACCATACGTAGAGGTGAGCCCGACTATATCTAGCTGGTACCTCTCAACCTCTCACACCAGTTCAAGCGCCTTCCCCGCCACAGAGGTAACATTCTATGTCCCAAGAGCCAGTTTCGGCAACCGAGGGTCGGAACGCCAGAGTTTCCGCCTTCGGCTACCACCCATATTGCATTGCACCCGACCCCTATGGCCTCTCTTGCAGGTGGTGGGCCCACAAGAGAGCGGAACCACGTTGCTCCTTCGGGCTGAGCCCGGCTGGGCCCCGTGGTTGAAGGTCCAGCGAGCCCCTCCCCCGGGCCTGGCTCCAGTCTGGATCTTCACCTTAGACCTGTTTCCCTTGGGGAGCCCTACCAGGAGCACGTAGCTCCCGACAACATAGCTCCGAGGATCACTAGATCGCACAAGCCCTTCTGCCACGGCAAGGCCTCGATCCAAGAAGGGACTTTTTGTAGTCTGGAGACCAAAACTGCACACAGTACTACAGATGAGGCCTCACCAGTGTGTTATAAATCTTGAGCATAACCTCCTCGGACTTATACTCCACTCATCATGCTATATAACCTAACATTCTGTCAGCCTTCTTAATGGCTTCTGAACACTGTCGGGAAATTGATAGCGTAGAGTCCACTACAACTCCTGAGTCCTCCTCTTACATTGTACTCACGATTTTCAGACACCTTATTGTGTATTCAAACCTAACATTTTTACTTCCTATGTATAATACTTTACATTTACTAATATTAAACTTTATCTGCCTCAGATCTGCCTTTATGCTGTTAAATCCCTCTGTAATTATTTAACGGATTCCAGATTATCTGCCACCCACCTGTCTTGGTATCATCTGCAAACTTAACCAGCTTGTTACTTATATTTCTATCCAAATCATTTATATATATATTAAAAATAGCAACGGCCCTAGCACTGACCCCTGTGGAACGCCACTCTTAAACTCTGCCAATTCTGATGAGGTTCCTCGGATCATCACCCTGTGCTTTCTGTATCTGAGCCAATTCTGCACCCATCTAAAAACATCACCCTGAACTCCCACTTCTTTTAGTTTGATGCCCAACCTCTCATGTGGCACCTTATCAAATGCTTTCTGAAAGTCAAGATAAATAATATCATAAGCTCCCCTTTGATTATATCCTTTTGTTGCTTCCATATAGAACATCAGTATGTTAGTAAAACATGAAAAACTCCTGTACTTGCCCTGTGCTGGTCAATTGTATCCTTAATAATTCTTTCCGTTATTTTTCATGTGATGCACGTTAAGCTTGACTTGACTGAAATGTAATAACAGGCTAAAAAAGGTAGCATTTATAGGGACAACTGTAATCATGAGGAGGAAAAGCAAGGCCATGAGGGTTTAATTTCACTGCAAATGTTCTCAAAGATATTCTATCAGTTGCTCTTAGGAAGGGAGAGGAAATGTTAGACTCAACATGAAAAGCAAACCCAGCCTACATCCCAGTGTCAAAGGCAAGGGCTGGCACCATTTCTGTGGCTGAGGTTTCTGCAGTGAGTGAAAACCTCGACAGTGGAAAGTTGCAGGGCTGGATGAGGTCAGACAAGAAATGCTAATATACTTCAAATTGTTAAGGAGCTATTGCTAACATACAAATCCAGTAAAGCATGGAAGTACCTCTGGATTGTTAGACTGTGGTGATGTTTCCAGTTTTCAAAAAGGAAGACAAATGGTGGTCTCTTATTGCCAAATAATATTTCCATTCCCTAGAGCAGTGGTCCCCAACCTTTTTGACAGCAAGGACCATTTAATTAGACGCAAATTTTTCCACTGGTTGGGGGGGTGGGGGGTGGGTTTGGCAGTTTTATACACAATTTACATAACATTTCTATTATTATTAAGCAGTTCGCATACGTTTGCAACCCAAGATTTTTCTTCTTTTTTTGCATATAACAAAGACATATGCTTTGCATTTGCCATTCCAACAGATTGCACATCACAAACATTAACACTATTATCGTTTTTTTTGTGTCTGCCATTTCTATAGGAGGGTGACAATGAGTTAAATTCCAATGGATGTTTTTCAAATGTTGACAAGCAATAAGCAAAAGGTATCACTGAAAACCACAGAAAACAAAAACAGCAAAAAAAAAAAACAGTACGAGGAAAGTTCGAAGAAAGAATTTTTTTTACAATGTTTCTGTGTGGGGATCGTTGTGTAAATGTGTACAACTGAGCTGCGACCACAGATCTAACTGCTCTGTGGATGATTCATTCAGGCATTTCAAGGTCACTTCGTTGTAATGAAAGCATCTGCTGAATGTACTTCGTAGTAACGTGATTTCTATAGACTCGTGTCATATTGGGAAACTATCGGGACCGTAACAATACTTTGTTGTAATACTCTCTCCTCTCTCTGCGCCGCTGCAAAGCCCCGTTCGCCAAGCGTTCTGAAAAGTCTGAGTGAGTCTCCGTTGCCGGCAGTTCTCTCGCGGCCCGGCTGTCAGACGGCTGCGGCCCGGTAGTGGGTCGCGAACCGGTGGTTGGGGACCCCTGCCCTAGAGCACCTATGTTATGGCACTAGTATGGCAACATTCTGGCCAATGGCTGAAATTCACATTCAGAGGTAGCAATGCATATTCGATCCTGGTTGTGGAACAGTGGACCAAATGTTTGTTTCTGGACAGGGATTTCAGTAGCCATGTGATCTACCCACCTTCTGTACATTAATTTTGTAGTTCTACAGAAGGCTATGAATGTATGAAATTGGATATATTGTTGCATGCTTCTGTATTTGTGTAATCATAGTTGCGTCTGCATTCCACCATGTTAAACTGAAACCATTTAAGTTACTTAAAGGTGTCCTTCAAATGGTGTTGTATATTTGCTGATTCCATAATTCCAAGTACTTTCGGATCTTATTCCCACTTAAAGATGAAGTTGAATTGTGAGACAGATCAATGGGTCCATGAAGCAGAGGTGCAGTATTAATGTGGGAAATATAACAAAATCCTAATAAATAGAACCTTAGAAGAAGGTCACACTACATCCACTTTCCCTTTTATGTCTGTGGGCTGTGCATATTGATAGAAAAAGTAACATTACTGGTGCAATCCTTGTAAAGAGGATGTGTCCTAGAGGAACAACTCAATTCCCACATGTGTGAGCTTATGTCTGTGTATGTTTTTATAATCTAAAACTACTCACATTTCATGTTAATTAAGACTTAAAATCTATCATTAAATTTAATTGAAAGAAAAGCTACCAAAGACAGATACAATATGTTTAAGATTTCAAGAACATGACAACCATTTTATAGCGACAAATTACTATTATGCCTTGGGTGCTTGCAGCCTTGGCATTTTCTGTTTCCTGGGGCATCAATAGTCATTAGCAATTTCAAGGTTTGCATGAGTGGCTTCATCCTAAATACCAAAGATGAACATGATATGTTGATTGGTAACTGGAAATCGACTTGGAGTGAGTGAGCATCAGAGTGTTTGTAGTGCTTCACAACAAATTTTAATTATCAAAAGACTTATCCACCCATCCATTATCAAGCAAGCTTAACAAAGTTGAAGGTCACTGGTCATAACAGCATTGGGTATGCAGCAGAAGTCAATAGTGGAGGGAGTGTCAAGCCATAAGTGGCCACACTCAGGCCAACAAGGTAGACATCGTTATCTATGAATGGGAAATTCAGTTGGTCAAGTCCATTAAAATTTAATAACAGAAAGAAGCGAGTCAAAGGAAAGAGAACACAAACAGTAAAATTAAAAGAAAGGCTTTCTTGAAAAACAAAGCACTCTTCACATTTCTTGTTGAGTTACCCATAATCATTAAACAGCTCAGTTGTTAAAGTTACAAATGATCTCTTAAGGCCCATTGTTTTTACTCTTCACTGTAAGGTTCTATCAGCCATCACTGTTGAAACAGAATTCATAATGCAGGGGATGACTGAGATCATGAAGCCTTTTTTGAAAAGATAGGCACATAGCAATTCCACACACATTTCATTGATCCTGGTCACCCTTTTGCTCTTTTAGTCTGGCATTACAGTTTAATTTTACCTTGAGTGTATAAGTCTCTAAAAATGCCATGCAGAATTTTCTGCAATACAGGTACATTGACCATTTTTAAGATACTGTACAATATGTGCATTCAGTTCAGTCATGCCCCTTTATGTAAATAAAATGGAACAACAAGAAAATTACAGTTAATTATCACTCTGGCTAGGTGTAGGATGTAACTGATTCAAAAGGCTCTCCATTTATTTGAGGAAGTGAGTCAACTATATTTTTCTTTCTGAAACCCATTACATTCTTTTTCATTTCTTTTACACTAACCAGGTCACCATTTAGTAAATTTAGTAATGTTTCACTTTTAAAACATTCCTAGGATGAAGTGCCATATTAATTTGGAGTTGGTTTACTGTTTCTAATAACAGTAACATGCATCTCCTTGGAAAGTGGGAGAAAAAGTGGAGCAACCACAGAAAACATATATAGATTTCAGGAGTACATGCAAAATCTACACAGACATTGAAATGGCCACGAAGCAGCAGCATTAACCACTGTACTACAATCCCACCATTGACCGAAAGATGTAACACTCAATGATTGCACAGGATTTAATTATATTTTTGATATATTGTATAAATATTAAAAAATAATTTCTTAGTTTATATTTGTGTATGTGCATGTCACCCTGTATCACAGTATGTGAGCATGCTCTGAGAGGGTTTTGCTATTTACTGTCGTTATGGATGATAAAAAGGGTTTAGCAAACAGATGGATGAATGAAAAGAGGATAGCTTCCTAACTGGTAGCTGAATATATTCAAGAAGCCTCCGTTTTGTGCACTGAATGCTGAATACAGAAATATGTTATCAAGCTAAGCAGAATAACATTATAGAACATTAGAGGCAATCAATCAACAGCTTCAGTCAGTCGAGTAGAACACAACAGGCAAATAGTACATTTAAAACATTCACTGACTTTTGGAGGAGTGTATTAAAATATACTTGTCAATCAGGTCTCTAAAATCACTAGTATAGCCTTGTGTCTTTGCAAAAGGTTGCTTTAAGTCATACAGATGAAGATAAGCATTTTAATACTGATTAACAGTATAATACACATTAAACACTGTAAAAATACAAATGTTGTTCTTTAAGATAGGAGACAATTTTCTTTTATAAAATTGTCTGAACTGTTTGGTCTTTTTGAACATCATGCAATTATCCATTCACTTTTTAAAATGAATATTCCAATGCAGGATTTCAAAGAACCAGAGCCTATCTCAGCAGTATCAGGCATAAGACCGAAGCTAGTTGTGGATGACATGCCAGTTCATCACTGGCACATCCATACACATGCCCATACCCAATCATACAGGACTAATTTAGAGACACATGTCAACCTCAGTTGAATATTAGGCTGTGGGGAAAACACATAACAGACACAGAGGGGGAGACAGAGAAGTTACACCCAGATACCCACAAAGCTAACCATGGTGCAACCATGATGTCCTTCATTGACTAATTCTAGCACAGGGCAACAGGGAACAAGAACCATTCTCAGTAGCAGAAAACTGCCTTATGAGAAATATCACTCCATCACTGAACACAAATATATACTCACCTACTTTTGTTCAAACAGGCCCATTTAGATTTATCAAGTGCATGTCTGTGGAAGAAACGGGAGTACTTGTTAGAAAGGCACTGGAGCACACACAAACATACACAACTCAGTTTATTGTTACATAGTGCACATTAAGAAGCACTTTCAAATGTAGCCTCATTAATAAAAATACATAAACACTAAAACATCATTTAAACATAAGATATATACAAATTTATATATATGAAGAGAGACTATTTTCTTTAAATAAATATTTTTAAATACACATACAGTACTGTAAATATTGGTAATCTATATAGTATATATAACATAGTATATCTGTTTGTCTGTTCGTTCCCTATACAACCCTACACATTTTGACCAAACTGGACCAGATTTTGCAGATTTGCTCTCCAGGATCATACAATCAAGATAGACTTCTTTGGAACACAAAAGTTTGATGCTGGACATCCCAATGTTTTTTTTTTGTTTTTCCTGTGTGCTACAGTTTGTACACCATTGGCACCTGCTGGCTCAGAGCAAATAAAACATCTGAAAAAGAGGAAGAATGAATAGCAGACAAAATGAACAGAGCTTAGCGGTACTTACCCGATCAATGATGCATGCTGCTTTTATCCATTGTAATATAAAAAGGAGTATCGTGCCCATTTGAAGGGGTGATGTTGGGTGAGGCTTAACTGAAAGTGGAAGTGCAGCACAACACAACAGAAAATCAAAGAGTGGATTTTCTTCACAATTTAAGCACTATGGCCTGTTGACCTTGAACTAAAAAGACGAATCAGACATGACAGCATTCTTGGTTGCAACCAAGCAAGGAGTTACTGCCATTCTAGAATCCAATCTTACCCAAAAAGAACAAATTTCTCAATTCACAAGAGTAGAAATATTGATGGAGAGGCAGTGTGGATTATGAATGGAACAGCTAGTAAAAACAACAGGGTGACTATTTAAAAACCTTTGCTTTATTTCTTTAATCTAGTCGACATATATACCCAGTACTTTGGCTTGTAAATTATTAACTATGAGTTTAACTTGGAACCAGCTAGCAAAGTGAAAAAAGCAAAAGACAAAATTCAACTCTGTATAAAATCCATTTCTATTGTCCTACCAGTCGTTAAGTTCCTTAGTGTCCATTGCAATATTGCAACCTTTTGTTAGATAAATGTCAATTGCAGCCATAATATGAAAAAAATGTGATATGGCTCCCAATATTTGTGCAGATACCATAAATCCATTCCAAAGCCGGAGAATGGATACTATTATAAAAATGGCAGTGACTCTAAGCAACATAACCAGAAACCTCAGAAAAGAGGGAGTGGAAATGTTTCTGTTACAAGCTATCAAAAACATTGGCAATTATTAAAAAAGTGTATGCTGTGCTAAAATACTGAATAATGTCACAAACAACAGATACTGTACAACCAAGAATGCAAGAGTTATGAAATGGCAATATTATTCTTTCCATCCATGTGAAAACATATATTAAATTATTTTTCATTATCTAAATTAGCGTAACATAATATTGTCAAACCGTTGCAGGCCAATTCAGGGTTCCAGGAAGATGCAGCCTATTCTGGCAGCATTGGACATTTGGAATGTTATCATCACTAGACACAGGACCAGTCAGTATCTCATAATCCACTAATATGTTCACATAAACTTATGTGGGGAAAATTCAGAATCATTTGATTACAAAACATGTCCATGTTTGGGATATGGTGGAAAAACAAACACTTGGAGAATCATGCAAAAATTCAACCAGGAACTGGATTTGAATCAAGTATTGTGGATTTATGAGGCAGCAATGCTAAGCACTCAGCCGCCATTCAGTATAGTTCTTTGTAATTAAATTATAAAATTAAGAAACCTTCATATGCTTATTTATTTAAAATTTGACACAAGATCATGCTAATTTTCACCAGAGACAGCAATTATACATGTCATCGAAGAGGTCTGAGGAATTTAGGAAAGTTGAAGATTACGAACAGCCAGAGACAGGGATTCATATTCAAGGTCAGAACTCAATATAGTAGTGGATTTGCAAGTCTTAACAACTGTCTTTCATCATCAAAAGACCCAACCCATCCATTATCAAGCCAGCTTAACCCAGTGGCGGGTTGCAGGTCATAACAGCATTGGATGCTGGGAACCAATACTGGATTGTGTGTCTTAATCCATAAGTGGGCACACTCAAACCAACGAGGTGAATGTGGTTATTTCTTAATGGGAAATTCGGGTAGTCATGTCCATTACAATTTAATAACTTAAACGTGTCAATGAAAGAAAAGAGAATATGTACAATAAAAAGAACAAAACTTACTTGAAGAACAAAACACACTTCACATTTCTAGCTCATATTTATAGTCATTAAACAGCTCAGTTGTTGAAGGTACAAATGTTCTCTTAAAGAGCATTGTTTTTATTCTTCACTGTAAGTCTCTATCACCCGTTAGTGTTGAAACCGAATTCATAATGCAGGGGATGACTGAGATCATGAAGAATTTGATCAAACCTTTTTTGAAAGATAGGTTTATAACAGTACCCCACACTTTTATTTGAACCTATTTTTTCTATTTGCTGTTTTATCATCACAAGTTTGTTTTACCTTAAGTATACAGTATATGTTTCTAAAAATCTTTCAACAAGTGAGTGAAAGACATTTAAATACAGTTAAACAGAACATTTGTAAAATACCACAGCTATACTGTATTGAATTCAGTCATTCACTTTATGCGGATAAAACAGGGACCAATCAGAAAATTACAGTAGATTATCGCTGACTAAATACAGTATATGTAGAATGTACTGAATCAAACAGCTCTCCATTTATTTGAGAAGGTCAACTACTACATCTTCTTTTAACTTTCTTTGCAATATTCTTAAAATTAGTGGAAGCTAAACTGGTGTATCCATAGAAAACAGTTACAGACCTGAGGAGAACATAGAAAATCTACACAGATATTGACTGGGCCAGAATATGCATCCAGAACATTTCCCAAAGCAGAAACACTAACCATTGTATTACTATCTGACCTTTCACCTATTATACCTGAATGATTTCACAGGGTTTCATAACTGCCATATGAAATAATTATTGATGTGTATAAAGATAAGAAACAATTCATATTCCTCCCACATTCTCAAAGACATGCAGGACAAGTGAACTGAAATGGTTCTTCTTTTTGAGCGCTTTGAGTAGTGAGAAAAGCGCTATATAAATGTAAAGAATTATTATTCCATGCTCCGGTTTCCTCCCACAGTCCAAAGACATGCAGGTTAGATGGATTGGCGATTCTAAATTGGCCCTAGTGTGTGCTTGGTGTGTGGGTGTGTTTGTGTGTGTCCTGCGGTGGGTTGGCACCCTGCCCAGGATTGTTTCCTGCCTTGTGCCCTGTGTTGGCTGGGATTGTCTCCAGCGGACCCCCGTGACCCTGTGTTCGGATTCAGCGGGTTGGAAAATGAATGGATGGATGGATGGTCAAACACAACACTTTGACAAATGTGCAGAGAAGATGACATTGTTGTTGGCTTCTTAGATTTCTTCCATTGTGCATGGATGGTGTAATCTGGGGCAGATCAGCAAATGATTAAGATCCTTGACAGCAACACACTTGCACAGAACTTCCGCATCAGCTGGCAGGAATCCCCAGTTTGCAGGATGGTCTTACATCTTGGCACACCCACTCTAATACGATTTAGGGTTCTCCACAATGTAAAAAGCAGATCACTGCTAGGTGCCAGTTCTTCTTTAACTGGGAAATCTGGGTTACCCAGTTTGTGCTTTAATTGTGATTAAGTTATCTTCCTGAGTTCCTTCCATGATCCATGTCCTTGAAAGGAAGCTCTTTTTGGATCTAGTAGTTGTGCTGCAGGTTGGTATCCTTGCAGGGAGTCTCGAGGGTCTGCCTCTGCCTTTGCTCTCTTCACATCTGTTGCAATTTCTCTTTAGTGGTGAAGTGGGGCTATTCCGATGAGCAAGTACATTTTGTACACTAGGGTCTGCTTCAAATATCCTGTCACGGTCCACACGGTTTCATTAACTGCAACATCCACCAGCTTCATGTGCTCCAACCCTGTGGCACCATAGAATTCCATGCTGGTGTGGTGTACTCCGAGGCAGGCATGAACAGTGCCAAGGCTGAGGTTCTCAAAGTTTGAGGTTTAGCTCCCCTGGTTTTGCCCATCAGTTTCCTGATGGTGTTGTTTTTAGATGCTGACTTTCCCACTAGAATTGGCAATGTGATACCTGTGTATTTTAGTGTCTGACAGTGTTGCCTGAGCCATTCGCCTCAATTTAAACTGATGAACTGATGAACTTCCAACTGACCCCAGTGTAGGTTTATGCATGACTGGGCCCTGCAATCAACTGGCACCCTGGCATGGGTTGTCTCCTGTCTTGTGCTATGTACAGCCAAGATGGGGCTCCACTCCCACACCTCTGAATAAAGTTAATACAATACAATACAATACAATTTATTTTTGTATAGCCCAAAATCACACAAGGAGTGCCGCAATGGGCTTTAACAGTCCCTGCCTTTTGACAGCCCCCCAGCCTTGACTCTCTAAGAAGACAAGGAAAAACTCCCAAAAAAAACCCTTGTAGGGAAAAAAATGGAAGAAACCTCGGGAAAAGCAGTTCAAAGAGAAACCCCTTTCCAGGTAGGATGGGTGTGCAGTGGGTGTCAAAAAAGGGGGTCAATACAATACAATAAACATAACAGAACACAAGTAATCCTCAATACAACAGTAGATAATATTACATAATACGATATGGATTTATTCAGAGTCCTGGAGATCTTGGCCGTCAAGCTGCCTCCACTGAGGGTTAAAAATGAAATGAGATAACATTGTCTCATTAATAAGAGCATTATAAGGTCTGATGTAGTTGGTCAGGCAACATGATCACTTTCAGAAAAAAAGTACACTTTGCGATGGACAGCTGGGACTCTTACTCTGACTGGACACCTTCAATGGAAGGACTTGGGGAAGTAGCATGCATGGCACAATACTTCCTCCGGGACGACAGAGGGCAGCCCCCCTGGCTTGCTGTGGTGCCACAAGGTTGGAGCATGGAAGCTCAACACTGTCAGGGTCAGTTTCCACTGCCAGGGGCAAAAGTTGAACAGCTGAGTCATCCTTAGCAGGACTGCCACCACACCCGGAAGTGCTACTGGAAGAAGATCACCGGACACTTAGAGTACTTCCGGGTGCCCTATAAAAGGAGCCACCTCACTCCATTGAGAAAGCTAGAGTCAGGAGGAAGAGGACAAAGCTTGAGGGAGGAATGGAGGTGGAAGGAAGAGAGAAAGAAGAGACAAGGAGGATAAAGGAACTGTGTATTGGTGCCTTAGTGAAGTGTATTTGTACTGGGCTGCAGTGGGGACAGAGGGAAAGTGCTTCCCACGTAAATAATAAATTTCTGTGTTACAGAGACTTGTGCCTGTGACAGTTGTTTTGGGTGTTTGGGGAGCTGTGCGTCCCCGGGTCTTCACAACTTGTAAAAGCCCAAATACAGTAGTGCTTCCATAATAGCCTGGCTAATTTGACTTCAAACACTCCACTCTAGGCCTGCGTTCAGTTTAATCACTTTTTTGCTCAGAAACATCAAGAGATACTCATTTAAGAGCTGCTTCTACTGATTTTCAGAAAAGCTCATTAGTCTTCTAAATACAGGCATGAGCTGGTAAGTTGTAATTAAAAGAAAAAGAATGGATCTGCAATGTTGTTTTTCTACCCATTCATTCCTAGACTGAGACAGATATTAGTTTCCAAAGTGCAATATTCCACAGTTCATTGTAGTTTCATTTTGTCCGTCTCGCTAAATTATGATTTCTCTTTCCATCTCTGTACCATTGTGAATCTTAAAAGCCTTTGTAGGAAAGGTAAGCGTGTCCCAGGAGGAGTCATTCCTGTTAATGGGAGTAATCTACTGGAATTTGAAATGCGCCGCTACCACCAAGTCCTTTTGGCACCACAGAGACCACCAAATGCAGCACTGCTACTGTGTGACTGGAATAGAATTAGCTTGAAGAGTGCCACACATACATACACTGCTTAATGTCAAACAGACAATGCATGCACTGCTGAAATGGTAAACTGTCATAATTTAATTAGGCTTTTGAAATAATTGCAGTTACAGCTTTTCACTATTTGTACAGAGACAACAAATTAACACATAAAGGGACAGACATATGACACCCCCTCTACTATCAATTAGTGTGCACACATCAAGCAGAATTCTTCAGACATGATGTTGCTCATTGTGCTACAAATATAGTAGCCAAAGCTATTAAAAATGGGGTTGACTGCTTGGCAACAAGTGTGAAACAGGGACCTGCCTTCTTGCCTTGTATAATTCTTATGTTCATTTGTTTTATTTTGTCTTGTCACAGGGGCAACAACTAACTGATTTGGAACGCAAACTAACAGCTGCAAAAGAAGAGCTGGAAAAGGCTGCACTTGACAAGGTATGTGTGAAGTATGCAAGACAAATACATTAGGAAACAAATAAGTAGATGCATTATTTATGTATAGTTTATGTAAAATAACACAATATTCTCAGGGATGCTTATTGAAATTCATGAATCATGGCTGGCTAAAGCCTGTTCCTGCAGGATTGGGAGCAAAGAAGAAAGTAAACAAGGATGGGGCAGCAGTTCACCCACAGACACAATCACATTCAGCCAATGTAGAATCAGGTATTAATGTGACATACATTTGTTTGATATGTGGTTGAGTACTGTATACTTCATTAAAATTTTATTTTATTTCAGAATCTTATACAATAATATATTGTACAGTATGTTTCTCAAAAATCACATCATGACAAACAATAAAGGTGTATGTGAAATCACAAAGTCTAACGTGCTAACAGATTTTACAGTAATAAATAAATTTAAATGGCATGAAAAATAAACTGAAGGTTGGCAGTACACCATCTAGCAGCAGTTTATGGAAAACCTTGCACTACAGTAGATAATAGAGAGGCACGTACAGTTCACTTTTTGCACACATTGTTATTGAAAACGTGGATGTAGACAAATACAGAGAGGTCCTTGAAGAAATCCTGGTCTAGAGTGCATGGGGCCTCAGACTGGGGCATCAGCTCACCTTTCAGCACAACAATCACCCAACAATCACAATCACTCAAGACAACACTAGAGTGGCTTCAAGACAAGTCACTGAATGTCCTTGAGTGACCCAGTTGAAGCCCAGACTTCATGGAGCACCTGTAGAGAACACCTGAAGATGGCAGTTTACAGATGCTTTCATCCTGTCCAACAGAACCGAAGATCTGCCAAGAAAAATGAGATGAACTGCCCAAATCCAGGCATGCAGAACTCAAGATTCAGACTTACTCAAGAACATAAGAAATTTGGCAGATGAGAGGAGGTCATTCAGTCCGTCAAGCCTGATTGTTTAGCTAATAGCTAAGATGTCCCAATATCTCATCCAGATTCCCCTTAAAGGTTGTCAAGATTTCAACTTCAACTATATATCTTGGCCTAAACTCTTCGCCTAAAGAAGTGCTTCCTGGCTTCAGTTTTAAATGCACTTCACCCTTAAGTTAGAATGTTTTCTGGATCTGCTTTATCTATGTCTTTTAGGATTTTAAACACCTAGATTAGGACCCCACGAGAAGAAAAGATATAAAGTGTAATTGCTACCAAAGGGGCTTCTTTAAAATATTGAATTAAGGTCCTTAATACTTATATGAATGAGAGATTTTGGTTTTTGCTTTTTAATAACTTTCTAAAATTTGTTTTCACTTTGTCATTATGGGTTCTTGAATGTAGATTGATAGGCAAAAATTGCAAATTTATCCATTTAAAATTACATCTGCAGCACAATAAAGTGCACAGAAAGTGAAGAGGTCTTAATACTTTCTGAATCCACTGTATACTGTATGTGCAATTTAAAAATCAATATCTAAACAGTCTTCCTGTTAAGTGTAGTGTTTTTTACAAAGTTTTTTATACTAAGTCACACCAGTCATTCTTTCAGCCATTTTCTAACCCTGCCTTTTCCATTTCATAGTCGATCCCCTCAGAGTTAGGTCCAATGCAAGTGAAATTAAACTTTTGTGGGATGACAGTCTCACAAGTTCATGTTTGCTTAAACCTGGCTAATCACAAAAATATCAAAATATGCCTGACTTTGGGAAAAGGAAAGAATACTATAATGTGCAAGGAGGCTCTACAAATGGACAACAGGGTAGTGCTGCCCCACAGACCAAGAGTCCAGGGTCTGGAGTCTAGCAGTGTTGGTCTTTCCCAGGGCAATCCAGTTTTCTTCCCACGTCCTAAAGAAGTGCAAGTTAGGTTGAGCAGCGGCTCTAAATTGGACCAGTGTCAATATATGTATTGTAGGTTAGTCAGTATGTGCATCCTGTGATTGACTGTCATATCTAATTATTGTTGTTAAACAGTGCTTATAGGCATTACCTTTAAAACTAGTTTTTTAGTCAAAAACCTACTGACCTCACTTAAATCAGCGATTGCATACCACACACACAGACATTGGAATATTTGAACAATCCAGACAAGAACAGGCCATTCAGCCCAATAAACTTTGTCAGTCCTATCCACTTAATTCTGCTAATTCTAAGTATCCATGGTTCTCTGTGTAAAGAAAAACTTCCTAATGTTTGTGCGAAATGTACCCTTAACAACTTTTCAACTGTGTCCCCGTGTTCTTGATGATCTCATTTTAAAATAACAGTCTCGATCCACTGTACTAATTCTCTGTGGAACACCACAATTAACATCGGCCAATTCTGATAAGGTTCCTTGCACTATCACCCTCTTTCCCTAATGTTTTCCAGGCAAAGCCACATGTCCTCACTAAGATGGGGGTCATCGTCCAGATGAAGAGGACTTGTATTTAAATTCTGTTTGATATAAACCGCAATCCCACCTTCTTTTCTGTTCTGTCTGTCCTTCCTAAAAATTGTGTATTCCTCTATGTTATACTCAGCCCCATTTTTGTTATTTAGCCAGGTTTCAGTTATTGCTATAAAATGATAATTATGCTCTGCTACATACAATTCCAACTCACTTGCCTTATTTTTGGTACTTTAATTTATTACTCCTTCTACATTTAAATTTTGGGTTAGAATATACCTTACTACATATTTTTATTTTTACACTATTGTTTGTTCCTCCATGTATAACTCTAAACATGGCCTGCCCTAAACTCCCAGCTCCCCCATTCCCTAGTTCAAACAATCCTTGACTAACCTACTCATATGCCTCCCTAATACATTGGTGCCCCTCCGGTTCAGATGTAACATGTCACGGCGGAGCAGGTCCCATCTGTCCCAGTTTCCTACCAACCTATTCCCTTCTACCCTGCACCAAGGTCTGAGCCACATGTTAAGCCTTCTAATCCATTAGTCTTACCTGGACTGGTGTGTGGCACAGGCACAACTTCAGAGTAGGCTACCTTGTCGGTGCTGCTCCTCAGCCTAGCACCTAACTCTTTGAATTTGGATTGCAGAACTAACAGACTACCCTTCTGCATTTCATTTGTTCCAACATGGACAATGACAACTGGATCCATCCCCGCTCTGCCCAAGAACCTATCTACCCTTCAAGGGAGGTCTCCCACCTGTGCACCCAGAAGGCAACACACCATCCAAGACACTCTCTCTCTCTCTGGAGCAAACCTGCACTTCAGTCCCCCTAATATTTGAGTCCTCAAATATCACTGCCTCTCTCTTTCTGTGAACTGGTTTTGAGGTGGCCTGTTGGGGCTCCTCATGCCTACCTACCACCTTAGAATTATCAGAGACACCGTCCAGCACCACAAGGACCTCAAAATGATTTGATGCTTCCAGTTCTTGGGTTGATGCCCCTGGAAAGTGTGCACCCTTTACCTGTCAGGTCTGGGATCTCCTTTCACACCACCTTAGGGGTGCACACTATCTCTCTAAACGACATTACTCATCATATTGTAAGTGTTCATTAATAGACCTTACTAATCAACTGACATTACAAGCTAAGCATTCTTTTTAATTAAATGATGATTCAACAGAGCTTGTTAAAAAAGGATTGATTTTTGGTTTTATTTGGAAGGTTTTTTTAAGGTCCATGCTATATGGTAAATGTAATTTTTTAATGAACATTGGTTTTTTTTTGTTTGTTTGTTTTTTTCTTAATTATTACAGTGTTTGCGTTCATATTTTTATAGTAAATACACTTTTTTTTACTTTTATATCAATGGTGTCCACCTCCATTATTGTCCCACTGACTCTCGGTCTTCATACTTCATATGCCTGAGTTCCTACTAGAGCATAAGATTGGGACACTGTGATATTAAAGAGCATCACTGAATGCCATAGTCTTTGTCAGTATATTCAACTGAAGTGCAAGAATTCTAGATGGGATGCCAGTCCATTACAGGGAACAGCCAATCTCTCATACAAACACCATCTTATCAGTCTAATTTAAACATTTCAAGGAATTCCATGAGTTTAGGATGTTGGGGTAAATGAGAGAAAACCAAACAAAATCAAGCTCAGGCAAAAAATGAAACAGGAAACAGATCAAAGCATTGGCAGCACTGCTAACAATTCATATATAACATTCTGAATATAATATTAACATTCTGTAACTCACTTAGTCCAAATATGAATCACAAAGGGCCAAAATCTATCCCAGCAACTTTGGGCGCATGGCAGCAGCACATCGCAAGGTACACTCATACACCCAAACTCAATGAACTTACCCAGGATACCTTTGGGGATATAGGAGGACTAAAGTATCCACAGAAAACTCACAGAGACACAGGGTAAGAGTGCAAAGTTCAAGCATACAATTACTAGAAATAGAATTCCAGTCTAGGATTCTGCATCTGGGAAGCATAAGCCCTACCTACAATGCTAAGGTGCTCCCCTATTCTTAATATATTTGTAAATAATGAAATAATTGTTTGAAACTGAAAATGTGTATGTTTGTCTCTAAAACATATTACTGCTATTGTTTTTATAATTTATCCAATGCAAGTTGTACAATAAAAATAATAATGCCGGTTTTCTTCAGTTTTTTTTTCTGTGAATAAAAACAGTAGCTTTTAGCTGTAATTTACTGCTTTAAAAAGTATTTCTGGTGTGCAGTGTTAGCCATTAAAATATTCACTAAATTGTGGACATTTGAGGTTTCCCTCTTACGCATCACTGACCCAATAAACAATTCCCGACATCTTGGCCAGGAGAGGCAAGCAGTAATTTTTCTTAAAGCACTGAATCGTTTCTGAAGAGATTGCCTCTAAGGTAGTGATAAAATTCACTTCTGTAATTTAAATTCCCCTAAATGCGGTGCTCAGGCAGATATATATTTTAAGATTCATTCAAAACTGTATCTCTTAATACAAACCCAGCTTTGGATAGGTTTCATATGCAGAGTAATCTTTCAGGTGGAACTTAGTTTTTATTGGAGTCCATTTCTTTGGGTGGCCCTGTGTTCTGCATTTTTGGGGCCTTGGCAATGATATTTCCCACCTGAATCATTCTCAGTGCATCACAGGCTAAATATGTAAGAGCCACAAAATCTCTCATCCACAGATCCCTTGAAAAATGCCACATGTCAGGAAAGTTACAAGTTAATAAAATATATCAGATAAAATCAAAATCAATAACACTTCAACCCATGTCATGCTGACCCCTCTAGGCACAACCAAGTTAACCATCACTGGGCGAACCCTGGACACTGGAAACCCTTATAGAAAAGTGGATGGTGGCAAAATTGGATGCCATCATGATAAATCCCCTCCATTAAACTCCAGGGGGCTCTCTCTGGGAGCACTTGTAGCCACCGGCTCATTCCTCCACGGTGTGCTAAGAAGGCATCTCTAGGGGTCTCTTCTACCCATCGCTATCAGGCAATTCAATGCTTCCTCCTGGAGCACCTGTTAACTTCATTTTAAAATGCAATTTTGAAATATCTGCACAATATGCATTTATTTAAAAATGTATTTATGTTTATTTATTAATCGATGGATTGATTGATAGATTGACTGTTCTGATAAATAGGAACACCAGACATCATAATCGTTTGGGGCAGCCACCCGTATAATATGCCCTGGCTGCAAAAGGTTGAGATTTCAAACAGAGTTGTTCACAAGACTGAGTCCAAAACAGAAATGATTAACTAGAAGCAAGATGGCGGCTTTAAAGGCCCGTAGAAGAAGTGACATCATCATAGTGGTCAGAACCTGGTGGGATGTCCTGAAAAGGGTTTGCAAGGAACTGAGAAAGACTGCACCCCACCATCCCCTGGTCTGATGTGGTATTACAATTACTCAATCCCTTTAGCTGCCTCCTAATCGCACGTGTGTGACACTGTATTATTTGTGCTATGAATACTAATCTTTTTTTTATGTTTCTGCTGCTGCATGCATCTAAATTTCCCCATTCAATTAATAAAGTTTATCTAATCTAATCTAAAACCTCCACAAAATTGCAGAACCCTATTACAGCACTTTCAGAGTGGTTGGTAGTGTAAGACACTTACACTGGCTTAGGTTAAACAGAGCAGAAGAATGACAATTGAGATATGTGATATTTTAATCTGATTCTAAGTGGAAGTTTTAAGCTGTCCTGCCTGAAATACCATTTGTTTTACAGTGACAGAGTATATGAATCTTAATCTGCGTCAATACACATACAGTATTATTATTATAACTAGTGCAGCAAAGTATCATTTGATGAGCACTTATACGCTCAGGAGTGTGGTGTGATTTGATTTTGTTTTAACAAAGCTTGTCTTATTTCAAAACTCCATCGCACAGGTCACAGATGTGCAGTCAGTGTCTCAGTGATGGATTATTGTCTTGTTCATACTGTGATCCAACCTGCCCTTTTCTTCCTGCCAGGTTAGCCTGTAGTTTTTCAATCCTCATTACAGATTCATCACTGTCATATCATAAGTTGATGAACAAATGAATTATGGTGAGGATTCATAGAATAAGATAAATTACCTACAAAACCATTTTGGTTGTTTGTATTTTAAACCTGGTATTGTTTAATGAAATTATTTTAAAATAGTCTGTACCTACTGTACTGAGTCTGACTTTTCTCTGATATCACATCTTAGTTTCTGTCGATTTCTCAGTACATTCATCACTGTGTTTTATATTCTAATTTTAATGTCATGATTTTTGCAAAGTAATATTCTTGTGTTTTATTTATTTTGCAAATTGTTCTGTCCATTTTTAATGTGACTCTGTTCAGGACTAAGTGTTTTAGAAAATGTCTGACTGACTGATTGATTTATGTTTTCTCAATTTGGTTGTAAATATATTTTGCCATAAGACATGCTGTTAATAGTAATGAAAATCCAAATTTGAATCTTCAATCTCTTAAAATTTGTGCTGAGTTACACAAAGAGCCACAAAAAGGTTAGGGGCAGCCTCCCGTATAATTGAACCCAGTTGCAAAATGGTAAATTGATTGCACAATTGTGTACAGATTGGAGTCCAAAACACAACTAACTGAGATGGCACTTTTAAAGGAAGGCTGAGGAAGTGACATCGTCGGGGCAGGAAGTGATGTCACTGGGGCCAGGCAGAATTTCCCTAACTGGTCTGCAGTGGAAAAAGAGAAGGAATTAGCACACTCTGCCACCTCCTGGTCTGGCGTGAAATTGCCTTCATTCAAGCCCTTTAGCTGCCTCCCATGCACACATGTGTGACAATGTATTCCGAGTGTTTGCATAGGTTTTCTCGGACATCTCAAAGACATGAACCTTGGGTTGAATGGCAGCTCTAAATCTTCCCTGAGTTTACTGTCTGTAAGAAAATGGACCAGTGTTCCTTCCTGGATTGGGTTCAGTTTTGTTCCAGATCCTGGTAGGATAGGCTTCAGTTTCTCAGAACAAACCTGTAAAGGAATAAACACATTCATATAATAGATGTATGGATGACGTAATTTTCCTAATGTCATAATTACATGTCAAATCAATAATTACGAATATTATTTAATCCATAATTTGACTATTTTATTTTCTCATTTCCATGTTGTAGTAAACTAATCAATTGGTTACTCACCGTGGTTATTTAAGTAACTCACACAACATAACACTCTGAAACCTACTTAATTCAATTTGATGTTGTGGGGAGCCAAAGCCTGTCCCAGGAGAATTGGGCACAAATCAGGAGTGGATGAGGTGCGATACATTCAATCACATTCACACAATTTAGAATTGCCAAATCATAAACATTCACATGTTTTCTGATGTGCAAAGAAAGACAGAGTACCTGGATAAAATCCTACACAGATAACAACCATATGACAAAACTGGATCTGGAAAGTAACTGCACTAACTTCTGCAACACCAGGCTGCCCTTATATAACTGAGCTGTTGGTAGTTGCCCATTAGCAAATGACTAAGGTAGAAGAAGTAGAGGATAGATCTTTATTTGTCCCCATAGGGGACACACATGGATAGATAAATATATACAGTATGCATGCACACTATGGTCCACACACACTCCAGAATGACAAAAAAGGAAGAAAATTTTAAAAACTTCTGACTTAGTAGTCACAGTGCGGCATTATGCAGGCATATTGCTGTTGGTATAAAGGAGCCCCTGTAGTGTTTCTTGACCCACTTCTGCTGAATAATTCATTAGCACAAAGTCCTCAGTGTTAGCATGTCATGGAGAGGATATAGAGCATTTTTCACAATGGCACTCAGTTTTGTTTTAATTCTCTCCTTTGCAACTACTTCCAGGGGCGTCCAGCATGTGTCCCATAAATGAGCCTGCCCTTTTAATTAGCTTGTCAATTCGGTGGCCAGGGTGTTGTTATTTCTAATTAGAAGATCAAACAAAAACATTTGTTCTTGATCATTTATTACAAAGAGAAGCAAGCTGATAGCGCTCAAAACTTATTAAAAGAAGTCCCACAAAGCACTTTAAACATTTCAAACATTATTTATGCAATAAACTTTCTATTTAAAAGATCATTTCTATGTTTAAATATTAGTCCTTCTGTGAAGTGATTTTATAGCAACATTTTTTAAATATGTATGCTGTAGTTCTCTAATACAGTGAGAACAAGGGTAGTTATGTCAGAATTCTATTTATTGATTTCATCTCTGCATTCTATACAGTGATACCATCAAAACTGACAAACAAGCTCCTCACAGTTATCTTCTATCTGCCATCTGTAATTGGGTTCCGGACTCTCTAACAGGCAGACCTCCGGCAGTCTGAATTGGAAACCGGCTATGTGCTAACCCCTCTGCTTTATAACCTTTTCACGAATGACTGTGTTGCATTCCAGAATAACATCAGTATCCTTTAGTTTGCTGGTGATACCACAGTCATTGGACTGATTACTGGGAGAGACAAGACAGCTTAGAGAAGGGTGTGTTGGTAAAACTGGTAACACGGTGCCAGGACAACAATCTCTCCTTAAAGTTAATGAAAAAAAGGTAATGATTGTGGATCCATGGAACAGTAGGCACCAGCATACACCACTGTACATAGCTAAGGCAGAGATGGAGAGAGTGAAAACAATGAAATTTCTCTACATTAATATTAGTGAGGGTATTACCTGGTCCCACAACATTATTTCATTATTTAAAAAAAACTCAAATCTCAAAGGTATGTGTATTTCCTGAGAACGCTAAAGAAATTTAGCATGACAGCAAGAATTCTTGTTAGCTTTTATAAGGATACCATAGAGCATATTGATTGTATTGTGTTGTGTTTACTTTTCGTATACTGGTGGATGGAGGAACATGCAGAGTATGATTTTCATTGTAGAGTCTGACTGACTGTTTACTGTGCATTTAACAATAAACTGTCATTTCATGTCATCCCATCTCAAACTGTAATAAAGAAAAACAGGGTGCAGTTTAAATGAAAAATATGTACTTTTTTATATATGATGGTATTTACCATCAGATCAAATATTGATACAGACATCCCCTGAAGTTTTTAACTTTGATTGAATTTATAATAGGGTAGACTGAAAGATGTAAAACAGCAAACGCAGCATGAAATTAAATAACACAGAATAAAGTTTTTTTTTGGAAGGTTTTTTGTATTCTTGTGGAGTTAAGACTGTCAAAAACTGGGCCTGTTAAAGCCCATTGAGGCATTCCTTGTGGTGTTTTGGGCTGTGTAAAAAATAAATTGTTGTTATCCTTTTAAAACGACTCATGTTTACTGTGATTCCCATTATTCCACATCAGTGAACAACCAGTAAACCCCAAAAAAGTAGTGTTTATTATTTCTAGTGTTGATTGGCGAAATTCACCAAAGTGTGTTCCACAGAGAATATGCTCTGTTTGCTGGTGACATTGATTATCAAATATTTTGTGTCCAATGATACTTTGTGATGCTAGTGTGTCATCACAGAGCTGTAGTGGCCAATGTTAGATTAGACAAGAGAAAAAAAAAACGCTGATCCTAAAAATAGGCTAAAATTGGTGGAAAACTTCTGAATACCTTTAAATACAAAATGCACACACTGAAGATAACTGGAAAAATTGTCAGTGTGTTTGTGTCTTAATGGTTGGCAGATGATTCCACTAGCCATTAGGGACACTTAAAAGACCATTTCACTATTATGATCCAATCAAAACTAGTTAAGTTTCTCTTTCCCCATTGACTTCAATGCATTTTACTAAGTTTGGCATAGCTCCCAACCATTTCCATAATTTCAAGGCAAAGCAATTTCAGCATGGATCGCTCATCACTAATTATTATTGAGAAATGCTTAAAGGAATAAATACAATGTGATCTATTTATTTTTTAACATGTTAATACTGTATATAACAGGGAAGCAAAGCCAATTTTTGTAATTGGGCAGCATGGTAGTTTTGCAACTTACATTTTTGCATTTCATTATGCAGTACTGGAGCAGAAATGTTTGATGCCAGATGCCCTTCCTGACTCCAGTTTCCTTTAGTTATCTTTTACGACATATAAGAGGGAAGGTGAATTTTAACCACAAGTTACAGGGGTGAAACACTGGGCCTATGCTGATGGTTATGAAGGAGTTCAAAGGAGCTGTAGCTTCAGTGCCAAGAATGTTGAGGGTGAGAGGAGTCTGGATTTTGGCAATGGAATGGAAATGTTGATGTTAGATCCATTGTTTAAGAGGGAAGAAAACAAGCTGATGACATGGGAATTTGGTGGGGTAAGGGATACAACAGGCTATTTCTTGTGGAGGAAAGTTGAATGGGATATGGAGAAACATGTGAAAAAAAAGGTTATGTATCAAAACATCACTTGCTATTGGACAGCAGTTCTCAAACTGTGGTGCGCGTAAAAAAAAGGGGGCACAAATGTTGCCATATGTGGTGTAATTTCGCTATTCATAGGAAAATTTTAAACTTGCAGCGGTGTATCGGCAGCAAAAAATATAGGAATAAATTTTATTAGGGTTTCAAAAAATCGTTAGGGGGGTGCGATTAAAACTGTTATGAAAACTCAGGTTACAAATACTTAAAGGTTGAGAAACGCTGGCATAGGAGATCGTTTAGTAAAAGACAGGAAGAAAAGTAAAACAAGTATGTACCAAGGCTTAAAGTCTAGAAGTTAAAAGAGGAGCGTATGAGAAGTAAATTTACTCAAAACATTGGAACAAATGCAATGTGTTTTCAGACTCAACAAGTGGGAATGGCAAGTGGGGAGAAATAAAGAACATCTGGTTGAAAACAACAAAAAGCCAGAAGTTGCACAAAGGGCCCACCAAAACATAAGGATAACAGGTGGTGAAATGGCATTTGAGGAAAATAGGAAATGTTATATGAGTGGCAAGAAATAAAGGCAGAAGATGATGAGGCAGTCTAGTATGAAGCAAAGCGAAATGCTGAAAACACATTTGGGAGCGTGGAAGAAACCAAAAGACATGAGTACATGAGGAAGGGAAGAAACATTTGTTCAGGATCATGAAGCAGATGCCAAAATAAAAGACAAGATATAGTAGAGAACTGCATGAAAAATGTGGAATGAAAAATTGAGATTGACGGTGATGGGATTAAAACTAGACTTACCAAAGCCTACGAAAAAACTTATAAACCCAGCCCACCTTAAATCCCTTCGCACCTCTCCATCAGGGTCTTTTGACTTGTAAATATGTCAATAGGCCCAAGCAGCAAGCAGCCTGCTATACCATCCCCCCACCACCATAGAATGGGTAAGAAGTTCTCCCAGTTCAAGCCTTGATTATCAGGGAGTGAGCTACCTAGAGCTGTATAGGGGAAATAATTTCATGTGTGTTCCGTGTCTACAACAATCTATATAAAAACATTGTTAAAACAGAAACGTTTTTCATGTTTTAGTAATAAATGACAAAATGTAGACATGAACTGTATAATGTATGAAGTCTGATGGCCAAATATCAAATAAACACTTTCACAAAAGTTACAAATGTAATACAACAGCAGTGGTAAGAACTGCTGAGTTATAATCCAGAGGTTGTGAGTTTGAAACCAGCTCTCCTGCAAATTTACCAAAGCAGTTGTATTGCTGTGGTGAAATGATTATAACCAATTGTTTATGATAAAATATTAGGTTCCATGTAAACATAGCCAGTCTAATTTCCCTCTCTGATAATAAAGTCTACCTAACCTAACCTAATTACCAAATTACTAGCATACTATAGTCTGTGAGCACCCATCCATCCATCCAACATGCATCAGACCTGCAGCTAGATCAATGAGATGTTAAAAGTATCTTCTTCTTCTTCTTTCAGCTGCTCCCGTTAGGGGTTGCTACAGCGGAACATCTTCTTCCATATCTCTCTGTCCTCTGCATCTTGTTCTGTTACAACCATCACCTGCATGTCCTCTCTAACCACATCCACAAACTTTCGCTTAGGCCTTCCTCTTTTCCTCTTCCCTGGCAGCTCTATCCTTAGCATCCTTCTCCCAATATACCCAGCATCTCTCCTCTGCACATGTCCAAACCAACGCAATCTCGCCTCTCTGACTTTGTCTCCCAACCCTCTAATGTACTCATTTCTAATCCTATCCATCCTCATCACACCCGGTGCAAATCTTAGCATCCTTAACTCTGCTACCTCCAGCTCTGTCTCCTGCTTTCTGGTCAGTGCCACTGTCTCCAACCCATATAAATGTAATGAATTATTATTATTATTATATAACATAGCTGGTCTCACTACCATCCTGTAGACCTTCCCTTTCACTCTTGCTGATACCCGTCTGTCACGAATTACTCCTAACACTCTTCTCCACCCATTCCACCCTGCTTGCACTCTCTTTTTCACCTCTCTTCCACAATCCCCATTACTCTGTACTGTTGATCCCAAGTATTTAAACTCATCCACCCTCGCCAACTCTACTCCTTGCATCCTCACCATTCCACTGACCTCCCTCTCATTTACACACATGTATTCTGTCTTGTTCCTACTGACCTTCATTCCTCTCCTCTCTAGAGCATATCTCCACCTCTCCAGGGTCTCCTCAACTTGCTCCGTATTATTGCTACAGATCACATCTCATCAGCAAACATCATAGTCCACGGGGACTCCTGTCTAATCTCGGCTGTCAACCTGTCCATCACCATTGCAAATAAGAAAGGGCTCAGAGCTGATCCCTGATGTAATCCCACCTCCACGTTGACTGAATCCGTCACTCCTACTGCAGACCTCACCACTGTCACACTTCCCTCGTACATATCCTGTACAAATCTTACGTACTTCTCTGCCACTCCCAACTTCCTCATACAATACCACAGCTCCTCTTGAGGCACCTTGTCATATGCTTTCTCCAGGTCCACAAAGACACAGTGCACCTCCTTCTGGCCTTCTCTAAACCTCTCCATCAACATCCTCAGAGCAAACATTGCACCTGTGGTGCTCTTTCTTGGCATGAAACCATATTGCTGCTCACTAATCATCACCTCACTTCTTAACCTAGCTTCCACTACTCTTTCCCATAACTTCATGCTGTGGCTCATCAATTTTATTCCCCTGTAGTTACTGCAGTCCTGCACATCCCCCTTATTCTTAAATATCGGCACCAGTACACTTCTTCTCCACTCCTCAGGCATCCTCTCACTTTCCAAGATACCATTAAACAATCTGGTTAAAAACTCTACTGCCATCTCTCCTAAACACTTCCATGCTTCCATAGGTATGTCATCTGGACCAACGGCCTTTCCATTTTTCATCCTCTTCATAGCTGTCCTTACTTCCTCCTTGCTAATCCGTTGCACTTCCTGATTCACTATCTCCACATCATCCAACCTCTTCTCTCTCTCATTCTCTTCATTCATCAGCCTTTCAAAGTACTCTTTCTATCTGCTCAACATACTCTCCTCGCTTGTGAGTACGTTTTCCTCTTTATCCTTTATCACCCTAACCTGCTGCACATCTTTTCCAGCTCGGCCCCTCTGTCTAGCCAATCGGTACAGGTCCTTTTCTCCCTCCTTAGTGTCCAACCTCTCATACAACTCATCATACGCCTTTTCTTTAGCCTTCGCCACCTCTCTCTTCACCTTGCGCCTTATCTCCTTGTACTCTTGTCTACTTTCTACATCTCTCTGACTATCCCACTTCTTTTTTGCCATCCTCTTCCCTCTATACCAGGGGTAGGCAACGTCGGTCCTGGAGTGCCACAGTATGTGCAGGTTTTTGTTCCAACCCAGTTCCTTAACGAGAACTCAATTATTGCTGATGAAGCACATATTGCTTAAGTGACATTTTAATGCTTCATTTTAGTGGTCTCGCTTGTTAAGGTTCTCCAACCTTAATTGCTTATTTCAATCTTAAACTGCTGCATTCAGTGTTTTAATTGCTCCTTATTAGCAATAAGATGTAAAAGACAAAGCAGCCAGCAGTTCTCCAGGTAGCTTTTTTCCAATTACATCTGTGTGTGTTCATCATGCACGGTTTGATTTAATAAAACACTTAATAGAAAAATGTGACAGACTGAAAATGATCTGTTTTAGGCTTCAAATCATTTGGATGATATCCTTGGAAAGGAAAAAAATCTACGATATAAAAGCCTTACATTGCACAGACTAACAAGCCATAAAATTAAATAAGGTCTGAGATTGGCAATGATTGGTTTCTAATTAAGCAATTGGGTTGAATGAAAACCTGTAGCCACTGCGGCTCACCAGGACCAACATTGCCTACCCCTGTTTTAGATAGATAGATAGATAGATAGATAGATAGATAGATAGATAGATAGATAGATAGATAGATAGATAGATAGATAGATAGATAGATAGATAGATAGATAGATAGATAGATAGATAGATAGATAGATAGATAGATACTTTATTAATCCCGATGGGAAATTCACATTCTTCAGCAGCAGCATACTGATACAATAAATAATATTAAATTAAAGAATGATAATAATACAGGTGAAAAAAAACAGACAATAACTATGTATAATGTTAAATATTAACGTTTACCCCCCCTGGTGGAATTAAAGAGTCGCATAGTTTGGGGGAGGAACGATCTCCTCAATCTGTCTGTGGAGCAGGACAGTGACAGCAGTCTGTCGCTGAAGCTGCTCTTCTGTCTGGAGATGACATTATTTAGTGGATGCAGTAGATTCTCCATAATTGATAGGAGCCTGCTGAGCGCCCTTCGCTCTGCCACAGATGTTAAACTGTCCAGCTCCATGCCAACAATAGAGCCTGCCTTCCTCATCAGTTTGTCCAGGCGTGAGGCGTCTTTCCTCTTAATGCTGCCTCCCCAGCACACCACTGCGTAGAAGAGGGCGCTCGCCACAACTGTTTGATAGAACATCTGCAGCATCTTATTGCAGATGTTGAAGGAAGCCAGCCTTCTAAGGAAGTATAACCGGCTTTGTCCTTTCTTGCACAGCGCATCAGTATTGGCAGTCCAGTCTAATTTATCATCCAGCTGCACTCCCAGATATTTATAGGTCTGCACCATCTGCACACAGTCACCTTTGATGATCACTGGGTCTATGAGGGGTCTGGGCCTCCTAAAATCCACCACCAGCTCCTTGGTTTTGCTGGTGTTCAGGTGTAGGTGGTTTGAGTCGGACCATTTAACAAAGTCATTGATTAGGTCCCTATACTCCTCCTCCAGCCCATTCCTGATACAGCCCACGATAGCAGTGTCATCAGCGAACTTTTGCACATGGCAGGACTCCGAGTTGTATTGGAAGTCCGATGTATATAGGCTGAACAGGACCGGAGAAAGTACAGTCCCTTGTGGCGCTCCTGTGTTGCTGACCACAATGTCAGACGTGCAGTTCCCAAGACGCACATACTGAGGTCTGTCTTTAAGATAGTCCACGATCCATGCCACTAGGTATGAATCTAATCCCATCTCTGTCAGCTTGTCCCTAAGGAGCAGAGGTTGGATTGTGTTGAAGGCGCTAGAGAAGTCTTATTGCTAATAAGGAGCAATTAAAACACTGAATGCAGCAGTTTAAGATTGAAATAAGCAATTAAGGTTGGAGAACTTTAACAAGCGAGACCACTAAAATGAAGCATTAAAATGTCACTTAAGCAATATGTGCTTCATCAGCAATAATTGAGTTCTCGTTAAGGAACTGGGTTGGAACAAAAACCTGCACATACTGTGGCACTCCATTACCGACGTTGCCTACCCCTGCTCTATACTTTCCTGTATTTCCTCATTCTACCACCAGGTTTCCTTTTCCTCCTTCCTCTTTCCAGATGTCACCCTTTTCTTTTCTTGCTGTCACCCTTACTACATCTATTGTAGTTTCCCAGCTGCCTGGTAACTCTTCACTGCCACCCAGTGCCTGTCTCACCTCCTCCCTAAACTCAACCTTGCAGTCTTCCTTTTTCAACTTCCACCATTTGATCATTGGCTCTGCTCTCACTCTCTTCCTCTTCTTGATCTCCAACATCATCCTACAGATTAACTACACTTTCCCCTGCCACCACTTTTCAGTCTTCAATCTCCTTCAGATCAACTCTTCTGCATAGGATGTAATCTACCTGTGTGCATCTTCCTCCACTCTTGTATGTAACCCTATGTTCCTCCCTCTTCTTAAAATACATATTCACCACAGCCATGTTCATCCTTTTGGCAAAATCCACTATCCTCTGACCTTCTTCATTCCTCTCCTTGACACCATACCTACCCATCACCTCCTCGTCTCCACTATTCCCTTCACCAACATGCCCATTGAAATCTGCTCCAATCACCACTTTCTGTCCCTTGGGTACACTGTTCATCACTTCATCCAACTCACTCCAAAAATCTTCTTTCTCACCCAATGCACATCCAACTTGTGGTGCATATGCACTAACAACGTTCATCATCACACCTCCAATTTCCAGCTTCATAATCATTACTCTGCCTGACACTCTTTTCACCTCCAAAACACTCTTGACATACTGTTCCTTCAGAATAACTCCTACCCCATTTCTCCTCCCATCCGCACCATGATAGAACAATTTGAATCCACCTCCAATCCACCTGGCCTTACTCCCCTTCCATTTAGTCTCTTGCACGAACAATATATCAACCTTCCTTCTCTCCATCATATCTACTAACTCTCTCCCCTTACCAGTCATACTGCCAACATTCTCTCTATACTTTCCTCCTCTCCTCCTGCCTCCAGACACGTCTCCCCCCTCTTCTTCTCCTTCTTCTTCTTCAGCCAACAGTAGCCCAATTTCCGCCAGCACCCTGTTGGCTAACAGTACTGGTGGCGGTTGTTGTTAATCCGGGGCTCGACCGATCCGGTATGGAAATTTGTATTGTTGTCCGCATATTGATTTGGCAAAATTTTACACCGGATGCCCTTCCTGACGTAACCCTCCCCATTTATCCGGGCTTGGGACCAGCACGAAGAAACACACTGGTTTGTGCATCCCATGTGGCTGGGTTGAGATGTTAAAAGTATATGTAAGTTAAATTAAACACATTGTTGTTTCTGGAGCCACCCTTACTTTAACACAGGTTCTTGCCAATTTTTCAGAATCTGCTAAGTAGTACTGGCATTAAGTAGAGGCCTAACGTTCAGACATATTGATCATTTTAGCACCCAGATACTTTTGTGCTTTTCAACTAGAAAAAAGTAGTTGCAAGCCAGTTTCTTTCACCATGGTTTGTTGCAGTTTACAATGTGCCCAAAACTGTAACAGCCTGAGTTCTTTGCTGTTGCATTTAGCTACTAATTTAAAATAGAAATATCAATCTGTGCATGGGGCAGCTTATACTCCGTGGTGATATCTATCACAACATCTGTGCAACCAGCAAGGACACAGTTCTGATACAAACTTTGCTTTCTGTCTTGTGAAACTGAAACATCTTAGTATTTTATTTTATAGTTATCCACTAAGGTGTTTACAGTATATAGTTTTCTAGTGTTAAATATTGGGCTACATTTAGCATTCCTTTATCATTCACTTTAAATATCCCAGTTTGTAAGACCTCTACTGTATAAGTCAAGTCTGCTTATGAGAATAAATTTTCTTCAACTTCCCTCACAGACTAATGAAAACAGCCACTATCACCCATAAGAAACAAAAATAATAAAAAAAAACCTCCCTTATGTTGGCTGTGGTTTTCAAAAAACAATTTACAGCAGCTTTAAGCTGAGGTTTTCAGTCAAAACAATCAATGTCTAATTTATCTGCTTTGAACCTTCCCCTGATCTGTATATGGAGGCAAAGGATAATACTAGAAAGCTAAACAAATAGTGAATTTTTCTACACAAGTGTAAGACTTCCAACAGCGAGCTATAACTTAAGCTATTTTGGCTTACTGCCTCGACTTTGAAGTAAGTTGCACCCAAAGTGTAATTTGATTGCAGACCAGATCTCAAGCGGTGTTTAAATCAATAAACTTAACTCAAAGTTCAGACTGCTAATTGGGTCATATCAGTTGCTGTTGTTTGACAGCAGTGATATTATTTGCAATGACAAATTGTATGTCCCATTTACCTTAAAAGTCTACATTGACAATTGCATTAAAATGATTTAAAAAGTGTGACACATGCTTTTATACAAATGACACTACGTTTGCTGTAATTATACAATACATGTGCCACTTGGGGACTGGATATGAGTTGAAATGCACCTATCGATAAGCAGCATTTTAATTCTTATTTGTACAGGAGTCACAGCTGAAAGCACTGAAGGAGACAGTACATCTATGTCTGTCATCAGTACTGCAGAATCAGCCTCCCACGGATAATCGGATTCCTTCAAAGCATTTGGAGAAGATGATGGTCACACTCACAAACAGCTCAAGGGTGACATTCCAACAACCACAGGCAAAGGTGAGTCACTACAAGTTTAATCATAGCATTCCTTTTTTTATGTTTGCTTTTTATGAGAATCGAGTCCAAGAACACAAAACACACTATTTTCAAAAAATACATTATTTTAGGGTAAGAGACATGCTTTTATTACTATTTATTGGAGAATAAAGGCTACAACTTTTATTTTACCACTGTTTGGTAATGCACACATGCAGTGGAAAATATGAAAGAGGCATTCTGTTACTTATAGCAGGTAAGGGGGGAATAAAGGTTTTTTAACAAATAGCAAAGTCTTATTTTGTAGCTTTCTCTAAAGAGAAAAAATCTATTACAGCTTAAGGAACGCTCTCTTTTATAGTGGCTCAGCCATTTGACCTTTTGCTTTATCTTACTTTTACTGTTCATTCCACCTCTGTGTGCTTTATTTTCAGTAAAGACATCCTTTTTGTGTGATGATGGCCTCTTCAGAGCATATTTAGAGTTTGTGAATTGCTTACCAGCATCCCCTATGGTTTACTAAAAACCCTGCACACACATATATACAATATATACTACCAGCTGTATTAACCAAATTTATCCAGGAAATTTCAAAGACAATAGGCCTCATTTACAGTTGGTTGGTTGGGAGCATGTGCTAATTCAGTTATAGTGCCATCAGTTAATCAGATGTAGCAGGAGTATTTTTTTTTTTACCAAAGGCTAATATTTTTGGCAGGTAGTGTGGTGTATGGGTAGAGCTTTGGACCTAGGCCTTCAAACCCTGAGGGTGCGGGTTCAAATCCTGCTACGGACATTGTATGACCATGAACAAGTCACTTCACCTTCATGTGCTCCAATTGTAAACACAAAATAAATGAAACCAATTGTATCTCAAATGTTGTAAGTCACCTTAAAAAAGTACACCAGACAAATAATTAATATTAATATTGTTAGGTCACAGGAGCTGCTTACTCTTGAACATACCATATTATACACAAGTAAAACATTTTTGCTGCAGATCAATTCCTTTTCCTAGTGACTTGACTTTTGTTGATAGTCACATCAACAAAACATGATCTTGCAGGAAAGTGTATTCTTTTCAGTTGAAATGGGTAATCAGTAGGAATAATGCGTAATTTGAGTATACACTGTATTATTATCATTAGATGTTTACAATTTTCACTAATTTACATCATTCAGTCAAGTACTTCTTTTTGTGTTTTTTTGTATTTTAATTTCTTTTTTTTGAAATAGCCTTATGCAGACAATAAACTGCTAACACTGAATTGTATTTTACTTTAATTTATCACAAACAGCAAAGATATTTACAGACTATACATTTATGCTGCCCATGTAATGTAATGATATGTTTTTACTTTTGGAGTGATAAAAAATAACTGCTAGTACTGTTTGGATGCTTCTTGAAATTCTGGTAGAGTTTTTGGTAGAGGACTAGGCAAAGAAACTTTTATTTTGGGACTTGAAGAAATGGTATTGCAGCTTTATTCAGCAATGGATCTTTTTTGAAACACACAGAAAATTTGACAATTTCTTAGTTATTTTGCCCTGTCGGCAGTTCCTTCTAATTAAAAGACCTCAAACGCGTCTTCCTTCAGCATTCAGTTGAAGGGAGGCAGGAGCTGAGCCACAGGCGGTTTGATTTGAACAGAGGACAAAATAATGGGTAAGTGAGCTGGCTTTAGAGCCATATATAACTTACATGCTATTGAGTACAGCTGATTTTGTACTGGTACACTTTTAAGATGTTTGAAAGTGTGTTTTCTCTGTGACTGATCCAGTCCCAGAGAACAAAAGCTCAACATGATTGGTCACAATATGTAAAGAATTGTGGGGAGTGGGGCTGTGGCATCCCCGTTCAAATTAAGTGCATGTAGATGTGAACCATTTTGGAGGGCGAGGTGGGGGTCCCCTTTCAAAGTCCGTAGAAGCAAATGTATATTACAATGGAGTAGTCTCGTGGGCGACCTGTTAAGTTTAAACTTATGCATTCTGTCCAAACCGTCTTGGACCTGAAGATGCCACTTCTGCCTCTAATTCTAGCACAGGTCAGACAGTGACACACTTTCCCTTCCTTTTTGCTTCTAACAGAGCAAAGAGGCTTCCACCATCCCTGGAGCTCTACAGTATCCTTGCTAAATACTGAGTTGATGGCAAACATGATTACATCTTTTTTTCCCTTGTCCAGTATACTACTTCTTCTTCAGTCTTCCTTTCACCCTTTCAGTTGGTGCTGCTGTCAACTGCTTCTGCTGTATCTTTTGTTTGTACTAAGCCTCTGTCAGTGCAGCATGTAGCATGTAAGTTAGGATAGGATTAATAAATATCAGCAAATATAAAAACATGTTTCGGCTAATTTTCTTTTTTCTGTAATGTCACCAAGTTTCAATCAAAAACCGTCAAGACATTTTGGAGATTTTGATGTATTTAATTTATCCACACCCTGGTCTGGCTTAGAATTACACTCATTCAAGCCCTTTAGCTGCCTTCCATGTGCATGTGTGTGGCAAGAACCCCCAAAGCCCAGATCCACTGGGCAGACATTCCTGATCGAGAGGTCGTGAACCCGAGAAAGAGCATCATCGTTAGCGTGGAGGGATCCTCATCGATGAGCAAGCAAGAACTTGTAAGGCTGTAGGTCAAGAACCACCTGGTGACCCGCGGATTCAACTCCTTATGAAGGGCCATCCACTGTAAAGGTGCATGAACAAGGGTGAACTCCTGGCCCAAGAGGTAGTACCTCAGCTGCATGACCGCCCATTTGATCACCAAGGCCTACCTCTCCACCACCACATATCTGGTTTCTCGTTCCAGCAGTTTCTGATTCAGGAACATGACGGGGTGTTCAGCACCATCGACGCTCCTCCTCAGCACGGCATCAAGGCTTGTGTCCGAAGTGTCTGTCTGGAGAATGAAAGGTAATGAAAAGTTAGGTGTTTTCTAGACTGGTGCTGACGTAAGGGCCTGTTTCAAGTCACCAAATATAGTGTCTGCCTTATCAATCCATATCACAATGATTGGGGCCCTCTTCTTTATCAAATCAGACAAGGGCACCGCTCTCTCAGAAAATCGGGGTACAAACTGGCGGTAGTAACCCATTAATCCACTTTGGAGCCCTGTGGCTTCACGGTACCCCAGCCCACTAGGTAGCCTAAATATTTGGCTTTGTCCAATCCAAAAAAGCATTTCTTTGGGTTAATCCTCACCAAGACCCTCTTTGCTTGGAGGAA